>NC_140085.1:130273248-130932438 GCF_964237585.1 Gallinula chloropus | reverse complement strand
AGTTTATACTGTCGTTGCCCAAACTAAGGTAATTCAAAACTAAGACTTTCATATGACAGACAAAATTATAAACAGAATTTCTCAATTGGAAATGGGGAAAAAGAATAAAAACATTACTTTATTTTCTAAAGCAGCACACCACAGGCAGACTCATCTATCAGACAGCTGTGAAGAAACCCAATATGAATCTTCTGGCATTGCCCTGATGTCCAGGTTTCCTCAGCTGTGACTCCTGGTAATGCACAGGCTGGGACTTAACAACACGAGGCCTGGCAAGTGACTTGGTGAGAGATCCAGTACAAGCCATTCCATTTCCCCTTCACTTGACACTCCTGGTGCAGCAGACAGAGATGTTGGCTTCAAATGAAGCCTCACAAGCAGCCACCTGCAAAACCCACCTTTTCTACTACGTGACTGGACTGTATATAGAAGGATGCAAAAATTTTTGGAGCCACCACTGAGTAAGGTAATAAAAAAAGGGAAGAAAGGACCTTTTACTAGTGTGGGAAGGGCTGTACTGAGTTGCCTTCCAGGGCAAGCCCCTTTTCATGAGGCCGTAAGTATCTTTTTGTAAGTTTATTTTATGATCGGCACATAAATTTAATAAATGAAATGTGAAGTTTTGAGCTTGTCATTTTAGCAGGAACACAGTGGTACAACACATATGTTTCCTGGCTTTAGCTACAAGGAAGAGTCTGCCGAACCAAATGATTTCTGCACATGTGGTACGAGCCATCCCACCCTGTCAGAGCGCGGCCACGCCGGAACCAATGCGCTAAGAACTGAAGCGTATTCATTTCCATCAGCTCACGTCACAGACAGACAGGTTTAAAAAAAAAAAAAAAAAAGGTTACATTTCCTAAAGTTGCCACACTTATTTCTCAAAAAATACCAGCACAGTTGAAAAAGAACAGTTGTTCAACAGTACCTGGTTTGTTCCTATCGTACTCGGTGGGGCTGTGTGCACACCCCGTGTAAGGGCTGAAGGGCTGGCTACTGAAGAGATTATCGCACTGCAAGCTGTGGCAGAGCTTCTCCAAGAAGCGCAGGACAAACGAAGCGCTGTTTACAGAGGGAAGATTGATGGCATGCTTCTCCCCATCAAAGGAAGCTGTGAATAAGAACATGATGTCAAACACCCCCCCCCAAGCATCATGAAGTATAGTAAAACACCACCATTAACCGAGAGGGGAAAGCATCCAGATTTGATTTAAACCATACAAGACAGGAGTAAACAATCATTCCAGTAGTTCAACAAATTTACATCCAAAGGTCTGATTTTACCTTCCATTGGATCCATGCCAGTTTGGATTTGCTGCACAGGAACTTATTTTAATAAAATAACTTTGGATTCACACTGACAAATGAAACTTGCACCTATTCCACCATCACAGAAGCCTCATGTGCAATTTCTGTTGTTTGCCTATAAAACAATAACCTCCTCACCACCTACTTGCAGGAGACAACACAGAAAAGACCCCTTAGAGTACTTGCTAATTAAGAAAAAAAATCCCAAACTGGAAGCAAACAAGTTTAGGATTTTCTTCTCAGTTTCTAACAGAACTGAGCGTCCTTGTGTGATGGGCTGGCATCCACTACCCCTGAAATCCTGACTACAGAAACTGCCTTGCCATTTGCTGTTTTACCACTGGAGAAATCCATCCTGCTGTCAGCAGGACAGTGGTCAAGCTCACATTTAACTTAACAGGAGCTAGGTGGCAGAGATACCACAAGAGCCACAATGGATCTGGTGCCTTTTAAACTGAGTGATTACAAAGAGCCTGGACACATGCCTGTGTGTTCTATTTGCTGATCTCCTACCCTGACCCCCTCCCCTAACAGAGTGTTGCAGCTCTCCATTATTTTCTTTTTTTGGGAAATTTAGTAACATTTTGAAAAGATTCAGTACTACCACTGTACACATAAATAATTACTGTTACATTAGCTGAAACTGTTAGTTACTTCTGATTAGAAAGATATTAAAACAAAGCAGAAAAAACTTGTAACTGAAGCTTAGGGCTAGAAAGAAATGGCATAAACACCAGGTTTACGCTTCACTTCTTGGTTTTTCAGCCTGTCACGCAGCTTTCTGTTGTTAACATAAGTCTCCAAATGGTAAATAGAGCTTTAGAGAATCACATTTTGTTGATAGCAGATGCATTTAAAAAAAAAAAAAAAAAAACAACAAAAACCCAACAACACAAACCCAAACCAAAAAAAAACAAAACCAGAAGTGACAAGCAAGTCTTTATTCACAGATCTGACTTAAGGAATGCTTCCATATTGTGTTACAAGAGAGACAAATAATATACACAAAACCCAAAGAAAATGCCCAAGTTTAGCATATTTTAGGCTTCCTTAGGAAATCAGAAGTGTCAATTACTTACGCTGCTGATGTAAGGAAGCTTCTGATTAGAGTTAGTGCAAGTTAACTAGCTAGCACCAGCACCAATGTGCTACCTCCCTCATCTGCTTTCATGACAGACTGACCCAAGACAGGCACTTAAAGTTTAAGAGTCAGTACTACAGGGACAAGTCCCAGCCCCACGTGTTTCCACGGCCCGTTCGGCTTTTCCCGGCTCCAGTGTTCCAATGAAACACTAATGATTCACAGCCCCACATGTGCTTCAGACACAAGCCCCTCTACCTCCTGTTTGGGGAAGGGGTCTCCAAAGGCAAATTTTTGCTTGGCACTCAACCAGTTCTGGAGAGCAAATGGGCTGTGAGACCCTAGCACAGACTGATCTCCTGACAAATTTACAGCAAGGTAGTAGCCAGCTACAGCAAAAGTTTAAAACGCTCTATAACAGCCTTACTGATCTTCTTATATGACCTTGGGGGAATCACTTATTCTCCACACCTTAATTTCTCATTTTGAAAAGAAGCATTGAAAAGAACAATATTATCTTAGACTTGTCAGGAGGATAAAGCAAGAAACAGCTGAGGCAATGTCACCAGCAAGACATACCATGGGAAAAATCCACAAATAAAGATGCAGCACAAACACAGATCCCTTGTGTTCTGAGCACCGGAGGGCAACCAGACTAACCCCAACCGAGGGTGTGGGATCCAGAGCCACAGACTCAACTGTCTGTTCTGCTTAGGGACAACATAAGTCTCTTGCTTCCCAGATATGTGGTAGGGGGAAAAAATAAAAAAGGAGTACTTCTGAAGTGCAATAACCTCAACCTTTAATGGCAAATAAACAGGGATGGAACTTATGTGTGAATCCCGACCCTCGGGATGAAGTGTCGTTCTCATTTCTTCACCTTCCATTGTGTAAATATGTTTTTAAATACCAGGTTTGAGCTAGGAAAAAGGCTGAGAACTAAACCATCAGAAAAATGTGTCTGATAGTGAAGAAACTCACCCCAGAGTCTGATTTTTAATTCTCTGCTTGAGAAGATTTATCTGAGCCTCAGCCTACTTCATCCCACCAAATGCCACAATCTCTGTGCTACAGAGAGAAGAAAGGGGCTGGCACCACCACCACCATTAGTGGGCTTGCTAATCAAGCCTGTCATTTCCTTCCACTTGTGTCTGCCTGAAGTCAAACCTTATGCACCCAGCAAAAATAAAACAGTTTTAGTTTCTGAGTAAGAAAAAATCCTAAATTCAGTTACATTCAGAACAATTATTTTCTTTGGCAGTTGAACCAAAAGAAAACCCCTAATTATTCACATGTATTCTAGCAAGATTATTTTATCCACATTCTCAGCAGCATACAGTGTCCTCCTACAGCATGTATAATACTTGTCATAAAACAGTCAGTCTACAAAAGATTTAGATTTCTCTGCTCCATCTCTGCCACAAGTTTTTTCTTGCCAGTCTAAAAACAACCAACCCAAACTAACCTGAACATAAACTCTAAAAACACTTACAAATAAAAACTCTACAATAAAACACTCTCACAGTTTCATTGTGTAATTTGTCATTTTATCCTATTGTAGGTTTCATCTTCTTTCTTACCATCACATGCACAGCTCATTGAAAGGTGCTACAGTAACCTAAGTCACATTTTGTGCTCCTCAATATATGTCAGACACAAATTTTGGACAAAATGACAGGGAACTTTTGCTCACCCACTTCTCAGCAACCTGTCTGACAAATTGATAAGAAGGCAAGAGCTCAAGAACACCAGAAAGAAACTGGGATCTTGTGGTTCTCTATCACCTGGGCCAGGACGCTGCTTCAGGAGCAGTTTACATCACCAAGTTCCTCAAATCCAGGGCTACAGAGCTGTCTTCTCTGAATCCAGGCCTTGGGGACTGGGGCAGAGTGGTAATCCCCTTTTTTACAGAACTTTTGAATGTAAAGAAACCAAAACTACATAAGGATTTTGAAATTTTTCCTTCCTCCCTGAAATGATTGTTTTCAACTAGTCAGTCACAGCCCCGGTAGGCCACTGGCCTACGATTTAGTCCCCTGCAATAAACACCAAAATGAATGCCAGCGATGCTCATCTTGGTGCATTTCATTCAAGCAAAATCAACTTGTACAAATTAGGTTCAGCAAAGCATCATTAATGTTTTGTGAACAAACTCATGAGGACACACAAGCAACGCTTACTGCAGCTCTGCTTTACACTGGTCAGGGTGCTGCTTTTTACTCTTAAGACAGCAACATCTTTAAAAGGATTTTATTGAACCTGTATTCCACTAGTTACCTTTCACATCTAGTGTCAATGCAAAGAGACTCAAGTAATGCAAAGTCCTTTTTATTGCCAGTGATGGAATTATTAATTGATGTGCTAACAGCTACACAGAATATTTCCTAGCCTAGAAGGGAAAAAATGTCAAGCAGCAGCTATTCACTTTGAGATATAGAGATAATTTATCTGCAGACCTGCCATTAATATGTAGCAGAAATAAACCTATTCCATAATAGGGGACATAGGTGGGTGAACGCTGACCTAAGATACTGCTACAACTCCAGGGAATGGTGGAAGGAAGAAGCAGCAACTTTAACATGTGGAATCACTTGCATGGGAGCTAAACACATTAGCTTGAAACTTTTCACCCACTTGGTTAAGGCATTACGAACACAAACACCACGTATGGCTAAGTTTATGCAAATTACTTTAATTAATAAAGCTGATATTGCTGAGTTTACTTGACAAATGTTTGGCTACAGCTGCTAAATAAGGTGCACAAGCTCTCCTTAGTGTAAGGAGTCTCGCTGTCCTGAGCATATGTAACGTAGCACTGCTATTGCTACATTCTAAATTTAAAGAACTGCTCAAATCCTTCTGAGAGAGGTAAGTCACACTACCAACACCACCCTCTTCACAAAAGAGTTCACACTGTGTTCTTGACTGTGCTCAAATAGTTACAAAAGCGATACAAACTCATTGCAGCTACTTCAGTTCTTCTGCCCTAGGGCAACTTCACAGCCCTGTGAAGAAACAGCAGAAACAAAACATCTTCACATACCAGTTATCATTTCCCCTCCGTGATGGCCAGATTTCAGAAATCCAAAGACTGTTTTGGATTGATAGGCACAATCCACACAAGCCTGTACAGCCTGCTGGAGTACCACATTGACAGGACCTGGTCCAAAGTGATCTGGAAGCTGCTGAACCTTCTTCTTATCCAGGTGAGGCCCTGAATTTCCATGCTTGTTGACATAAACACACACTGAAAAAGAATAAGTCATATTTACTGCCGAGAATCCAAGACACGTTTCCAAGTTAGAACTGCAAACTGTCTTTTTAGTTTTTATCTTGAAGAAAAAACATACTGGTCACCTCAAGAGGCTCAACATACTTTCTGGGTTTCTCTCTTATTTAACAGCCTTAGTTGTCTCTTTTAATGTAAAGCTATACTGAGATAAAAATCTCCATTATGCTATGTTATATTGTAGTACAGCCAGAATGATGTCAGAATATCACCTGGGATTTTAGCTACATTTATTCCCATTTCATATAAAAAGGAGTGGGTCAGACATTAAAGAACTGTACAGTTTCCTTCTTCAGACAGAAACAAACTACCAGGTCTAGCAGATCTATCAAAAGCACTGTGCCCCAGCCCTTCTTGCTGTAATACAGGCATCAAAATACCAGCTCTGCAAAGTAACATTGGCACCTACAAATACCTTTAAAAAAAAAAAGGTAGCTGGACAATGATTTCCAGTAATAAGCTTGCAGCACATTCTCCATAAAATGACACTACTAGTTTGCTTGAAATGGAAGTCACTTCACACTAAAAAGGTATGGGGTTTTTTGGGGGGGGGGGGGGGGAGGGCTTTGGTCTTTTACCTGTCGATATAACCGCTGCAGTTGCCCCAGACAAACTAGTCCCATCTTTAAGTATCTGTGCGGTGCCACTGTCCCCCTCAGAAGAAGAATGAGGAGAAAGCGATGGAGGAGTCAGTTGTTCTGGTGGGATTTTTTTCTGTTTAGAGAAAAAAATCCAAGGTCAAAATGTTTAATGTTTTTTAAGGAGTATGCAAAACCTTCTGCTATCAGTTACTATCTGAATGTGTGTGGTTACTTATTACAAAAGTACTTCACACAACAGAGAAGACACGAGTCCAAGAAAGAAGATGAAGACCAGAAACCATCAGTTTGCACTTACAGCTACTTAAGTAAGGCAGTGGAAGACAAATGGTTTAAAAAGGATGCCACCTCTGTCTAAAAAGTGGGAAAAAGAATGAGCTTAATATATTAATTCATGACCCTTCTACATCTTAGGAAGCACAGAAAAGGTACTTTGGGTTATTTTCATGCCCATATCGTCCCAATCATCTGGGTTTATAACAACTCAGAGCACTTGAGTCACATGTAAGTGTCAACTTTACAGTGCACCTAGATCTTCATACAATCACAGACTGGTTTGGGTTGGAAGGGCTCTCAAAGATCATCCAGTTCCAACCTCCTGCCAGAGGCAGGGTCACCCCTACACTAGACCAGGCTGCCCATCCAGTCTGGTCTTGAACACTGCCAAGGAGGGGACAGCCACAGCTTCTCTAGGCAGCCTGTGCCACGGCCTTACTGACCTCACAGGGAAGAATTTCTTACTTGTACCTATTCCAAATCTGCCCGCTTTTAGTTTAAACCCATTACCCCTTGTCCTGTCACTACATTCCCTGACAAAGAGCCCCTCTCCAGCTTTCTTGTAGGCCCCTTCAGGTACAGGCTGGCAGCTCTAAGGTCTCCCCAGAGCCTTCTCTTCTTCAGGCTGAACAAGCCCAACTCTCACAACCTGTCTTCACAGGAGAGGTGCTCCAGCCCTCTGGTCACCTTTGTGGCCTCCTCTGGACTCACTCCAACAGTTCCCTCAGCTTGTTTCAAAGGGGCTAAAATTCTCAAGTACTTATTTTCAAGAATTTGTGCTTTATGGCAGGTATCAAATAAGCCAGTGTTTACAATCCAGTTACGTGGCCAAAATCTTTTCCTTTCACAAACTCAAACTTATTTGCAGCTTATTGTATGACAGACAACCAGATTTCACAGCTAAAAGATTTAGAAATTGTTCAGCGTTCTTTACCTTACACCTTTAGGAAAGAACAACTTTGTTATAATTTAGTTTGGATTGGGGGTTAGACAAGAGAGATGCACCAGGAAGGAACTTCTAATGTGCTCTGATATGCTATCAAAATACATGGAAATAAAAGAAATGATGAATTGGAAAATAGTTTATCACTTTTCCCTTCATTGATTCTTACATGGGAACAGATTACGTTCTCATTCTCTTACCTACCTCAAAAAGTTACAAACACAACAGGCTGCCCAAGATCTTGACACATCTGAAGACAGCGGAGACCTGGCTACTCATGTGGTACCATATTTATTGCTAAAATTGACCTACAGAGAACTGACAAATCAGTCAAGTTGCTAAGGGAGGCTAAGTCATCTTGTGTTCAGCAGTATTCATCCCTGGCACTTCCAGAAGCAGCATTATGTTCAATCTATGAACTAAAAACCCTGTAGAAAGCAATCAAAATATGTAACTTCCTAAGAGCTGCAATGCTTAATTTCTTCACAACAACTAGAAAGAATAAATTAACTTTCTTCTGAAATCCAGAGCACATTAAAGAAAATTTCTGTGCTTTTTACAGTTCAGAGAAGATAGGCTTGGCTGGAGAAACTGCTTGACAATATGGGACTAGGTGAAATTGCCATGAACACAAGGAACAGACTGCCACGGCCTGGCATTGCACTGAGTGAGATGAGGTGGTTCAGGTCAGAGGGTGAACCAAGCAGTTATGTAATACTTGTCAGGAATTGCCTAGGTATCTTAGCACCATGAGACCATGTGTCTCTCTTCCAAAAATGCACTTGGGAAGCTGGAGCTTCTGATCTGAAGTCTGACAGTCCTGAAGGCTGCTCTGGAGCGGGGACTCTTTAGGGGCCCAGTTGCCTGTCACCATGCTGCAAAGTATGGGTGGTCGAGTTGAGGGGAAAGAGGGGGAAATGGGAGAGATGTAGGCAGGAAAACAAGATACAAACAGAAAACCTGTAAGAAGGAGGAGCAACCTGCCCTCCATGCTAACACATAAGCATGGCGAGGCTAGCCAGCCATTTCCTACCTTCTCCTTAAGAAGGAGGAAAGAGCATGAGTTTGGAAGTACAGCACATGATGTTTGCTCAGCTGAGGTTCTCATATTGCAACCCCAAACTGACCAGCAGTAAACTGCGATCCCAAACATCCCACGACTTTTCAGGAGGCAGGCCACGTTCCCAGCAGGGCTCAGCAGGTTTGCTGAGTCAGGGTATTGCCTGCTGCCCCCAGCCCGCTGGGAGGGCACAGCAGCTCGGTTTGCCTGTGGAGAGCTCTGCTCACCCTCTGGCACTGCAGTGCCACTGCACAGCCTTCACCCTGATGTGCAAAAATTGCTCTTCATGTGGGGTGAAATTTAGGGCTGGGATCCAGACACAGACCAAAGGGACTTCCTTGAGAAATTCTGGAAGGAATTATGTATGCTGTTATGCAAAGTGTACTTTTAAAAATAATTAAAAATATGTAAAGAAATTTTCCACTTCATTATGATGAAGTAAAACCACACAGCGTGAACTGATGGAGACAAATGGAAAACAAAGCCTATCATGCACCTCATACTTCTGGAGAAGCTTAGAAAAAACTTTTATATAAAATAGAAAAAACAAAAGAAGACCTCAACATGATAAAAGGTAATACCTGCCCAGTGACAAACATGGCAGCATAACAAACTTAAACCAGAGAAGGTCAAACAACTCTATAGTATATCAGGCACCAAGCAATCTCCCTAAATATGCAGGTTTTCAACTACCAAAAAGGCAGCTCCCACTTGAAGCACAATCACTTAGCCTGAGCAGCTGGACAGTTATTTGGATTGGTTTGAAAAAAAAGCCCAAAATAAAACAGAACCAAACAAAACACCACCACAAACAAACAAACAAGCAAGCAAGCAAAAAAAAAACCCAACCAAAAAAAGTAGTTCCAAATCTCCAGGGTCATGCGACTTGCATTATATTTATGTATGTACTGCAGTATGCAGGCTGTATGGCACTCCAGGTCTGTGCAGAACTCCCCCCAAGCCCTTTCCTCTCTCCACTCTTAACAGCTGTAACAGTCCAAGTAAGAGCCTGCACACATGTACAACATCTTGGCAACCCAACCACGCAGCCAAGCAGTGATAACCTTCCGTGGATTCGCAAAAGGAGTTCATTTGTAAAGTTCTCAATGCAAAAGTTAATGTAGTAAAAATCCCAAATTCAGATTCTGAAAAACCCAACTCTTAGCTGCCTGGTCCCAGGAGTCTGTAGAGGTACCTCAGATTCACTGCTTCAAGGCAGGGAGTGCCTGCAGTAAGCCCCCCTCCTCAAGTAAACCCTCTCAAGTACCTCACACAGACCAGGAGCCAAATGCAAAGAGGCACTTTCAGACACCCAGCATTTAGAGACCAGAAGTATCCTCCAAGGATGAGACGCCTCCAACTATTTCAGAGGATTCACAAAGCCTCTTGATTTTACTTTTTTCTTCCCATGAGACACAGAGGACAAAACTCGTAGGCAGAAGCGCGTCTCCTGCCATACCTGAGTATGGCCTTAGCACATGCAAGTCCTGAATTCAATGCTCTCCTCTAAAGCTCCTCAGACTTACAGAGAACACCCCATCCACCAGTGTTTCTCCTCTATGTTCTCTGTCTCTGTGAACTTTCACACACCAAGCAAGAGAAAAAGCTGGAGACCGCCTGCATCAGTAGCCTACCTTTGGATGCCTGACTGGAAAGGGCAGGCAGCAGAGGAGATAGCACCCAGGCTTTCAATTTCCAGTCCCCAGAATAAAACTTCTTACCTTGTGGTTAGAATTGCATAGTGCCCACTTCCAGTTTTGTGCTAGAGTTTTATAGTTATGCTCTAATAAGGTCCCTTCACTAGAACCTTACACAGATCAGCACTACCACTGAAGGGCCATTACTCCATCCTTTCCCACCCATCACTAGCAATAGATCCAATAGCCCACAGTGATTCAGACTGGCAAAGGAAAATCCCAAAACTTCAACTTTATGAAACATGGGGAAAGAGAGGGAAGAAAAAAAAAAAAACCCAACAGAAAAAACAATACCCCCCCATTCCTCCACTGCTGCTGAGGCTAAGGAGGGAGTGGCATGGGAACAGACACAGGGGCACAGGAAACCGACTGCAGGATTGCTAGTCCTCTTTTACAGCCTGACACAGGTGAACAAGCCTCAAAAAATAGGTTGTACTTCTATGGCAATTCAAGACTTGTCAACATCTGCCCTGCCATGGCTCTGTCCTTGCAGCAGCAGCAGCATGTCTGCTACTGCTGGGTGGGAGCAGACAAGGGTGGCCATAAAACGGTGGGATGATGGGACAGCTGTCTCCCAGTACATGTCTCTGAACTAGCTTATTCTGGGATTGCTTACCCCCACCAGTGTTGGCGTTATGTAGGAGTTAGTGGTGGTGGTGGGTTTCAGCAGTGTCAACTTGTGCCTGGTCAAGCTGCTCCAGAGGAGCTGAAGCTGGAGGCAGCCTAACCAGGCAGGTCTGACACAGCGTGGCAGGGAGGAAGGCAGAAGGACACCATGGCTTTTGGATGAGGGCAGAATTAAGCCCACACCTAGAGAAATGTTGGAAAGACACTTCCTGCCTCATGCAAGTATCTCCAGAGTTAGGGGATATCCCGCTGTAAGATTAAGATGCCCAAATTTTGCCACAAACCCTTCACTGTCCCTAACCCTTTGTTTCTAAACATGAAAGAAAATAAGTACAAATAGTTAAAAAAATTAAGGAAACTATACATATGGTTCAGTAATAAAATAACCCAGACTAAAAAGCCTAAAGGCTTCCCTGTCTCATGTAAAATTTTTCCTGGAAACAGCTATTCCAGAATACTATTTTTCAACACCAACAACTCGCCCATAATTAAATTAGTCATCTTGTTCTGGGATGAAATAATCCACAGAAGTTTATACTGAAATATTCCAGAAGAGCTATTCTAGACTTTTTTTTTTATTTATAATCACTAAAACCTGAAAAGCCTTGAAGGCTGAAGAGAAGAAAGAAAATTAAATAATAATTTAAAAAATTCACTACAAAATTTTGCAATATAAAGTAAAGTAGTAGATAAGGACTAACCTTTTTTCCAGGTTTTAAACTTTTTTTCCTTGTTTTAAGGTTTTCAGTATGTGAAGTGCTTTTTGTCAGGGGAATATTTTTAGGAGACCTGCCCTTCTTGGGAACTGCAGACTGTCCAGGGGGTTTGCCCCGACCTGGTTTCCTGCCCCGTTGCGCTGGTACTGGAGCAGATTTCTGTGGAGACTGCATTGAACGCCGGGTCACTTTGGAAGGGGAAGATTGGATTTTTGCACTGCTCTTTGTAATGGAAACTGAGGAAAAACAAAAACAAAAAGGGGAGGGGAGGAAAACCTCAAAATGAACGATGGAAAGCAACTTTTCTAACAAAGGCTTAAAAAAAATTAAAAAAATGTAGTGCACAATTTATAATGTAAAATAAATATACTTGGAAATTTTGAACTTAAATGGTTGGCATGAAACTACATAACCTCATTAAAGCCCAAGAGAGAACTCTCAATACCCATTATTTTAAAGGGATTTCCTAAAAGAAAACCACTCAAAAATAAACTAGAATTGATCCACTCACCTTGGAAATGCTTCCCATAATTTTTATTATGATATTTGTAAAGGTCCATTCATCAAGAAGGCCTTCAAAATGCTTGACAAATTATACAGCCCATAATACATCTGTTCTCTTCTAAAAGCAGTTTCCACAATTACAGGACACACCAACTACTTCTACGGAGCTACAAACCAATTTTGAGCAGTGAAGAAAATCATCCCACTGAAGAGGAGAAACTGATGACAGGCAAAGTATCATTAATTAGCATCTGTCTGAGATGCCAGTTGCAAAAGTTGACATAACTAGACACAGATTATGCTATCTGGAGCCATCCAGACTTAAAATTGTATTTGGAAGAAGGATTTAAAAAAAAAATAGTCATTTTTATTCATTCTTAACACTGAACTGGTTCTCTGCTCAATCTCCCAACCCAATACAAAACTGATCCAACACGTGTACAATGTGACCACATTATAATCTGATGCGAAGCTGCAAAATGCAACCAGATTTAATTGAACTTCCTAGTTGCCCCCTTTTTCCACCCAGTTCACTCTCCTCAGAAGTAGTAACGAGGATTTTATTTTAACAATTCCCATCACAACGGATTTCTTAAAACACCAGAAGGATGCCAAACGAAGCCTGTGGGTAAGAACGTATCCTGAATGAAAAGATGTACCGCATCAGGCTACGGCACCTGTGGCCAACAAAAAGCAATTACCAAGTCCAAAAGACGAACAAATATTCTGTTTTGTTGGCCTTATCACTGACAGACAGACACAGAAGCTGTGACAGAGGTAAGATGATGAAAACAGGAAATTTTTGTGACAAACCACCCTTCTTGTGAGAGGCATGGGAAAGGTACACATAACGTATCTGAAATAATTTGAAGTCTTTACACTAAAACTGGATGGCATTCTAGTATCACACTGCCTCTCCCATCACTTTTGCATTGCACTGACGATGGGGCTTTGAGATTCACCCTAACCTTAAACACTATGAACTTAATGCAACGTGACTTAAAAGTACTGCAAGTTGAAGCAGGCTTCGACTGCATCAGTCACCAGTGCCCTGAAAGTGGGGCACAAGGACTGCTAATAGTTAATTTCCTGAGATATTTCTGCTCAAAAAATATTACTTTGCTCACCCTTTCTGATAAATGAGTAAAAGATGAAATAAAACTCAAAGACACATTTGAAATGAGATCTTGAGAAAAGAACACGCATAAGGACTGAGTAACAGATTCAATGCTTAGCTCCATGAGTGATACTCACCTTAGCAGCCCAGCACCTAGCTTTACAACTGTTACTTTAACTCTGAATTTTTATTCAGGAGTTAAATGTTAATAAATATTTACAATAGAAAATGTCACAGTAAGATGAAATACACACTGCAAAGAGACTTCTTATACAAGTACTACTGACACACATTTTTAAAGCTGTAGGAGCATTTGCATACATTGCTGTTTGTCTGATTTGCTTATTAATCTAATATTTCTAAAAGGCAGTTCAGAAGAAATCTCTTCACTATGGCTGGCTGCGATCCTAATACATCACACAGAAGAACGATATCCCTAGGTATCTGTGGAGGACCACCTGGATGTGCAAAGCCATCACCTTCCTTTTATTTATGCACGCCAAAACTTCTTTACATATACAACATCAGCTTAAAAAGAGATGAACAGAATTTTAAGCAAATGCTGGCATGGCATTACTCTTATGTCTCTGAACTGCTGAATGACAACTTGCATTAAGCTGTACGTCTGGAAAGCAGAACAATATCAACTGTACAATAACTGCTGTACGATACAGCCCCACGTACCTCATGCTGTATTGTGCTCACAGCCATGTAAAATGCAGCTATTTTTATTTATTTGTGCCACCCAGCTACACATTTAACAAAACGAGCATGAACTCAGAAAGAAAGGCTGGTTCACAAATTCTCTGCCTACGCTGAAATCTAGCAAACGCATTTCTGTTGTCCCACAGTATAAAGACACAGCTAAGGTTAAACACACAGCTACTTCCAACGCCAGCAGGTTCTAGGAGCACAGGTATGAATTTCAGGATAATCCCGACTCCTTTCCAGAAAGACATTTACCGTACAAAGAGTAACAATGCAAACAGCTCTAAGCACTTCAGGCTGCCCTCTGGAAACACACACATCAAGTAGCCTTATCACAGCGTCTTCCTACCTGTACACGCCAGAGGACCAAATATTAGCCACGTTAACCATTAAGGGGAAGGGGGGGCAGGTCCCATTTGGTATTTTCCCTTCTGCCTAGGGCTGAAACTGCTTTTTTCAATAGGCAGGACTGCAACAAAGCCCACGCTGCCTGGGCAGCCTCCCCGAGATAGCAGCAAATGAGGAGGCTGCTATTTGCATTTGTTGATTTAAGAGAGGATGGGGTGGGGGAAGCGCAAGGGAGTGGGAGACTGCTAAAGTAATTCCCATATTGTCTGCAGGCTGTATTGACAGTGATCATCAGTCACCTGCTCATACTTCCGTCACCCCGGCCTTCAGAGGGAGACCAAAGGTTACACTGGGTCACAGGATCTGGAGGGAAATGAAAAGACATGCAAAATCAAGCTGCCAACCCACTGCATCTGTAGACAGAGTTATCCCCAGTAGGCCACATGTTCCAAAAACTAAGACGTTTTAATAGTCTCATGAGAACTTGTTAAAATATAACGATGAAGAGAATAGAGAGGAAAAATGCCAAGCTCTGCTTGCAATTATTGCAGTATTTAGCTGGGATATTTACAACCAAAAAAGCACATTTGCCTTTTCAGGATGCTGCTTTGCATCACAAAAGCCTTCTCATTTGCACAAACAAAATCAAGCATTTGTGTCCATGTTGCTCTTCTGCAGGAATATCCACTGCTCCAGCTTCAGCAGTGGGATGTATCGCACGGCATTGCTTTCCCAAGTCTTGTACTTACACCAAAAAGCTGTACCGGTGTCCTCAATAACTGAAGGGCAGAGATCATGCTACAGAAATGTGCTTTACTACTCTATAGTAATGTTAGCAATTAAACAGTTTTCAAACAGAGCTCTAGTTACGCTGTCAGGTTAGTGAGGGCGATAGGTGGCTACCGTCATGCAAGACACAAATGGCTCTCACACTTCCAAAAGCATTGATGGTTTTGGGGTGGGCTTTTTTTCCACAATTCTTTGAAAACCCCTATAAACCTCATATCCAAAGTATGTAGGAGAAAACCCAAAGCCAGTACCGTTGAAGACGGGGCCTAAAGCCGCATTGCCACAGCTCAGCCCTGGTTCGCACAAGTGGATCCACTGGAGCCACCGCGCCCGTCTGCATGAGAAGGGTAGGAAAGGTTACACCTCAGATGGGGCCTCATTCTGCTTCTCCAAGCAGGAAAAAGGACCTGACACATGCAAGACTGCAAAATTTGACCCCATTATGTTATCCCAAAGATGACTTGCCTGAGTAGGACATATATTTATGACAACTGTGAAATCTGAAGCTACTGAAACCTCCGGTGCTTGGGAAGGGACAGATGACAGTTCAGAAGCCTGAATTCTCATGCAATTCTAATTAGTAAAATTCCTTTGGATAATCCACAGCTATGGTTTTACTTTGTGTTTTATGCAACACAAGGGAGGGGGAGAAAGATTCAGATTTATAATATTTAAACATTAGAAATCTACCATACAGTTAGTGTCACAGAGCAGCAGTTACAAGACAAGAATTTAAAAAGCTGAAGTGAAAGTGAGATGAAGCAAGGTAGGAGCCCACTTTGTTGCACATTCTGTGAACACAGCACTGCTACCTTAGGTGCAGGAGCCAATTAGGACAGTAAAAACAGTAATTCAGTGTTTAAACCAGCATTTCTTTCAAGACAGAAATGAATCTATTTGTACTGCAGTATTGTTCCTATGTCCCCACTGAGGCGCAAGCCAAATGCTCTTCTGAGGATATACAAAACCTAACCCTTCTCTCATCTTCAAATAAAAAAAAAAAAAAATAACTTGAGGCAAAGAGATTTAGCAATTTACCCTAAATCCATCTGAGCATTCTACAGCAGAAGAAATGGAAACATACCTCCTGAATTCTAAACCAGGATTTTAACTATAAAATTAACCTTCTTTAATACAGTAAGTTATTATCATTATAGTTTTGACAGCTGGGAAAGGAGGTGGAAAAGATTAGCAATTTTTCAAAAACAACTTACTGCCAAGGATTATAAAATTTTATGTTCTTATGTCTCAACTGAACAAGAGAGCCATACAAAAGTGTAAGTATCTGTAATACATGCCACCTCTTTCTATCTCTATTTGGATTACTTTTGGTTAAGAGGTAGCAGCGAGATACTAATTGGGATGTTGCTGTGATACAGAATCACATTAGAAGTCATCATTTTACATCCACCCTGGCACGACGTGGACATTACAACTTGCAATTTTCTTCTTTCTAGATTTTAGTTTCTGCTACCAGTATAACAAAAGACAGGAGAAAGCAAACAAACAAACAAAAGTCTCTTGCTATAGTCAGTGAAAATTCCCAGCCTTCACCTTTCAGGGCTGTGAAAGAAAACAAGAGGCGTCCAAGCAACATAAGGCAAAAGTGGAGGAAAGGAAAGCATTTCTTCCCCAGGCACTGTTGTAGCACCTTCAGTCCCTCACCCCCACCCTCAGCCTCCCACATCTTCAAGAGCTAAGCAGGCCAGCACCTACAGAACTGTGAAAGTATTAATTAAGCTCTATCAAAACCCACTGCTAACCTAACTAACCAGCAACAACTCTAAAAAACCCCAACTCTTAATAGTCCAATCAGGGCAGTGGGCATATGAGAGCGGGGGTACAAGCAAACAAAAGAGGAGACTCCTGGAAAGATCTCTCCAGCTAATCTGTGGAAACCAAGAACTGTGACAATGTCAGCTTCTAGTTTCACCTTTCACCAAAGCTTTGCCATTGCAACCACCCTCGAGAAAAGGAAAAAAAAAAGAATGATCCAAAACAACCCCAAACAAAAAACTGACACACCCCTCCCCCTCATACTTTGATGATAAACTGAGAAGGAGGAAAACAACATGTAATAAACTATCAAAGCAACACCAGCCTGAGTTACCTGAAGACAGTTTAGGTGGGCTGATGATGAATCTGTCCGTAAGCCTGGCAAAGCCTCACTCTACACATGGGGGAAAGGTTTTAGCATCTGGATTCCTCACCCCATCTTTACTGATTCTCCCCAGTGTTTGCCGTTATTTTTTCCTCAAGTAGCATCAGCAGGATGAATGGTGGGCCCAAAATGAAACAATAAAATGCAACAAACTACAAGGGAAGTCAATGAAACGCGGAGCATGGTTAGTGCAACACCACAATTTGTTTTGCCTCAACATGTGAATGACAGCACTGCTATTCTAACAGGGTTTATATGTCCTAAAACATTTGGAAAAAATCCCATCCACTCAATCCCACCAGTTGGGCAACACAACCACTGCTGACATTAGTATCCACAAGACTTGAACATGATGACTTGTCCAAGGATGATGTGCAAATTTGTGAAGCGTTCCATAAATTTGGGGGGTTGGACCCGATGATCTCTCGAGGTCCCTTCCAACCCCTATGATTCTATGAGCAAATAAAAAAAATTAAAAATTTCCAGGTAACAGGCAAAAATACACGTGGGGATAATTTATAAGAAAATTACAACTATCTTCTGAATAAACATGGTAAAATGGTGAAGAAACCAAATTTACAGTGAAGTTGCAGCTTTGAGAAAACTTAAATTTTTTTCTTAAGTGATTATTGCCCTGTAGCAGCTTCATCCAGGCTTTGCTGC
Organism: Gallinula chloropus; assembly: GCF_964237585.1. Taxonomy (NCBI): domain Eukaryota; kingdom Metazoa; phylum Chordata; class Aves; order Gruiformes; family Rallidae; genus Gallinula; species Gallinula chloropus. The sequence continues at coordinate 130,914,552 of NC_140085.1, read as the reverse complement.
AAGATGCCAAGAAACATTAATACCAAATAAAAAAAGCTTAACATTTGAGAGAATGTGGCAAATCAGATTTTAGCCTGAAGCACTGAGGAGTTTTTCATATACAATTCGGAAGACAGCACAAATCTGCTTACTGTATGTACCCGATTTAACTACTGTGACCTGCTCATGAAAAAAAGCTGGCTGCACTGAGAGAAAAACGAAACCTCCAGCAGTATGAAATTGTACCATTTCAGCAGTTGTTTCTTCCTTTAATGAAACTTAAGAATTACCACGCTTATCTGATTTTTTTTTGGCTGCTTTAAACAACGCAGGGTCTTTTCATAGATCTAACTGCAGCCCTTTCTAAAGTTTCAACACTGCTTTGGCTTCATCTGCAAACATAGAGTAGTACTTAAGTTTATATGGATGTTGCACATTTATATACAGCTCAGCTGAAAATACAGCACAGCTATTTTGATGTCATTTCATTATCAGTAACGGAGAAGTGCATCTCCAATAGCTAGCTTGGAAAAATCTGCACAAAGCAAGCCTGGAAAACATGTCTGAAAATTAAAATCAAACTAAGAAATCATAAAACACAGAAATATGGTGCTTTCTAATCTCTGCCTGAGCCTGTACTACTCTTACTGCTGCAGACAGCTTTTGAAGGAGACCTTTACCATCACAGGCTGATTAGCGTAATGAAAGAAGATTGCTCTTGCTGACAATAAATGCACTGAATTGGGAGGAAAGCAATGGGGTGGCACCATGCGGAAGGGGAGGGGACAGAGGAGAAGGAGAGAAAGAAGGGGACTAAGGATAAAAGCTACAGTGCACCATCTGCCTTTGGTCACCCAAACTCTCTCCTGGAGAGCGCAGAGAGCAGGTCCTCCTTCCCAAGGTCCTGCATCACCTTCATCCAAGATCCCGCTTCACAGGGCTGTGAGGATCAGGGACATACAGAAACAGATCCCTCTCCAGATGCTGTTCACATCTAAATGAAGGATACAACTTTATACTGAAATCAATCTTTACAGGTGGAACTACTTATTTCCCACATGGCTTGTCCCCAGTTGTTCTTTTGTTTTCTCTCCTTTACGAAAAAGGTTTTACTTCGATTATAAATAAAAAGATGGGCTGCCTAAGTAACTGCTATTTGCATGTAATGGCTAAACAATAAAAGGAATTTATACAGAAATAGTAAAGTGGAACTACTCTGAGAGTCTCCAGTAACCTGCTATCTGTGTCAGTAGTAAGTTTCAAATACAACTAGCTACAGTGTAATTCAAGAATATTCTTAGACACAGTAACAGCTTTCTATTATCCGATAGAGTAAAATAAAAACTAGTGTCTAAGTGGGTGAAATAGAAAAGCATAGTATGTTTGGCCTAGAAAAAGAAAAAAACAACATTCAAAAGATATCAACCTCAATAGCGTTTTTAAAGCATTTCAAAAGCAGAAGTTATACGGACCCAACAGATGATCGAATTCCATAGCGAGCAAATTTGGGAGATAATACCACAGCAACAAGACTGAACCTTATCTTGCATTCATCCTCACTCCCAGGAAGCTCATCACATCAGTTCCCACACCAGAACCCTCATCACAGGGATCTGAAACAAGTTCCCAGAGATGAAGTACCAGTGGTGTATGTCGGGAAGCAGAGACAAAACCAAGGGCAGAGAGGTGGCAGGACATGCAGCACTTAAAGAGTTTTAAGGAAACAAAGAGGTGAAGTGTCCAACCTACCGATAGCGCTGTGCTACTTCCAGCCTACTGACAGCACTGTGCAGGTTTGTCCTTAAAATTGCCTCAAGTTCAGAGATTTAAAGGTGACTAATGACTAATGTGATGCCAACACTCCAGCCAGCAAGGTAGCTGATGTTTGCACTGGCCAAGCTGCTAAAAACTGGTACAGAACAGAGGTAGTGAACTCAAATATATACACAATGTGTAAACCAATCATGATTTTCACAGAGAAAGGACACGTCTAGCAAATTACTTTTTTTTTTTTTTAAGGATCCCATAAGCAAGCAGACAATGGAAAGTCATTTGATGTAGTTGGTGCATTTGCATTTGACAAGATCTTACACTCCAGTCTCTTAAAAAAATCCTTAGCTGGCAACATGTATGAGGGAAGATCGTAATGATCCTTTTAAAGAATTTCTTGGGATATATCAAACAGTGGCCAGGAATAAACAGACATGTTTGAGAGAGGGCTACAGTTGAGAGAGGGCTCTAGAGACACCCTGAAAAGATCTCTGCTTCGGTTTGAGCCATTCAATTCACATATGATCCAGGACAAGAGTTAAGTGTGAGACAGCAACAACTGCTGAACAATTATTTGAATCAGCAAAGATGTATAAAGACATCTTGTAAAGCTGAGCAGTTGCTCAGCAGAGGAAGTAACAGGTTAAATTCACTGTCAAACAATTGAATATAATCCAGCTTCTGTGATCATTGATGGGCTATTAGTTGATGCACACAAAAATGACACCTTAGAATTAAAATAAGCATTTCTGCAACAGTATTACTTCATTGCTCAGTAGTAGTATAAATATTCCCAAATACCAATTCATGAATAATTACAGGAGGAATAGAAAAAAACCCAACCCAAAACACAGACCACCACAATGCCATTGTCTTAAATATCTTGCACATTTCTGGTTCCAGTGGCTCAAATATTACACAGCTGAAGTCTAAATAGTACAGAAGAACAGGAGCAATCAGAGAAATTAAACTGATCCCAGAACAAAGAAGAACAAAACAGAACAGGATTTTACAGGTTTGGAATACAGAGAGCTGAGGGAAGTTAGAATATAGGTTTACAAAATTGTCATGGATAAGAAGGCAGCAATTATGGAATTACTATTTACTATGTCTTCCTGTACAAGTAGTGGAAGTACAAGAAGATATTTTAGTACAAGAACACAAGGACAACAAATGAAACTACCAGCAAGAAAAGGGATATCTCCCTTTCCACAGAACATACAGTCAAGTACAGAACTCCTTACTACAGAATGTTGAAGGTGGTAAAAGTTCAGACAGTTCCAAAATATAACAAAATAGATCAAGCTCTTCCAGGAGGTACTAGACATAAAAGCATTATTATTGTGGGCTTGGGAGGTGCTGGGTTGTAGACAGCCAGATATTAGGAATACTTCTGCAAACCTCTCTCCTATGTGCTTCTACTTTTCTTCAGACATCTGCTTTCAGCCACTGCTAGAGAAAGCCTGCATAGAATCATAGAATCTCCTGAGTTGGAAGGGATCCATAAGGATCATGTGGAGTCCAACTCCTGGCTCCACACAGGGCCAGACAAGTCAGAGCATGGGACTGAGCGCATTTTCCAGACACTTCTTGAACTCAAGTGCTTGAACTCAAGCTCAGTGCTGTGACCACTTCCCTGGGGAGCCTGTTCCAGTACCAAACCACCCTCTCAGTAAAGATCCTCTTCCTAATATCCAGCCTAAACCTCCCCGGTTGCAGCTTCTTACCATTTCCTCAGTTTCTATCACTGGTCACCAAAGAGGAGATCAGCACCTGCCCCTTCTCAAAGAAGCCATAGAACATGATGAGCTCTACCCTCAGCCTCCTCTTCTACAGGCTGAACAAACTAAGAGACTTCAGCCTCTAAGACTTCCCCTTCAGACCCTTCACCATCCTCGTTGCCCTCCTCTGCACACTCTCCAGTATTTTTGTGTCCCTCTTGTACTGTGGCGCCCAAAACTGCACCCAGGACTCAAGGTGAGGCCACACCAGCGCACACCCGAGGTGTAGAGTGGGACAATCCCCTCTCTGGCAATGCTGTGTTTGATGCATCCTTCAGACTGATCCAGCACTGACACTGTCATGCCAACTTTCTTTACCAGCTATAGCTCACACTGATGTTCAAGGGACAAGTCACCTCTGAAAGCGCTTAAGTGACTGAGACATGCAGAGAAAACTATCTACTATATCCTTATAACGTTAACCTTGGGCCAGCAAGCCAAGCCAACATCAAGTGCTGTTGTCAAACCATACATAACATGAATTACTACCGTCAGAGAGATTTCTAGGGAAGCAAACTTCAATATTAGCTAAGCACAGCTTCTGCTAGTATAAACATTGAACACTACGCTTCATATCACCACATACATACCCTGACACCCAGCCAGGTCAACCTAAGACACATTTTCTGATTGTTGTGGTTTAATCCGTCAGGCAGCTAAAACCACCACACAGCCCTTTTGCTCTTCCCACCCCCTCAGTGGGATGTGGGAGAAAATTGAAAAGGGAAATAAAAAAGCAGAACTCGTGGGTTGAGATAAAGACCATTTAAGAGGACAGAAAAGGAAGAAAATAGTAATAACAACGATAAAAATATATAAAAAAGTGACACACAGCACAATTGTACACCACCCAGAACCAATGCACAGCTAGTTCCTGAGCCATGCTGCCTCCCAGCCAACCCCAGGTATATACTGAGTGTGATGTCATGTGGCATGGAACATCTCTTTCTCCAGTTGGGATCAGCTGTCCTGGTTCTGTCCTCTCTCAGCTTATTGGGCACCCCCAGCCTTCTAGTTGGCAGGGCAGTGTGAGAAGCTCAAAAGTCCTTGACTAAAATAATTGTGTGTTATCAACATTCTCATCCCAAATCCAAACCACAGCACTGTATCTGCTGCCAAGAAGAAAACTAACTCTACCCCTGCCAAAACCAGGACACTGATAAGGACCAAAGACAAAGCATAAACACAAAGAAAGAGGACTGATTGTTAAAACCAGGTGAAAAGTTGTTTTGGACCAACTACCCTCTCCATTTTATCTTCGTTAATTGCATCTTCGTTCCCGAGCTTAACTTTATAAACAAATGAGAGTTACAGATGATAAGGCTATAAAGACTAAATATATCATGTAATCTGTTCTAAATAAACTCACCCATATCGAAGAAGCCATGTTTAAACTGGTCATAAAACCTTTGTATGACAGAGGTCCTACATTCTCTCTGGGCAGCCAAGATGGCTAAGACAGTAAACAGCTGAAAAAAATCTTCCTTAATTTTCATATTGTCTCCCTTACTGCATGTATCTCTCTTGCAAAGGGCTAAATTAGACCCTAAAATCTAAGTCTCACAGCAGGAAACTGTAGTCCTAGGTACAAATGGAATTTAAGCCATCTTTTATCACTTTGATAGTCAGATTTCAGGATATTGGCTTTGATTGGTCACTAAAATCTGGCTTGGTTTCCCCCCTCCCCCCCCCCCCCCTTTTACTAATGATCTAACAGATTTATAAGCTTTCAGAAAAAAGCAGTTACAAAAAAATCAAGAATATGTCCCCTTCTATTCACTCTGAAATCTAAGCCACACTCAGTCAATTATTTTCACTTTGTAATACAGTAATTCAGGGCAGAAATGCTAAACAAACATGCAGGGAAAAAGGCCAGGCCAGAACAGTACTGTAATATTTCAAACCAGTCCCTACAACATAGCATCTGTCGTACTTTCTTCCTTAACAGGAGTAGTCAATGTTAATGTGACTTAATGAAGAATCCTGACAACATTATCGTATTTCTGAAATGAAATTACTTGATTACCCTCTCCTTGAAGCTATTATTTACATCTTAATAAAGGACTATCATTACAGTTCTTTAATGGCTCAAAGTGATCAAATAACAGTGAAAAATGTAAGCTGAGAGCAAAAAATATTTCATCTAGCTATGTAAATTTGACAAGTGTGTATAACATGCACAAACAGCACATAAAAATAAGCACATGAAGCAAAATTGAAAGAACAAATTCTTTATGCTCAGAACAGGGGAAAAAAAAAGGAGCAGATGCAATTTTAATAAAACTTTGTGCTCACTTTAAGAATTAAAAATAATTAAATCCCCAGCCTGCACCTCCTTTCTCTCAGTTTCTCTCACACATCCAAAATTCTCAGTATTGACTACAAGTCTGTAAGAACCTTGCTTAGATTTTATTAATGCCTCAAGTGCTATCATTGCTCACAGAAAATCAACAGAATCCATTAAAAATACCTAGACAGGTGTCCTCGTTTTTGGCAGGGACAGAGTTAATTTTCTTCCTACAGCTGGCATAGCACTCCATTTTGGATTTCGGATGAGGGCAGTGCTGATAACACACTGATGCATCAGCTGTTGCCGAGCAGTCAGGGACTTTTCAGTTGCTCATATTGCCCTGCTAACGAGAAGGCAGGGGGGTGCCCAGGAAGCTGGGAGGGGACACAGCCAGGACAGCTGACCCCAACTGGCCAAAGGAGGATTCCATGCCACATGACATCATGCTCCGTATACAACTGGGTTTGGCTGGGAGTTGGTGCAGCTCAGGAACTAACTAAGTATCTGTTATGGGTGGTGAGCTATTGTCCTGTGCATCACTTTAGTATATTCTTTTATCATTGCTATCATCTTCCTTTTCTGTCTCAACCCATGAGTTTTGCCTTTTCCCTTTTTTTTCCCTTTTCGATTCTCTCCTGCATCCCACTGAGGGGGACAACAGCTGTGTGGCTGTTTCAGCTGCCTGCCAGGTTAAACCACAACAGTGGGTACTTCAAGCCATTGAATGTACTCAAGAATTTTGTTTGGTTTACTACCTGAACAACTGGAATACATAATCAACTTCACTAATTGTTAGACAACTCTCTGATCTCCCCAAGCACTAACATGCAAAGAGCCCACCAGTACATCATATCTCAAAACACTGCTGGTACAGTACATCTGGTACAGTACAATACAGCTCTGAAACTGGAGCAGACTAAGCAATTTAATAATACGTCTTTCCAGAAGGTGCAATTGGACTCAGCAATCTAAACTGACACAAAAATATCTTCTAAAAATTTCACACCACTTATTTACATCATCCCTTTTGTATAAAGCCATTTTATTTCACTACAATGAATGTAACTAACTTACCATACATGCCATCCATGATTTCTCAAGACAGGCTCCACCTGATAAAGGCACTTTACAAATCCGGAGCTCCAAAACATTAAGGTCCTGGTCAGCTTGGTTCCTATCAGATGACTTCTGATCCAATGTAGATTGTCCTCACCCAACTTGCCCCTGCCTTCTCACTGCAGGTTTGTACTGGCAGAGGTCACCCAGGATCTGCCACCACAGCTACACTCCTAGTTGCTCTCTTGCTGAAATCACCCAAAATGGACTAAACTAGAGCTCAGGTACTATGATCCTTGGCAGTAACTGGAGACAGTAGATACAGACAGGTAGGTGAGGGCAAGGACGCAGAGGAACCCTAACTAATTTCACTGAGGTTTTCCATATGGTTCTTGACCCGCTGGGGAAAGACTGAGAAAAACTCTGGGGATGGAGAGGGCAGGCAACATGGCTGATTTCTTTCCTTCTTGCTTCTGTTCCTTTGGTCCTTCCAATGAGAATTCTATGACACCAGCCTACTCGTTCCTTACTCATCTAACACCAGCTGTGAAAATGCACACCCTGAGAACAAATTATTCTGGTCAGCAATATTAATGTAATTGATTAAAATATGGTTTCCCTCTTTTGCAACCTCTCTTTCTGTCATATTTGAAGGGAATGAGGATGGAAGAGCCCAAACAGCCTGACAGAAAGCCTTACACTACAGAAGCAACACACGAGGTCCTCAGAGCAGGAGAGGAATTACCTTCAGGGATGTCCCTCTTTATTCCGTTTCCCTTCTTTCTAAGGTAGAGAGATGTACTTCATAAAGCACAGTGGCTGCTAGTTATAGGGACTCTATATCCTTACCTACAAACATCCTTCAAGACGTGAGGATGATAAAGCATTCAGAACAGGCAGCTTCAAGACAGAGTTTTGCGAGTATGAAGAAAGAAACACTATATAGCTTAAACCTTCAGTCATCACAGAAGCAAAGACTACTTTCTTAGTAGTTAGCTTAATACAAAGTGCTGCTGTAGCAAATGTGTCATTAAACATGAGCATTTAACCATCTATAAACTATATTTGCTGTTTGCATTAAGTCCAACATTCTTCACAGCCACAAAAAAAATTAAGGATTATCAAAAGCCCTCCTAACATTATTAAATAAAACATGTTCCCAGAGTTACTACGAAGAAACATTTTCTTCCTAGAAACTATCCTATTAGGTTTAAACTACATAAAGAAATTTAACATTTCATCCTCATCAGCTACTCACACATCAAATCTTCACTCTTATCTGCATACTGCCAGCTGTTTGTTGGTTTTTTTTTTTTTAATTCTGCTGTAATTGAGGGGGAAAATAATTGAGCAATATTGCCAGTCATCTTACCATTGTTCCCTGGTGGTTGTAATGCATCTCCTGTCAAGCTACACCATCCGACTGGGAAAATATCTCGCGAATCACATCTACACCAGTAGTCAAACGCTCCTCTCCAGCCATCAAATGTAACAAAAACTTCGTCTCCTTTAACATCTCCAATGGTTGCTGGGCAAATCAAGTATGGGTTCTTTCTATCTATAGCTTCGAGTTTCATTCCAACTTTAAAGCAGTTTGGCACAGGTTTTGGTGGTTCCTGCAAAAGTAAGAGTGGTAGAATGCTTGTATTTCTATGGCTTCTCACAAATAAAAAAGCAAACAAAAAAAACCCCTCTATTTTTCTTCAACATCCTTACTTCTACTCACTGCTGTTCAGAAAGCGATAGTAGTCATTAAAAGGAAACCTACTTGTCTTTCAAATTTGCTTTTGCTATTCTGTAGTATAAAAATCTAGACTCTCTTCCCTCAAACACAGCTGGGAATTAGCAAAATTCCCCATAACAGAGAAACCCTGCTAAAAGCATTTACATATCCAATAGGTTGCACCCAATACATAATGTCTGCAGCAAGACAGGAAAGACACTAAAATGAAATTATTACATGCTAATAAAGAAGAGAAGGGAAGGGATATTTCTGAGGACTGATAACTGTCTGGTAAAAGCCTCACCTCCCAATTAAATCCATGAAAAATTCATTAGCATTGGACATTATTTATAGACCCCTGTTAACTCAGACCAATGCCAAGTGGACAAAAGGAAAACAAGTATCAAGTCAACGTGGCCAGAATAAGTGTACCCCCACAGCAGGAGCTGTGAGCCTATGGAACCTGAATTACTACCTCAGCCTCAGGAACTTCACTATCCAAAAGCCATCCCCAATGTGCTGGTAGGCTAGCACAGGAAAGCATGGCTCATCCTGGCTCAGAAAATGTATGTAATATTATATTAAAAAAAAAATATTTATATAAAGTTAACAACCAAGCTATGTGATTGCAGGTCTGAATCCAACTGTTTGATTTGCTGACACACTGTAAATGTCACTCTCAGTATCAAAAATGAAGAAATTCAATGTGACAGCAGGGTTTTACCACCCCAACCACAACAAAAAAAACTCTGAACCAACAAGTCATTTTAATATTACTGTTGTTTTTATATTTTTTCATATTTCACAGTAACTTATTCAAGTCATGTTTAAAAAAACAAACAGCTTTGTCTGCTAATTTCAACTACTTTCTCACTACATTTTAAATTATGAGTATGTGCCAAATTAAAATGTTTAGCAAAACCCACTTTTGACTCCTGCGCACAATCACATGAATATGGTGCTGTTAAGAACTGTGAGATGTATCATATCTTAAATCCATGAGACACAAAGAAGTGAGCTAACAGAATTTTTCTAAATAATACACCATACTTTAAGTCTCAACTCAAGAAAAGAGATCCAATGGGCCAGAAGCAGATGGCTTCCTGTCTGGCTTTGCAGCTTGTCAATTCAGCTAAAAGTAATTCTAAATAATAGCCTTGCCTTCCCCTGCTGTAGGCAACAGGGCAATATCTTGGCATCCTCGTTTAAAAAATGCAACCATGGCTCAATTGGTATAAAGTTGTTTCCTAGCAATTCCTTTCTTCTTACCTTCTTGAAGAATGCTGCTGGTGCCATTTCAGCTCCATTCAGAGTCCTTAAGAGAAACATTGGCCAAGAGGATGCATTCATCTGGAATCCTGAGATGCAAGCAAATAGCCTTACTTTCAGTTTGTAAAATAAAGTATGAGGAGAAGGCTATAAACTCGGCTTTGATAATGCCCCATTCCCTCTATTTTGGACTTGGCCAAAATAAAAGCAGCCACACAGGAGCAAACAGGGTCGCTGTCAGTGCAGAAAGCTGTGCAGTGCATTTCCAGCCTGCGTGACTTGCCTGCAGAATCACTCATCATAATACAGGATATTGCAGATAAACCTCCAGGACTTGACAACATGCAGGTTCTAGCACAGGAGATGATAAGGATGTCCCACATGGTCCCCGATGCAGTTGAACTTTCCCAGCACAAGCACCTAGCTCACTTTTTGGGTCTGCTTTTTGAATTTATTCTAACATAATTCTAACAACATCCTCTGCTCCAGCTTCTCTCATTTATTAAAGAGATACCTTTCTATTTTCAAGACTCCTGTAATCTTTTTTACCAGACCAGAGACAGAAAAAGCAAAATCAGTTTATTCTCCCTCTCTATTAAAACAAATAAGTAAATAACCTTAAAACCAAAGAATAGGTAACAAGGGAGCAAATAAATACTATTATTTTAATAAATGCATGTATCATACTGGAAAACATAAACTGGAAAATGTTTCTACTTTAATATTATATATCAACAAGCGAATAAAAAAGCACAAACAATAACCGAATTCGTTTAGATGAACTACCTTGCTCAAGCAGAACAAAGGTTTGGCTGAAAACATTCTCATTCCAGATAATCTTCCCTCAGAATCAGCCACTTTTCAGTTAAGAAATAAAACAACAACAAAATCCTTTTGCTTTCAGTGCTTCCCAAATGGATGTTTCAAAGTAAGGAGTAACATAATAGCCATAGTGGACATTTTTTTTCTCTGTCTTTAGCAGTTATATGTCTGGCACAGTTTTACAGAAAAACAGACATAATAGAGCAAATTGGACATTTTTCCAGAAAGCAAATAGTACCAGAATCTGCCAGGAACTGGCGAGTTCCCTCATAACTCAATAATTCTCTTTAAAAAACAAGAAGAAAAAAAAACCCTACAAAAAACAACTAGAAAGGTGGGGCATCTTGGCAGTTCTTGATCAGTTAAATCATTAAGTCATCTAAAATTGGATTATGTGCTATAATATTCTTTAACTAGTAGCTTTAAGCTATTTTCAGCTGAATAAACAGTTTTCAAGTTGGAACTACCTATACAACAGCAAATTTAATACAAAAGCTCATATTTGATAAACAGCATTATCATTTGAGGACTGCTGAGTTGATTTTATAAAGACTGGGAGTCTTTATAAAACCTAACGATGTGTGGTTAATGAAACACAATATTCCTAACCAGCCAGCTCAGAAAAGACAGAAACACAACACAGAGAAATTACAACAGCTTCAATTAACTTCATTTGGCCTTCAAGCTGTCCTGGTAAAACCAGAGAAAATATTATCTTCAACACAACTTTTTGAGAACATTAAGCTCTCAACAACAAAAAAAGCTCACCTATGAAAAAGAGAGACTGGAAGAGGAACCCTTTGCTATATTAATTGCTTTTTCAAAACCCTTATGAAACATGCATAATTAAACCTATGTAAAAATCAGGTAGGAGGGACTATGCTAGCTAGTTCTTATGAGAGAAGCAGAACATTAGTATCCAGAAGGTTCCCTTGCTACTCAGAAGGAAAAAAAAAAATAAAAAATTAAAAAGTCAGTTGCTTAAATGTCTAACAGGAGGTAATTATACACCCAATTAGCTCCCAGCTTTGCCCAGGAACAGGATGCTGTAAAACTGCCAAAAAGGCTTTTTCAAAAATATATCTAGGTATGCCAGAACGTTTGATTGCTGGAATTTAGCCTATCTCTAGAAAAATCTAGGGCAGGAGGGACAAAATAATGGCACTTACATTCTTTTCTGAATAACCAGCAATTGTTTGGAGAGCAGGTAAACTTACAGCCCTGGGTGCAGGGAAAGGGCTGCTTGTGAGGTGCTGCACTACAAGGAGCCTGACCCAACAGGAGTAAGAAACTGTATCCGAAGAGAAGGCATCAGGCTTTCTACTGACAGTTGTGGAAGGTTTATCCTCTTAACAGATCGACTGCCCTCATTATACATAACCACAGTTGTTTTATTTATCAGACTGGTTTAGAAACACAATTAAAAAGCACTATGCTCCTGAAGCCATATGTTTAATACTACGTAAGTATAGCTGAAGGAATTGGTATACTCTTTTCTGTTAAAACTCACCTACTATTATCATTGCATTCATTCTACAAGGTTATATCAAGAGTTTTTGAGACATTAAACTGAGTAACTTTATAAAAAAAAAAATTAAACCCACAATTTTTTCCCCCCATGTGTCAAAAATTTCCAGTGCTTTCATTCAAAACCTCCATGTAACCGTAGGAAAGGAAAAAGTCCTTCTGGGCTCAACCTCTATCTACCTACCTATCCCAAATGATGTTTTTCTAGACAGTCACCCTCGTGGCTTGGCTTTTCTTGCGTTTTTAAAGCAGCACAAAAATCTACCTCTAGAGTCTATGTGGAGTCATAATGGTTATGTCAACTGCTCCTGCGCCTGCCTCTCTTCACCCGGTAGTGAAACCATACCTTCCACTCCATCTTTCAAACAGAAGAACTGAAAATTGGGAAGACACGTTTTTTTGAGTGGCTACTAAGAGAAATCATACCTATCTTCACTGTACCTCTGGAAAGAAATCTGCAAGAGTTACTGATGACACCAAATCAGAAGGAGGGCCATAACCATAAGGTGGGAAAACAGCACTAACTGCTTACAGTTCATTTCTCAATGTAAGAACATTATTTCTTGTGGGGAAAAGGAGGAAGAGGTATTGCTGCTGCAAGGGGTTGGAGGGTGGTGGTTTAATATAAATTTTGGTCATTATTTTTATTCCTTTTTTAAAGCAGAACTATTTTCAGCCATGAAGTGGTGCACCTCCCACAACCCTGCTGAGCCTTTCACAGGTCGGTTAAGAGCAAGCACCTACTAGTGAACTCCTCTGACTTACTGAAGAGGAAAAAGGCCAAGTTGGCTTTCCCCAGTTCTTAGGAAGGTCTACTAAAGAGGAGCATGCCCAGCATCAAGCCAGAAAATCTTGTATCCAGACAAGAGCGTGTATGAAGGAACATTTATAGAACGGTGTACCTCATCATTAAGCAAGTTGTCAGACACTCCCATTTGATATTAAGGGACTACAGAAAAAAATAACTGAACTCAAACTAATAATTCTCCCCATTCTTATGTCAAAAGAATCCAGAAAAAAGAAGGAAACTCCACAATTCAGCCTGAATTAGCTTGCTTACCTCTTTTTCAATTAAATAATGGCTTGGTGAAATGTTAGCACTGTTGACTTTGCCAAGACAAAAAGGTAACATCGACTTCACAAAAGAAGTACTCAACACCCATTAATTAGTTCAGACCCTTTGTCTCTTACCAAGCGGAGGCTGGAGCATGCCCCCTTTCTTTTCGCAGGTCCCGATGGGCTGTATGTCCGAGGAATCCACAAGCCTCCAAAAGTCATTTTTGTTGTCACTCCCGTCCAGCCGCAACCTCAGCCTGGCACCAGTGATCCCAATTACGGTAGCAATACAAACTGAGGTAATGTTGCGAGGATCGTGGGCTTCCAGTTTCATACCGACTTTGAAATCGTTCGTGGGGGGAATTCTAGACTACAATAAAAAAGTAAAAGACTACTTCTTACTGTTAGCATTGCCAAATTTACCTGCCAGTTCAACATACAGCCTCCAGACTTTCAAACATATCACATAAAATGGTAAATATAAAGAAGCCTTTGAACTTTTGAGTGTTTAGTAGCAAGTCAGAAAGGGCAGCTGGATAACCCACCAACAGCTACCATTTCAGATAATTGTTGTTCCCACTGCACAAACATGACTGATTTCTAAAACAATAAGCACACTAAGAAGGGTAACAAGGGAATCCTGACAGAGACATGAACATAATGTATGAACACTGTAAAAGCTCAATGCAAGAAAGAGTTTCTGCATCAAAAAAAAGAGCTTGCAACACAAAGAAAGAAGGCAGAAAAAGGAGCTAGCGTTAACTTCATTGTACAGAAAGAGCACAGAGAGGCTTGAAGTCACATAAAACTTCTGTGCTGAGACAAAAATCGCATCTCGTGCTTGTTCACAGAGAACTGAATATAGTCATACACATACAATGAAATGCCAAATTAATTGGCACAGGGAAAAGAAAAGTGATGAATGCAACTTCGTTTTTGAGCAGAACTTTTTGTCACAAGCTCAAGATGAACAAAAGAGGACAATAATTTGTACTCGTGTATCAAGACACCGCTGGCAGAGACTGACTGGACTGCAGCCTGATCACATGCCTACTGTAGCTCTGCAGGCAGTAACGTCATCTAAAGGTGTTCAAAACTTTATTAACACTAATTGGGGTTGAATGCCCCTCAATGTTCTCTTTAGATGTCTCTTCATTTCCAGCCTAAATTTATTAATTTATTTATTTGCCAGTGCTATCATTTAACTTATTGTTGCACCTTTGCAACCAGCAAAATCTACATTGTATTTACAGAGGGCAACCCAACCCTTTCACAGTACTCTTACAATAAGTTACATAAACCAATCACTGAAGTTTCTCTGAGGAGAGGATGACTATTGTCTTACCACCCTGGAAGCCCTCTTCTGCATCTCTTCTAGTATAAAGCTGCTCTTGAACACACACGCTGAGAACTGCGGGCAGCCTCCCCCCACCCCACACATTTAAACCCAGTGGCTATCCCACCCAGACTAACACAATCTGAATCCTAATACAGGAGGCAGGTAGAAAAACCAAAGCCATGGGCATTTGTGTTCACAAGATTCATATGTCCCTTCTCCTGCCCAGGTCGGGTGGGGATCCCATGGTAAGCAGATGAAGGTGCATTTATATGTTTGGCTACACCAGAAAATGCTGAAGAAATCTGCTACTGCAACAAGTGTTGGTGATATTTTGTCTCCCTCACCTTTAATTTCTAAAAACACATCTTGCTCTACTCACTGTGGTGTGCAGGTGCACTATTTACAGCACATCCTAGGATCAACAGCTCTGGAGTAGCCCAAACCCAGAACAACAAAGAGGCGAGCAATATTCAGTGAACGCTGAGTGCAGCATCTGCCAATGCTGCATTTAGACATCAGGCTGGCTGAAAGGGGAGCCTAAGCATATTAAATTTAAAGGGCAATTCAATTTCAGGATCTTGCTTGTCAAGCTGTTATTTTCTACAACCATGAAAGGCAAATGAAATTGAGAAACTGAGGAGTTTGTTCATTTGTTTGTAGAAAAGGTGAGCTTGTTTAAATACCAACAACTCAGGTAACTCCTCCACGCCAGCGCAGCCTTACAGCAAAGTAACAAGATACCCGCAGCAACAGCCTTGTTTCAAGCTCTGTTCAAACCACAAGGGAATGAGCTTTTTTCGTTTCAAATTTTTCAACTGCTTGGAAAAAAGTTTCAGGGTGAGAGAAAGTGATGTGGAATGCATCAAAATTTGAAGTAGCAATTAAAAACAACTTAGAGCAACAGATAAAATACCTTCTAGATTAAGATAAATACTTTAATCAATTTCCATTAGCTGTCTGTGCCTGTATCTTAATTTATGGTAGAGGCTTTAATTTATTGCTCCCTAGGTCATTTTTAATTACTACAAAATTTAAACTTTGTAGAATTCCCACCGGTCACAAATTCCGGATATAATTGTCAAATTAAGCTTCTCTCTGCGATTTGCTTTCTGGATGGCCATGGCAGCCTATTTCTTTGCATTACACAGAGTGATAATGACATGTACAATTCATGTGTAACCCATTAAAAGTCAAATTAGTCCAACACAAAGCTCAAGCGCTTTAGTTTCTGAAGCCTGCAAACATTATGTAGTGAGAGGAGCTAGCTCTGCACTAATTAACATTGCATATCACTTTCTACTTAAAGGTCAAGTCTTAGGAAAACTGGAAGTCTGCTTATTTAAATTGTTTTGAAATTTGCTAAGCACAGAAATTAAAGGTCTTTCCGACCCACACACTCCTTAAGTAATCCAGGTCACTCGGGTTTATCTTTCTCAGTCAATGCATGTCACTTAAACGTCTTTATTTAAGGTGTTACCCAGCTGTTCAGTTTGGGCCTCTTCAGCACTAGTGGGGAAGAGGGAGACGCAAGAAAGGCATAAAAAAAGCCTTCCCAGCAGCTCTCTACAGTAGCTACCCCTCTCGGGAGCATACACTCTCCTCGTGGTGGTCTGTGGTCCCGGGGTATGGCGTTAACATCAGAATGTCCAGGAATATTCTACTGCCCTCTGCCTCTGCCCAAGCAGAGTTTGAGATCTCTGATGAGCTGGTGCCCGCTGTGAAAAACAGTCCTGTAGAATTAATCTCTGAAGCTCTACTCAGAGCTACGAACCCTACTACTCTCAGCCAACTCTCACAGAAAGCAGCATGCGAGGAGCTCTTTGTTCTTTACTCCCACCTGCAAGGAGCAAGCTGAGATTCAAGATCTAGTACCAGGAAATGCTACCACCTGGATTTCTCTCTATTCTCCATTCCTGCAGCTACCTCACATTCACTGAGGGACAGTTCCTTTCCTCCTCAGACTATTCTGTTCATGTTGCTTTTTGTTTGCTCCTCACTGGAGGCCAGAATCCTTTACAGTACCACAGGGTTACCAACAAACCCTAGAAGATACCTTTCTGGATGTGCCCCATCCACTAAACGAGACATGCACTGCTTATCCCACCTGTTACAGCTCTCTTGACCTGAGCTATCCAACTCCTTCAGCATCGATCTTTCTAGCACAGTGAAAACATGACCAGAACTCCTATTTAACTCTACACAGCTAAGGGACTCCTCAACCTGGGAAAATACTGGCCCCGGCTCCCTCTACAGAGGGAAGGATGCAGCAGCCAACTCAGTCTCTAAACGGCTGAATACCTGGACCTCATTAGCTCACACAAGCTGATAGATTTAAACTGCATCTGCAAATA
This sequence comes from Gallinula chloropus, assembly GCF_964237585.1. NCBI lineage: Eukaryota > Metazoa > Chordata > Aves > Gruiformes > Rallidae > Gallinula > Gallinula chloropus. The sequence continues at coordinate 130,897,589 of NC_140085.1, read as the reverse complement.
CATACCAAACTGCTAGGTGAGGGGGAAGTCAAACTTCTAGGGCACAACATAGAACATAAGATGATACATTAAACACCCTTCATTATAAATAAAGTATTTCCTTCATAGTCCCATACATTCCCCATTGATTTTTTTTTGCCTTCAATATCTGTTACTCCATAACAAAAAGAGAGAAAAATAAAATATATTTGAGAGAGTCAGAAAAGAAGTGGTGCATAAACTCTACTACACATACACACATCTTGTAGCTAGCCAGAACTGAAAGGACTCTTTCAAAAATGGAGCAGAGAAAGGCTCCTCTGAGGATCAGCCAGATTTTAATTCTCACTTAAAACACGGTACCTCTAAGATTACTGAAAAAAGTAGAAAATATTTTTGAACTCTGATAAGACTATCTGTTTTCATTAACTAGCCCTTTTTTAAAAGGAAAACAGTCCAAAGGTACAATTTTAATGAAATCCCCAAAGTTTGGCTTGAGGCAGAAACCAAGAATGAAAAACTTCAGTAGCTAGCAGCTGCCAAAACTGTAAGCGACTGATAACCAGAGATCAAAAGAAGTCAAATTGAAAGTTCACAAGCAATCTAAGCATAAAAGTTGCTCTAGGATCACCCTGTAACATGCATATACACACACACTTGCAAAATAGTATCTGGCATACCTGTCTGAAACAATGGAGAGGGGCAGCTACTGATTCAGTCTCTTTCAGATAATCATCCCAATTAAACTGTTCTGGAAAACATAACATAAAAAAAGACCACACAGTTTTTAAAGGGAACTTAAATTAAAAAGGGGGGTTGGGGGAAGAAAGGGACAGAAAACCAAAACCAACTATCTTGTAGAATACATGTTTTCAAGACCAGCATTCCTCTCAAATGGAAACTCCATCTTTGAAAAACATACAACCCTTGAAGGAGCTTTAAGAGTACCATTATTTTGTAGGGATGACCACACAATAGGCAAAATCAATATAAACCTTCCTCAAGTACCTTTTTTTTTTTTTTTTTTGTGGTCCACAGATACACAAGTCAGGCTGTCTAGATTCAATTCTCTGTGTAAGGACCTCCCAAGCATCCTTGTACAAATAACGTTCACCTTTCTGTACCACAGTTCCCCTAACAGCAGGACTGATTCAATAACCTCATAGAAGTACTAAGACGATGAATGCTGAAAAACAGACACACGCAGATTCTGTTGAAAAATATGTTGAGAATACTATTCCCAGCCCACTAGAAAGCAAAAGGATTAGCACAGCCTTCCAATTGCATCTTTGTCTCTTTTCAACTGGAGTCTGATAAAGGTTTCTCTTTGTGGGTTAAATGTTACCCCAATGTTCAGCGACAGAATGACGGTATTTTTTCCAGTGTTAATACTGGCATTGTTTATGTGCATGGGTGAGTGTGTTCTGCATTTGGTTTCATCAGTATTACCAGTTTTGCTTGGAAGGAACAATACAAAGCACTAATATCAACGACACAAGAAAGCATTACTCAAACTAACATAAAAGCTCAGGAGGAAAACTACAGTGGCGCAGCTAAAGTTTTTTGTTCCTAAATTATTTCAGTGAGCTCTTTTACTTGTTTTTCTCGTTCGGGCGGCTGGCATCTCTCCGGTGCTGCTGAAGGGCGAGCGGCCCGCGAAGGCCACCGCGATGCAGTGGTGCCACCCAGCGGCCCCGCAAGGGCCGGCCGGCCATTCACCCGCCCGGAGGCAAACCCTTGGGAGAGAGGATGGAGAGACCGCGGGTACCGGCTTTATCAGCAGTCCTTCCAGAAACACCACCGGGCACAGTCAAACCCCTCTCTGCAAGTTTCAGGAGAGAAGAGGCGCAGAGAAGTGATCAGAAGACTGAAGCACTTTCCAGCACTTGCGCTTCTCTGAACGATGCGGGGTAGGGGGGGACTCGAACCCACAGCCCACCCGCGCTGTCGCAGCGTTTAGTTGAAAATACACAGCGCCTTCAGCAGGGGAGAACCACTCCCCTGGCTGGCTGAGATCCTCTTTTTTCGGATTGACAGACTCGAAAGTGACTTGTCTGTGGCACCGCAAAGGCCATGTGGTTGTCAGCCACGTAACCAGACAGTACAACCTCAAAAGCTTTTAATGTGGTGGCCTGGGCTGTCTGTAGGCTGGTTGCAAAGGCGTTGCCATACAACATCTTGGAAGCCCACCTATTTTGGAGTGAAAATTTCATTCACACGTTTACACAGTTACACCAATTTTGTATTACTCACAAGAGGCAGGGTACATTAACACGTGAGACACCTGTACTTCAGGAAGGCATGCTCAGGAAATGGTTCATCAGAACTTTCTCCTGAAAGTAGCCTACAGTTGCTCTTTTAATTGACAGAGCAAGGAGGCTGCAAAAATGAAATACGATGACCTTCTAGCAAAGTTTCATCTTACAATAATTATTCGTTGAGTCTAACAATAAAATTGCCACTTCAGCTTGACTTCTGATTTAAAAAAAAAAAAAGTAAGAAGTTGGGTTGGATTTTTTTAAATCAGAGTCTACTTTAGTAAAAGTTTACGCTCCAGTAACATTAAATCTAGCAAAAAGAAAATGTTAGCTATGTCCTAGCTGTCTCAGATCTAACATGAGGTAAAAGCTGTAGTCATGAATCAGAGCCTTGCTATGTTAAGGACCATATAAATGTAGCTCAGAGATAGCACCATTCACCAAGAGAAAGCCCTGTTCATCTCCTCTGAAAAAAATTATCTCTATATGCCAGTATTTCCCAAATTATCTCAATTGTTGTAACAGAACCGTAAATTTGGTGGGATGCCCCAAAAGTACCAAGGGAAACAAACAGTGGCTTGTTTGGTTGGTTTTCTCCCAGTGAACATTTACTAGAAAGATACATAAGGAAACACAAGCAGCCACCTGCAGATAAAGCCAAAAGGAAAACATTGCCTGTCTCTGCTTTAAGTCCTGGTTATCAAAATTTCTTTCATCAAGCAGAAATGACCTGAAGTTTAAATTAGAACCTCTCCACCTGTAAAGATATGCTGCATACAATTAAAGCCAAGCTCTCAGAGATGGTACTAATTATCATTTAATTACTTCAGACACAGAAATAGGACATAAATGTAGTTTTGCAACATGTAAGATGCATGTCTAGGAAGATAATCACATTTTAAAAATCTTTACACAAAAAGCTTCTCTGTATTCCCAGTATGCATGGGTAAAGAAGCAGTTGCTTTACATGTATTTCTAATTTGAAAGTTCCTGAAAAAATGCAAAGTCTGAGAAATAGAAATCCTTAAGAAAATTAGCTCACACAAAATTATTTAATATTCTCTTCCCACTCAAACCTGCAAGCTGAATTAAACAGCTTAAGAAAAACCCATTAGGCAGCAAGCACAACTTTATAACCCACCATCAAAGAGAAAACTAAAGAGAGAAAGGAAATCTTTACACTGAAGAACAAGCCAGCATATACCAGGGAGAAAAAAACCCAAAAACCAAAACAACCACAACCAAAACACACCAGCACACCAGAAGGTCACTAGGACCTTTTGTAAAAAAAAAAACCAAACAAACACACAGAACCAGTCAACAATCAAAAAATACAAAAACCAACCAAACAAAACAAACAGTGTGTAACCTACACAGGAGTAAGACTCTAAAACAGTGATCCAAGACAAAGAACCTGGGCAAACAGCCTAATTTAAAAATGGAGGAAACAAATTTATACCATAGGTTCTTGCATTAGTGGCAATGCCCCATGGGTCAATGACCTTCGATGTTCTCTGCACTGCTGTATCAATACCCTATCACTTCTTATAAATCTGACACTCACAAAGTAACTCAAGCTAGAAGTGACCCCAGAAGGTCTCTAGTTCAGCCTCCTGCTCCTCCAGGGTGCCATCACCCTCAACAAGAAGATTTTTTTCCTTCCATCAAGTAGTAATTTCTCATGCTCCAGCCAGTGTTTGTTGCTTCTCGCCTGCCGTGCCTCTGGAGGAGCCTGGCTCTGTCCCGGCTACAGCTGCCTGTCAGGGAATTGAAGACAGCAAGGCGATCTCAACGCTTTCTCTTCTTTTGGCTGAAGAAACTGTTTTTCTGCTTTCAGTACTGGTTTTCCACTTACATCTTGCATTCCAGCTCCTTTTTTTTTATTTTTTGGTGGACTGCCAGCCAGCTTGCTCCAGTACAACAGTGTTTTCCTTGTACAGGGGAGCTCAAAACTCAATGCAGTACTCCAGATACAGCCAAAGACATACCAAAAAGGAAGCAAACCCCCTTCCCTCTGCCTGCTGCCTCCAGTTTTGCTGATAGGACTGAGTATGCAGTTGCCATCTTTCACCACCAGAGCCCACTGCTGGCTCGCAATCGGATACTGCCTGCCAGGACTCCAGGGCCTTGCCTGCAGAGCTGCCTCCGCGCAGCCACCTTCCCGCCCGAGCGGCTGCTGCTGCGGGGCTCTCCCTCTGGGGTTCCTGTCAGCCCGTTTCTCTAACAGGGGCTGACAGCAGCACTGCTCCTCCCAGTTCGATACTGCTGACAAACTAACAGTGTGTTTTGCCCCACCTGTCAGGCATAAAAGGGCACCAGCCCTAGTACTGACCCTGTGAAAAATGCCACTAGCTAGCAGCTGCCAAGCGGGCCTTGCACTGCCCAGCAGTCTGATCGTCTATGCACCTATCCAAACCACGTCTCACCAGTCTGGCTGAAAGGACAACAGAGACACTCTACAGAAGGCCTTGCTAAAGTCCAGATGAACAACACAGAATCATGACATCACAGAATCACAGACTGGGTTGGAAGGGACCTTAAAGATCATCAAGTTCCAACCCCCTACCATGGGAAGGACACCTGTCACTAGACCAGGCTGCTCAAGGCCCCATCCAACCTGGCCTTGAACACTGTCAGGGAGGGGGCAGCCACAGCTTCTCTGGCCAACCTGTGCCACCGCCTCACCACCTTCGTAGTGAAGAATTTTTTCCTAATTTCCAATCTAAATCTACTCCCCTTCCAATTTAGAGTTATTCCCCCTCGTCCTATCATTACACGCCCTCCTAAAAAGTCCCTCCCCAGCTTTCTTCTAGGCTCCCTGCAAATATCGGCTGCTCTACCCTTATGTACAAAATCACAAGAGGCAGCCACACAGAGTTCACACTTGGCAAATCCATCTCAGCTGTTCCTAACTTCGTCTTTCTCCTTTATTTGCTTGCAAATGGCTTCCAGGAGGATTTTCTCCACAGTCTTCCTAAAGACTGAGGTCAGGCAGGCCAGCCCTTAATTCCCTAGGTGCTCCCTTCTTGCTCTTCTTGACACTGGGCATACTGTTTGCCCTTTTCAAGTTATCAGAAAACTTCCCCAATCACTGTCACCTCTCTAAAATGAGAGAGAAGCCTCAGTGACATCAGCCAATTATGTCAACACCCTGGGAAGCACTCATTTGCTCACATGGACTTGGGAATACCTAGTTTTGCTGAACTGCTCCCTGTCTTCTACTGTACATAATGCTTCAGTTTAGTTGAAATCAAAGTTTTACAAAATTTAAATTGAAGATTTCAACAATGAGTTAAGTGTCACTTGTAGATAGGTAGAATTTAAGGTCCTGGTTTATTTAGGTTAGTTTAATATAGTATTACGATCGCCTAAACACTGTTCAAGCAGACAAAATGCCTCATGCCTTCTCATTTCATGTCTAGGTTCCCTTGACAAGCATCTGATCTTTTTACAGAGATCTGTCATTTAGGGTCTTCATTCCACAACCTCTCCTTTTCAAACATGAGACTTTCTTTTAATTTGGGTTTTCATACTTGTGCAAATGTAGCAGTTTAAGTGCAAGATATTTCATAGCCTGCTATACACAGTGTACCTCCTTCTATATGATTTGATCATTCAATTATAATTTTTTTCCTCCTGTCTTCTCTACCTAGTTTAGTCTATTTTTTTACGTGTTGTTCTCATGTCTCTATCTCCACTCCTCTTCCACTCTTTCTATCATACATCCCCCTGAAAACTCTGGAGACTTCCTGAATGCTTGCCCAAATCATTGTAAAGCATCTTTCTTCATCCAGCACCAAGAGGGTCTTCTTCCTTCCCACCAACAAGCAACAGCACAAGAAAAAATTATCTCATCTACAGAAAATCAGAGATCCTGCATGATCTTGAGCAAGGCACTGCCCTCAAGATTTCATGAGTAAATCCATAGCTCAGATGCTAGATTAACAGTGTAGTCCCAAGTGGAAGAACACAGATGTAAGAATAAGGCTTGCCTGCTTAGCACTGCTTCTCCACAAAGCTTTTTCAACACCTTGCTCTCTACTGCAGGAGAAGGCAGGGACGTTTTCCAGTGATTCATGAAATATGCTTCTCTTATCCACATATGAAAAGCACTTTGGTGGGGGGGGGGAGCATCTTATGGAGCTCCGTCTGTTATGTTAGACAACATTACTTTAAAACACAGACATGCTGAGTCCAGTTTCACTGCAGCACCTCTTACACTGCAGAAGAGGGAAATCAAGACACTAAGACACTTCCTTTCCCATCTCAAAGCAATGGGGAAGAAAAACAAAGATGCCTGCTAGGATCTTCAGAAATAAAAGAATTAATCCTGTCAAATCTAACAGCTGAAAGCTGCACTATGGCTGGTGGTAACAGGATATCATATCTTTTATGCAAAGTCATTACCTCAACTATCCAGGTACCATGTCAGTATCTCTGCATGACTATAGTACTCATAAGGAACTCCTCCACTGGTACCCAAGAGAAGGTCTGAATCGGACCATCAATAAAGAGTCAGAGGGCACAGAAATAGAAGCAGAGCGAGAGCTAAAGTAACCCAGTGACATTTTATTGAGAATTAACTAACAACTCCTGAAGAGATTTTCTACTTCAGTAACAGTGCTCATGACATTTCTTGCTGCCCCAAATTCAAGCAACAAAGATGAATGTACAAACGGTGTGTAAGGATTCTGCTGCTCTCTCACTGCAGCCCACAAAAATGCCAGCAATCCCATGTATGTGCTGTCCTATGGTACCTGCTGAGGAAAGTAGAGGTTGTCTACACTTGATAAGAAGCTGGGTAATTTCTGGTTAGTGTCTAGTTTCCTCAGTTTACTATTAAAAACACAGTTGATTTGAAAACAGAATCTGTTTAAAATAAAATTTGCTTCCCAGACAATTTAACCCAGTTAGCAATCCTAAAAACTCAGAGTATTAATCTGAAAATCCTTTCTTTCGCATCAGCAAACACATTAAGGCAACAGAAGGTAACTGCATCAAAAAAGGCATGAAACTAGGAAATATGTGATGAAAAGAACAGACAAATGAGTAATGAACTAAATAAAATTAATGTTTACACAGCATCTTTGATTACATATACAAAGGGTACTTGTCTTAGTAAAACTAACAAACTCAAGTCAAGCATTTTCAACCATCATTTTCTATACCAAAATATATTTTCCTAACAGATTTCAACAAAAACAATGGTACTTATTTAACTACCCACCAATAACAGCCAAAGAGATTGGGTAAAAAAATTTTTAAAAAGCCTCATGAGACAGTACCATCCAAATACACACTTTTTCCTTTTGGTTACCTTAACTAATACCCTGACAGCTGCAATACCTACCACTTTTTAAAGACGGGTTGTTTGCCTGCTGATTCTTTCCATCTTTCTCTTTTTTAATATTCTTTGAATCTAAAAGACAAGATTCCATTACATAATAAATGTAATATTCACATCATAATGACGTCCAGCATAACACAGAATGCTTTCAAACAATACAGAATGTCTTGTTCCAAATACTGGCTTTCTTTTATTCATTTCAGGGCATAATCGAAACAATATTTGTACTGTAAATGTAATCCCTGCACTATTTTTCTTTCCAAATATATTGAGAAGTACAACATGAAAAAGCAGAGCTTTTCACTACTTCACATTACATTATTAGAATAATTCCAGTTTCAGAAAATGCAGTATTAGCTCCACAAAGAGCAATGCTGTCCTAATTTTTAACACCGACTCAACCTACAGGCAATTTGAGATCCTCAAGATTACCAGATAACATTGTCTAGACCACTAGGAACTGAGAAACAATAAAGAAAATAAACCACACAAACCCATCCTAAAAATGTATTTCCAAATTAAAGATTCCATTCTATATTTAAATTCTTGAATACTCAAATGCAAGCAGATATCTCAGTGCATGTCAGTTATTTAATTTTTTTTTTCAGACTATTCTACCTTGTCTATCATTCACATCTACACACATACAGAAAGGAATCTGTCATATTTAATTTTGCTGGATTTCAGTGTGTATGAGAGGCACGGGGGCTTGGAGGCCAGAATGGAGGAGACTAAGGAAGCTGCTTCCACTCATTCCCTTTAGTCTTTAAAATACATTGGTCTGATGACTTGCTTTTGACACTCATGGGCTCAAGTGCAATTCAAATATGACACTGAGTTGGCAACCAAAACGCAGTTTTCAGATTTGAAAAGGTTCTCAAACTCTGCCAGGCAGAATGACTCTCTGGGTTTGCAGACTCCTCTGTACTGGGAACAGAGCTGCTGCTCTGGGATGGCTCATGTCTCAGCTCCACCTTAGGTCATCCTCATACTGAAAGTGTTAGTAGCCAAGTCTTGTATTTGCTCACACGTATGTCTTTGGCTATGGACAGGCTTGCACTTGAAATCAAAACACTAACCTAGAATAAGAAGCATGTGGTGATCAGAAATACTTTCTACTTTATAGGTTCCCAAAAGAAAATCCTTGTGGATGTCAATTTCATATGGACCTGCTGAAATGACTCTGCATGTGCACACTGAGCTCTAACCCAGTACCTCCTCAGGAGCAGGGCTTTAACCCCAGGTGGACTCTGTGTTCTGACAACTACCAGGGGGAATCTGAAAAGGGATAGTATTAAAACTAGTCCAGTAACAATTACAAGATACAAGGCTAAAACTCACCTTCTCCCTTCTACAGATCATAATATATTCCATCCAGACTCTTTGGGATTGAACTGAATACAGCTAGTTTTCTACTGGGTGGTGGCAATCACCAGCAGAGCCTTTTGCCATGTTCTACAAGCTCAGTTAGTCAGGCCTTCCAAAAAACAGTCACAAGTGTGTTGCAGATATGAGGCTGACGGCTTACAGAATAGTTAACTTCCCCATCCACTTATTTCCAAGGAGAAAATCCAACAGAGTCACACATAAGAGACTTATTGAAAAAGAGAACTTATAACTGCTTCCTGTGAGCACCCAAAACTTGAAAAGGCAGAGTCATCAAAGAGTATCTGTCCAACAGTGCCAGATTTCAAACAAGATGACAGCCTTTCATGATGAGAGACATCAAGACCAGGTGAAAGAATGTGAAAAACTGCAGCCTGGACACCAGATGAGTTCTTGCTGACAACCACCACCCAAATTATTTCCTATAGCAGTTATGTTCAGTGCCTTACAAATATCTCAGCAAACATGAACACTGAAATAGAACACTCTCAGCAACACATTTTTCTTATCATCAGCCATTAGAAAATTAAGAGAACAAAAAGGGGTGATGACATTAATAAGAAGAAATGGATTCCTCAGTAGCAGTTTGAACATCTATTTCACTTGAGGTGGAGGCATCTTCATTCATAACAAACCCAAAGCACCATAGCTATCACTTGCTTTTGATGGCCAGAAATTTAGTCCTTAAAATGCTCAAGCAAAACTCACCCAGCAATGCAGAAGACTGAGTAAAATAAATCTAAATTAAACCAAGATTATTTTCAAAGGCTCCCCTTGTTTTTATGTATCCTAGTGTTGGGAAGACTGGTACTGTTAGTGTTGTCTAGACTGTTACCAAGCTAGAGTGGTTTCTCTAAGGAGATGAAAAGCTACTAGCAGCAAGAATTATTAACTTGTTTTCACATGAGATACCTTGTATCTACTGCTAGGTCAGAAAACCCTCCTCCATTCTATACTTCACAGTCGCTATGATGCCTTGGTCTGGTGTGCCTCTTCCAACATCAGTAGTTAGGGTAGGTAATATTTTATGGTTTATTTTTAAAAAAAAAGTAAAATAAAATAAGATTTTATGAAAGTCACCCTCCACCAGACCAGGCTGCCCAAAGCCTCATCCAACCTGGCCCTGAGCACTGCCAGGAGGGGGCAGCCACAGCTTCTCTGGGCAGCCTGTGACAGGGCCTCGCCACCCTTATAGGGAAGAATTTCTTCCTAGTATCTAATCTAAATCTGTCCTCTTTTAGTTTAAACCCATTACCCCTTGTCCTGTCACTACATTCCCTGATAAAGAGCCCCTCTTCAGCTTTCCTGTAGAACCCCTTTAAGTACCAGAAGGCCACTTTAAGGTCTGCCCAGAGCCTTCTCTTCTCCAGGCTAAACAAGCCCAACTCTCACAGCCTGTCTTCATAGGAGAGGTGCTCAAACCCTCTGATAATCTTTGTGTCCCTCCCCTGGACTCACTCCAACAGCTCAATGTCTTTCTTGCAGTGGTTCCCCAGGAGCTGTACACAGAACTCCAGGTGAGTCTCACAAGAGCAGAGCAGAGGTGCAGAATCACCTTCCTTGACCTGCTAGTCAGAATTCTTTTGATGCAGCCCAGGACATGTTTTGCCTTCTGAGCTGCTAGCACACACTGCCAGCTCAATGATATTAAATCAATCAACACCCTCAAGTCCTTCTCCTCAGGGCTGCTCTCAATCCATTCTCTGCCCAGCCTGTACTTGTGCTTGAGCTCGCCCTGAACCATGCGCAGGACCTTGCACTTGGCCTTGTTGAACTTCACGCAGGTTGCATGGGCCCACCTCTCCAGCCTGTCAAGGAGCCTCTGGACAGGATTCCTTCCCTCCAGTGTGTTAACTGCACCACACAGCTTGGTGTCATCAGCAAACTTGCTGAGGTAGAACTCAGTCCCACTGTCCATGTCTCTGACAGAGATGTTAAACAGTGCTGGTCCCAATATCAACCCCTGAGGAGTGGCACTCGTCACTGATCCCCGCTTGGACATTGAGCCACTGAGTGTGACCGACCAGCCAATTTCTTACCCACCAAAGGGTCTGCCTATCAAATCCACGTCTCCCCAATTTAGAGACAATGATATTGTATAGGACAGTGTTCAACATTTTGCACAAGTCCAGGTAGATGACATCTGTCATTCTACTCTTACCCACCAACACTGTAACCCCATTGTAGAAGGCCATCAAATTTGTTCAGGCACAAGTGGCCCTTAGTGAAGCCATGTTGACTGTCACAAATCACCCCCATATTTTCCATGTACATGAGCAGAGTTTCCACGAGGATCTGCTCCATGATCTTGCCAGGCACAGAGGTGAGTCTGATCAGTCTATAGTTCCTTGGGCCCTTGCCAGATAAGACTGAGGTAAAAAATTTGAGTACCTCAGTTTTCTTCATATTCTGAGGAACTGGTCTCCTGTTTCCTTCTGGAGAGGACCCACATTTTCCCTAGTCTTGCTTCAATCACTGACATACCTATACAAACTTCTCTTGCTGTCCTTGATGTCCCTGGCCACATTTAATTCTACCAAGGCTTTATCTTTCCTAACCTAATCCCTGGCTGCTCGGACAGTTTCCCTGTATTCCTCAATATAGAGGTTGTGAAAAAGATAAATACTTCCTCAGGTAGGAATGACTAACTCCTTGAAACCTCAAAAGTGGACTTGAAAATGGGAACTTTATTCATATATTAGACAGAGGAGACTTATTAGTTCTAGAGTCTTGAAGGTCACGGTGGCAAAAAAAAAATAGGTCAGTTTAATTCATTATCTGTCTTCCTCTATTCAAAAAGTCCATTTTTAAGGAGGCAAGTTTCAGTCTACTTTTTGATGTAAAACACAATACATCTCAGATACTTCTCTCAAAACACAAATGAAAATGAAATGCTGCTACTGTGAGCTTAGTCATATGCTATTCAGCTCAAAAAGAAAAAATCTAGCAAAGAATGCTATGCTATTTTCAAAGAAAGTTTTTAGAATACTGTAATACATGTAAGTACATAAAGTTTGTATATTCACTATGTAAATATATATACACATTTAGCTTATGATACACACAGGCTCAATACTTATTCTGAAAACCAGATGAAAGATTGTTTTCTTCTAGGTTACAAGATCAGAATACAGCATATACTAAAATTACAAAAGCAACATATTTCTATTGTTCACCAACTGTTGGTGCACAACTACAGTGCACTTCATAAACTAAAGCTGTACATACAAAACAAGATCAGAGCATGATTATTTAACATAGTGCCTTCTCCTTAGCGATTCAAAACTCTGTGTGTTTATATTACTCCGACCTTATCTGTAACCACAGAATTCTTCTGTTGATAAGATTACTCAACAGAAGACAGGCAAGAACAACCACATCTATCATGCAAGAAATTAGAGACAAGGAAGAAAAAAAGACAAAGCCATCTTGACTAACTTGTGAATGCCAAGAAAAACAAACCACCACCACCACCACCAAAAAAATCAGAAAAGGCACCTGTAAAATGAAATGTCTGGTAAAGATAATCCTGGCGACCAGCGTACAGTTCCTCTTACAAACTACCATGTTCAACTCCAGCTTCTTGTCTGAGATGCTTTAAAAATCCACCACACTTCTTTCTGGGAAGAATTAACCTTTCACCAAACAAGATGACTGCTCTGCCCGCACGCTGGCAAGCATCACGCCTTCTGACAGTTTCTACCGCAGAACGGTGTGCTGCGTGAGGAGGCGTGTGTGGTGGTACCTTCCCGGGCTTCCTATTTGCTTGCTGCCCAAAGCAGGGAAAAGGCAGTTCAGTTATGCTTTCAAGACTTCTGCAGTTATTTCTTAGCCACCTTAAAAATCTTCACTCTGATAGGTGTTCAAAACATGGTAGGAGACCACTTTCATCAAAGAAACCCCTCGTCTTTTCCTAATGGACGGGGAACAGCTTTGGGTGACAGAATGTTTGCTCTTCCTGTGCCGTGCAATCACTCACCTTCAGATGAAGTTTAAGAGAAGCCCAAGACGTATCATTGCTCAGCAAGGAGCCTTCCTCACTCCCTACCATGCAGAATTGTGAGCACCTTTTAGCTACTCTTACCAAGCCTCTGCCCACACAGTTGAGGGTATCAAGACAGAGTGAATATGAAATATCTCCTTCCCCTTCTTTTTATGCTTCCCTGATAGGATTCTTATCTAATCTGCCCAGAACATGGTGTTTCTTTGAGTATATTTAGGCAACAGCCATGCAGAAAACCTACAAGAAAAGGGGATAGACTTCCTCCATAAACTCTTGGTGCAACAATTAAACAGATGACTCCTGCTATTACAGAAAATCTATTATAGGAAAAGAAAATTATTTACCAAGGGAGCACACAAGTGCAAAAAGCAGCTTGGGCTGAAGGTGGAAAGCTCAAGCAAAGTTCAAAAGTGCTAGCAGCCTTTTATGGGGGAAGGAAAGCTCTGAAAAGCAGCAGCAACCTGGTTTCAGTCAGTGAGCCTTTCTCTCTTCACATTCTCTTTGTTTCACTACACCCAGACACCCTTGTTTCTTCTTAAGCCTCACTCACTATTTTAGCATTTAACTCACAGTTAGCTTCTGCAGATGGGACAGAGTAGAAATCACCCCTTTGCAGTACACTGTGCATTTATGGAGGGATTTCTTCAAAAATGTTCATTTTATCTTCAAGAGACAGCTGATAATGCCATTTGTTGTGATAGAATTGGATTCCTTGGACTACTCAGTTATCATTCCACTAAATTGCATGCAGCTCCAGAATAAAGCACTGCATTTTATTTAATATCTCGGCTAGACACACTCTTCAGTTTTAGAGCAGTATAATGGCTTCAAGGCTGTCACAGGACAAAATTGCTTTGATTGAACTTGTAGAACTCCAGGATAAGCCAAATTTAGCATACATAGTTTAAAACAGTGTGAATTTTGAACTTACCTGTATTTAGTATGTATCATAAACTGTCTTGTTTAACCAAGCAGTATAGTAATTGTCAAGTATCTATATCCCACCACCTTCAAAAAGGGAATTTAACAGGTCCCTATTTTCTTTCCTCTTGGATAAAAGCTACCAGCCCTTACCTTTAGCTGCTGTTCTCCCCATGGTAACACTTCTGTGATCTCCTCTCTCACAATAAAAAGGCTGAAGTTGAAAGACCGGTTAATTCTTCCTTTCAGCACAACAGTTTCCTGTGGAGTAGTAATACAACAAGTTAGGGGGAGGTTACTGTTGGGGTTTGGGTTTTCTTTTTTTTTTGGAAAGGAGGATTTTTTCTTGTTTTGTTTTGTGTTTTGGTATATAATTATCTTGCTGGTTTTAAGTTGTAAACATTTAACAAGCTACATGTAGAAGAACAGTATGTAAACAATGTAGCAAGGGTACAGAACCCAAAGTTTTATTTCATTAATGTTTTAGACAGTTCATTGTAAAAATATTTGCATTTTCTGTGGATTTCTAATACAAAGAAAGATAGAAAATGTGCTTTATTCCTTCTGTCCCTGAACAAACATTACTGAAAAAAAAAATGGAAGAAAGATTTTTATACATAACCATTCTCATCCTGCCTCACACACACAGAGTTAAAGCAATCACCCATTTTAACACCGTTAGGGACAATACTCTATCTTGCACAACTAGGGTGGAAGGGGGAACTAAGTGCTGATGTAAGAAATCTACACAAAAGCCCAAGTGCTCACTGATACCCCTGCCCACTATGACTTGTAACAGAGCACAGCAGACCTGTTTGGGAAACACTAGCCACAGATAAAAGCATCGAGCCACATTCTCGCAGGGTTTAGAAACTAGAAGGGCCACCTAAACCCTATGAGAACGTGGCTCACTGTTTACCTGGAATTTCTTGAGTCTTACACTTGCATGCTAAAATAAAACAAGTAATTACACATACATAGTGCATGTAACAAGTGGGAGTCACACAGCTGAGCATCTTCCTGAAACTGTGACGTTTCAGCAAAGCTTCAAGGAACCTGCACACTGTGGGGATGAACTGCACAATGACAACTTCACACAGTGCAAGTCTCATGGCTAAAACAAAATACATACGGTTTTAAAAATGCCAGTGACTTAAGAGTTAATTTTGTGTGTGTGTGTGTGTGTGTGTGCATGTGTGTGTGTGTGCAAACATGCTGTACATTTGTAACAAAAACCTCTCAAGATTGAGGCTTGAAAGCAGTTACAAACAAAACTGAGTAATACCATAAGATAAGCAGGTTTTGCTACACAATAGCATTCGTAGCATAAATGATCATCGGGATTAAGAACAGAAATCCTTTTAAGCCACCAAATAAATTTGAAATACCTGATACTTTCGTAGACTCCCCCAAAAATTCAAAGCTCTTCCGCTCCAAGTAATAAATCGTGAAAGGTGATGCAGAGTCAAAGTAACTGTTTTTACAGATTACTTTAAAACACTGCATGGTTTTTATCTTTTTGTTCCAAGTACCAGATTGCACTTGGTGCAGTAATAAAGATTCCAACCCCGCAGTGATAGTCATCAAGTTTAGCACAACCGGAGTGTCTGTCAGAACATAAAAAGGATTCCAGCTTTTCATTAGCTTGTGTTGTACCAGATAGGCTACTTTACAGCATGCCCACCAGCCTGTTAAAAATATAAGACAACAGAAAGCTCTGAAAACACCGTTTGAAATGAGTCAAACCCAACTGCAGGAACACAATATATTATTGTTTCAAAGAGATGCTACTTAAAACTCAGTTGCACCTAAGAATTCAATTAAGAGCTGCTATTAAATTAGCGTATAGACCATGCTGGTTTTCATAGAAAAAACACTTACGCAGTGCATTTCTGAGCCTCTATCTAACAACTGCTACACGGTACTGAATCACAGCAAAATGAAAACCAGTTACCCCCGAAAGAGAACAGGAATACTCTGAAACAAAGTCTGACTTTTTTGCAGGGGCAAACCTAGGAACAGCTTGTAATTACGCAGCAAACTGTAGCAAGGTAGTTACATCCTTGGCTACCCAAGACAGAGACCTCTTATGTTACACTCACCATCACCAGCCTGGCTCATCCCACAACACACATGCCACAGAGGAGAAGAAAACCATCAGGAAATACAAGGGAGAAACTTCCAGGGAAGTTTTGGCAAAATTACATAGGAAGAAGAGTGCTCAAGGCACTCTTGTACACACAGCTCGGCAAGCACGCCAGAGTGATACAGAAAGACAGGGTTAAGAAATTAACCTAGCAGCTTCTAGAAATGAAGGGAAAAAAATGAAACAAAACAAGGTCAGGAATATAGGAGCAAAGAAAGAAATGCAAAGACGGAAGCCGGATGGCGTTGAAGTGCACAAAGCAGCAGAATGAGAAACAGTAACAAAGTGCAAGCTAAGCACAGTGATTGTCACTCACAGAGAGAAAATGGCCAAAACCCACTGACCTAGGGAACAGCAGCAATGAACCCGTATCAAACACCAGTTAGAAATTGCTGTAAATTAAGGAAACTGAAAAGCAAAGGGGGGAAAAAAATCCACAAACCTAGGATAACATTGGATTCATCATCAAAATATCTTCCAACTGAAAGCGCGGTGGAGGATCTCCACAGTCACAAAGGGTATTATTTACATCATGTACAATTGCCTTTATTTAATTCCTTACTGAAGTTTTTATTGTTAAACCTGAAATAACTGTTCCTGGCTACCTCCCACGGTGCGGCCCTTTGTCAGAAAACAGTATTATTGGTAGACAAGCCTGAGCCTTCACCCTCCCTGCATTGCTACTACATAATACCAGCTGTCAGGAAACAGGATGGAAAGCATTTTTTTCTGTCTAACTTTGCTCTTCTCATTTTGAAAAAAAATGACTCAAAGGACATGTATTGCTGCATCTCATAGTTAGTATTCTACAGAAAATGTCAAAATCATTCTCTGTTTTGCCTGTTATGCATCTTCATTACCTTTCTCACTGTAAGCCAGGCACTCAAGTGAGCCTAATGTCCCGACAAAAATCATGCACAGTTAGGGCTCCACATTATGAGTTTATCCTGGCAGCATGTCCATTCATAAAAATACACGGCACAGAATTAAATATAACATTTAAAAGAAGCCTAAGCAACCAGTAGATTGTGGGTTTAGTCCCCAGCAAAAAGATGAAGGCTTTTCTCTCAATGATTCATCAGCTCATCCAGGTAAGATACAGACACCAATTTTAGAACCAGTTAGCTTTTTGACCTTGCTGGTGGCAGACGTGTAGTAACTCATACCCCCTTGCTGCCATCCTCAGGGGGAGGAAGGTATAGTCATCAACGGGCAGTCTGCCGGGTTAGATCTGAGGCTATTCTCTTGAACAGCTGCACTGCACAGCAGAGCAATCTAACATGGCATCTTCCTTGAAGCACTGGTTAAGTTGTCTTAATTTTAGCTTGAGATACAGGTGGGCATTTTTCAGGTTTAATCTGAACAAGAAGTTTTAAACTCGCCCTTCTCTTTCCTCATACTTTTTCTTCTACAAATGCTTCCAGATCACATTTCCATTCACAAGGGCTGGGGGGGGGGGGGGAGGGGGGGCGGATAAGGGTGGGAAGAGAAAGGTGGGGGGAAGAATCACATGTAATTTGAACAGCTAAACCAGTTACTGACAGAGAGTAGGTGCAATATAAGCAAAGAAATCCCCTCCCTTTCCTACGTACAAGTCCAAAGTTTGATTTCACCACCAGCATTCATGTGCTGCTAGCTTTAGAAACTCAAGAGACACCAGTTACAACCACTGGCCAGTATTATCACATTCCCATCGTGGTTATCACTCTCTGCCTCCTTCCTGCTGTTTGTCACAGCCGGTACCACAGAAAGAAGGACCAGCACAGGCCCCTCCACGCACGGACACACAGTCTGGCAGCCGCTGTTCCCACTCTGGCTTCCACACATGGGTAACATGTACCTAAAGGCGCAGGCTGCTTCCCCAACAAGTGTGACTTAAGTGCATTCCTTCAAAGCTATCCTTCATTAATCTTCAATGCCTTTTTTTTTTTTAAACCAAATAATCTATTCATCTGTTATGCCTTAAATAAAAACCCTACTTCAGGCAATTTTCACAAGTCTTTAGGGGATGTAAAGAGGCAAATAAATAGAGTAAGACTTAAAAGGTGTATTTCTGCAACATGCAATACTTCCAAATTTCCTTTCCAGCAAGTTAGCCAGTGTGTAGAGTCATTTAGTATACTTCAGGACAAAGCAGCACATACTTCCTTATATCTGTGATAATCAGTTTACACCTTTTAGACCATACCGTGACATCACTCTAGAAAAGTAAGCTCTCAAAGGCTAAAAGAAAAAAAGGTGAATGTATCAGAAGTTTAGAAAATGTAACATAAGCTTTGCCATTGTAAAATCAGGATTACTTAGCATTACACACACATATGATTTCAAACCAAAATGTAAAGATCAGGTCGTCTTTCATTTATGCACACAAACACATAATGAGCTGGTATTCTGAAAAGAAATTTGATCCAAGTTGGAATCCCTTTCAGTTCATGTTCTTTGAAAAAAAAATTTAAAAAAATTAACAAATAAAGAAAAAAGGTGAGATTCTTTCAAGAAAAGGGAATTAAACTTCCATGTTTTCATAGAGCAGAACCTCTAATGAGCTGATATATCTGAACACCTTCTCTTCTAGTTGATAAAAGCAGAGCTAGGAGAGAGCGACTTTTGTCAAGTTTATGGGCTTTCAAAAGAGCAATTATTAGCTAACCATATGTATTATTAAAACAACTAAGTTTGAGTATTTCTTAAGTTGCTAAAGGAAGAGTGCATACTTAGAGCTTTACAAATATAATTTTGTAATGTCATCTACCTTAACGTCAAGAACTTTTCTGCACTTGCAAAATTCCTCAGAAAGTCACCAACACTGTACTGCTCACTATTTATGAAGTGATTAACATAAACAAACTTTTAAGCTGTCAGCAGTAAAATACTGCCTGTAAACGTTCTGCCCTCTCTCCAGGTAAGTTTACGATCTGTTTTAGAATATGAGCAACTGTAATTACAGTAAGTCATACATTTCAAGACTACAAAAATCTCTCTAAACCCTCAAACTGTACCAAGTGTATTATTCAGTACAGAGCAAGACATTGTGCATTTTAAAAAGAAACACTAACAAAGTTTACACCAAAGATTTGTTCCAAAAATTCCTGAAACATGAAATAAATACTTATGAGAACAGCAGAAAAGGTCTCCAAATTAAACAGCGTAACTTGTATCAACACAGCAGAAACAATTTACATCACGTAGATTCAACATTTACTCATTTGACGGTAATTTTAAATATTAAAGTTTACAGCTGCCCTATGGCTACCAGTGGAAAACAAAAATAGCCTTTCTCCTCTTTCCCTCCCTCCCCATCCTGCTTTAAAAGTCAGAAGATGTGGGGCTGTAAAAACCTGAAAAAGGAAATGGCATGTGTGAAGTCAGCAGTTCAGCAAAGCGGCTGACTGGCCATTAACAGCTTTAAATATTCTTAAAATACCAGTCTTCCCACATGAAAGGGTATTTTAATGTTATATTCAAATAAATCAAAAATAACAGCATGAAGTGCTGTATGGAAGTCACATTTCCATCTTAAGTAAAACTGCCAGGTTTAGTAATTTACTAGTACGTATTTACAGTAGCACAGGAGTTCAACAAATTGTTGAAACATTTTGGTGAATTCAGCTCAGTGAAACCTCTCTGCTGTTTTCCACTTCCCCTTCAAGCATGGAGTACTCTTCCTGAAAACATCCATCATCATCATTCAACCTGGCTTTGTTCAATTGCCTAACTCCAATTTATTTCATAAAACAAACTAATTAAATTATGGATGGAAAGGGAAAAAAAAAACAACAAAACCAAAGAACCCTTCAACATTTTTGTATGATTAGCACTGGCTCAGAGCTACATACCTGCATGAAATTCTCTCAACACCCAGATAAATCTCCTCTTCCTTCAGCTCAGCCTCCCTTGACACAGAAGAGAGCTCTCAACCTATTTGTTTTGTGAGGCACCGAGCATACTTTCAGCACAGTGCAAATACAGCAGGTAAGGGAGAAAAGAAATTGCTGTTGCAAACATACTACGAGATGCCCAGATGCCAGAGATCCCTACAGAGCTTTTCTGTGCTTGCCTTTGGCAGACAACAAGCAATATCACCCGCTTTAAAAGCGGCAGTCAGGGAGAGTATGTGTACATAAGTGGACAAGGGGGAGAAAGACAAGCAGAGGAGGATGGTGGAAAAGGGATTTTACAACCTCTTAGGCAACTTCAGCTTCCTCCCATCTGCCTTGCCTCCAAACTTGAAAAGGACTGTGGAAGCCCAGTTCAGATATGATCTAACAGAGCTCTATCCACATACTGCACAGCTGGCAAATCCATCCCTGTGGTCCAGATTTTCTATTCATCCAACAGAGTATCTAGAGAAATGAAAACACCCTTAGTCTGATGCAGAAATCCATGAAAAACAAATAGAGTGCACAATTGTTTTTTGTTTTTTTTTCTCATTGAAGACATGGAGAACAGTCTCAGGACCTTTGTGCATTGGATCAATCCACTGCCAGCACCCCAGGTGGAGTTAGCTTTCTTCACAGCAACACACTTGCCTCTCCTTGATTGTACTCACTGCCAGCAGCAACATATTTCCTCTACCGTCCTATTCCAGTGCTTAAAGTATCTGTTTCACTCTCCCCACTTGAGAATCCAAACAACATAATGCTGGCTGGGACTCCCTGCCACTGCATATTAACAAAGACAGAATGTGCCTCACCACATCTGTCTGCTGCGGCAACACAGCACAGCGTACCCTGGCTTACGTAAGGGAACAATAACATTGGTCCCATGTACTGGTGCCTAACCAGGGAGTGAAGCCAAACCAACCAGAACTAACGAAACCCTTAAGCAATTTCCTGAGATCTCTCCCTTCAGAGGATGTTTCCAAAGGGAAAGAATCACAGAGAGCTGCTTGCAGTCTCCAGGTACACCCACATCCCTGCACTGGGCTCACCTGTGCTGCTGGTACTGATGGCTGTGCTGTTTCCTCCACTTACTGTTTCTCTAAACAGCAAAATCCTTCTTTAAACCCCTTCAGAAGGAAAGCAAATCATCCTCCACACAGATGCCACAAAAATATTTGCCCATCTTTTTGGATAAGTATTCATAAGGACCATTCAGTGCTGCTAGACATTTCTGCAGCTAACAAAGTGCTGACAGGTCAGAAAAGACAAGTAAACTCCTACATGCTGGGAAGACTTCAGGCAGCTGGAAATGCTCAGCTGTAGTATTTGCCATGCTCTTCAAAAATGGAAGAAGGTGAAGAGCTCAAACCATCACGAATATCCAGAGCAAGCCTCTCTCTCTCTTCTGCACTTCCCAGGACAACTGTCCGATTAAAAAAACCCCAAAACAAAACCCCACCCATAACAGAGGAAGCAGGCTGTAATGGGGCAACCTCCTCTACCTCTTCCTCAGCTCCGCTGCAGAGCTGTCACTGGTTGTGTGCAACTCCAGGACAGAGGAAAAGCATCTCCCTTTCTGCTACTTTTGGAGATCACCTTTCTTGTAGGTGATCCCCCTCCTTCCTCCACCCAGTGCTTACACCACTGAGCACTGGAGAACATTCAGACAAGGACATAGGTAGTATTTTCCTACAACAAGCTGAAAAAACCCCAAACATGCCACATACAAAGTTTTCCAGATAATTGTAGCAAAGTTTATTTTGTGATTAAAACCAGTATGTCTCTTCTGACCTTTCCAGAAAAACGCTGTCTGCCTCTTCCTAGCCCTCCAGTGCAGGGTACACATAGGAGAGATTGGGAATGAGAAACGCCATCAAACACGTGACAGCCCTTTTCATCTCTGAGCCCCTGAGAGATGATAGTGACAGTAAGGAGTTCCACCAAATTTAGCAGCTCTGATACCCTTTCATATCCCTCCATGTACAAATCTCACTTTTTACAAACTCTGCTTTTCAAAAGGGCTTTTTGAAGTGCCCCCAAGAACTGCACTCCTTCCACTGAACCTTCCGGCGTTAATCTCCCATAGATTCCATACAGGACATAAATAATGGTAAACGCTTCATTTTAGGTATGCACCTCATTAAAACAGTGCTACCCTCTCGCAGGTTTTATAAACTACAGATCCTCCCTGAACTAACGTATGCTGGAGATGATGAAAGGCTCAACCTCATCTTTGCCCTACACTAAAAGGGATATCATATTACAGCAAGAAGACATCAGACTTCCATCAAGAAAGTTCATCCCTTTCAGGAAAAC
Source organism: Gallinula chloropus (assembly GCF_964237585.1). Classification (NCBI taxonomy): domain Eukaryota; kingdom Metazoa; phylum Chordata; class Aves; order Gruiformes; family Rallidae; genus Gallinula; species Gallinula chloropus. The sequence continues at coordinate 130,875,352 of NC_140085.1, read as the reverse complement.
ACTGAATTCCCTCGGTATCTTAAATAGAATTTGTGAAGCTAAATGACTAGAGAATCAAATTATTTACCCAGGACATCTACCTTTAATGGCATATCTTGGATGGTTTTAGGTAACAACATACAAATGGGGAGCTGCCCAGAAAAGATACCATTTATGGGTTAAAAACAAACAAAAAAAAAAGTCCAAAACACTGTTCATTCTTAAGCTTACATCACATTATTCTAACAATATTTTTTTTTTAAAAAAAAAGCACTTTAGGATTAATTTGGACATAAGGTATCTAGAGACTGTCTTTCCTATGGAGAAGAAAGGCTACACCCTTGCTAAAACCCATGGAAAAGCACTAAAATTCTGTTAAAGGTTTTAGTATTTCAGAAATACCTTCATATTAGACTCGACAAGTAAGTCAGGAAGGCAGGAGAAGAGCACATGGAGGAGCCACAATAAGCACATACTTAGTACTGCACCAGTTTGGATCCAAAAGGATCAATCACTACCCATAAAGAAGGTGTCTCAGAGTCCAGAAATACGAATCGGTCTTGAACCTACCCTGTTGAAATACGAGATGTGTAACTTACCATCACAAAGAAATGCCTATTTTCTCAATTAATTTAGATCTAAGATAAGAAAATACTGGATTTTTGGACCTACTGCAAGGACATAGAAACTAAAGCTGTTGCTTTTGGTGACAAGGGTCTTGGGAGGAGAGCTGCTACGAGCAGGAGACAGCATACCCCATCTACCACAAATGGTCTAGTTGCATATGGTGGGTACTGGGCACAAGTTTGTACAAGAGAAAGTATCAGAGCAAGTCCAAATAAAAGAGATAAGGCAGCTCATATAGACAGTTGCTGCTTCATGAATGGCTGCAATGCAGCTCCGGACTCTGTCCAGGTCTATGTCCCTGTTGACCAAGGAGAAGGACTTAACAAGGAAGAGATACGAATACCTCTGAGGGTCATCATCACCCTATATGCATTGGTTACTCTTTGTACACCTGCTGCAGATAAGAGGTGCACGCTTATCTTTGGCTCAGGTACCCAATACCACCCTTCCACACCTACAAGCCCCCCCTGCCCATCCCAAAAGACAAGAGATATGCTTGAAAAGATCACAAATATGGGATATGATTTTTAGGCAACGCATGAAGTTTATGCACACAGACACACTTGGATTCAGTTGATCACTCACCAAATCACATCTTGCCGCTCTCAGGAGCAAGAGGCAACATTGCTGCTCCACGGGCAGCCAGCCCTGCTGCAGGAGTGAGGTGGGACAGGAGCTGGGTACACATCCTCAGCCCTCATTGTCCACCCAGGTCAGATCAGCTAGCAGGTGCATGAAGGTATAAAATGGTATTCACACAGAAATATTCTCTTCAAATAAGCTACAACTCACTCTAGGATTTAACTGTTTCACATTTTAGATTCTTTACATCCTAGGTAAAGGTGTTAGCACATACCACACATACCTCACCACTATCAGTCACTGCTGTAATGCAAAAATAAACTGCATATAACTAATGTTAAAGCTTCCTACCACTACATCAAAACATCACCAAATTATAGAACACCTGGACCTTAAAAGAAGTCTTCAAAGAAGCTGTACAAACTGCATCAGCAAAACCACTTTTGTATACTACAACACAAGTCATGGCAAAAAAAAAAAAAAATCATTCATCAAATCCTATCAGAATGTCAACCAATTCTTCAAATCACATTCAGCCAAACTGCAAATCAGAAGTACTTGCAAAAATACCAGTACTGATACACGTAATGAAAACAACTGTAACATTCAAGTAAAAACAATTTTTCATTTCAAATTTCCTTTGCTTCATATTTACAAAGTGCTCCCTATTAAGCCTCAACAATTTTATACAGGATTTTCTGGCTTTTCCCACATACTAGAAGAATGTTGCAGTTCTGGGCCATTTACTTGCATGTCTTACACTTTAAAGAACACCAAAGGTACAGTCCTTTACATGGAAGGTTTTAACCTCAGAAGCAGCAATCAGCACTACGGCTGGGTGCCTAAGGCTGTTTCTTTCAAATGGGAATGAACAGATCTTTAAATGCCCCGCAGGTGCAGAGGGGTCAAGAAGCTGGTTAACAGCCTCCCCCGTGTAGACTCCTCGAAGCAGTGTCCGGGTCTCTACCTGCAATTTGTCCTAGGCTTGCACCTCGAAAGTAGACCGGCAAATGGTATTTTTGAATATTATCTTAAAACGTGCAAGAGTAACTGTGTATTTCACCCATCCTTGTTTGCCGTAGGTGTACCCAGACAAATAAGCAAGCCAGCTGCAGTGTCCCGGGCAGGTAGTGACAAATGTTTCCTGTTCGTGATGCTATTTAGTATCAAAGGATAATTAATCAGGGCTCCATTTTACCCTGTACATCTGCTCCATTATGGATCTGCTGCAACAGTGAAGGGCGCAAACAGGGCTCACTCCCACCTTATGATCCCACTGGCACCGTGAGAAAACAACGGGGCAAAATCATGAGAAAGACGCCCATGTACAAAGGGCAGAAGGAGCCATCGACGTTTGCTTCACGCTTTTACTCACTCCCTCTTCTCAAGTGAAGCTGCGTCGTCGTTTTATACACATAACTTCTAGACAGATATTGGAATTAATACTTCCTCAGCACTAGAGATTTCACACCAGCAAAAACAAAATTACACTTGGTTTTGCAAACGAAACTTGGCTCTCCGACGCCTCTTTTGAACTCACGTAGCTACTCCAGAAAACAAGAGCACGGCAGCTGGATGCAGCAAGGACAGCTGCAGCAAAGAGACAGAAAAAAAGTCTTCTACACACTCAAAGCAGAGATACACAAAGTCTGAGGAAACATATCTTAGAGGACCATCACTGGTTCTAATCTCCCTACATCGAGATCAACACTTAACACAGGACTGAATTTTAAGAGCAATCTAATTTGAGACAGTCACAGTTGAAAACCTACGTGGCTTCTAACTGATGTGAAAGGAGTCTGTATTTACAGTTATAACATGTAGTCAAAAGCTGGCATTTTTCCACCAAATTTAAACATTACAATAAAAATATATAGTACCAAGCAACCTGAAAGACGTTACACAAATATTACTACCTTATTACACAAGCAGGAAACTCTTGTCAGCAGAGTCTCAAACAAAAATCAGTAAACATTACTTCCTTATTCAAAACCAGACAGGCCATGTTAAAGTTAAAAGCCATACAAGTCCTTTCAGGTCTTAACTTCAGTTTTACTCTATTCTTTTCCCCATTGCCTTCCACTTCCATTGCTGCAAATCTTCCCATAAATACAGTAACAACAGAAGTGTCTTCAACGTGCTTTTTCTTTACATCAGTTCCAGTTATAGCATCCTCAAGTAGTACTTACATTTTATGATGCCCTAAGGGAGAAAACCAGCTCCCCCTGCCCCCAAGCATGCAGCCTGTTTGTAGGAGTAACTTCCCTGGACACAGTGGAAGCAAGCCCACTCAAGGTGGGCTGTGGGTGGCTGTGGTCTGAGCAGCACTGGATGGTGGTCCATGGAGAACTGCTCATGCCACAGCGCGTTCACTCCCATTTTATTACCTGATGCTAATATGACAGCTTCAACCAGAACTGTAACACAGCGAATGCCTTCCTGCCATTACTCTTCCTATCCGCACAAGTGCTGAGGTTGCCACTGACCCTGCCTGCCTCGCCGACTGCTTTTCTCTGCCACCTCCGACGAGTAACACGCAGTATCAAAGCTTCAGAAATCCAAAGGTTTAAGACTGCTACTCTGATTAATAAAAAGCGCATAACCAGTCAAACTTGATGAACTGTTTACAAGACAGATGCAGCATGCTCTGAAAAGCTACTGGGAGATCTAAAGACTCTGTGCTTTTTAAGTTTTAATAGCCAAGCCTGCATTAGTTAAAATACGCATGAGTCACAAGTGAGCTTTACATCATCAGAACTCACCAAGATGCCAGTATTTCACCTCTACAATAAACCTTTTAGGCTTTAGGATTATTTTTGGCTACAGGCTAATCAATCAGTGAGAAACAGAAAACGGTTGGGAAAGGCACCAACTTCCAATTCCAACAGGGAACTACTCAGAAAATTTTTTAAAAACACTTTAAGTATCTAATGCCAACGAACAACTGATCATAAAATGTAACTGGAACGTTAATTTAATTACTATAGCGTTGCAACATGCTTTGCATTTTCTTCCAGCAGCTTTCCAGCTTGTCCCACCGTAAGAACTGAACTTCTCACACCATGCTCAGCTACTTTCCTTGGGCCACCACACATCTGCCGAGAAGGCGACTCACCATGCAAGGTACCTCCTTGGAGTCGGCAATCAATGTATGTCGTAAGCGTCGCTTAACTGAAAAGACAACGCGCACGGCACCCCAGCACACTGCCCCCCAACCGGCCACCCTTCCACCGTGCAGCCTTTCAAGCAGCACCCCAACCCCCTTTCCAAACACGGGGGCACGCTCCGGGTTTATTTAACACGTACCCAGTTTTTCAGGCTAACAACCTGCACGTTTCCCAGGGGCTCGCCAGCCACAGCGGCGGCCAGGCGGCAGCGAGAGGAGCGGGGCAGGCGCAGCCCCGCGGGACACCACCGGTCCGGCCAGGAGGGCTGGGGCGGCGGGCGGTCAGGGCGCGGAGCCGCCGCCGGGACTGGCAGCGGGGCCGCCCCGGCCTGGGGAGGCGTGTCCTCCGGCGCTCCTGTCAAACGCCGCCGGCCCCGCTGCTCTAGCGGGCGGCAGGGAGCGGGGCCTGCTCCGGGCGTAGCTCCGCCACGGGGGCGCCGGCGGGGTGGGCTGCCGGCGGCTCAGGGCAGCGACGCCCCCGGGCCGCCCCTGCTTACTGAGGCTCCCTCTGCCCGGGGGCCGCGACACCCCCTCCCTCCCCAGGGGAGCTTTGCTGGTGCCGGGAGGCAGAGCCGCGCCGCTCCCCTTGCCAGGGGAGCTGTTACAGCCGCGCCGCCCTCGCAGCTGAGCCCCTGCTCCAGCGGTCGGCGGGTTCCCGCGGGCGTCGGGCAGCGGGACCCGGCGCGCTGCGAGCCCAGCCCACCGAGAAGAGGAGCGGGCAGCTCCGAGAGGCCGGGATGCGGCGCCCGAGCCCGGGGCTGCCCCAGCCAGACCCGCTGCCGCCTCCAGCGCGGCGGGGCTGGCGTGGGGCGGCAGCCGGAGGCACCCTGGAAAAGAAGGAAGGGGACGGGGACAAGGGGACGGAGACACCGCCGCTCTCTTTCCCCCGCGGCGCCCGGCGCGGCCACGGCGGGTGGAGGTCGCAGTAGGAGGGAGCGCAACCCCCCGCCTCGCCTCCCTTTCTTCTCCCCGCTCCTCCCTTCCCCTGACCCGCCGCTGCGGGGAGCGCCGCCGCCACTCACCGGGCGGGCGGGAAGGGGGTGCCCAGCGTCCCGCGGCGGCTCCCGCGCCTGTCAAGCGGCTCCTGTCGTCCCTCGCCTCACGCCGCCGCCATGTTCCGGGGGCACCGCGCATGCCCGGCAGCGGCACTGGGGGCGCGGGCCATCCCCCCCGCCGCCCCCCTTCCGCCCGCCGCGGGGGGAAGCGGCGGCGGAGGCGCGGCCCGGAGTCCCGGACCTGTCGCCGGGAGCACGGCATGCTGCGGGGGCCCGGGGCTGCCGCTAACCCCGTTACTTCGCCCATACCTGCGAGGCCGGGCACGTTAAGGGGCTGAGCCGTGCCGTCCGGGGCATCGTGAGGCGGCGCCGGGCGGCCGGCATCGCCCCGGCCGTTTCCCACCGCTGCTCCCCGCGGTCCTCCCGCGTTCGAAGCTGGCGCCGGGCGGGGGGCAGCGCTGCCGCGGAGCCATCTTGCGGCGGGGCAGGCAGCGCCCCGCGCCCAGCTGCCTCCCGTAGCGGGGCGGGCAGCGGCCGCCGCACCGGCAGATGTGCCCGTCCCCTCGCTGCGGGAAGGAGCGAGGCGTGAGGGCGCCGGCGGCTGCGAAGGGTTAGGGTCGGCAGGGGCTCCGCGGCCCTGCGCCCCGGGATGGAGGGAAGAGTTGCCCCTGGATGTAAAGCGGCCCCCCCGCCGCTGCCGGCGGCTGTGGCATACCCGGTGTTAGCGGCGGTAAAGCACACCCGGCGCCGTGCGCCCGGCCGCGGCTCTGTAAGGCGGTGCCAAGGGGCGCGCATCTACCCGAGACATTTTAGACAGGGGTTTGGCTTGTTTGATTGGGGTTTTCTTAAGAGATCCACGTTTATAAATACTGCGCAGTAGTTGACAGGGTACGGTCCCGTTTTCATAAGCTCCGGATCTTTCATTTCAGAGCTCTGTAGGCACAAGTACATCACCGTGGCGAGAACTCGCCCCTTCAGCGCTGCCGGCCTTCGGGGCTTTCCGTGCTCAAGTTTCGTCTCCTCTACTTAACATTGCTTGAAAGTGAAATTTTAAACTCTTTTTAAGCCAAGGCCGTGAGAGTGGCATGCTAGGGCAGTTTTTCGTGGGATAAAGGGGAGAAGGAGCGGAAAAGAGAAGGAGAGGAGATGAGAAGGAGAGGAGAGGAGATGAGAAGGAGAGGAGAGGAGATGAGAAGGAGAGGAGAGGAGAAGAGAATGAGAGGAGAGGAGAGGAGAAGAGAAGGAGAGGAGAAGAGAAGGAGAGGAGAAGAGAAGGAGAGGAGAAGAGGAGGAGATGAGAAGGAGAGGAGAAGGAGAGGAGAAGAGAAGGAGAGGAGAAGAGAAGGAGAGGAGAAGAGAAGGAGAGGAGAAGAGAAGGAGAGGAGATGAGAAGGAGAGGAGAAGGAGAGGAGAGGAGAAGGAGAGGAGATGAGAAGGAGAGGAGAGGAGAAGAGAAGGAGAGGAGAGGAGAAGGAGAGGAGATGAGAAGGAGAGGAGAAGGAGAGGAGAGGAGAAGGAGAGGAGAGGAGAAGGAGAGGAGAGGAGAAGGAGAGGAGAGGAGAAGGAGAGGAGAAGGAGAGGAGAGGAGAAGGAGAGGAGATGAGAAGGAGAGGAGATGAGAAGGAGAGGAGAGGAGAAGGAGAGGAGAGGAGAAGGAGAGGAGAGGAGAAGGAGAGGAGAGGAGAAGGAGAGGAGAGGAGAAGGAGAGGAGAGGAGAGGAGAGGAGAAGGAGAGGAGAGGAGAAGGAGAGGAGAAGGAGAGGAGAGGAGAAGGAGAGGAGAAGGAGAGGAGAGGAGAAGGAGAGGAGAAGGAGAGGAGAGGAGAAGGAGAGGAGAAGAGAAGGAGAGGAGAGGAGAGGAGAGGAGAGGAGAGGAGAAGAGAAGGAGAGGAGAAGAGAAGGAGAGGAGAAGAGAAGGAGAGGAGAGAAGAAGAGGAGGAGAGAAGAAGAGGAGGAGAGAAGGAGGAGAGAAGGAGGAGAGAAGAAGAGGAGGAGAGGAGGAGAGGAGAGGAGAAGGAGAGGAGAGGAGAAGGAGAGGAGAGGAGAAGGAGAGGAGAGAAGAAGGAGAGGAGGAGGAGAGGAGAAAAGGAAAAGAGGAGGAGAAGGAGAAGGAAAAGGAGAAGGAGAAGAGAGGAAATAGAGACCCAAAACAAAAAAATCTTCTATACAAAAGTGAAATTCATACAGCCCACTTCAGTATCATGCATACATTGTGAGTTACTACTAACAATTTGGTTTAGGCAACCTCATAAGCAGTAAATGGTTCTTCAGAATCAAGGAAAACAAGTCTTTGCCATAAATTAAAAATCTTTAACATTTATACACGAGAGAAACAAGTAAAAATACTTAAATTAAAGTGATTAAAAATATACAAGAGAGAGACAAAGAAATACTGAAATAGGGAAATATGCCTACAAAATTCTTTATAGCCCCGTGTGGTATTCTCATAACCAATGCAGATTGATGCTGCTTAATTTGGAATACTTTCCCTTTTCTGTGATACTAAACATTTGCAGGAAAATGAGAGATCATGTGCATCACAGAGATGGATATAGAAATATGCCAAGTGTCATGGAATAAGCCCTTGGGAGACATGGAGGAAAAGAAAACATATTTTAAAGCTATCCTTTAAATCCAAGCCAGTGCTAGATGTTAGATCTGAAGAGTTCACTCCCTGAGAGCCAGTGGGATGCCATACCATTGGTTCCTATGGTTGTTGTTGCAGACCCTCTCAGACGTGAACTGGTGCAGTCCTCTATCTGCTCATCATTTTCCAAGGAGACTGAAACTGGGAAGCCTGGCCAGCATTAATCCTGCTCCTTAGACTCCTGGTGTGGGGAAACTGAGAGGAAACAATAGACAACATAAGTATCTACAAGATCACAGATGCATCACCAGTAACAAGAGCAGAAGAGAACTTTCAACACTTACATAATCCATGAACCAGAAGCATCCACAGTGCCTTCGTGTGTGTCCTTCACCTATGAGCTATGGCTGATGTAAAGCAAACAATTTACTTACAGGATTATTAGAAAAGGAATAAGGAGTCCTGTCTGCTTCCATTTTCCACCAGAATTATGAGCTGTTTTTCTGGTGACTCACCCGGCATCTTTCATTGCCTTTTATAGGTGTTAAATGGAATTATTTGGGTCAGAAAAGCCACGTGATTTCTTAAGTTCTCCGTGTTCTTCACAGAGACATAAATGTGTGTATCTATACATATATGAGTATATGTGTGTACCCATATTTGTGGCATCAGTTTTTAGCAGGGAGACTGATTTTGGAAAAACATAACAACATCAAAATAAAAACAAAGTGCAGTAGGCTGCCCAGGGAAGTGTTTGAGTGACCACCCATGAGGGTATTTAAGACATGTAGCTGTGGTGCTGTGGGACATGGTTTAGTGGTGGGCTTGGCAGTGCTAGGTTAATGGCTGGGCTTGATGAACTTAAAGGTCTTTTCCAACCTAAACGTTTCTATGATTCTACGGAGGTAGACTCCAATGAATTTCTACAACCAGTCAATATGATGTTCTGAGAGGTTGATGCAGATGAAAAAGATATTTAAGGGAGCTGGCAGCTCCTCAGGGAGATAACATTAAGAGTGTAAATAAGTGAACTATCCATGCAGAAGAGGTAAGGGGCACAGTAAAAGATCAGCCTGGCTGTCACAAGCTCTTTGTGAACCTCAGATGTGAAAGAAGCATGCAGGGAAGAGAGAAGCTGGGTCAGATTGTTTGGGACTGCTGCAAAAGCGTAGCCTGATCATGCAGGGGTAAAATGAGAAAATGAAGGCAGCAACTAGCAAGGGATATCAGGAGTTACATTAAATTATTTTAAGTGCATTACCAGAAATGGAAAAGAATCAAGCAAATGATTGCTCCAGTATCAAGCAGAACTGGAAGGTTTTTGACAGCACTAAGAAAGCCAAGCATCTTAATTTTTTTTTTCATCTAATTTTGATTTTTTTTTATATCAGGCATAATTGATATTTGTGAAAACAAATGGATTTCAGATTTGACCATCAAAGGACAAGTGAGAAACCATTCACACAAAATTCACTGCTGGTAGTGGTTATCATGAAAATTTACAGTGGTGGCATATTATAGGACAGAAGGGGACAGACAGCATCATTGAAAGGAAAGAAGGAAATAGGAAAGGATATACTGATCTCTTCAGTTTCAGTGCCCAGAAAAGATACAGGAGCAAGTGAACAGGCTATTTTTAAGCACTAATAACAAGTCGTAGCCAATGCATCTTTGTCAAGAACAAAAGATGTCAAACAAATCTAGTACCTTTTGCAACAAAGTAAGGGGAGTCATCAGTGGAAGCAAAAAATTGGATGTCATGTCAAATGTCACTTCAGTAAGATTTTTGATGTGGCTTCATATTATATTCTTTAAGCAAACAAGGGAAACAATGTAGATTAAGGTATTTTGGGAGCTGGAACAAGAAGCTTGTTGTCAGAAAGATGTTAATAAACTCAGCGATGGTTCAAAAAGCGTGTTTATGTAACTGCAGATGATACCGAAACATGAGGCTGTAGCACACTGGAGGACAGATGTAGTATTTAGGAGGAATTTTCACACTCTGGAGATGGGCTTTGAAAAAAGGAGGGTACTATTACACAGGGATATGTGCATGCTGCTGGGCAAAGGCAGGTATGATCTGCTGTACAAATAGGAAAGGGTGTTCTGCAGAGAAAGGGTGGTGGTGCTGGGGGGGGAGCTGCAGTTATGTGAAAAAGAAAGACAAAGATCTGTGGTTATGTGAATCCCAATCTGTACAAAGGGGAAGACGTCAGAGCCCTGCAGTGAGAGAGTCAAACCACATGAAACAATGCAGAAAGAGAAGCACAGGCTCTTTGTGAAGCGGCCTGATTTACATGGCTCCAGAAAAGCTCAGTAGCTGTGGTCTGCCTTCAGTAAATCTGTAGCCTGTGAAGAGAGCAGGAAAGAACAAACTGAGTGATCGGATATCTATAAAGTATGTCCTGTAAGGAGGAGAAGAGAAAGTAACATACATAGCTATTCATTATAGATATGAATGTATAGCAAATACATATATAGGGTGAGAAAGAGAAGGAGAGAAAAGGTTGAATTTCCTCTCCAGTTCCTCTCTGGATGAGTCAAGAGAAACTGGGTTCAAAACACAGCAAGAAAGATTAGAAAATAGAAATTATAAGGATGGGGAGGAAGGCTGGCTGGGTGGTTGTGCAGCCTTCAACTTCAAGCTCTTCAGGAAGAGCTGGGCAGCACCAGGCAGAGCTGCCACTGGTCAGCTGGCCCTTGGGTGTCAGGGAAGGCAGCAGGCCTGCCAGCAGCCTGCCTCTCCTCACAGAAGACATAGGCCCTGACAATATCCTCTAATTCCAGTGAGACAGGAAAGTTACTCATGCTGAGAGGATGTTGATAATCACATTCTCAAAACACAGTGGCCTTGAAGACAGGGTACAGACTGCCCTAAACCAAGAAGGAGTTATGGGAAGGTACTTGGGAATAACGGAACACGTTAAGAACCAGTCATAATAAGATGGTCAAAACAGCAGGTGTGCGGGTGTTTTTAGACATCAAAGGTAAACTAACAATGTTTAGCTATAAGATATGCTTATTGGAACTCATAATTACTAAGCAATCAGTTTGGTGTGAACACTGTGTAACCAATTAGCAGTTTTTTAGCTTGCACGTTTGCAGTAACAAAGGTATATAATCTGTGTGATTTCACCCAATAAATGGCTTCACCTAAAATTCATATCGAATTGCCTGCTGCCCATCGCTGATCTCCACACTTGGGCAGAGGGTAGATGCAGTCACCTTCCACGGTCCCTGCCAGCAAGATGATTCAATGGATGTAAGCCTTCTTTAAGGCCATTGGAAAGAATCAGCTTCCTCAGGGAAAGTATTTTCTTGGTTCTTCAACAAGCATACAGCTAGCTTCCAGAAATAAGTTGTTTCAGTAGGAATTTCAAACTGCCTTCCTATGTTCTGAGTCCTTTCAAGCTGTCGCAACACGATTGTCTAGTGAAAGTAGTTGTATTACAGACACACAAGAGGATGCACAGTTTTTCTACTCAAAGTGAGCTTCAGTTTAGACATAAATAGGTCTACTCTTGGTTACATGAATTCAACAGAAACTGTAGATTTTTATCTGACAGCAACTTAACATTTCATTCTTTCCCAAGAATGAAGTTTACCTTTTCCAGATCAGCCTCAGAAGGCCTTCCAGGCTTGAAGCAGGACAATGACATATTCTTTTAATAACATCTTTTTTTTTCTTTCTTTCTTTCCACTTGCTTGCAGGAAATGCCATCACCTCCTTCACAATTTTTTAACTGCATAGATTAAGAACAGGAATAATTACACATGACAAGCGTAAAGAACACTTTATGGTCACTGGGACTATATTAAGTAAAAATAGTTGGATGTTCCAAACTAAAGCAGTTTCACTTAATGCTATCATGTTACAGTTTATAAAGTATTTAGATATGCAAGTAGGAACTGATTACAGTAAAAGAAAAGGACCTGCATTGTTTTCATTTTCTGTTTTCAGGTTTCATGGCAGCAAATGTGACGATAACCTCTCTGAGGAACAGAAAGCTTGCAGAAATAAGTGTGAACAGAATATCGGCCACTCAACTTGTCAAAACATCTTGCTGCACAAGTTAGAAATCGGTTTGTAGGGAAAGAGCAGCAGGGAATTAATTTCAGGTAAGATAGACTTAAACTATGGGTAATCTTTTGCCATTGGATGGATAATGATTCAAATTGCCTCAGCAAGGGAAAACAGATTTGCTTTATTTGGCTTTGCGTTACCTAAAGTGAGTGCTTCCTGCACAGTGACAAGCAATAAGAAGGAAAAAAACCTGCTTACTCCAAAAATGTTGGGGAAAAAAAGGTGCAATAGATTTGTAGTACCAAAAAAAGGTAAAAATTAAAGTGATGAGGGGGCTTTTTTCATGACATCTGTCATGTTCTCTGGAGCTTCGGGCTGCCTCTTGGCTGGATGAGTAATACGCCGGGCTGGACAGAAAGCTGTATTTCCTTCCCTATGAATTTTCCATTTCTATGGTATTTCTATGGTATTTTTTCATCAAAATCCTGAACATGTTAATAAGCTGACCGAGTACAACTGTTTCAGTAAATGGAAATGGTTTGTTTCAGTGTTTCTAAACACCCTGTTTTGACCCTTGCTTTCCTTGTTTCACATAAATTGCATTGCATTTGAAGTGAAACGCTGTGAATCAAACAGAACTTTGAGCTTCCAGCCTTAGTTTGGGGATGGGTTTTTTTTTGTTTGGATCTAGGAATGACAGAAAAATCATCCCTTTACTGGAGACAGTTTGAGTGAAGGAGAACTACTTGTCAAAATGTGGTAGGAAGCTTTCCAGCCAGTCTAGAACACATGAATAAAATGGGAGAAAACATTCTAAGGAACGGATATAAACATTGTATTTGAAATAAAGCAGCAGCACCAGGAAACAAAACTTCTGAGCAATAACAATCCAGACCAGTGATTTGTTTTAAGGGGGCAAATGCAAGAGCTGTAATCCACATCCCAAAACGCTAATCCAGATATGTCAACAAATATTTTAGCAATGCGTTTGCACAAATTCCAAATAATTTTGCAGCATGAGAATAATTCATGAGTAATTATTCTCAGTCAGTTGAGGTGCTCCACAAAACAGCATATGTTGTAACTTACCCCTTTTTACCTTAATGCAGCTGGTTTCTCTGCATGTCTGGGTAAGAAGGAGTCTCTTGAGGGGGTACTGCAGGCATTATCCAACAGGAGGGTAATGAATGGTTGAGCTGTTTAGTTACCACACAGGAACTGTTCTGGCTCCAGGTTTCCATTTTGGCAAATGAAAGCAAAGTCTCCTTTTCTTTATTATACTAGCATGTCTCCTTTGGATGCTCTTTAAAAGTGGAAAGGAAATTCAAGTGAAATAGAGCACCCTCTTCCCTGAGAGAGAGCGCAAACTAGTGCTGATAATCCCTGCTTTTGAATCCAGTGGGTGTTTGTGCTGCCATGTCGCTGCAGCAGGGGCTTGTCCAGCTGTCGGGGGGATCGCTGCCCACCTCAGTCCCAGGCATGTGGTGGTGAATTCAGTCTGGCAAGTTTTGACAGCTCTCTGGGTAACTAATAAAAAATAAAAATAATCTATTCTGTCTGTGGGTTTTGAGAAAATGAACAAATTTAAGCAGACGTAATGTTGTCTCCTAATAATTTCAGGCACGGTCGTACAGGTACATGTGAGGGCTGAATTTCTCTCATATGCAGCCTTTGGGTCTCATGATCCCACAGCTTCCGAATCCAGGATGGTGCCTGTGATGCCACCATACCGACCATTTCTGCCAGTTGCTATCGATATCTCCCTGACACTTTCTTTTGTCTCCTTGCCCCGACGGCACCTGCCGACAGCCTCCTGCGGCTCCTCAGCTCTGCTGGCGCTGGGAGGGGGGGCAGAAGGGGACCGAGATGCCAGCCAAGGGAGCACAGGGGAGCCCAGCTGGCAAGCGGGGAGGCAGAGCAAGCCAGAAGCACAAGCTAGCCACCACCTGGGTTGCCTTTGGGGCAGGGCAGCAGCTGCAACTTGGGGGAGCCAGGGAAAGGAGCTGCTCCAGTTGGCAACGGAATCCTGAATTCTCCATCAAGTAAATGAGGCCTCTGAATTACTGTGGTGCAAGTCCCGCTTGTCCTATACTCCTCGGTGAATGCACCCCAGATGAAATGGAGGTGATGAGGGAGTGCTGGGGGCAGAGGGGGCTAACTGATAAGTAAATGTGCTGACAGAATAGCTATATTTTTTATTGCTATAAAAAAGATAACCACAAAGTTGCGCTTTTCTTAAAGCCAGGTGTATCAGGAGGTTTGAGCCGGGCTGCTATCTCTTTCAGTTAGCACCCTCAGACCAGAAGAATTAACTGATAGTAACACCATTGAAGCACTCTTGAAAGTTTCGTTTCAAGTTGTACATTGTTTGGCAAGATATGACTGACCACGTACGCCCTGAGAGGCCACCGCAGGCGGGAATAATATGACAAACGCTGTTCTTCGCGTGAGCAGCACTTATTTCCATTTCAGTGAAATGAAACCTGAGATACTGAGGTGGTTAATCCTGTTTAGTGGTACCCTCAAGTCAGAGATCTGTCAGCGCCGTGTTTTCAGATGACGACAGAAGCGGTTTGCTTGCAGCTCTCGGCGCTCCGGCTCACAAACGCCAGTGGCTTCTGCTTTCCTTAAGACACTGTTCTTTGTAAACAGAATATCTTGTTTGAAATAGAATGCATAAGGTGCTGTTTCGCTTAGTCAGCTCTTAAATAATGTCTTTATTAATTTGTTTCTAGTTTAGTTTGTTTGCCTTTATTAGGAATAGATGCTCCTGCTCATGAGGGCACTCAACACCCACTTTTAGAGAGCCACGAGTGCCGGTGGTGTACAGGGTGACAGGTCTCTGTCAGGCAAAGCCTTCCCCAGCTTTCTGGGGACAGAGCCCCACCAAGCACAGAAGGCCCCAGGGTGTGCCCTTGGTGCTGGAGAGCATGGAGGGAGAGCGAAAGGGTGGGTGGATGGGGATAAGGTAGGACAAAGGCCAGGAGCTTGAGGAGCAGCTGCCAGCATCTCTTTTTCACTTTCTGCAAGACAAGAGAGCGGTGATCTCCTGCCACCCATCCCTGCCCTCCTTTAGGGCTGCACCTCATCTGTGCAGCAACGAGACCAAGCGAGGGAGGATCAGGGAATGTCTCAAGCTGTGAAGCAAAACAGTGCCGAATGGAGTGTTCTTATTAATATTCATAAGCAAGGATTATTTTTCCCAAGGCAACTGTTTGAATTAATAATAGACATCCCCAGATCAGCAGTACATAGAGAGAATGGGTTTTTCCTTGTGTCAAAACATCATTGTTGAATACTTTGAACAAATAAGGAGTTCAGTTTGTAGGCATAAGAAATGAAGTTATGGCAGTTGAATTATTTCTTACAAAGACAAAAATAAGGTGCTTTCCTGTTCTTGTATAGGTACCAGCTTACCTCCAGCTTTCACTACTTGGGTGAAGAAAAGGAAGTGTTTCAACAGTTTTAGGTAGGTTTCTATTTTAACAGATTTTCCCTTGTGTTACATATTTTAAAAAGAGATTATGTGAAAAATATGAAAGTATGAATAAAGTGAAGATGTGAAGGAACGTAGAAACACTAAGAAAATGTTGGAATATCCCTACATCATTTCAGTTCTACCTCCAGGTAATAAAAATGGTGATTGAGGAATCTGAGGGAGAGGCGTTGAAACAGCGGGATAAAGTGAAGGACAAGTCCTCAGGGTTAAATGGTACCTTCAGAGAGTTTTGAAATAAATAGTGGATCTGCTAAACTAATACATACTCACTCTTAGGTCAAACAAAGAGATACTTCTCAGGAACTTGTTACTAAAAAGTTTCTCTGCCTAAGGTATTTTCTTCAAACACTTCTCAACAAAGGGTCAAAGATGCCAGTGCTCCCTGAGGTAAACTCTACTACCCTTTGGTAGTGTCTGCATAAAAGGATCATTATCAAGAAAGGCCTGTAAGCAATGCTGAAAATAACACTGACAATATACAAGCATTGTTTAAATTAGAGGTCTATTTCCTATTGTGCTTAGTTTTACTTCTCATCTCCAAACAACACAAAGAAAATTATTTCAAAAACAGATGGTGAAACAAATAAAAAATTATCTTGAGACTTTTATACAATGAGAGACCATCTACATTGGGCTATTTATTGTAGAGTTGAGTGAGGGGCAACAAAATTATTTTTTAAAAAAGGAAAAAATACCAAGAATGTACATTCATATAGTCTTTTATTCCAAGCATTAGACCACACACTGAACTTGAATATCAGGAATGGTGAAGCGTTAAAAAAGAATCATCCATACAACTCCTCACCACAGTATAACGTTGCTCTCAGGAGTTAAGAGGATATCACAAAGAAATAGACCTGTGGAGGTTAAAATAGGCCTGACCATCCTAGGTTGACAATAAAATAACTTCCAACAAGGAGCACCCCTTCAGGTTTTTCTTTTGCAGCTGACAGCTGCTAAGGGTAAGAAAGAAAATTCTGGGGTTTGCCTGTAACAATTGTAGGTTTTCTGCAATCAGTTGGGTTGTTATTGTCAGAGAAAAGTCATGGGGCTGCACAAACTTCTGATCTTACGAAGTACAAAAATTCCTTTGTTCTTAAAGAGGAAAAACCATCATGACCAAAATACCAGCTGAACAGGAGGAAGGGAAGGAGAATCATATTTCTAATGGAAACACCAGGGATGTAAAGAAAATGAGTTGCATAAGAACTAAGATATCAAATATCTGAATTATCAGGTTGTAGCTTTTTTCTTTCTAGTAGTTCTTTTTCAAGAGTGCAAATTCTTACACATTTGGCATCAACAGCTTTTTCTTTATTCTTTCACTGCCATGTCTTTATTCCTGTTCAGTTGTTTGGGAAGTTATTCCCAAAATAACTTCACAAAATAAGCTCTGATGGAAAAATTCTCATGCATTCAAAGTAGAGGAGTATAGGAGCACAGAGACCGAGCCAAAATCCTGTCCAGATGAAGCTGCCTGTTCTTGCACAGGGTTGTTGGTGCAGAGGTTGGCATTCCTGTCTCAAGCAGAATGTCTCTATACATACAACAAGGATCTTCACCTTGTCTACTGATTCACGTGGTTGGGTGGAGAATTCTTTGCAAGACACTGGTGCTGCCTGGGACAGCAGCAGTGTGATATAGATATGTACATACCAGGTATATGTATATATTTTATAGGTAAAACATATAATACTGGAAGGAGCTGGGACAGATCAGAATTGGGAATGGCTGGAAGGTGAAGCTGAGAAAGATTTCTGAAAAGAAGCTATGGTATGAGTGCAGCGTATGACCATGTGAGTAGCAAGTCCCCAAACTAGAACTACATGCTAACTCATCAGACCTCTCTAGATGGGACCTCCAGCTGCGATTTGGGCCCACTGATCTGGCATGTCTTTGTGTATAGGAGAGGAATTTTGCCCCTTACCTGTTTAAAGGACCCCAGCCTCTCAGAAGGAATGCAAAGTATTAGCCCCTTGGCCACAAGCTGGTCAGAAACACATCAGTCTCATCAGTCCCGACAGCCATCTGCATCAAACTGTCTTGATGGGAACTGAACGTGTCTGAACACAGTTTGGACATTTTTGTGCTCAGAATTGTCTAATCCAGTCAAGAGGCAGCGTACTGAAAGGGTTCCTGCTAACTGAAGTGCCAGGTGTGCTCCTACAGCTAATATAGGTCTTTTCGTACCTCTGCAGAGCACAGAGAGTTAATTTCTGGAAGTCTCCCTTCTCAGATTAAAGATGCCAGTAGCTAAGGAAAGAAAAATTATTTACCTTCAAATAGTTCAGTTGACCTTACACATTTATCACTTCACAGGATTTCATTTTTCAATGGAGTCTATTGTTTCAACACCATTACCTCCACTTTTAGCAAAGACAATTACAGGGCATTTATTTATATGCCAGAGACACATTGCTCAGATTTTTACATTCTTTTCACCTGAAATAGTTCTGTCACAAAACAGTTGTTTGTCTCAAGCAAATATTTTTCCTCTCAGAGTTGTACTTAGAAGTACTCAAATGTCTTTTTATTTGCACAAGACAAAGACCGTTTTTACTCACTGTGACAAGCAAAGAACAAGTTGGAGTAATGCACTGACAAGGCATGGATTACTTCGACAGTGTCATACCATTGCACGGACAGATGTTGTTTGAAGGGAAGGGGCGGGGGGGGGGGAGGTTCTCTCTTAGTTGGGCTAAAAAATATCTTTCTACCAGGCTGCTCTTATAAGCAATTAGCAAAATACTATTGCCCGTCCTACTTACAACTCACAATGTCACAATGATAAATTTAGTCATTTTGGATTTCCAAAAGATGTCACAAAACTCTCCACTTCTCTACAGCCCCCTGCCACCAGCCCTGTGGTAATGAAAGTGTATAATCACCTAAAGAATTTTCAGATTAAAAAAAACCCTACTTTTTGGTTTGTTTTTCATTTAGAACCCGGCATGTTTCCCTGTGTGGAATAGGGCCTTCTACGCTCTTGATTTATGTCCACAGTGAACCATCATGGTTCACAGCACCATTGCTGTGTTCATGCTGCCTGCCACCCTCTTGGCCACGGCCAGCCAGCTGTAGTGATGCTCTCAGACACACCACAGTAGCAGTGGAGTGATTTTCACTACCCTTTCAATTTGTAATATTTGGCCAAAAGCTGTCCCTTAAGTACATGTATAAAATCCCACACAAAATGGAAGTGTGCCAGGAGATTAGCTCATAGAAATCTCAGGGACTGACATCAATTTTTCTTGTGGACCTAAGCTCACATTTTTTTTGTGTTTTATGCTTCCAGCTGAAAAGAGCCCACCTTAGAATAGATACATCTGTGATTTATCTGGTTGACTTTTGCCATCAAAGCCAGTGTAGCCTGTAGGGGAGAGATACTGAAAGATGAAGAGAGAGTTGTAATGCCCAAGTAGTGCAGTCCCCATCTGTGCATCACTACTCTTTCCCATCCTGATCACAAGAAACTCCTTTTGAAGACAGAAAGTTTTTACTACTGAAGAGACTGTAAACCCAATTTATTTTAATATACGAAATCAAGAACCTTTATTTCCTGTTTCTTGATGTTAACTCAGTAACGCAACATCCTTTGCAAAATGGTGCCCTAGAATCCTTTGTTGAGTCAAGTTTAACACACTGACAGTACAAGATGCCCGAGGCTTTTGCAGAAATCACTACTGCACAGAAATGACACAAAGAAGCGACGGTTTCTCTTCTTTTAGTTATAATTAAAGTAATGTATTGACCTTTAATAAAATCAAAGAGCCTTTTGTGCACATTTTCAGTAGCTTTAGGAAACAGTGATCAAAGAAAATGTACCAGGAGGACATAAAATTGCCCTACTCCAAAAAGCCAAAGTAGTTAAGGCAGTAAAAGGGAAAGCAAACACTTAACCTGAAGATTGGGCTACAAGCCATTGTGAGATGGTGTCTGTTACAGCAGAAGGAAAAAGCAGCAGACTGAACAGAATTGAGAGGAACTGCTGTTTTCATGTTGCACCTTTAGAAAACCACCACTCTAGCTTAGCACGTCTTAAAAAGAAAGAAAGAAAGGAAAAAAGGGGGATAAATTAGGACTGTGTTGAAAATCAGATACAGAATTTGATCAAAAAAGAGGCACATATTTCAAGCAAGATGCATTCACAGGGAAAATAATAGGATCCAGCCCAAATTAATTTTCTCTCTGTAGTGAGTCAGGGCTGGGGTAACACGGCCTCAAATAGCATTGAATCTGAATCACGTTGCTCTGAACAACTCCCACGTAATATCAGCCCTGACATGCATAATGTTGCAGGTCCTGATGACCCCACCTTCAGTCTACCTTCTGTCTGAGTATAAGTGAACCCATAAAAAAGATTTATACATGGGTGTTTTGGGCTTTTTTTCCTTCAGCTGCATATGAAGCTTGTGCCACAGAAGATTCATTATATATCAATACTTTTATATTTATTGAGACACTTCATGGCTTCTGTAGATATTCTGTGTACAATGACACGGTGCTGCACTTATTCTTAGGGTCAAAAAATTATTCTACTGTCCCTTAAATCACATGGCTAGCTGGTATGTGGGGCTTTATGGGGTATTTCCACTAGGAAAAATACTAATTGCATCAGTTATTGGTTACATGAGCATTCTTTGGTCCTGTCTCCGGTCATTTCTTTGGTGCCATCTCTGGTGTAGTTTACAGGTTCTTCGCACAGACCTGTCACCCCAAACACAGGAGATATCAAGCAGGAGGAAGCTTGTCTCCTCCACGGTTTCAAGCTTGCCTTTCCCAAAAGCAACCCGGTAAAGCCTCCTGGCTCTGTCATTTATCAATGCTTCCTTTGCCATCCTCTGATTCTACATGTGCTTTTCAACTGCCATCAACCAGTCTCAGCAGAAGACAGCACCTTAAATTTGTCTCTGTCCTTCAGTGGTGGCTCCATTTCTGAAGCTGCTGGTAAGCAAACAGCAAACAAACTCAGAGCATCATACCCAGCATATTCAAATTAATCTGCAAACCACAGACA
The DNA here is from genome assembly GCF_964237585.1 of Gallinula chloropus. NCBI lineage: Eukaryota > Metazoa > Chordata > Aves > Gruiformes > Rallidae > Gallinula > Gallinula chloropus. The sequence goes on along the minus strand of NC_140085.1, from coordinate 130,854,878 downwards.
AAGATATATCTGTTTAGAACTATTGATGTAGTATATATTCTGGAATTCTTGGCAATGACTTTAAATCCAGCATTGTGCCATTTAAGTGGGACATTTATTATTGCAGGCCAACTGACTCCTACGTGTTCAGCGTCTCCTATGTACTTTCTTCTCTCTGTTCACATAGCAATATACTACACAATAAAATGCCTAATATTTTATTTGGCTACCTTAGTTCTCACAGGGATCAAAAACTGGAAAATGCTTCAAAAATTAATTAAAAAATATTACTTTGAACAATCTTTCTTTGACACCTTTTAGATGATTTTTCCACATCAGTGCAAACCCCCACTGGAGTAGAAGAAACTAATGTGACATGAGTGTTTCACTGAAGGTATAGTAACAACTGTGAGAAGTAAGGCATGGAGGAGAGCACCAAAAACATCAATCAGTGTAAAGTACTGAAGTCAAATAGAAAGAATTTGTTGTGTTACAATGTCAGAAAAAAAAATGGCAGTCATAAAATCAAAATTTCTCTGTGTTGGCTGTGCTGAAAAGGAATGGAAGCTCTAGAACTGCAATAACAATAACAACAACAATGGCAATGGCAACAATTACAACAATGACAATAATAACAGTAGGATCTTAAGGTTCTAAAAAGGGCTTAGCAAACGTACATCTAAAAACGTTCCAACCTCACCAGAATTGCCAGAAGCAAAGATTGTAATACAATCATAATGCAAGCATGGCAGTAATTTTTAATTTCTTCAGTAAAGAAAAATAGCTGGGAGAATCAAACAAGCCGTATTGTTAGAGACCAGTTGCACATAAAGGAGTCACCATGGCACAAATTTCAATGGCTTTGAGGCACAGATGCAAAAGTCCAAAAATACAAGACAACATACAGAGCAGAATCCTGTGGAGACAGTGCTCCAGAAGGAGGTTTCAGATATGGTTTGGGCCAAACCTTTCACAGCTGTATACACTAAGGCAGAATGAAGCTGGATCTTCCATGAAATGGACATGCAGTACATAGAATGGGATCAGGCTGATTGCTTTCCCAGGGATACTGAGCACTCTCAGTGTTCTGGATACAGTGAATCAGCAAAACAATGGAGACCCAGAAAACCCAGGGAGATGCATGTGATGGCCAGGGGAGGTTCAGGCTGGATATTAGGAGAAATTTCTTTACCGGAAGAGTGGTGAAGCATTGGAACAAGCTGCCCAGGGAGGTGGTGGTGTCACTGTTCTAAAAAATGGGTAGATGTGGTACTTTGGGAGATGGTTTATAGGTCATGCTGGTGTAGGGCTGCTGACAGTTGGGCTTGATAATCTTGAAGGTCTTTTCCAACATTGATGATTCTATGATTCCATAGATTCTAGGATACTGGTATGAGGTAACCATGAAATAAATAAGATGCAGTCTATGCAAACTGCATAGATAAAAGCTTAACCTGACATGTGGTTTTCTGTGAGGAGGCCACCAACAAAAATGACTCTTAAAATTTTTGACCCAGTACGTAACTTCAGTCCATGTGAAGAAAAGCCAAGCAGAGGGTGGTGTTATAAAAAAATATCCTGATCCAACAACACTTCTGTTTTCTTGCAGTCAAGAACAAGATGGCTCAGAAACATTCATCTAGCAGCAGCATCCCTCTGGCATTCCTCCCAGAACTTTCAGGGTCCGCTTGGCAGAAAATATGTAGCTGAATAATTTTATTGTACTCAACATCTCTTATCCCATGCTTCACAGTCATCTCCCTGGAAGTTCTACTTAAGCTAAGGTGTGTAACCATCAGCAACCTCTGTATTTCAGCTTCCTCAATGATGAGAAGGAATCACCAACAGCTTCTGGGGCTATTGCTTTACACTGCAGGCCAAGCTAAGTGTCAGGTAACCTGAAACATGCATGCATGGGTACAAAGAGGAAGGGACACACTTATGTCTGACCAGCGGCAGCAAACCTGGTCACTTGGTATCAATAATCAATTCCAGAGAGGGCTATGATCAGTACAGGCACTACCAACAACGCAGAGACCTCCAGCTTTTTAAATAACAGGTCATGATCAGCCATATCAATATCAATTGCAAAGTCCACCATGTCCAAATTAATTTACTGATCTTAGAGTAACATGCAGATGGTATGCAGGACCAGCATGATTTTGGTTCTGGATCAATGCCAGAACTGAGCTGAGGTCAGGTCCCCTCCTCAATCTTTCTGAAAATGAGCATGTGGAGAGGGAAACACAGTTGGGTAGGACCCTGCACTCAAGGTCATCATGTTTTTGTCAGAAAGGGTGGCATTCCTCTTTGAATGAGATGTGACAGCAGGTGGTAGCTAGCATTGGCACTGCTGCCTTGTCTTACTGTCACAGTGGTAACAGACAAGTGTTGGAATTAGGAAATACAGAATATCCTAAATATCTTAATCCAAGACCAAATTAAACCCCAGAAAAGGAATAAGTCTGTTGTGACTTTTGGCTTCTCACAATAACCAGGTAAGATAGTCCGTGCTTTATATTTCCTCGGTTGCTCCTCTCTACTGTGTGATCTGTCTGCTGTTCATTGAGATTCTTTTTTTAATGCTTGTTTGCGTAGTTTGTTTCCTCTGCCTCACACAAAATCTCTTTCTTTAGTGCTCTTCACCTGAGAGGATGATGTCCTCACTCTGTTCATGCTGAAGGGGAACTCCTAGTCTGGCTTGGCTGGAGTCTGTTCCCCACTGTGGGGTCAGGTCCTGCGTAAGTGGAAATCTGCACTGGGATCCTCCTCAGGAACAAAACCAGGTGAAAGGATATTTAACCTGTTCAACTAAGAAAGCCTTCTTTCTCAAAATTAAGGATGGCTGTAGCACAGAAAGTCCTTGTGTCACTCCTTGTGTGTTGGACAGTCATGTCATGGCCAGTACCGGTGGCACACCCAGACTATCTCCAGAAACAACCTAGAAGAATGTCAAGTGACTGCTTTCTCAGAAGATGTACATCTGCCAGCTGCAGCAGATATTAAACTGAATTGTGCCCTCCCCCATGATTAAATAATGCAATGAAATAATAGTCACAAAAAGAAAATATCAAAGTTTGGGAAAAGAGGAAATGTGGCAGAGAGGAATCTAAATGAAATGTTCTAACAAAGTCAATGGTTTCCATATGGACCATGCTTAAATACCAATTTTAAAGGTGAAAAAAACCCTCTGCAAGCCTCAACCCTTCATATATAACATTGTGGTGATCCTCTTTTTCATAATAGTTTGGGAGGTCTAATCATCAGTAGAAGGGTGACAAGATTGTGCTGTTGTTTAACATACAGACGTTACTCAGAGCTGATGGATCATTACCTACCCACAAGCCACAGGCCAGCCATGGTAAATTCATATGACAAGGTTTATTTCCACATTTCACTGTTCAGACTGTTAGCATGTTTTTATTTTTTCCCCACACCTTTCCACCTCCTCACTGCCAATTTAGGAGTTGTTAGTCTCGGTTCATAGTAATTGTGAGAAAATAAAATTCCATCTGTTTCTGTCAGGGAAAGGAAAGATCGGAAGGGGAATGAGAGAACCAACAGAAAATTCCACTTGCTAGACATCCTTTACTGCTAGCTATTACTTTTCTAAGGGATGCTATGCTCAGTTCCATTGCACAAAGTACCCAGCAATCAGCGTATGCACAATATTTTAATTTTTTATGTATGTCCTTAAATTCAGCACACCCAAAGAATACTATGCCAAGCACTGTTCTTTCACTGTTCATCTAAATCCATGACTATGACTCCCATGTGCAGATAGTGCCATACAGAATTATTTAACTAGTATAGCAGCCGAAAGTCCATTTTTCCTTCACCAGCAGACATATTTTTCATAGGAATGTGCCGGAACTCATGCCAGAGTTGTTGAGCATAATAGCAAAATTCAGGCTTCTGTCTTTGCAATCTGTCTTTCCAATAGCTTTGGAATGGCTTAAAGGTGAACAGATAATGAGGAAGAGAGACAGAGCAGGAGGGAGGGAAGTGCATACGTTCAGACAACATCAGAGAGAGATTTAGGCTAAAAAGCCAATAAGACTTAAATGATCTACAAAGAGAAAAGCCTTAAAATGAAATTTCACTTGATATCAAATAGGGGATTTAAGAGTGTTATGTTAGAAGAGGCTCCTTTCACGAAAATGCAAATAGCAGCAAGCTGGTTTAATTATAGGCTGTAAGTATGGCATGCTGGGAGACACACACACACACAGACACACAAAAAAGCAGGAAAGAGGAGAACCATAAACCCTTCCCCTCGGTATCTTCAGGTCTTTTTCAAACAACAGTAATCTCAGTTTTGCAGCTCTGTTACGCTTTTTTCCCAGCTCACTGATAGTTTGGCACACACAGACACTGATGGGATTTCTTCTCCTTGGAGGTATCCCCTCAAACTAACTAATGCTATCTGCTGCAGAAGGGTGGAAGTGGAGGCATGAATCCCACTTTCCTCCTGATCCAGAGACCTGCAACCATGGCTGCCAGTGGCAGGAAGATTAAATCCCATCATCCAGTCCCCTGGAAGAAAGAGATGGAAGAATCCAGGAGGGGCAGCTACAGGCCACAAACCTTCACTGGCAAACAAGGCAGATCTTCCCCACAGGCAGCTGTACGTAACACAAGTCATTAGTCAATAAAAGCAGGGGGACCGTTTCATTTCCAATGTAAAACAATGCTTGCTGGCAAGAGAAGCATAAAGAAAACACATGATCAGATACACTCTACCTAAATGTAATACAAATACAAGCAGTTCCCCTGAATAGCAGAAGTCACAATTCTTCTTGTCCTTTCCACCTTTTCCCACACACTGAGCTCTCTGATCACCTTGTGCACCTGCCAGCCCCCTAAATCCTAGCCTATCCCCTCCTTCAGCGAGAAAAAAAAAAGCTCTTCATTTCCTTTTCAAATGGAGAACGAAGTAACCCACAGTCTTTCAGTAAATATCTGCATATAAAGCAAGTCTCAGAGTACATTAGGTATATGTGTAAAGTCTGGAAACACTGTGATGATGGGTGCTGGGTAACAATCAGATGATAGCTCTGAAATATTCAAAGGCAAAAACATGAAGCCCCGCGGTATTTAAAAATCCATTGAAGCTTTGATGGTTGCATTATGTTTCAGTGAGGCAAACACTGTTTTTCTAAGGCTTTTTTCTTTTCGCTTTCCTTCAGTAGATGTCACTGCTGTACAGGATAACTAGTTCCAATACAGTTTTTGGGGAAAGGGTCGTATTACTTTCACCAGGGAGTGGTCCACAATGAGGAACTAAAGCCTTATGTTTTCAGCAGCACTGGCTATCAGTCCTCACATCCAGATTTTTTTCTTATGCTTTTGTTTCTTGGTGGGGACCAAACACAAGAAACTGTTTGCTGTCATGGTTGGATGTAACTGAAATCACAGCGGGGAAGCTGATCTCAGACAATCATGATTGTGACCAAAACTAGCTCTCATGCCCTTGGTTCATTTCGCTTCTAGGGACTCAAATCACAACCTTCTTTCTGATGCATCCCCCAGTCAGGTCTTAAATCCTATGTATGAGTTATTCTGCTCAAGATTTGAACTCTTCTCTCTGCATTTCTTGCTGTAACTTGAACACAAAATGTCTACCAGATTAATTTCTCATTTTTCTGATGTAATGTATTTCACTTTTAAAGTGGGCTGGCTGCTCATCTGGTGAAACAAAATGTTGTTTTTACAACTAGGGTCGAGGGCTTTTACTTAAAACAAGAAATCTGCAGATGTTAGCCAACAATGAAAATATTTGAAAGTAATGTGTTTAATAAGTTGGGAAAAAAAAAATTAAAAATATTCCTGGAAATGCCTGCATGTCAAACACAGAAGGACTGAAGCTAAAAAAGGAAAATAACAGGATGCATGTGCAAAGCACCATCAGAAACTGAGGAGGGTTTTACAAGATTAGAAACATACTTTGAGCAAGCTCATGTACAGTTAAAGAAATGCGGTTGCTAACAAAGTCATCAGAATTTAGTCAGACCGTACGAACTCCTCCTCTCTTAGTCATTCCTAGAAAACAACCCAGAACCGCAGTCTGCCACGGCCCCCTGAGCCTGACAACCAAATCCCTTTTCAAAAACAGGAAGGAGAAAGCTTATCTTGGAAACAGGCTTTGTAGCTTCAGGCTTTTCTGTAGACATAATGACTAAAATAATAATGCTGGTCGAGAGCACCTTGCAGAGCACACAAGAGGTGGTGAGATCAACAGACCTTTCCCCAGTGTCAGAGGGAGCAGAACCCCTTCCCCTGAAGAACCCTGGCTGCTGAGTTATTACAAGGAGTAAGGGGTGTATTCAATCCAGAGGGATCCCATCCCAGAGCTCTGCAGTGCATGTGGAAACACACACTTTGAATTTCACAGGAGCCAAGGCTGCCGGCTGGGAACATGGGGAGGAACTTGCTCAGCCAGTGTGTGTTCTCTGCTCACGTGGGGAAGCTCCCTTTTCGTCTCTGGACATGGTTTTATGGAGTGATCTCCACAGAAACCCAAACTCTTGGTGACAGAAGCATGGAGGAACAGCAAGGCCCACATCCAGGAAAAAGAGGTAGCTACCTCCAAGCAAAGCTCACACTGAAAGATGTTTTCATGGCTGCTGCTAATTTGCAGAAGCAGCTGGAGATACAGGGAAGTCCTTAAGATAGAAACCAACAGCGTTATCGAGCAGCAGAGCCCTCCAGAGCAGACTGCTGAAATAAACCTGCTCTCAGCCATTTAGGTTGCATTCAAGCTCAAGTCCATATTAAGCATTAGTATGGACATCATCCAACCAGACCTGCCAAATGTGATGAAACAGAAAGACCTAAATTTGTATAGGAATGGCACTGTTAACATCTATGACTTCTCTCAGCTAAATCAATCACCTGCTACTTTATTAAATATGGTTTCTATCAGCCTTTCCACCAGCCTAATGAACACATTGAACAGGAGAGAATTAGTTCATTTCCCTCTGCCCTCCCCAGAGGAAAGCCCACACATCTGAGCAACTATTTGCAGATGATCTCTGGAAAGAGAATAATGTTTTGAGGGATTATGCTTTAAAGCCACTTTCTACTGAGATGGCTAAACGAAATTTAGGACCATTATTTTTATCATCCAAGCCTGAAAATTTTGTCTTGCCTTATGCTACATCTTCCTTTCTTGCTGCTTCTACCTGTCTTGTTTCACAGCTTCAAATTTCACACCCACACCCTTCTTGCCTCCCACTCTCTTTGTCTCTGTAAAGAACCCCTGTCATCCATGACTTCTTTGTATGTCACTCCCTTCAGCCTCACCATGTCCCGGTTCCTTTTGTTCCTCTTCCCTCTCAGAGGTTTCTCTCTTCCACGCATTTCTCGCCTCAGCTTCATTTCATGGCAGTCACGCTGGGCTTCTGCTCTCTCCTCACCTGTGTTCCTCCCTGGCTACATCCTTTATACTCTTTCTCCATTTTTAGCAGTGTTAAATACGACCCCTTCTCCACTTGCCCCTACCATCTTCTTGCTGTCTGCTCTCCATGCAGCAGTTCTCTTCAACCTTATTTTCCTATCTCAACTCAAGGCATTCTTTTATTTTCACCATATGTCATGTAACTCTCTGCTGATCCATCCAGTCCCTTTGCTGAAGAGTCCTACGTCTCTCTTCTGTGTTCAGTCAGCATCTCTCCTTCAGCTCACCCTATGCCAACACTTCCAGCCTTGCACTGGTTTTCATCAGCCATATTCTCGGATCCCTGATGCTGTGTTCCTCCCTTTTAAATGATGATTCTGTACACTTCAGCTTCATACCTCAGGTGGTCTTCTCCCTCGTGCTTTGTCACTCAGTCATTCCACAGTTTCCAGGTCATTGGTATTTGTCTTCCCCTCTCTTTTCCCACATTTCTTTCCTTCCTCCTTCTATCTCAAGGATTGTTGCTGATTTTCTATGTGTTTCACTCTTCACCCTTTTCAACCAAGAGCTGTCTTTTCCCACTGCAAGTGCGTTTTATCCATCTACAGTTCTTTCAGTTCCCTAGTTAAGTAATTCTCCATTCTCCAGTTGGAGAACATCTGTCATCTCCAGCAGGTTTTCTGCTACCCTGAATCATCCTCCCTCTTACCCTGCTCCTGCATCTCCTCCTCTCTCCACATTGGGATCTTACCAGTCTTCTACATGAGGACATCTGTTTTCCATCACTTCCTTTTCTGCAACTCCTTTTCCTTCTTCCATGTCACATATTAAGAATTTCTTTTCCAACTCCTCCGTTTGCCTCAGTTCTTCCATCCTGAGCAAAGTGTTGTTCACTCCTCCTTCGGTTATCATGCTCCCACCAAAAACATTCCTTTTCTGATCCCCTTTTCTCACCAGCTACAGACTGTTCTGCTCCTCTTTCCCATCTCCAAGTTCATTTAACATTCTTTTCCCCTCAGTATCATCCCAGAACCTCTGTAAACTAGTCTTCTCCCTTTAAACACAATGTAATCTTATCTAACCTGTGTTTCTCATTGGTTTTGAATCAAAACAAAGTTGAAAAATAGTAATCTATCATTGAAACTTTGTCCTCCTTAAGTTTCTGTGACTGGGGTGTTTTTGTTGTTTTCCCTCTGTGTATCTAGCCATAACCACTTCATGCCATTTGGACTTCTTTCAAGACCCACCTCCAGCATTTATGATGATCTAACCCTATGATGATGTAGTTATTATTTTGAATATTCATCTCTTCACTACAGATCTGCCTGTTTTTATTCAAAGGAAAGTCTCAAAAAATCTGGCTCGGATTTGTTCTTCAGGGACATGATCCCAAGAACAGTATGTTTAAAACAACACTTTTGGTTGCATCTCCTCTGCAGTCACTGTGACAAATCATATCTAGCCTGCCACTTATCTGCACTTTCCACCTCCATCTTTTTTCTCATAGCCAAATTATGCTGTAATCCTAACAAGACTTTCTTTGAACATTTCTAGTAGAAGGCATTTTGCATTCATCTGCATACTAAAAACTCATCCGAATTTTCATTATGCCACACATTGATTGCTGCAACATCTGTTTCCTTACCCTTGCCATGCACTACCTTAATAATTCCTCATCATTTAGGGAGATGGTTAAATTCTACATCTTTCTTGCTGAAAGTTCTTTCTTTGTTCTCCCCATCTTTACAGCATCCGTGTATGTTGTCCTCATTTTTGAATCCACTTGCAACCTATCCCCTCCATATCATCTCTCAAGCTCGTCTATCTAGCCTGCCCAGGATGGTAGTTTCCATCTCCTTGTGAAAATTCCAGGTATGCACATCCAGATTATCTCCTGTACTGCTCCCCATGCTCTTGCTGAGTTTCTCACAGACATCAAAAAGGCGACTTCAGTGACTTAAAAAAATTCTCTGTTTGGAATTCACCTCTGCCACAGTGCTACAGATATGGGGTAAGTCTAGCCAACTGTCTGTCATGCTGCGTGAACTATCACATCCTTTCCCAAGATTCTCTCACCTGTTGCCTCTTGAATTATACATTTTTTGGGGCAGGCATCATCCTATTTTGTGTTTGAACAGCACCTGATCTGCCTAACTAACAATTCTGTCCAAGAGTGGGACTCTCTAAGTGCAATTGTGATGATAACATGTTACAGTAGGTAGAAATTGTAACACTTCGACTGTTTTGATATTGTTGTGCAACCTCCCCCTCTTTTCTGTATTGAAATTAATATTTTACAACTTAATCTTCTCTATGTCAGGTTACAGAAATCATCCACATCTCTTCCCTTGTTAAAAATACATTAAACCCAAATTATACCTATGATTTAATTGAAGATTACATTTAGTGGGACAACGTCAGCCTCGATGCACTATGTCACATATTATTGTTTCATACAAAAAGTTCTGGGATTCTGTATGTAGATGCTAGATGTAGCCACATGGGCTTTCTACTAAGCTTGGCTTAGTAAGACACCTAATTAATTCTAATTATTCTAGAGAGGAAGGGTAATTCTTCTTACCTATAGAAACCTATTCTCTTGGAAAACAGGTCAAAATAGCCCCAAGTGAGGAATAATGTGGTTATAGGTGAAAATTATAGTAACTCGGTGAAGTTTAAAGGCAACCAAGAGAGAAAGGAGTATAAGGGAGAAGTCTGACAGAGAAGGGAAATAGAGTATTTCAGTTTAATGAGAGGAGCATGCTTCAGGAAACTGTTGGTGGAAAGCTACAAATGGTCTGAAAGCAAAACTGCTTTTAAGAAATAATCACTGGAAAAATATGTGAGCTATCCTATCTAATCATTTTCATTGCTGGGGACACCAGAGCTCCATGGGGCAGGGGAGTGGAGGGGCATGTGGGGGGAAGAAAGAGTAAAAGACGATGCAATCTGTGAGACTATAATCACATAATCACAATAGGGGTTGGAAGGGACCTCTGGAAATCATCTAGTCTAACCCCCTTGCTAAATGATGTCAGTACCATTATTTTGAAATGAGCGAGGATTGCAGTACAAGAATTGCCCTCAGAGCTCAAGAGACAGACTACTACACCAGAAAGCCACCCTGCAATCATGTCATCTTACCCCCATCTAGTTCCAACCAAATGCTGACATGAACCCATGAATTATGTTTGAGGCTGAAATACCTCTTGGGCAGAGCTACCACATGCACACAGAAGGTGCCTATTACACACAGTAAGACATCTTAGAACGAACGAGATCTATTAGCCATCCCTGGTCATTATAATTGAAATAAAGACATATAGCTCTGTGAAATGTCAAATTCTCTAACTTCCTGTAGTCTGAAAAGAAATATTATTTAACTTTATTCTGTGTACTTTTTTTTTTTTGTCATGTAGAAGTTACAAATGCACATTGACTTCAGAATCGCAAAAGAACAACACAAGTGGGTTTACATTGGAAAGCACGGTGCCAAGGATGGCTCACACACATAGGTCGTTCTCATCAGGTACCAGCACTGTGATAAACACAACACATTACAGGGAAAAGTGGACTGAGTTCAGAATATCTAAACAAATTAAATGTCGACATCTCAATTATTCATCTTTGCTTCTGCAAGTCAAAACAGTCACATCCTGATCTTGCAGGTTATAATTAGGCTGAGTCCTGGCTCTGGAAAAGCAGAATGTGTATCTTGCAATCTACCCACACATGTTTAGGAAGCCAGAAGAAAGGGCAGCGGTAATGCATAAGAGGAGAATACAGCAGGTGGCTAAGCAGCACAGAAAACCTATTTTTAAACTAAGAGGCAGCAAGTAGGTAAGCTCTGGATCACTGGCACTTTTCATAGCCTGGACAAGTCTTGTTAAATAAGACAGTAAAACTATTTCTTACAGACCAAGAGCTGCTTCTTCTGTTACTGCCCTGCTCCTGGAAGGGCTCTGTTTGGCTTAGAAATGCTGAGCAGACCAGCCAGCAGTGCTGTGGTGGGGGTGGGTGGAAAACCTTCATCCCTCTTGAACCCCCACGAACGCCCGAACCAGGGAAATCTCGCAAACCGCTTGCCAGTCCGTTGAGGGATGCTTTGCAGCACCCACCAAACAGAGGAGGAGGTAAAACTTGTTTGCAGCCCTGGCATGGAAATGATTGCACAGGGAGGAATAAAGCCATTACCTCTTTGATTGTGAGCCCAATCTCCAAAATAAAACGATCCCATTCAACAGCAATACTTTCAAATTTTAAAAGATGCATTTTAACAAAAGCTTTGTAAAAGGATGTCAATGCAGTTACATCAGACTCTGCCACCTGAGAATTGTGACTGTCTGCCTTTACTGCACATATTAAATATGTGAAATTTGTGATAAAATTCTTTCTAAATTACTGCTTGCTCAACTGAGACCTCGGTTCCTGGGAAGGCAACAGCCAGTTTGTAGAGAGTAATAATAAAACCAGCATCACTCCCTTTTGTTGTATTGTTTTCTCTCAAGACCCTAGGAACAAAACAATATCTATTCACTTCTTCATGGGTTTTGTTTCTTCTGCATGTAATGAAACATCACTGCAAGAAAGAATAAATGAATAATCTGCTCCTATCCATGTGCCAGTTTTGGCACTGTTCAGCTCAGCAAAACCCTTCTTGATTTTTGCCTGTTTAGAGGCTCTTCTAAAACGCTGGGACACTATCTTGCCCCATGTATCTACATTTATACTCGTCTAAACCATACAGACAACACTACTTACTCAGCATCCTCTTGCCATCCACTTTCACCGCTGCTTACATCAAGTATTTTCCTGCTTTGCCCTCAGTGTCCCTGCCTTGATTACGGATGCAGCAGATAAGCAGCTTTTTCCTGTCGGGATGGTATTGCATTGGTTTGCCATCAAACCAGTAGCTGCCTCTATGCCTGGCTGGTACAATGACTCGCAGGCATTCCTGGAGAAGACAAGTATAGGACTTGGCTCTTCATGCCATTTCCAGCAGCACAGATGAGACTGCTCTGATCAGAGCTGAAGGGCCAACCTGGCACCGAACCAGCTAGTTTGCGGGACCAGAAAAGGGAGCTGAGACAATCTGGCTGCTGTCTTCAGATCTTTGTCTCTGACCTGGATCACTCCACCTTAGGAGTCCCTGGAAAAAAACACTCAGGTGGCCCAAACTTAGGTGTTTTCCCTCTCTTTTGTGGGAAAAACTTATAAAAATGGTATCTTGTGGTGAATGAGACCTGCTGCTTATCTGTATCCAGTGCTTGTTTTACCTGGTAAATCATATTTTCCCCTATATTTTATAGCAAAATCTCTATTACAGACTGTGATGTGCATGTCAGAAAAAAAAGAGCTTGGCCTCCACATCCATGTCCGATTTGGAAGGGTTCATGTTAGAAAATTCCATCTTTTTAGTGGAGTGAAATTAGCCTTTAACTTTTGGACACAAAAGTAAACAAAAATCTGTTGTGCTTTTAACATTTCTGTTACAACCACAAGATGAGGGAGAAAAATATTACAGTGAATACTGAGGGAACCCAGAAGAGAAGTGAGCTATGGTGTTTGATTTCAGGCATGTAAAATTATGGACTGCTGTCCTTACTGAAGCAAAGCTCAAGATTAAAATTTTTTATATAGTGTTCTATCTTCAGTATTGCATGCTGTACTATGAGAAGCATCCAAAAGAAGGCAGATCTCAGTAGAAAGAGTAACTACATCACATTAGTGTGTGAAACTGGTTGCTTGTGAGAAGCACTGTAGGAAAAGGACATTGATTTTGATTAAGCTATAACCAGAAGTCCACAGTTCTCTGCTGAGATTTTGCCATGGCAGCAGTTCTGCCTATGCCTTCTCACAGAAATTCAACATGTACTATATCACTTACAATCTGGCCCCATATTAAAATTACAAGATAACACTGATAGAAAAAAAATATGCTTTAATTGCTAGCATATGTTACTGGAAATTCATTTAGTTGTTTTTAAGCATTAAAGCATTACCCAGTCATTTATCTTAATTTTTAACTTGTAGCACCACTGCCTTCTATTCTGAAACCAGTTACAGGCATAGGGCAATAATTAAGGACCACAAAAGCCACTGACAGTATCCCGAGTAGCCCCACTGGTAACACATTTTCTGTCCTTCAGACAACAGCGTCACATTGTGAACCTCAGTTCAAGTTATCCTTATAGCTATGGATGACACAACGGTGTGGGAGGATCGGTGTACAAACTGGGGGTTTTGGCAGACTTCTAAGCATCGAAGTTTCAGAAGATCAGTTTGACTGCCTGCTGTGAACCATGGATCAGGGCTTTCATATTCTACCTTAGAAATCCTCTGGAACCTTTCCTTTTAAACTACAAAGCTCCAAGTCTTTGAGGATGCTGGGAAGCACCATAGCCTAACAGAAGACCTGTCGAGCACAACAGTCGGTGCTGAGGGCCTGATCTCCAAACTGTACACGTTTCAGGGATTCCTAGTGTTTGACAAGTTCACTTTGAGTCCCACCAAGTGCTCATTTGTGGCTGGAATCCATTAGGTGCACTCCTGGAGTGCCTCTGCCAGTTTAGCTTCATCCAAAAAGGATCTACTTCACACTCCTCACTGTGAATCAAAGCACTGTAAGCAGAGAGGATGGCAACTTTTACTTCAAAAGTGCATCCCTGATCCAAATCAAAATACTTAAGTGCCCCAAGGCTCAGGAAGCAGTCTGTGTGGAACGACAAATGAAAATGAGAAGCCTGATTTTTGTGCTGCAATGCTACCCTTCTGCACAGATTGTTTTGAGGTTTATAACCTTACAAAAGAAATACACTTTCGGTTAGTGCTACATTAACCATACCCAAGCAGCACAGAGTCCTGTGGCATGTTATGTGCAGGAGACTTCACAGCATTTTTCTAATTTAAATAACCACTGAAGCATGCCAAGAAAATGGGAGCTGAGCTCAAGCATCCGTAACCTACAGAACCGCATCTTGCCACGATGCACCCGATATTTGGTGTTTGACTGGAAGTAGCAGCCGGAGTCGGCTTTAGGACCTAACTGTATCGTTAATTTGTGTGAGCAAGCCCTACAGGCACCAGCAGCAGAATCGGCAAGCTGAGGCTGTGGGTTTCTAAAGGACGGAGAAACGCTTGAGAGATGGAGACATCTTCACCGTTCTGGGAGCTGATCTGAGAAAAAAGGAGATACTGATTCTTAACATCCCTGCTGCCCTTTATCCATCCACCCACCCACCCATCCGTCCGTCCGTCCAGGCATCCATCGGACAAAAGAAGCAGCAGCAGTTCCTATGGCCCTTCCCCCCCCGCCCCCTCCCGTTCCGCACACGGGTGACTAACGGCTCTGCGTGCCGGGGGCGTGGACCAGTTTCTACGCCAAAAAAAGAAAACAGAGAATAAAAAAAAGCCCATCCGTATGGGCGGTTTCCCCAGTCCCTTAACGAGAAGCCACCTGCCCCCCCGCCCCCGGCCTGGGAGGGCCACGTCCCTCACGGCCCGGCCCGGCCCTGCTGCCGGAGACCGGCACCGCACGTCCACCTGCCCGCGCGGCCAGCAGCGGAGGTGGCACCCGCTCTCTCACAGCCGGACCTCCCCTCAGCTCCCGCCCGCCGCCGCCGCTCCCCCGACACCCCCGGGGCTCCGGCCCCGCCACCGACGGCGGCCCGGCGCCCGTTGCTCGGCAGCTGCGAGCCAACCGAACCTGCCGCGAGGGCGGGCGGTGCCGAGACGGCGGGCGATGGCAGCGAGGGGCGGGGCGGAAGGGCTATTCCTAGCTCTCATTGGTCGAGGGGATGTGGGCGTCCCCCGAAGCCAGCTTGCTCCTCCGCTACTGGCGGGAAGGGGTGTCAGCGCGGGCTTGGGGGTGTGGCTGGGTGCCTAGTGGTGTCGGTTGAGCGCCGCGCTAGGGAGGGACCGCGGCGGGCGGGGGGGAGCGGAGTGAGGGGGCGGCGGCAGCGGCAGGCTGAGAGCGCGCTGCCGGGTGTAGCGAGAGCAGCGGCAGCGCTGGAGCGGAGGTAGGGGAGCTGCGTGGGGCTGGGAGAGCGCCGGGAGGTCGCCCCTGTCTTCCGCCGCCCTCACCTGTCACCTCCCGGCTGCCGGGGTCTTGCCTCAGCGGGGCAGCCCCGTGCCTCATCCTCTTCTTTCGGCTCCGTCCCTCTCCCCCTCCCCCCCCCACCCCTTCCCTACCGGCCAGCCGCGCGACCCCCGCCGCTCTCGCCTCCCGTGCCCGCTCCCCGCCGTCGGGCGGCCGCCGCCCACCCTGCCCCCATCCCGCCGGGAGCCTTTCCCTGGCGCTCCCGTGTCGGGCGCGGGGCCGGTGAGTGTCTCCGCCGGCGGGCAGCGCCGCGCCGCGCCCCGCTCCGCAGCCCAGGTGCGCCCGGCAGGAGGGGGGCCCGAGGGGGCGAGGCTGCGGTGCCTGGCGGGGGTCCGCCCGCCGCCCTGCTCGGGAGGGGGCACAGCCTGCGGGCGCGGCCCTGCTCGGTTCCGCTGATCGTGGCTTCGCTGAGGCGCCCCGGGGAGGGGGGGCCGCCTGCGGGATTCCGCCCGTGTCCCTCGCCCGGCGCTGGCTGCCCCCTCGTCCTCCCCGGTACCCTCTTCTGTCGGGCTGAGAGGGCTCATGGCTTCTTCTAAAAAGACGCTCCTTAGATCGCGATGGTTGAGAGGAGGGAGTGTTTGTCTGGGTTTTGGTTTGGGGTTTTTTTGTGTGTGGGGTGGGGTTTTTTTTGGTTTTTTTTTAATAAAATCGATCGCCCTGTTGCTGGGCTCGGGCATTTTGGGTGCCAGTTTTGCGCAAAGACACTAGCTGTTATCAGGTAGGTAGGTAGGTGGTGATGGAGAGCGTCAGAGGGGACAACACCCAGGAGAGGAGAAGGCTGTTCCTCAGTTGGAGCCGCTAGGAAAGAAGAGGGATGCCGGGATTCCCGCTGCCGGGCTGTGCCTTCCCTCTGCGCTCGGTGAGCGGGGAAGGCTCGCTTGCTATCCTTTGGACTCGAGCATACGGAAGGGAAAAGGGGTTTTCTTCCCGAGCAGGGGTTTACCGCCTTTGCAGCAGTGCCTGTCCCTGGGCTGGGGGAGCCAGAAGCTCTGTGCCTGTTCCTGCTCTCTCTGGTCTATGTGAGGGTTCTGCGCGCTGTTGCTGAACTACTCCGAGCCTGGCTCTCGCAGATCCTCCTCCCGCCTGCATCCTGTGCTGCCTCTGCCATTGCGGCGGCAGGTAGCTGGCTGCGACGGCAGCAGCCTGGAGCCGCCGTGGTGAAATTAGTAATGATCATGCAAAATTCCCCTGTGCTCTGCCTCGGGCGAGGGAAGCTGCTACCTGACTTGTGCTCAGTAGACTTTGTCGAGGTGGGAATGCGTTAGTGGCAGCCGTACCCGCAAGAGTTCTCGTTTATTACAAATACACGTTTATTTAGCTAAGCTTATGAAAGGGCGTAAATAGGCTGTGAGAGAATATAAGGCGGAGGAGGGCTAGGGGAATCCATTGGCGTACTGATAGATGCAGGTGGCCTTTAGGTTCTGCAGTATTGCAGGTGAGAAGTTTCAAATGGTCCTGTTTCTTTCTCCTGACGTCCACATGCCTCTCTGCTGGTTTCCAGAGAGATGTTGAGCACTGCCAGCTTCCAGTATAATGAGTGATCAACTCGTATATTGCCAGCTGACCATAGATTTTTGGCTACTACAATCTTAAATTTCCAGTTTATTATACTACCTATGAGGGCACTTACATTTCTCGGATCTTAGTGGAAGGATGTCAGATCTAACACTTCATATAGTCTGTTTGGTTTGCCCAAAACAGTGCTATCTTTAGGATTTTTCTTGTCTTAGAGTGTAGGCTGATATAATAGTGAAGAAATGCTGCAATTCAAAAAAAGAACCCAAACAAGCTTTTCATAAAATATACCTGCCTGTAGTCGAAACATGAAGCGCCATTTTAATAGGTGGGTTGAATAATGGAAGTATTGGCTTTTCCTACTGTACAGACTTAAATAATACCTTTGGTTGTGTGGGTGGTTAAGATTTCTCTCATTTTGCTCATTTGGCAATAGGAAGGAAAATCTCCCCCTTTGTGCTTCTGGCAAGATGCTCTGCGAGGGAAGAGCTCTCTGCCTAAAGAAGCCTCTGCATTGAATAACTCTCAGGAGTATGGCCTTGTTTGTCAGCACTTACCTAAAACTATAGTGTTTATGGATTTTAAACAAAATTTGATCAAAATATTGGTCGCTGTGTTTTAGCCCCTTAGATTTTTGTGGCATGCAGATAAACTGGATGATATATTAAAATGGGTGAAAGACCATAGCTTATAGGAAAGGGGGGAAATCTAAAGCTGTAGTAATCAAGTGTTGCAAGGAGCAAGTGCCATGCCATATATTGGGAATAGATCTTTTGAATTAATTTTAGCCAGTGCTTGGAGCTGCAGTTGAAAGTTGTTACCATCATTCGAAAATACATGAGTAAAAATTACTTACACTATGCCTGACTTTTAACTTTAATTGAATGATGCCAATTTAAATGATCCTGATACATAAACCATTATTCTTTTATATTATAGATTTTTTTAAAAAATGCTTTAGATTTGAACTCTGCAAAAGCTGAAACTATAAATTTGTTTTGATTCCTTTTTTCTGACTTAAAAAAGAGAGCATTGTAGCTGATCTGCGTTTAGTTTTCAAAACTTGAGGTGTTAAAATGGAACTGCAATTTCTTTGTTTCAATGCTCTCATCCTTTCAGTTTAGCTTAATAACAACGAGGAAAAAATACACTTGAGATTCAGATACTGAAGTGTTTACCATAGCTCTGTATTCCTAATAAAACCCTTGAGAATATTAATTCCATAAACTTTTTTTTTTTTTTAAACCAGTGAAAGAGTACAGGAAAATGTAAAGAATTGTATGGTCAGCATAGAGAGAACTTATTTTTATAGAGAGATTTGGGCTCGTCTGCTGGAAACTGTTACATTGAAACACTGGTATAGTTAACACCACGTTCCAGTATTTTCAAATGCAGCTCCAAAGAAAATGGAGAATCCTTTTTTTATAAGGCATTGCAGGGGAAAGACAAGAGGTAGAGGGTGCAAATTATTCCTGGGGAAATTCCGATTGGAGATGAGAAGAAAATTTTTCACAGTAAGAGCAATCAGCCATTGGAAACCTCCCCGGGGAAGCGGTGGATTCCCCAGCACTGGACACTTTCAAGATACGGCTGGATGGGGCGCTGGGCCATCTTGTGCTTGTGCCAAGAGAGGTTGGACCAGATGATCCTTGAGATCCCTTCCCAGCCTGTTGTTCTATGAACTGTAGTGCCAGCGTGGTTTGACACTGGCAGCGGCTATTTCTGTTGCTGTGTGGAGCGGGACTACGTGAGTGGGAGGAGAGCTAAGGCTCAAAGTACAAGGTAGAAGAAGAGAATAATTTCTGTATGCAGAAAACACCCTCTCTCTATGTATAATGAAAAGCCAGTTCAGTGCAGCTATAAAAATAGCCGTTTATAATACTGACTATATATGGACGCTCTTGAAAACTGCTCGCGTATCAGCGTTAGCTCTCTGTCTCTTGAACACACAACGCTCGGCAGTAGAAATCTGTAAAGAAAAAAAACCAAACTGGTAGTTTTCCTAGGTAGTATTTAAGTTCTCAATAAGATATGAATTCTTATTTATGAGAATTTTCTTGAGATTATATGCTTACTCTCAGCAGAGCATGAGTATGGGTCGTGAAACAGTAATAAGAGGGAGCTACCCTGAAAATGTGTTGGTGTGGAGGATAAATGAAGTCGTGAACTCTGTGCTCATCATGAGAGGAACAAGAGTGACTTACATTTCTCACGAGTTCTATTTGAGAATTTTAAATAAACCTAGCACCTTTAGATTTTTATTTTTACATCAGAACATCAAGGCATGAGAATGACCAGTGACTTGCTATTGCTAGAGAGTGTATGTAGTATAACAAATAATAAAATTTATTTCCTGGTTCCAAATACTTTTTTACAGTTAGAATACAGAATCTACGTGGAAATTTGTGATCAGTAATACCAGCTTTCTACATCAGAAGCAGTAAGAATTAATTTCATAATAGAAATTTAGATGAGCATTTAAACGATAAGTAAGTAAACTGAGGAAATCACTCTTACAACATCAGCCCTCTTGCTGAGCCTGTGCAGTTTCATAATGTTAAATATAGATGAAGGAAAAACATTCAACTGAATGTCCACAACACGAAGGCATTCAGCTTTTAAAAATAAGGGGGGGGTGTTATTTAGAATGTGATAACATATTTCTTTGTCACCATGTTAAGTACGGTATTTTAGCACAGTATAAATAATTGTGTTAAATACCTTGATGAAATCTCCATGTGAGAACAAAATAAACTTGAAAGGTTCTACATGTCTTCTTACACTGTTGCTATAGAAATATTGCATTTTTTTCTTTCCTCTCCTCTCTTCTCTGAGGCAACCTTGGGAATTTCATAGGAATAGGGCTAGCCTTTGGAGACCTTCCATGTCCGTTTCCTTTAGGCAAAATCACTTGCAGAAATGAGTGTATGGGCTCCCAAGTTATTGCAATCTGCTATTCTGTTCACATGAATATTGATACCTACTTGATGTCTAGGTGCTGTAGAGTCAAAATAATCTAATGCTAAGTTTTAAAATGAGGAGAATGTGTATGGAATTAATAGGTATTTAATATATGATGCCATTGTATGTTATTCCTGGTAATACTGAAGTGTTTGGGTCTTCAGAAGCTTTTAATTCTAGCTTTAATGCAATTAGATTTGTTTTTCTAACATTCCTTCAGAAAAGATGTTTGTGTGTTCCAGTTTGGCTTCAAATTTATATTCTTAACCTAAGATGTTTGAGCCTTCTAGTATTGGAACTGCCTGTTTAATGTCTTGAAAATTAGTCAATTTATTTTTAACAATAGAATACCTTAATTTAACACTGACACATATTTGGGGAAAAGAAGATAATCTTGCTGTGGGTAGCATTTAAGAGAAATACATGACTGGCAGTATTTAATTTGGGGGCTTTCTCCCCCATCTCCTTTTTCTGTAAAACCCTCAAATTTCTTCTTTGAAAAAAACAAGATGTGAATCAATTCTTAACTGAATCCTCATTATGACACTCACATAGAGCTCCATTATGTTGGTGAATTGTATCATTGTCTCTCTTAACCTTTTCTTACAGATGACTATAGAAGTACAGATGTTGATGGTAACAAACTGCTTCATTCAACTGTATGAAAGGGAGGGTGGGGCTGCAAGGCTCGGTAGAAACAAATATTTATTCAACTATTAAAAAATAATAATTCTTGGACCTTGAACACAAACTCAGATTTTTCACTCCCTCCTTCACTTTTCTCCGTAGTTAAGTGTTAGTGTTTAGAAGTCATTATGTATCGTAGGAACCCTACATTGCTCAGTGAATTCAGAGAAATGGTTAACTCTTGCAACAATTCATTTGTAGGAGAGCATTCCTATTTAGTGTAGTTCCTTAGAACTGTATTTTGGTTGATCTCATCTAGCAACTAATTATGAAGCCTTTGAGTTTCTAGGGAAACCCTTGGTTTTCAAGCTCTCAGAAGCTGTGATCCTGAAATGGATTTTTTTATAAGTTCCTGCTGCGTTGATAATTACCTGGGTTAACTGTCTCACATGGTCATGTGGAGCTTTTCAATACATTCGAGTTTAGTGCTTATGAAGGGAGCACCATCTCTGCTGTGAAGCCCTGCTTACACATGCAAGTGAATAGCTATTTGAATGTCCATCAGTTCAGTGCTGTGCAGTCTCGTCCCTTGCTGACCTTGAGAAGTTAGATCTGTTTGGCCTGTATGTGATAGACTGGGTGACATTTTAACTTGCTAGAACAATCCAATTCATGGCCACAAAATAGCTGTGAGAGACCTTTTTTTTAAGCTTTTACCAGCAAGTGTGACTTTGTACTAACATATTTATCTTTGAAAGCATAGACAATTTTGAATTAAACTTGAGAGCACAGTAAATTTAGGTTTGTAAGTTTCCTACTTATTGCTACATTAATCTTAAGAAGGACATATTTATTATTTGTGTAATTCACATCTTGCAAGCTCTCTGTGTTTGCCTCCTCCTGTATTATCCCTGTGCTGGTGTTGGCAGAGCAGAAGGTCCCATGTGCCCTGATGGCTGCAGGCTCGCAGTGCTTGGTGGCACACACTGCTCTGTGCCAGTCCCCTCCCTTTTCATCTGTGCAGCGTTTCTAGATGATGCACAGAGGGAATTCTCTTCTGATGGGAGTCCTGTAGTAGATAAGCTACAAAAGCTTGCTGGAAGGGTTTGGGTATTACTCTCTGCTGGCTCTTGCTCTCCCTGGGCACACTGAGATTTGGTGTATCTTGCATGCTGCAGCATATCAAGTAAACTGCAGGCTGAGCAGAGCAGTTTTCCATGAATAAATGTAACGTAGTTGGTAGTTTTACATGAATAAATCTAATGTAGTTTGTGCCCCAGCCCAAGATGGTGTTTTTTTTTACAGATTGCCTTTTTAGCTGTTATCTGAAATGGTAATAGCAAAACTGAGGGGCATGGAAGGTGGGGATATGTCGTAGTCGGCTCTTCATGAAGTTGCTCCTCTCTGAGAGCTGTTACACTTGTTCTATATTCCTGTTAACCTGCTGTGTTCAGTAAAAAGGTTTACAGTAGTCGAAAACAAATCACAGGAAAAGTTTTCCCCTCTGTTTTTTATTTTGAACACTTGGCAGCATTTTGTTTATTCCCTAGAGTCACTTAAGCCCTCTCTACAAATATTTGTGCACATGTAATAAGTTGAACATATGTTTAACTTCAGTTGTGTTGCTTACAGAGAAGCGTGTGCAGGATTGGGGCCCGTCTGACATTAGTTTTTATGTGATCCCCTTCAGAGGTGAAGAAATCTTAAAACTGTCAAACATGCAGCACCTCATATTCGTGTATGAAACTGGCTTTAATCTCATACTTTAATTGATATTTCAAATTCATGTTGTTCAAAATAGTTGGTAAATGTACTGATAGCTCTTCAGTGTTTTCTGTGCTGTTAGAATATATTTTTACACTGTGTGCCGCTTGAGATTTAATAAAAGTTTGATTTGCTTATGAGTTATTTCTGTATAGAATATTAATCCAAAAGTTAAAGCTGTTTATTAGTCAAAGAAAAGGCAATTGTCCTAGTAGTGATGATAAATGTTGGTAATTTTCAGTTGTAAGCCTCAGAACATATACTTTTTCAAATTACAGCCTTTTTTATTCCAAGATGAGTGTTTACCCGTGTGAGGCTGAATCTATTGATAAATATAGAATATACTCCCTCCACAACTTTCTGCTGCTGTTTTTAATAGGTTTGCTTAGGGTATTTTGAGGTGACAATTGACATCAGGGATAGAAGGGGGACCTCTAGTTAGACCTGTTCAAAAGCAGCATTTTTAGGAAAATATTCCGAAAAATGTCACTAGGAAGAAGTTGTGTGACATGAATTTCTTTTTTTTTCTCCAGCACCACGTTTTTTCCCCTCCCTACGTGCAAATCATTTTAATGATGCTGCTGCATTATCTTCTCAGGTGGTTGAAAAGAGAATTCCATCTCAAAGGAAGGGAAAGTCTTTGGCACAAGCAGGGCTGTTTTGTTGTTTGGTTTTGAGTTTTTCTCCTTTTGACTCTAATCTCCCCCTCTTTTTTTTTTTTTTTTTTTGGTAGATGTGTCAGATGGCGTAGAAACAATGTTGCCATCGACTAGAAACAATGTTGCCATCTGGTTGTTTGCTTAACCTTTGCAAAAATGCTTCCAGTCTTCCCTTGCCTTGCTTGTCAGACAAGGATGGAGTGGCAGAATCCCTGAATCCACCGCTCCAGACACGCACGCGTGGTGTGCTGTTATCTACATACGTCTATAAGCTTTAAAAAAACCCAAAAGAAACCCCCCCCAAATCCCTCACCTTAACTAATCCTTGTATGGAAACACCTACAATGAGTCTATGCTCACTTCAGAAGTTTCATGCTTCAAAAACTTGAGTCTACCTTATGGACCTCTTCACACTTTCCGGATCCATCTGTTCATCTAGCACAGCTTCTTCTCTATCCCTTCACACAATCTTAGGCTGTTGAAATGCAAGACGCCTTTGCAGATCCTTTAATTGGTAGTAGTCTTTATTTTTACTTCTCTACATCCTTAGTATGTCTTTAAAAAAAAAAAAAAAGCCAAAAAACCAAACATCACAAAAAACCCCGACCTAAAGAACATCACCCCAAAATCTTGTGTTTTCTTTCTCTTTTTTTTTAGTTGGCATTATTATTAGGAGGGATGTTTTAAATTACATGCCGTTATAATGTTTTTATGCAACCATTCTTTCTCTACTTAACTGTGAAATCTTGTTTGGGTACAGCTTGTGTTTCAAGGCAGTTATTTATGGAGCGCTGTAGCTGTACATCGTGATGTACAGTCAGTAATGTGTTGATCCGGTAAGTCTATAGACTAAAGCTACTACTTTATGCAGTACAGCAAACCTTGAGGTGGGGAGTGGCTAGTGCTGATGAAATGCTTTGTGAAACAGGTGGGACTTCAAAGTTTTATTTTAGTTTGTGGGAAGGTTGCTTATGCAATCGTTCCATCTGTCCATTAGCCTGTCCTCCCACCCTGCCAGTAACTTCTGAGCCATTTGCTCAATTCCTAGTCAGCTTTGGCAGAGGGGCAGCTCTTTCCAGCTCTGTCCCAGAGATACAGGCCTTACAGAACCAAGCAGATGGTTAGAGAAGAGACTGGGCAAGGAACAGGGGGAACTACATTCTATGTTTCTGTGTAATACATGTAGTAATACATGATCATGGCATTTGCTGCCTTTTGCCTAGTATGGAGGGTGGGCGAGATGTGAAGCGGATGTGATGCGTTATTGTGTTATGCATAATGGAGAGATATCACAGGGGGCAATAATTTGGGGATGTTATTCTAGGAGGGAAGTAAAGTAACTTTCCTGGCTGGGCATGGGGCCTAGAGTTGCTGTGTGAGATCCATTTGGCTTTTCATCATGTAGGTTATACAGAAGTTTAAAGAGTTTCCCAACTTAAAAGGAAATGGGGAGAGAGCTCCTCAGTTAAAAACTATCATAAAGAGCAAGGAAAAGGAGAGAATTGTGGGTGGAATAGAAAACATGTCATCTGATGTACGTGGGTAAGAGGTTGTGCATATCCTACAAAATCAGTGACAGAAATATGAACTTGATGAAGGAAGAAGAGTGGCAGCCACCCAGGAGGAACTTCAAACATAGAACCTCATATATAGAACAGAGGGGGATTAGAGAGAGAAGAGGTGCTGTAACACAGTAAAACATATCAAAATCACTGAAATATTTCTTGAGAAACTTGGAGGGCTGAAATGTTTTGTTCAGTTAAAATTAAGAATTCTGCAACTTCAACACAACAAATGGGTTGTTTGACTCTCTTAAAAAGCTGTACTACTGCTGTAAACAAAACCGGATTTTGGTACGAAGGTGGCAGTGTGGGATCCCCATGATAATAATAACAAAACAGTATTTTCAGAAGGTGAACCTTGGCTCTGCTTTACCTAATCAAATTGCTATTTCTGTTGTTTGGAGATCATTAAATCCGTCTCGGTAAATTCTATACGTATTGACATTTTGGTTGCCTAAAGCTCTATGAGGGAACAGCATGTTTGGAACAAAAAAATCACAGCCTTACTTCTGTTAACCTAATTGTTTTTCAGTTGCTTCTGCTGACTCAAATTATGTGATGTAGCTCACAGGAAAAAAAAAATCCATATAGGCTTGTGATTAATTTATTTGAAACTTAAGATTATTTTAATGATAAGTTTGGAGGCTGAGAGATGTTTTCTGTTTTTTTGGGTGCTTTTCTTTTCTTGTGGAGTAAATCAAATATGTTTATACACATCACCATAAAATGCAGTGAGTGAAATTGTGTTGCAAATAATACATACAGATGAAGGGGAGGTAGGAAGGTATTGTATTAAGGATGAAGTCAGCTCAGCTTTGATCATACAAAGTATTGGGCAGCCCTGGGAGGCCAGGATGCCTAGCTTGTATTTTTCCACACCAGTAAAATGGGGTGACCTTTTGTGTGACTGTTCTAGTTATATTCACCCAAAATAACATTTGAGCTATTGTTGGCCATTTCACTGCAAATGGGATGGCAGATCAAGCTTGTGTAGTTTGATCTTCAAAGAAATTAACAAAGAGGAAGTCTGCTGTCCTTTTAAATAATTAGGCTACTAGCTTCAATGCTAGTGGAAAAAAAAGAAAATTAAATTAAAGAAAACACAGATAAACAGTTTTACTCTAGCAAATTGACTTTCCCACTCTAAAGTCAGAACCATTGTTTTTGTGGGTTTTTTAATACAACTTGTTTTTTAGTATCTCAAACTCTGAAAGAATTTATTAACAATAGTTATACCCTTCGCTTTGTGACATCAGACTTTTCTGGATTTTTCTTACATTGGTTAGGGTTCAATATATCGTCTTGCCCATGTCCTCATTTTTATGTCAATTTTATTTTTGCTCACTTTTAATTTTGTGAAGTTCAGCGGTAGCTGCAACAGAACATTCCCACCAAAATGTGTGAGCTCCTTGCACCTTTACCATCCAATAAACATACCCCCAGGAATGGTTTGTGGAATGGTTTGTTGTATGAAATGTACAAAGTTGATGGTGTAGGACATGTAATGCACGAAAATAATGGGCTTATAGAGGTGAATACTGGGGCTGTTCAGCCTTGAGAAAAGCAGACTGAGCAGGGATCTGATCAATGTTTATAAATATCTGATGTGTGAGACGGGGGGAAACAGCCAGCCCCTTTTCAGTGGTCTGTGGGGACAGGACAAGGGGCAATGGCTGCAAGTTGGAGCACAGGAAGTTCCGCACCAACATGCAGAAGAACTTTTTCAGAGTGAGGGTGACAGAGCCCTGGGACAGGCTGCCCAGGGAGGTGGTGGAGTCTCCTTCTCTGGAGATATTCAAGACCTGCTTGGATGCCTCCCTGTGCAACCTGTCTTAGGGAACCTGCTTTGGCAGGGGGGTTGGACCCAGTGATCTCTGGAGGTGCCTTCCAGCCCCTATGATTCTGTGAATCTTGAAGGCAAGGGGAGCATGATGTGACCCCCATCTGCATTTGTCCTTATGGAAGTTGCTGTGCAGATAAATGGCCACTTCTAGTTTCTTCGAACTGTTGTGAATGTAATTAATATTTATTAAGGAAAATCTGGTGTCTTTCCTGTCCCTGAAGCTGGTTTTGCATACAGTGCTGTGAATTAAATAGCAAAAGCTGGGTTGCAGTAGTGGAATGGAAGCAGGGATGAAAATGAGATTATTTTGTTAAGTGTATTTACAGATTTTTCATCTGCTGTGCAGCCCTGCCTGGGGAGACCTGTGCACTGGGTCTCACAGAAGACTGATGTGTGGTGGAGGAGGGTCTGACACTAGTGTGCGGTGAGAGGGTGCCCCTGTGGTTGTGATCCCACTAGCCTTGAGCCTTCCTGCCGGTGGTGAAACGCTGCCTGTGCAAGCTGTGCTGCCCAAGGGTGGTATTATCCAGTGGGTGGTGGTAGCTGTGCTGCATTGCTAATGTTTGAGAGGGTACGTCATGCGAAAGGCTTAAATTGGGGAGCTGCAGATTCAGTTTAATGTTCAAAGTGTAGGGATTGACAGCTCAGTATGTAGCATATATATTTGTGTGATGTTAATTTATGGGCTTTTTTTTATCATTTCACAGCTCCTTCATATCACTCAGGATGAAAATCTAGTCTACCTGTGAAGCTGAAATAATTGGATTTTATTTCAGGTGCAATGATAGATGAAGATTAAAATGGGCCTCTAGAATCAATCATATTTGTAAGATGGATGGTGCATTTTCCCAAGCTTCCTCTTCCTTGTCTGAGAGACTTTACCATTTTATTGAGGAACTGTGGAACAAATTAAAAGTCATTGTAGGCTTTCATATTCATTACATATGGCAGACTGTGGTGGTCAAGTTCCTCTGCCGAAAACCAGAAATAAATCTGAACATCATGTGTGTTGCTTAATGTCTGCCAGAGCCCGGTAGTTATATGGAACAGATTTGTGTCACGATACCACAGTAAAAGTGGCATTATAATATGCTTTAATTTGGAGTCGAAATCTAGAAGCAAACTACCAAAACCCAAGGTTTTTTCTAACATTGAATAATGCTTGCATGAAAATACTTTTGTCTAGTTGCATTTTGCAAGCAAATCACAAGTATATTACTGCATATAGAAAGTGGTCATGTTTATGTTCTCTAGGGGTAGTGGTAGAAGAGTGAATGAAGCTGGGCAGTAAGTATTTGTAGGCTAGGGAATTTCCTGTGATGCTTGCTTTAAGACTGACTCTATGAGTACAAAATATACCATTAATGCACTACAGTTTTATTACAATTCAACCTGTTAAATTATTTTGTACAAAATCAGATTTTAAATTACAAAAACCTTATTTCATATTGTACTAAATCTAGCTTGGCTAAAAAACAGCTCTTAGGGACATTTAGCTGCTGTTTCTAGCATTACTGCGTGCTGCTGATTCTCATATGGACCACTTCTGTAGTGATTTACAGTCCTTTATGTGAGACTGACAGTGGTGATGTATTGATATTGGGGAAAATACTGGATTTCTTCTTTTTAAAAAAATATA
Organism: Gallinula chloropus; assembly: GCF_964237585.1. NCBI lineage: Eukaryota > Metazoa > Chordata > Aves > Gruiformes > Rallidae > Gallinula > Gallinula chloropus. The sequence continues at coordinate 130,826,832 of NC_140085.1, read as the reverse complement.
CAAGGAATATACCTTTTGTGCCTGTGATGTGGAATATTTAAGAAATGGAGAAAATGGTATCATGCTAACAGCTTATTTTCTCTGGGTTCAGTTTTCTTTTTAGCTTATATTGAATGATTTGTCCTTTAAATATGCCTCTAAAAGAAGTGAACTGAAGAGAAATTGTCCAAAAGATATATGGAGTACTCAAATGTGAAGGGAAGTGTTTTTATATAATTTTCAAGAAAGTCTTCTGGAACATAAACATGCTGTATTTTTTTCCTACTAACTTCTTCAGTTTGAGAAGTGTTTTTGCATTTTCTCTGATTAAATTAAGACAAGTAGACATTCTCCTTCAAACATTGTTCCTTAACAATACAGAATAAGTTAACATACAATGTGCTTGTCAGTTTTATAGTTGTTATAACTCATTATGATACTTTCTAGTAATTCTACATGAGGACAATAATACTGCCATTAAATTAATAGCAAAAAAAAAATCTTTGGAGGAGGAGAAACACAGCTGAAACTAATCTAGGAAAGATGGAAACAAGTGTTGAGCATTTACACTGCAGTACCTGTGAGAGATGTAATCCTCTTGAAGGAGACCAACACAGGCTGGGAGTGTAGTGGTAGGACAAGGGGCAATGGCTTCAAGGGGAAAGAGGGCAGTGCTGGGTTAGATGTTAGGAAGAAATTCTTTACTATGAGGGAGGTGTGACACTAGTATAGGTTGCCCAGAGAGGTTGTGGAAGCCACATCCCTGGAAGGCCAGGTTGGATGGGGCTTTGGGCAACCTGGTTTAGTGGAGGGTGTCTCTGCCCATTTCAGGGGGGTTGGAACTTTATGATCTTTGAGGTCCCTTCCAACCCAATCTATGATTCTATGAAAAAATCAGTTTCCAAATTGAATTTGAGTTAGTATGTCAATAGAGGGGCAAAAGAATACTGTGCATGTGCCAGCGCTAGCTATATGTGGTACAGCTCTGATTAAAGTGCTAAAAATGTGGACTATATGTCAAGGTAGCAACTGCCTGAGATTCCAGATGAGTAAGAGTTATGGTCTGTAGCCACTGACTAACATTTATTTTGGGTCACTGCTGTGCTTCTAAAATATCTTGAACACGTCATAGCTGAATTAAAGCCTAAACCTTATTAAATATATGTCCTTTTGTCCCTTCCCTTTCAGAATGGGAGAATTAGATGAAAATAGGCCTTGGACCTTGAGTAGTGTTCTACAGATTAGTTAAATTACCAGATAATTAGGAATTATTTACCTGCATTTGTAAGAGAGCCGTAGCTCTTATATCAGCACTTTTGAGACTCAGCTTTTGCAAATAAGTAATCTGATCTTTTTGTTTAAAATTCTAGCACAATCAACATGCATCAAATAAGCATGGTAGATGGGCTTTTAAATTGCCCTCATGGCTTCAAAGAGTTTCAGTAATAAAGCATTATGTGCCATGCTATAAACAACTATAAGTGATTATTCAAAGATACTAAGTGGAGTAAGTAAAATATATCCCATTTGAAGAGAGTGGAAAAATAAACATGGTTTTAAAAATCTGTGCTGTATGAGGAATTATGCTGAGCATGACCTGAAATAATACTTTTGAGTTCCACGAAGGGACCAATTTAATTCTCTTATTTTGCCTGTCTTATTTTAAGAGATTTTCTGAAACAAGTTGGAGAAATACAAATGGGAGCAAAATTTCAGAAAACAGAAATCATGCATATGTCCATGCCTTTGGGTAGGAACTGTGAACGTTCTGGGCTGTATCTAAACTTGCCATGTGGTTTTTGACCTTTGTTGCTTGGCTCTGTTCAGGGTGGTACCTTTGTTTTTTCATGTACCACTATTCAGATGCTGTTGTTAGATCACTTTTCTATGTTAAATTTATGTGGTGTTTTATTTGATGCTTATTTGTAATGATTCTTGTAGTTAAAAATATAATCAAGTAGGCCCTTTTGCAAAACAAAAAATGTTATTTTCCCCCCTGCACTCCCCCCAATTACATGGTAATACTGTAAGCTATCCCTGTATTGTATTCCTTGCAGTTAAGGCACAGTGGAATTAAATCAGAGCTGGAGGATGTGAGCATCAAAAGTTTTCATCTGTGCTACTTGAGAAACATGAAGGTAGCAGTTAAGTGGAAATGAGTTTTCCTGATGGATATACTGAGAAGGTTTTTTTAGGTGGGTTTTGCAGCTTTTGTCAGTGATGTGAGGTGGGGTGTTCTGAGCAGATCTTACTGTGTCACTGCTCCTATCTCTGTATATAGGAAGCTGTTCAGAACTCTTAAATCTTCTTGTTTTAAATTATGGAGGTTACTGAGTTTTTGGCTCAGCATTTGAGATTACTTAATAGGAGCCAAACCAAAAAGGACTCCCTAGTTTGTAGACTCCTTTTAGGGTAGAATACTGAAATATGCTGTGCTCTTTTATTCAGTGATAATTGTAATTTCTCCCCTAGAACTTCTGGTCATACGTTCCTCGCTGTTTTATCCATTTGCATTGAAGAGATGAAAGGTTAAAATGGTGCTTCAGAGGTTTTGCTTCCTATTAGTGTCTGGTTTAAGTTGTTTTCTATTTTTTGTTCTCTGTTGCAGTTTCACAGAAACTGACAGACTGCTGTTTTCTGATGAAAACATTGGTCAAATTACAAATGACTAACTGCTTAGTGATGCATTTTAATGAAGATTGCTGTTTTATGCTGAGATTTGCTTTGAACAAGTTTGCTTATTCCAGCGAACCTTTAAAAGGTATGATGATGATGATCAGTGGTAGAAGAAATGGTCTATTTTGTGTCATGGTTCTGTGTTAGGATTGCTGCCATGGAGGGCAGATATTAAATAGGGTAAGTTTAGGAAGCAATCAGTGATTGTCTTAGCTATTAACAATTATTTTAATATAAGACTTAGTGTTACTTGCCACACTGTTATTGTTTTATTAGTGTTTTTAATGTGCTTTTCAGCAGCTCAACCTTCAACTTCTAACAGTGATTAAAACTGTATCATGAGTTTCCATTGAAGGGAGCTTGTGGATAGCACTCCTTTTTCTCAAGAATAAGCAGATCTGGTAGGATCTGGTTCAGTTTGTTAGAAAAGAACTTGAAGTTCCATGGTTAACATTCAATAAATATATGCTGCTATATCAAGGTAAAGTCTTACCTAACAACTGTATTTGCAGTAGCTGTTTAAGTAAATGTAGCAAACATTAGAGATTGATCTTGTATCTTTTCTGTATCTGCATTCTCTGTACAGAGAGGTACTGAGATTTATTGCCTAACTTCACCTGGCTTGCTAAAGATAACAACCGCCCCAGCTTCGTAATGAAATACAGTCCTGAATCCATATAGCATTCAAAGGTTTTCTGTTTATCTGAACATCAGTTTATAATATTCTCATCCTCTGAAAAGTTAAAGCATTTCTTTGTGTGTTGTTAAGTAACGCAGTTGCTTAACATGGCTTGCTGTGAGAGGCAAGGTGTTAGTTTTAGGCTAGCGTGAGCACCTGAAACTCTAACCTGTCCTTTGTATAATTTGTTCAAGTAGGGAAAAAGTCAGTATTTAGTATGACTTTTTCAACTATATAAGCATTGTTTTGGGGTTGGTTTTTTGGTCACACATTTAACAGTTTTGCTCTTTTAATTAGGACACAAACCCTCTATTTTTGGTATTTGACATAACACCTATTTTGATATAATATTGATAATTTTTTTCTCTTCAAGACTAAAGGCCTGGTAGTAATTAAGTTAGAATTACATGAACTTTACATTTCTAGCTTTACAATTTGGTTGTACTCTTGTATATGAGAAAATGAAAATCAAACTAATGAAGCTAGAGTATTTCTTTTTTAGAAGACATGCAGATAGTGTATATTGGGGTTTAAGCAATAAGTAATGAGGTGATAGAATGTGGAAGTACCAAGAAGGGAAGTATTATTGCTTGTGAGGTTGGGGAGAGGGGGAGAAAGTAAAAATGTGTTGTGTTTATAGCTGTGCTACAGCAGAAGTACTGTAATTTAGGGACCACAGGATAATTTGCGTTTTCAACACTGGGAAATATATCTTTAGTGAGATCTCCTCTCACACACTGTTTTACGGATAGCTGAATCTCTGTAGTTATTGAATTTTTCAGTATGGGTTTTTCTGTTTGGCAGGCTTCTATGGTTCTGAAACATTTTGGGGACTTGCACAAATGTCGCAGTAAATTAGGGAGAGGAAGGAAAAATGTAAGTCTTGTTTTGGGGAAAAAAGTCCTGGTGAAATATCAAGCTCAATGCTTCTGGGTTTATTTTGGGAATAAAATTTAAGAACTTCATGCTTAGATGCCATTTGTATGCTGTGTCAAGTTGCTACAGGAAAAAAATGTCAGTCTGTGCCACATATGCATTCATTTTCACTACAGCACAAAATACACATGTGAACTTGATTGAATCTATTTCTGTTTCTCTGAAGTTTGAAATTCTCTGTCACTCTGAAGTGAATCCTACCTCACTTGGGTTTTTTTAACTGTCAAATAGAATTGCATTCAAGTTTGTAATAGCCAGTCTCAAATTACTATGTTCTAACCAATACTCCATTTGCGTGTTACAGAAATACTGTGTGCATAGTTTATAAATGCAAGATGATCATCTTAAGGGAAGAAATCCTTTGTGTGCTGTGTGGGGTTTTAATCTGCTCATTTTTATGTTGTCCACTTTTCTTCCCCAGGTATGGTTTTGAAGCTTGTAAATTGTAACATTTAGAAAGTGGCTTTTGAAAATGATGGAAAAATATGTCTTATCAGTTGAATGAAAATAAAAAGCAACCAGGGACTGAAACTACCTAGCCAATTGTCTTTTATTCCTGCTGCTTTTTTAAGTTACCTGTAGATATTGACAATACACAGTCAAATTTTTAAGAATGAAGAACTCTAACCTTACTATTTTTTGTTCAAAGCTGTGGCTATGATAGCTTGTTCATAATGGCAACAGTAATAAAATGAAATCCTGAACTAGAACTATTCCCCAAAGTATTATTTGCTGTCAGACTATCCTAGAGAATGCAGAATGATGCAAGGTGATGTAATAGTAAATCATAATTTGTGCACATGAAGTCTAATGCAAATTAACTGGAAAAGCTGATGTTCTTGTTTCAGATGAGACAATAATGCGTTGATGGGGTACTTGGAAAGAAGGGAACATGCAAGTTTTAATTTGCCTCTAGAAGACTGATGTATATGCAAAATTGACACTACTCAATAGGCACTGCTCATGGGTGTTACGAGTAGTGAGTTCTGTTTGGCTAGTGATCTTTTGCATATGGAAGCTCTACTGTTGTTCTGCTGCATTTTCCTATGGCTAACATATTAATGCATGGTAGTGCTGGTGAGATTACAATCAGCTGCCTTTATGAATGAGATACTCCTTGAACATTTTATAGAAACTCTTACTTTCTATTATTTGCTTGAGAACAAAAATTCACTGTTAATGCCTATAGGGTTTGCTTTACAGCATAAAATGTTTCAGTTTCATCAGTATTAGTGTTTTATCAGTGTTTTTATAGAACTACATCTGTATAAATACTTGTTTGCTCTGCATATTCATGGCAGACATGAGATGTAGTAAAGGAATCGTATGTTGCATGGGATAAACTTTTTATAAGGCATAAGTGGTTTCTTTGGTGGTGAGTAAAGGATTCTGTTAGTGTCGTGCTTGTGTGCTAATCAATGGAAATACACTGAAGGAGAACAGAAGATATTGTAAATGGTAACTCTGTTTTGTTCTGGTTTGGTGTTAATTCAAGAGCTGCTTTTAAACCAGAGTAAGTGTCTCTTCATATGTTTCGTATACAATTTCTAAATATAAACCACTGTATTTCTAAAAAATAGAAATGAATGTAATTTAATTGCAACTTAAGTTTAAGAGATTAATGAATTAAGTCATCTCAACTTCAAGTATTGAAAATGCACTATATTATTTTTCCATTCTAATTCCATATAAACTGATAAAATAAATGCAGTGACAAAGAAGAGCAAACAGGACTGATGCTGTGTGCTAACTTGCATTTAGTGGTCAGGGTTTCTTACTTAGCTATGAAATGTAACACTGTATTTATGAGATCAGTATAATGATAGTGTATCTCAAAAGGTAGTTGCTGTTGTTGAGATGCTCCAAATCCACAAAAAAAAATCAAAAGGGCAAAATAATTCTTTGAGGGCATAAGCAGATAAGGGATGTTCTGTTTCTGTTAGTAAGCATAAATAAGATTTTCCAGTACTGGAATCTGTTGAATTTTGAAACAACTGAAAGGAAGAAAGAATTTTCTTTTTTTTTTTTTTTTTATTTGAAACACAATTCTACAAAAGTATGTAGTAAGTGTGCTAGTTTCCCTTCTCTCCCTGCCCCTTTTTGGAGTAGAAGTGCTAATTCATCAGTATAGCTGAATTGCTACGCTGACTGATAAAATGAGAATGATGACTCCTGGCTAGATGCAGTCCCAAGAACACAGATAAACTGTGACTACAGCTACAACATAATCACTTTGAAATTTCTGGGTTCTTTCAGACAGATGATACCACTTAGTGCTTTTTCCAATATTCATAGAGTGCAGTCTGAAGACATGGTGGAACTGGAACACTCTAATTGTTCTGCATTTCATGTATGCTGCTGTCGGTGAAAAATCTGGAAACCTTTTGAAAAAATCTGAAAACCTCTGGAAACCTAACCTTTGTTGTTGACACTTGGATGTAACCAGTTTTGTTTCTTCAAAAAAGCTATGTGCTCTATGGCCTTTTAGTAATGAATGCAACATACTTAGAAAAAAATTTTGAAGGTATGTCTGAATTATTACTCAGTTCTTTTCAATTAACTGTTGTAACTCTTGGTTAGCTAAGGCAGTTTGGTTTTTAGCTTTTCTGTTCCTTAGAGCTGTATTCATTTTCCCACAAGCTAAGACTAACAGGTTTTAAGTCCTGGAGTAACTGCTGTGATCAACTCCCTTAATCTGTTAAAAAACAGTTTATAAAACTCCATCTGGTAATTTGCATATGAAGATGAAAATGTAAAGTTTGAGCTACACTAGTCTTAATCTATACTTGGTAAATAATTCTTATATTAAGTTACTCTTCTTGTTACAACTGTCTTGTTGTCAGTATGCCATGAAATTATTCCATTTTTAGCTTTTAGGCTGTGTGGTTAATAGGTATTGTTTTGTCTAAGTGCACAAAACGGGGCTGTACTGAAATCTGGATCTGAGGAAGAGATTATCTGATTTGACCACAATGAGGACAATAGGATATTTGGGAGAGTGTGTCTGTGTGGAGCAGCATCTTTGGGAGAGCATTCAGGGCTGTCTTTACATGCTTGTAGCATTCCTGTGCTATGCTCTGTATTCCCTTCTGGCTGTTGTCAGAAACTGGATGCTCAATTTGGTAGACCTGTGGTCAGCAAGTGTAACAATTTCAATCTTCTCAGAAGATTGGCTCTTAGTTTAAAAAAAAAAAATCCATTGAGGGAAGGGGGGGAGGAGGCGTGGGCAGATGACAATACTTCATATAGGCTCGTACTGTCTTATCAGTTCCACAAATCTTTGAAATACCTACGGTCTGCAAGTTTTACCAGTGTTAATGATTTACTTCTGGTTTACAAAAATAATCTCTAGGAGCATCTAAAGATATCTAGCCTTCATCCCTTCTTATAAAGGGCCTCTAGTCTGACTGTATTTAGTAGGTACTTTTTTACTGTACTAGTGTACTTAGCTAAGATTTTAGTGTACTTTCAGATAAGATTTTTGCTTTCATCACGTAAAATCTGACCAGGTATCTGTGATGAAACCTTTTGATTTGTGTAAAGCACAAAGTGACAATCAAGGAAGGTGGAGGAACCAGTATTAGAAGAAAATAGAGGAAGAAAAAGTAACAGTATGTTAACTGGAAAGTGGGCAATAGACACTTGTTTTATTTTATTTTTTTAACAAAAATATTTAGAAGTACCAATCTTTAACCTTTAAGCTGCAAGTCTTATGCCTGGCTGTTCACTGTGTGAATTACTGGGTTTGTGACAGTCCTGTTTTAAATGGGAAGATCTGGGTGTTTGTGCCCATCTCTTCCAGACATTTGAATGATTGAGTGTGATAGCAACACATTTTCCATTTCCTAATGGTGAGAAGTAGTGTATCTGCCTTAAAAAAATTCCTCAAGCAATTCTAGATAAGGAATTCGCTCTCTCGAGTTGTTTAGCTCTGAAATGTGGGGGGAGGGGTTTCCCATACTGCATAAACTATGTTTATAATGTGGAGTAAAGCCATGTACTTTGTACAGATTAATAAATTGTGGGGGGATGATTGTATGAGGTCATCTTTATTGGTGCTCTTGTGTGATTTTTGTATTGTATCAGGACCAAAGCACACTAAAAGAATTTCTCTAACACCATCCTATCTGTCAGTGTTTAGAGGATGCCATGAGTGCATGACATTTTTTTGTAAACAGGATGGAGGAATTTGATATTACTGAAAATTTCAGGAAATTGAGAAAAAGAGAGAATTTTTTTTATCCGTTCTGATGGATGAAATCATTGTGGTGAAAGAGCTTTAAGCAGGTCAGAGGCACTGGTTTCAATGTCAGTTACACTCAAACTCTGTACCTGTGAAAAGAACCACAAATAATATATGTCTCTCCTGGTTAATATAATCTTTCATTTGATGTAGAATTAAATAATAGCCATGTGATGCTTATGAATGGACATGCTTAACTAACCTTCTCCTCCCTTAGTACCCCACTGTGGGGAAGAGATGTCAAGTGTGTCTCTGGTACGTGGATGTGATTTGGTAGCCTTTGAATTGGGCCGTGACAGTGTATTTAAAAAATGCAAATAGTGCAGGTCTCTGGTTCAAAACAGGGTTACAAAACTTAAAATCTGTTTTCTTAGACCTGTGTCTTTCACTGAGTGCCAGGCTGACTGTCCCTTAAGCTGAAATGGGAGAGGGATAATGGAGAGAAGGGACCTTGTAAGCTAAGAGTTTTGTCTGGATTTCTAATTTACTCAGTGTGGTAAGTAGGAGAGATAATAGAGGCCATTCATCCTTCCTTGATTATAGGAGGCTATCCTTTCAAATTTGAACAACTATTCCTTAGTCAGCACTGGTACGCTCCAGAGAAATCATAAGCATGTTTAGAGTTAAGCAAGTAGTAGGAAGGCAAAACCATAATGTTTTTGTGGGAAAGAAAATAAATACTGGTCCCTTTCAGTAATTTTTCATTGAAACCTGTTGTCCTCTTCAGTGTTCTGAAGTTGTAAACTTTTCCCCATTGTTATGCACCTCTACAGCAAATTAAAAAGACTATAAATATTAAGGAGAACCTGAGATGGTGACTAATTTTTATGTTTGGTTCACAATCAATGCAGGTTTGAGGTTTTTCTAGTCTAACCTCCCTGCTAGAGCAGGATCACTTAAATTCTGTCACACAGGAATGCCTCCAGGTGGGTTTGAATTACTCCACAACCTCTCTGGGCAGCCTGTTCCAGTGCTCTGTTATCCTCACAGTAAAAAAGTTCTTCCTTATGTTCACATGGAACTTCCTATGCTCCAGTTTGCATCTGTTGCTCCTTGTCCTATCTTCAGACATCACTGAGAAGAGCCTGGCTCCATCTTCCTGACACTCACCCTTTACGTATTTATCGGCATCAATGAGGTTACCCCTCAGTTACCTTCTCCAAGCTAAAGAGATCCAGTTTTATAGCATTATATCCTAGTATTCTCTGAGTTACATTCCACAGTGTTCTGTCTTTGCTTTTTAGACTTGACTGTCTTCTCTTTGTAGTATGAAATAGCGAATTTAAGCAGCTAGTAAATCAGTTCATATACAAATAAAATCACAAAGGGAGGATGATCCACTGGTGAGGCAAACACTGGTAATAATAATAATGAAGAATTATTTCAGGCTGTCTGCAGCATCCTCAAGGCAAGTTGAAGTTCACCTTGTATCTCACTCTTCTTTTATGGTACTGAAGGAAGATGGAATGGTTTCTATTGCATCTTCCAGTACAGAAAGTTAGCCCAGTCAAATCATTCCACTCCTGGCGGCCTCTTCTATTACCTTAGTGTATTAGCATTTTGGTGACAGATCACTGAAACTGTTTCGAAACAAAAGTTGCCATCGCTGATCCATCCCTGAAATTCGCAGGCATTTGTGCCTTTGTTTGCCGAAGTAACTGTGTTGTAGTGTTCACAGCAGTATCAACTGCGCTCTACTACATGACATAACAAATTGGTTTATTAATGTAGAAGATATTGGAAATAAAGAAGCAAAGCTATCTTTTAAATTATTGTTATTTTAATACGAAGATATAAATTCATGAGACCCCCTTAATTTGCACTGAAAGATTCAACAGGCAAGTTGCCTTTGACATAACAGGCATGTGAGCCAAGATTAGTGATACAAAGTTTTAAGAACTGTCTTGATTAGGGCACATCTGGAAAAGCTGTGGGTAACAATGTTTTGAAAACTGCTGGCTGCCTTGGAGTATGGATGCAAGCGAAAAAATGTCTCAGGGCTAAGGAGGATTATGGCAAACTAAAATGTAGGAGTTATAGAAAGAGAAAGGGATAACATGATGTTTTGCACTCCTGCTGTTGAATTTGGGAAATGCTTTCCTGTTGTCACTTGTTGCCCTCAGACATATCATATGCTGTAGCTTAAGATAACTCCAGAAGTGTCAAAGACCTCAAAGTACTTGAGGCACCTCTGGAAATCCACCCCCCCTTCTCAAACCAGGTCATCTCAAATGAGTTGCCCAAGGACCATGGCCTATTTGGATTTGAATACCCCTAGCTCAGAGGAGTCTGTAGCCCACACCCCTGTTCAGCCCTCCTCACTGTCACAGTGTTTTCTTCTGCTCAGGGAGAAGTTCCCACGTCGCTCCTTGTCCTTTTAGGGACATGGCCAAGGAGACACTCTCCCATCAGACACCTAAACATTGATAAGACCATCCTCTGGTCACCTGTCCAAAGGCCTTGGCACCCTAGTATTGGGTATGGAGAGCAGCAATGCCTGTTGACTCCTAAAATCACCCTGAAGACTCGAGCGTTCCTAGAGCTCCTGTTGCACCATCTCAGGCTGAGGGCTTGTGCAGTTGCTATTCATACTCCCTGTTAGGTTTTTGATTGAAAACTTTGACTTCTTTAATTCTTAGAGCAACTTTGTTTAAGAATAAATAAAATCTCATTATTGTGTTTATGGGTCTTTACCTTCGTACCTTAAAGAGGTACTGTTGAAAGTGAAACTTTGAGCTTCATTTGGTCATATTTATGAAAATTGCATGTGAATACTTCACACAAGTCCTGCACCTTGAAAAGTTGTCTGCATCTATATGTCAGTGGCTGCTATACTTCATTCTGTTTACAATTTTAAAGACAAAAAACTTCTGTGTTCCAGCTTGAGATGTGCTCTTCTGATTTTGCTTGTATCCTGAAAGTGCTTTGAATGACTGAGAGGATATCTGAGCATTTTTTTCCTCTTGGCCATCAGCAAGGCTCATGGATGTTGCTTGCTGCAGTTATAAACAGTGTTGCTCAGCAGTTTATAATCTGATCTCAAGACACTACTGTACCCCTTTTTGGTCTCGGAATACATGGTCAACCTGCAGTTGGTTGATTTTTCTGTTAGCCAGGTCCTCTCTAACTTATTATTAAACTCTGGTTATTTTCTTTTTCAGTGGATTAAGCTTCTGAATTAATAAAATGGCAAGAGGGACATCACAGTCTTACTGATATGGTCATGATGTTGAGAGCGAATGGATTAGTTGATGCTGGCAGTATGCTCTTCATGCTGGATTTTCATGTCATATATGAGTTGCTAAAGAGTCTAGTTATGAACAAGCAATGTTATTTTTGGTGAGATTGCCATGGTGATCAGGTAGGTCGTGGAGCACAGGGAAGAGATACCTTCTCTCAATTCACGAGCTTAGGAGAAAAGGGGAATTTGGCAGCCCTCATTAATCTGAAGCTGTTAGGATTTTTTTGTGTGTCTTGCCAGTACTTATACTGCAAGGGGCAGAGCACAGTAAACCTGGTGTTACTCTGCTGGTGTGGAAGTGGCTAACTAATGCATCTTAGCATTTGAGTTTATGGAGCATCCTTAGTTTGCAGGTGTTGCTGGTGCCTGTCTGAGTAACGAGGTAACCTCAGTAGCCCTCTGCAAGCTTCTTGCCTTTTATCACAGGACTTTCTCGTCATTACTGGAATTGGCGTTTTCTAAGTCTTCTTTTCAACCAGTTGACCTTCTCAGACATTTCTACTGAGCCTCCTAAATGCACAGTTACATAAATGTATCATGAGAAAAAAGTCACAATGAGGTTCTCTTACTAACTTCCCCCTATTGCTACAGCAGTTGGTCCAAGAAATTTTGTGCTGCTATTGCAATTTGCTTGTTGTTACTGAGGCTGACTTGCAAGATGTTGTCTCTACAAGCCACTATGTATTTGCAAGGATTGCTGTTATTGTGGGCTAGTATAGATTAAAACAATACTCTGTATGGGACATGGAATTAAGTCCTTGTATTCTTGCAACGTTGCATTGTGAATCTGTTTAGATGTCTGTGTATTCTTGCAGTATTCTGCTGCGTAACCCCTAAAGTAGGGGTCAAAGATATATGGAACTGGATCATATGGAGGGGGATTTAATACAGCAGAACTGCTTAATATACATAGAAGTAATGAATTGGACTTACGTGAGGCTCTGTTAGAGTTCCTGTGGGGACATAACTTTTGTGGAACACATAGTGTAGCAGTGTTTGTATTAAATTTGTTATGAAGTATGTTGTTATTGGCTTGTATAGACAAGCTCAGCACCTGTGCTAGAGACACAAACCTTTTCACAGGGGATTAGTTTCTGATAATGAACAATATCCAAGTTAATAAGATCTTGGTGTCTTCTCTCAGAAGTTCATAGTTTGGCCTGTAAAAATAGCATATACGGTACTGAAAATCAATGGGGTGATTAGCTATTCTAATACACTGAGTTTTAAAGGTGAACGTTGTGCCGGAGTGGGGCAAATTGTAGTTGTTTTGAATAAAATTATTATTAGGATCTCTCAATTTTATTTTTCTTTTTTCAGAATAAAGTAGTGTAGAGAAAAATGTGCATACTGAAGGATCATCTATAAAAACTAATAACTGGATTGAATGCAGGCTTAGTGCCCTTCTTTGTGTGCTCGGACGCAGACTGCTTTGCCTTACTAAACTGAAGTAGCCCGAGGAGATAGGAACTAAGCGTTACTGCTGCAGCACTATTTAGAGGTACAAATGAAACCCAGGATTTCACTGTTTACCAGGAACTCAAATTTCAATATTGCCAGTAATCAGCTGGTGTATGTGATCAAATCTTGCTTTCCTCCAAGGCTTCCATTTCTAGTTTTGGTTTAACTAAGCTGCAGAACAGGTTCCATGATCTATATTTAAACATTTAACTGCCGAGGATGCGGGTCCCAAATACTGTTCTTGGTTGTATAACGTTTTCCTTTTCACAGGAACACAAAGGTGGTTCTAAAATTGAATCTGGTAACTTGAAGTTTTATAATTACAAGTAGAACTTCTAAATGTTATTAGGAAAATGTGTTGTCACAATCAAGCATTTCTTTGTAACTTGCTTATTTACCATAGTGATACTGTTCTGCGGTTCTTACTGACCACGTGGATACAGTGAGTGATGGTAAGCCCTAAGAGAAATAAGTTTTGTGAATGAACGTTAAATCACATTCTCTTGGCAGATGTATAAATCCAATTATCAATATTAGTCTGAAGCATTTGCAGGAAGCAGAATTTGTTAGTGCTTTTCATTGTTGTGAATTAACAAAGTAGCATCACCTAGCAATTAATATTGAAGGCTCCAGTGAGAGTATGCTGAGTCTATGTAGAATGAGTACTGAACACTTAATGTGGTGCTTCACAAGCTGCAAATTTTTAATGTTGTAACAGACAAAAAGGTCATGTAAAACATTTTAGAAAGCTGTGATTAAAAAAACTAATATAAAAGGCTAGGTTTTGAGGGGGTTTATCCCAGTTGCTGTTGTAGAAAATTCCAGTTTCACAATTTTTGTTCCCTTCAGGTAATCCTGAAGGGAAACGGGCTACTGAGTAAGCTACTGGCAGTCTTCGACTTACATTACATTCACATCTGTTTTAACTCTGTATCAGTTTGCTGATCTAAGTTTTGTGGTAAAGAAATTATGCCCATGCAATATCTAATGAATTGCTGCACTTCAGAAGGGAGTGGTTCCCCCACCCAATTCATAGGATTTGAAACACTTTCATTGAGTAATTAGTTATCCTTCCTTTTTTTCTCTGTTGTATTGAGCTTTTGTTTTGTTACTGTTCTTTATTTCAGCCTTTCATGTTTCAACAGCAGCAACTCATCTGTTCTTGATTGCAGGTTTCTCCCCTTCATTAGATCTAGCAATAATCTAGTGGTATCCATGATGTTGCATGAACCCATTTTGTTTCATTTACAAAGTGAAACTTCTGAAGAAGCAATATCATGCAGGAAAGAAATGCTTAGGTAACTGATATGAGCTTCTTTGTATGGCTTTTATTCCTTAAACTGTCTTCTGTTCTTCATAGATTTAAAAAACCATCACCCAAAAACACAGGTTGTGGTTCAGTGTTTATGCAAAGGTGTAGGTTTTTTTAGTTCTTTAGTCTTTCCAAGACCACTGGCTGCCCTGTTTATGATTTGCAATCCTTAGGCTCATTTTGAGAGCTTTATTTTAAAGATCAAAGCATCTACATTTAAAGCAGTCTTTTGTTTATCTTACAGTCTCAGTTTCGTTATTAAGAGCAAGTGAACCACCAGTTCCATGCTATATACATTGTATTGAATCCATCCCTTTCTTTTTGTCTCAGATCTCTGCTCCAAATGGAAAAAGGCCTTCATCAGTATCATGGTTGTCATTTGGACATTTGTAAATGTGATAATTGAATACTGTGACAGTATTCATATCTGGTGATATACACAAATTTAGAGACAAAATGTGAGACCTCTTAGTTTATTATAGACTTTTATATATATATATGAGTTTCTAAGCTTATTTTTTTAAAAATACGTTTCTTTACCAAATGCACAGAAAGAAGAAATTGAAACATCTAGTCTTACTAGCTTTTTTTTGGGGAGGGTTTTTTGATTGGTTTGCATAGGGTTTTTTTGGGGCTGTTTTTTTAGTAGACAGGTCTGGAATTACAATCTATAATCAAGATTCCCAAAGCTTCCCCTTTAAAACCCAGCTTTTAAATTGCTTATAACTTTTGCCAAATGTCTGGACTGACTCTTTTTTTTTTTTTTTTCTTCTCCACCCTCCTTATACTGGATGACTGCCTCAGCCTGATTGTTTTATGGATTTGCATATGGCTTGGTTCTGACTCTTTAATTCAAGCCAAAACAGTTAATTGTTGAGAAAGAAGCTACTTCAGAAGAAAAATATTTGGTTTCTTTTAAACACCTTCAGTGCTGTTACAATAGGAATAAAAGGGTCACCTCCTCACGGCCATGCATTTGCTCAAGTTTTCACAAACAATGGTAAAAACTTTGCCAGGTTTCATACACTTAAATAGATATTTAAAAGTCTTGTTTGAGTGTCCTTACTGCAGCTTGGAATTTAGCAGCTGCCTGGGTCCAAAGGTGAAAAGTCTGAGGAGAGTAGAAAATTGACCTTGACTTGGTAGTGGAAACAAGGCTTAAGGTGTAGGATTACTGTAGGGAGGGCAAGGAGAAGAAAGTATTTGAGGAGAGGTTAGAGACAGAGTATTGAGGATGGGATAGAAGAGAACAGAGCTGGAAGAAAGGGGGAGTAGTTAAAGCCTGCTGGAATGTTGGATTTTGGAAAGGAGTCTGTTCAGCCTGTGAAGCCCAGTGGCAAGGTGTGTCTAGTATCCCTTTCTAGTGTTGTTTCCTCACAGAATCATACTGGTTGAGGTTGGCAGGGACCTCTGCAGGTTATCTGGTCCAACCCCCTTACTCAAGCAGGGCCATGTAGAGTCAGTTGCTCAGGACCATGTCCATGAGGCTTTTGAGTATCTCCAAGGAGGGAGACTCTCTGAACAACCTGTGCCAGGGCTCAGTTGCCCTCACAGTGGAAAAAGTGTTTCCAGATGTTCACATGGTACCTCCTGTTTTTCAGTTTGTGCCTGTTGTGTCTGGTCCTGCTTCTGGCACCACTGAACAGCTTCTTGTGAAAGCTCACTTTGCAGTGGGAAAAATGATTGCCTGAATGACAGTATGTCTGGGGTAGGCAGAGGCTAGCTTCTGGATGATCTACAAGCAGTGTGGAAAATTACTTAAGCTGGTCTCCAAGTTTGTATGCACCATCTGGAGAACCTACATAGAGGTATGTGTGTGTGCACATAAGGAAACTGTTAAAAATGTTAGAGTAGCAACATAGAGTATTCATGTAAGAGATGAGAAAATTAAGGTGCCTGTGGCTTCTTAATTTGTGGACAACTGTTTTCAGTAATCATACAATTGCATAACCACACTGAACAGGAGTGAAAAAAATGAAATATTGAGAAACTGATTATTAAATGAGTCCTGAACATAACTTTCCTATCAGTGTTCAAACACTGTTCACTCTGCACAGAGTTGTTTGCTTTCTCATAGACCAACGTATGGTGTGAGCGTTTGGTACAGTTCTCTGATTTTTCTCTTGTACACGAGGTGAGTGCTGCTATTTGATGAGACTTGAGTAGGTGCAAAGTTGAAAGTACTTTTTTAGTACTTAGTGTTTTAGATACCTTAAGTCTTAGCGTTTTGTTTAACACTTCATTACTCTGGTTTTACTCTTCTTGAAATCAGTTGCAGCCACGGGTGGTGTATGTGCTTGGAAAAAACCTGCTTAAGCTATCAAGACAGGAACCTAGAGAAGAATGGCAGAAGGGTTTTTCCATGCTGTATAGCCTTTTTTATATATCTATATACAACACTTGTTTTATGGAGTTTCAATGCGGCCCGTTTGGAAATAATTAAGGTTTTTGAGTTGTTTGTCATGTGCTAGAGCTTCTTGAACTTTATTCCAGAAACTTCCTGGCCATGTCAGCTGGCATACTTGTGCTAACTTCTTTTGTTTATGTCCTGGTTAGAGGGTATAGTCTATTAGTGAGAGGGTGAAGATAGAAAGCTTGGTTTTTCTTAGATATTTTCCATGAAATGTATCTCTTACTTAATAGCTTGCCTCTATTGAGGTATTTTATTTTTTTTAACTGAAGGGGTAGGGATTTCAATACAAGTTTTTCAAATGTTTAAATAACTTGCCATCAACAAAGAAAAGATAAACCTCCGTTTTTTTGAATGCTGCAGGGGTTTAAGAAAACAAAATGTATCTCTTTTCTCAGTATGATTCATGATGCTTCAGTGTATTTATAACATCCTATGAGTCTTAAATATTGAACTTAACATAAGAATATTTTACTTCAAGTACTTGAATAATACTATCCCTTACAGTAGGAAGGGAAGGGTGGAAACTGCATCTTCATGATTGTTAACCTCGTTAGACACATACGCTTGTACAATTTTATGGGAATGTTGATCAACTGTTATCCTTGCTTTTTGTTTGCTCCAGTTTCCTCACCACTGTACCTCAATCATCTATATTTAGTATCCATAGGCATTGAATTAAATAGTAAAGGGCAATGATGTTCCCAGATTTACGTGTATGACATGGCATACACATGTAGCTGTTAAATATAAGTGCATTTACAGCTTTTTAGAAGTAGTTCTGTCTTTCTCAGTCTGCTCAAGCTAATTTGTGTTGATTTGGAACATAAACATTGCATGATTTTTTTAACAGTTCTGATTTTTACCATTGCAGGTGTCATACTAATAAAAATTTTCCATGTTACCAATCTGTTAATGATACAGTGAAACTCAGTGACTTCTGTTAGATACAGAGCTAGAAGACAACCTCGAATGCATTTGTGTTGAAATATTAAATTTTACCCTAGGCTGAGTTAAGAGGAGGTGTGTGAGAATCCATACGTTCTAGGTAGGTTGATCTGTGAATTGTCTTTGACGTCAGGCTGGGATTGTCATCTAGCAAGAGAGAACAGAGGCAGGATTCTATAAAAGCTTTGGTCCCTTTGCTTGGAGTTGCTGTGTGAAAGAGCATTATTACTCTGGCAACGTGGGATCCAGATGGCAAAGCTGTTCTCGAGTGTCCCCTTGAGCCTGCTGTGATGGTGGCCTAAAGGGAGGGCAGAACTTGGGGGTGGAGAGAAGGGACCGTGGAATCTGCTCTCTATCTTCATTGTGTAAAATCCCCTGGGCTAAAAAATAAATTATAGTAGGTTTATTGCAAAGTCTCTTGGAAACGGTATCTAATTTCAAAGAAAGCTATAAAGCATGTGGGGATTTCTTCCTTTTAAAAAATCGTTATACATCTATTAAAACAAAATATATTAGTGTTAAAACTGAAGCTAGAAGAACTGTGCTTTGAGCCAAGAGGGGTAGACGTGGTAGAAACAGGGACTTGCAATTGGCTATGGATACTTGGATTTGCTGACAATTTTATATGGATCAGTAGAAACCAGAATTAAGTATCTGACTGTATTCTAAAACATTTTCCTATTGTCTTGTAGATATTTGTGGACACTTACTAGCTTTGGTTTTCAATTCTGTGACCTTCTATAAACTCAAACAAAAAACCCCAGTGTACTGTCTAGGCTTCTATAACACTTACAGAAGGGAAGACAAATCCCTGCTCAAACACCATAAAGTAATATTATGGTGTTTAACTGTTTCATGTGCACACTGGCTTTATTGTGGTAGAGGCTGTTTTGTATTGACCAGGCCTTGGCCAATGTCTGTTATCTCCCTTCTGAGCAGGCTGACCCATGCAAGTACTGCTTTTACAGACCAACAAAGTTGGGGTTTTTTGGTGTCTGCAAGGTTCATAAATTTTATAATTTTTTTTTTTATTTGAGTCAGGTCAAAGGCTTTTAGGTGGGTGTGTGGTTTTGTTTTGCTTTTTCCTCTTTTAAGGAAGGAAGAGATTATGTTGAACCTGTGGGTTATTTGTGATACTACATGAGGTTTCATATAGTAGACCCTTGAGCACTTTAATTGGAAAGTATATTGGGGAAATAACAAAGGTGAAGACATGAAAATAATTATGCTGAATTTATGTAGACAACACTTAAACAACTTCACCTGAAGAATTTCACATTAGCTGAGAGTTAATGCTAATACTAATTAATTCTAACAAATACTGCAAGAGTAATGTGTGGATTTGAATCAAAACTCATATAAACGGCTATCTGAGGGGAGTAATCAGTAGGGAATATGTTTCTCTATATGTTTCCTCATATTTTTTAAAAAAGGAATATTAGAAATTTCAAGCTCTTGGAATACTTTTTGCTTGGATGAAGTCAACAAGGATATATTGAAGTCCAGATGGAATCTGTTGCTGATGATATTTTATGCCTTTTTCTATCCTGCACTGTACTGGCCTGACAGTCATTACAGCAATCCAAAGCCAGTTATCTGTTGCTGTTTCATGTATAATGAGATTTTTGGGAGACTTTATCAAAAAGATAACAGATACTTTATAAACAGCATGTGTTTGCATATGGCATTTTTCCCCTTCTCTGTTTGAATTCAGTATTGCTTTTGTGTAAAGACTCATTCTTTTTTTAAAAGGTGCACTGCCTACTAGTACGTATACTGAATACTTCTTTCCATGTACAGTATGTTAATGATTTCAAAAATACAGTCAAACCTTTTGTAAAAGCAAAAATAAACATTCAGCTGTGCAAAATTAATATCAGCAAAGCACCTCAGCATAAAATACTGTGCTATTTTGGAGAAAAATAAAATCTGTAGTAGTAATGTATGACTAATGCCTAAAAATAAATACCATATGTCTTGCAAAATATCATCTATTCTCTTGAAAAGAAACTTTGTGAATGCCTTTTGCGTGCTGTACCTATTTAATTTAGTTGACTGTAGTCCCTCATTACAGTCATTCTTCTGGCTACCGATGAAGTTATTTTAGAGCACAATTCTTAAAAGTTCTTCTAAGTAGACAAAAATAGTTACTTTTTTTGGATTGAAAAACATGCATGTACTGAAGGCAGATTATTTTTCTTGGGTCCAGAGAAAGTACAGGCTTTATAAAATCTTGCATGCATAATTTCCACCTCCCCATTTCTGTTGTGGCTTCTTCAGAGCTGCGAGTTCCATAGAAAACTTGCTAGCAATGGTGGGGCACCTGAGAGAGGACTCCCCAGTCCTGTTTGGGTGTTCAGCTCATCTGGATCCTGGCTTCTTGTTCTGAAAAATGATGGTTGTGTACTGAACTCATTTAAACAGGAGAACCAAGTAAACACAGAGCTTTTTAGAATGGCAGTTTTGGGGATTGATGAGCACCTTTCCTTTCTGCATCTTGATTGGCAGGCTTGGAGGCATTCCCACCTGACTGCTGAGGTCTTACCTGAGTGCAGAAAAAAAGCAGCTAATCGGCCACAGTGACACAGAAGGAAACAGATGAGATTCCGTTTCAGTTCACCGCAGAGAAGAAAAATTTCATTTTCCTTTAGAGATTTTTCAAGCCTAATTGAGTGCCCTTAGAGAAGCTTTTAGTAGGAGTAGGTGGAATGAAACTGTCAAGTCTGTGAAAGTACTTCTGTTTTCTTAGCATAGGCATGGGTTACTGTGATATTGGGAGATAGTGCCAACAATTTAAAAAGCCCAAACAACAAAAACCCAACATACTTTGGGCAGATGAATAAGCTTTTTGTTAAATGTGTATAAGAGTGTTCTGTACAGAAGCTCCCTTGAGACTATTAAAAATTATGGGCTTGTCCTTGCACCCTTAAATCTGTCAATTTGGTTTGGCTTTTGCAAGGACTGTTTTCTTTTTGCTACCAAAATGTGGTACAGGATTATTTCTTGCTTCAGATACTACAGTCAAAGCGCTTCTGTCATCATGTTGTTCTAGTTTGTCTTGCTACAAATGCTTTGCAATACTAATAAGGATTGTAATCCTGAGTAACCTGATTGCCTTTGTCCTGTTTTGAACAAGAGCAGACCTCTGGTCCCTTACAGCCAGAATTATTCTGTGATTCTCATCTGGTGTACCTCCTTTGTAGCACTTCTGGAAAACAGTCTCTTTCACAGGTTGGGTCTGGTTATTTGCCATGCAGACATTCACAAAGACAGATTCCTCTTTGCATTTTTCCTTTATTATTACTTTTCCTTATAACTAGGTATGATATATAGTGTGTGTATATATATATTTATAAATGTGTGCCTGTATAAAAATACATACTGCGTATATATACAAGTGGTGCATTTCTGGCTGCTAACACTTGCTTGATATATCAAGAGTTTTTTGCATCTTTGCTTCTACTGTCTGACAAGTTACATGGTGTCAAGAGTTTTTTATATGAAAGCTGATACTTGCAGCTTCAATTACGGGTGTTTAGAAGCTGCTTAGTAAACTGGTGAGTGCTTTCCAGTGAATCAAATTACACGTTAGGAAGGTGAGTGCTTTTCATTACAGTAGTATATTTGAATATAGCTGGCTTACACAGTGATACCAAATAACCTGTAAGTATTCAAAAGCATGCTTATCTAAGTTACTTGTTGAAAGAATAGCTCAGTGTAGGTGTAGCTTTTCTGGAAGCCAAGACTTCAGCAAATGTTGGTTCGTTCCTTCCAGCTTTAAAAACTCTCTTATATTAATTTTGTATTCTTTTCAGATCCGGCGAGCTGTTGAAGCTCAGCATTGTGGTTACAAGCATGAGCGTAGTAGATACTTGTTCTACTCCTACCAAAGATGTCCTTGGCAGACTGACATGTCTCTGGTGTGGTCTCACTGCTCTTTTTCCTTTTCTTGTATCTGCATGTGCACAGAACTAGAAAGACTCTCCTGGTTTGCTGTGGGGAAAATGTGCGTGGCTATCTTACCCAAATGCTGGATTGTTATCTCTTGTGCCGGAATGAGATTAGGTCGGGCATATCTCTGCAGAGGCTGTAAAACTCTGCTACTGTTGTACTTCCACCATCCAAAATTTCTGTTTGCATTTTGCTTTAAAACTAACTTACATGGGAGCAGGAGGTGGGGGGGGGAGGATATTAGGACTATATGGCTCATGAGAACTACGTTTCTGAAGTTGGTTTTCCTTATTGCAGCAAATCTTTTTTATAAGGAGGCTAGAGCCCTAGTGAGTTTTTGGGGACTGAGCCTGTGGGTCTCTAGTGAAGAAGGCAATGGAGAGGACTAGAGCCTTGTGTTTATTTTCTGTTGTCTTGAGTTGCAGTGTGAAAGTTAATTGGTTGGTGCTAATCGAAGGCTTGTCAAGGTTTTGGCTTCATTTCTGTGGAATTTAATAGATATTAGAGCCTCTAGTCACAGGGCTGTGCTTTGCTCTTCAGTTCTCAGTGCTTTCTTGCTGATTTACATGCAGAGTTGGTGTAACACTCTTTATGAGATTATGTTTTTGAGGCTAAAAATATTTATTACCTCAAAAACTTCGATCAGATCTAGAGGAAAAACTAAAGTAAACTTGGGATTCGTTTTGTTTGTACTTGAAGTTCTGCGTGAGGAGAAATGGTGTTTGAAGATCAACAGAGTGAACACGAAACAGTGTTTGGAGATCAGTTTTTGTGGGGCCGGGGTGCCAGGGTCCTTAATTTTGTGAGTAGGTGTCTTGCTGGAGAGGATAGCTCATTCGCAGGTGTAGATCTGCAGCACTGGGTGGAACACACCGCCAGCAGCTGATGCTTTATACAGCGGTGGCCTTGATTTGCAGACTTTTCTGATGTCATTTACGTAATCTTACTATGAAGGATATTTTCAATACTAGACAGATTTGGGTTCTCATGGCAGTAGATTTTCTTTAAAATATTCTGTATACCTTTATACCATTTATGGTATAAATGTTCTTAGGGGAAATTTTGATTTTTAGTTTACTGTAAATTTACCATCACAAAACTTTAAGTACCTAGGTTAGTTACTTAGAAATGAAAATAAATGAGGCTTTACGTATTAGAAGTGTGTTTTCCTTGCCAAATTCCAACTGGCACATTCTGTGTCCAAATGGTTTACATAAACTAAGCCAGATAAATTTAAATTGGGCAAAGAACTGCTAAAAGGGCATCAACTAAATTATCTCTGGGTTTCTGTATGAATTGCATTTGCTTAGCTGCCACTTGACAGTACCTCCGTTACAACTAAAATAAATGTTGTATTATGCCTAAACTTTTAGTCTCTTAAATTCTTGAACTTTCAAAGTTTAATCATTTGCCACTTTAATTGGATGCTTAAGGCAGGGTTAAATACTATTTCTCCTTTTGATTTTTACTAAACATTTATTTCTCCATGTTTGCTGAGGAAGTAGACACAATTGAACAAACAGCTGTGAGGGGAGCTTGCCTGAGCAAAGTCTGTCTCTGGAGGGGATTTCCTGAGACACACTATACAGAGGCAAGCTTTCCTACCAAAGAAGAGGATGCAAATTACCTTTAATGGCATGGTGCATTTAAAAAGTGGGTGAAGAGAAAAAATCCTTCCACTTCTGCTTTTGGAGTCAAGTATTGCTAGATTACATTGCTTCGGGTTTTTGCAACTAAAAAGGTTTGCTTTTGTTTGCAGTTTGAATATCTGTGAATCTTGGATTAAATATTTCACTAACCTTTTTCCTGTGTGATGGATGTACGTGTTGATGTGTGCCAGGGAGCCTTTCTGAAGTTAACCACCTTCCTTGTTCATTTGCTTGTGTAAAATAGCTGCTACTGCAGCTGACAGGGTGAATTGGAAGGAAGATGGTTGCTTTTCACCACCACTGGAACTAGGGGTACACAATTGCTTAAGTTCTCAGTAGGCCAAGTTCTCAGCTTGCCAAGAAACAAGTCTTTAATAGTTGGAAAATATGCTGATGGATTCCTCCTCCCCCTCCCCCAATTAATTGAACTTCAAGAGTTAGAATATATTTCTGAAGTGAATTGAGAGCTTATTATTGGAGCAGGTTCAAGTACTATAAGGAGTTGTTCTTCTAAGTGAATTTAAAAAAAAAAAAAAGCGTCTTGCTTTTACATAAGTAAAAGAAAAGGGCTGATACCACCTCCTCCTCACACCCCCAAACAAGATGAGAATGGCATTAGATTTTGCATCTCTGTTTTTAATTGCAAATTAATAAAAATGGCAGTGTGATCTGCTATCACATCTCAGGGCACTAATGACAGACTTCATATTTTGAGAAACTGCCTCTTTTGTTGCTGGAGACAGTTGACTTTTTCCTTTACAGTTCTCTTCATTAAAGTGAATATTGTTCCCCATTATGCTGGGCAAATCTCTTGCCCACCACTCGGATTCTAGCAGACCATGGTGGGATCTGCACATCTGTTTTACCTCACAGGCATATGCAGTTCTTCTGTTAATTCATAAGCTGCTACCTTTACAGATTTGTAAATACATAATTTCTTCAGTCCATAGTGTTGCTTTATTTTATGAATGCTTTCAGCAAGTAGTTGTCTCTATCAGTCTTCCAGTTCACAGTGTCTGTGAGATCTGCTTTTCCCTTGGTTTTCCTGGTGCTTTTTCTGCACTGAAAAGGTGTCATTTATTACTGTAATGGCTTAGCCTTTTATAGGAGAGCTTCCAACCATGGCAGAAGATATCAATCAGACCCTTTCTTCATTCTTTTGGAGTTCAACTTGCTAACTTACACTAAAAATATGCAATGAGTGATCCTTTTTTTGTTTGAGTAACTTGGGATCTGTTTAAAAGTGCTACAATGAGAGGAAGTTTTTTGATTTGGAAGAAGCTTTTGGGTTGTGTCTGATTCAATTCTAGAAAGTAGAGAGAGTAGAAGGGGTAACCCAATTTATTCACGTTAATTTTCAATAAAGAAAGGTCATAATTTAGTTGAAGTTCTAAGAAAATAAAATGACTGGAAGGAGGAATTTGCCCCATCATTAGAAGCAGATGCTTGCATGTATGCATCTCTTTCTCTCTCTGTGTATGTA
Source organism: Gallinula chloropus (assembly GCF_964237585.1). Lineage (NCBI taxonomy): Eukaryota > Metazoa > Chordata > Aves > Gruiformes > Rallidae > Gallinula > Gallinula chloropus. The sequence continues at coordinate 130,801,864 of NC_140085.1, read as the reverse complement.
TATATGTAGAGATGATAAAACTCCAAACCAAGAACTCTGTATGGCTGTATAGCTAGTTGTGGGTCTGTTTGTGACGGGTCTGGCCATCGGTTTGCATGAGGACCAGTTACAGACCTGCCCAGTCGTGTTTCTAGGATCAGATATGGCCAAACATGCTGTCAAGCTGAGAAAAGGGTAATCATGTTTTCAATATCCCTCCCCCCAAAGAACCAACCAACCAAACCTAACATAAATATAATGTGTTCTTTTAGGGGGGTGGGAGATTTTAAATGAGGGAGCAAAACAAATTAAAGAAAAACATGTTTTGATTGGACCATTGTTTGGACTAAAAGACACACGGCAAGAGATGTTGCATTATAATTTTTCATGATGAAAGTCTTGAAAAAGGCAAAGCTGTTGAATACTCTGCCCAATGACAGCAGCATCAGCCTTCAAAAGTTAACCTATTAAAAAGTTGATAATTTTTAGTCCCTCTTTTTTTTCCTCCCTTGAATTTAGTATGTTGGACTGTTTTACCCTCCTCCTTGGGAATTTAACTTAGTTTTCTTCCAAGTGAAGTAATTTAAAGGTATTGTTGCAAATTCTTCTGCGAGCAGGGTAAAGAATAACAGCAGCACTAATCAGGTAACACTTGACTAAAGTTTTGAAACTTTACTGAATGTAAAAGCTGTTGTTACTCTTCATATGCTTTCTGCATACTGGCTTTCTAGGAAAAAAGTACATATCCATAAGCTGACAATAAAAAAAAATATGTCCATGTTGCATTGCAGGCAGCTAATTAGATTTATTCTTTTAAAACAATAAGAAAACAGGCAGGGAATATAACCTATTTTTTAGCATTATTCATTATTAACAATGGGGAAGAGAAGGTGGCTTCTAAAGTTGGGTACTTAATGCAAATTCATTCTCTTGCATAAGCTACAGAGCAATAGAACATAACACTGTCATTAAAACTGACTCATAGCATTCAACAGAAGGTGTGTTTCAAGCTTTAAAATTGCTGAGAGAATTACTGCAAGGTAGTAAATACCTTGCAGTGGGAAAAATACTTTAGTTGTGTTTTGTAAAAGGCTGTTGTGCAAATTGTCTTGAAAGCATTTTGCTTTTTTTAAAAAAATGAATGTGCGAGGAGAAAAATTGAGTTAATCTCAACTGCTGAGTGTTTTGATCAGATGAAAAATCAATGCAGTTAGGCTATGAAATGCATTTAACATCCATGTTTGAAATTCCAGCTCAGGATGGAGACTCTTACATTACTCAATTGTCTTTTAGTTCATCAGGGGTGTGAGGGATGGCTCCTGTACATTACAGAAATCTCTGTCTAGCAGTAGGTATTCAGCTCTGTAAATTGGTGGTTTGGTGGGTTGGGTTGTTTGGATTGGATTTGTTGCTCTGTTCTTTTAACTATGAGCAGATGGGAATAGGAAATGTGTATTTAGTACCACAAGAGGCATAAGTGTTAAGCATAGATTGAAGTGGGTTTAGTGTGCAGTCTCAGTAGCAAGGAAAGTGGTGTGATCCAAAGAAGATGACAAGAATTATTTCAGGCCTCTTGTCTGAGTAACCAGTGTATCCCCCGTTCTACCTGGGTTACACAGGAAAGTAGAGATTGCTCTTCCGATATCAGGAAGGCACAAAGAGAACATTAGTGGGAAGAAATAATATGGTGTGGTGAACCCTGTAATCTTACCTGCTGCTTCCCTCCGTGTCGGGCAGCGGCCGCTTTGGTTGCGCGTGCTGGGATGGGCACGGGGTCAGTGTGCTGCCGCTCTGGGATTGCTGCTTGGGCGGGATGTCTCCATACGCCCATTCGATTCTAGCTTTGTGATGACCCCTCATTAGATGTGTATGGCTTTCTTCAGCTTGCTTACTGCAAACAAGAGGCAGCTGTGTCATCTTTTTCATTTGAAGAGCCTTCCACCTTGGAAGGTGCCTAGCAGCCGCCTCCTGCTAGGTGTAGCTCAGTTTTGGAAAAGTCTTTTTAATCCTCTAAGACATGGAATGCACTAGATTCTGTTGCCAGCCCTTATTTTCTTAGGTATTTTACTTTCCTTTTACAGGAAATAAATAATAATGATTTCCTGGGAGTAGATAGTGTTCATATCTTCCAAATTACTTCTATTTCCCTTATGTTACAAGACTATCTGTACAAGAAGTAACTAGATATATTAGAAACAGGAAAGTCAATTATGCAAATATTGACTTTTGGGTGCTGCAAGTCTGTGGTTTGGGTTTTTTTGTAAACTAATACAAATCTCAAATCTCATTGCTCATGCCTGAAGCATTTTCTCCTTAGATTTTTGTTTCCCTCTTTTTCTTTCATTCCAGAACTTCCCCATATGCCAACCTTTCACTGTCTTCTTCCATGACTTCCTAGAGCAGCTTCCCTTCCCTTCCGCCCTCACCCACGCTTCTTGCCCTTTGCCAGGGGCATTACTTTCCCTCTTTTTTCCCCTTTCTTTTCCCCACCCTCCCCACTCTATAATTAAACTTTGAAGACTCAAAGGATAGTGAAATGCATGAAGCATGAAAATCAAGATTGAGGGCTTTTTATTACCTTTCCTTTGCTGGGCCTGCCAACATTGTTTACTGTTTAGATGCATCTCCCTTTTCTCAAGACCTGTTTTTCAGGTCCTCTTTTGGGTCAATTACATATCCAGACATGCTGATGCTGCCATGGGAATCTCTCATACGAGAAGCCATCAGCATACCAGAGAGAAGCTCTACTAGCACTTGTAAAGCAGTCTGTGTGGGAGAAAGGCCGTGCACCTGCCACTTCCTATTTACTTTCAAATAATTTTACATTGATATGTAAACTTTTAATCCAGATGATTCTTCACATTAGATTGTGGCTGTGGTGTTCTTTCACAGGGCTTTTAAATACTAAGCCATTTGACAAAAATGCTAGTTAAGCCTGGTTTGTTGGATATGTATGTTCTGCCAGTATATTGATGGTGATGGGTGAAATTATAGAAGAAGAATGGACAGCATTTGTGTGAAGAAATTTTTTCTGAACATTCGTACTTTTAATGAGGTTAGTTTTCATGTTATGTGAGATTTAAAGTGTCTTTTCTTCTTTTATGTATTAAATGGAAACCACTGGGCTGCAATAGCAAGAGAAGCTATTATTCGATTTTTACTTTTTAAAGTCTTCATGGAGGCTGGCATTGAAACAGCATTGTTTATTCTTTTAAAAAAATATAATCCTGTTTTCAGAGATTAATCAAATTCTCTCCTAATGTTTTTGATTTTTTTTTTCTTCCCTGAGTCATCTGGCAAGGCTTTCATTTACCTCAAGACTCCTATTTTACCATAGCAGTTTTGTCCATGGAAAGAACCAGTACCATAGCATGGTTTCAAACATTACATCTTTAACTTATTTTATGACACCCCCCAGAGGCCTTCAGTATAGCAAATAAGTGTCCTTATCAAAGAGCTTAACACCTAAAGACAAGACCCAAGAACACATCTTACAGTTTAAATGAACAGGAGAGGAAAAGTGAATATCATAAGCAATTAAAAGTCTTTCCTATTAGATTTCTGTGATGGGTTGACAGCTCTCCACCAACTTTTCCAATGTAAATTCTTCCCCTGGGCTGTAGTTCTTGACAAACTTCTCCAGCATTGATTCTCCCCGCAGTCTGCAGTCCTTCAGGACCAGACTGCTTCAGCCTTGGTCTCCCAGGTGGTCACAAACCCTGCCAGCAAACCCTGCTCTGGCACAGGCTCCTCTCTCTGTGGGCTGCAGGTCCTGCCAGGAGCTTGCTTCAGTGCAGGCTTCCCACCATGTCACATCCCCCTCAAACTCTGCATCCACCTGCTCCAGATATCCACCAGTCCTTCACTGGCTGCAGGTGGATATCTGTTTCCCCCATCAATCTCCTCTATGGGGTGCAGGGGGACAGCCTGCCTCACCATAGTCTTCTCTAGGGATTGCAGGGGGGAATCTTTGCTCTGGCACCTGGAGTGCCTCCTGGCCCTCCTTCTGCACTGACTTTGGTATCTGCAAAGTTGTTCCTCCCACATATTCTCACTTCTCTGTCTGGCTTCAATTGCTCCTGCTGACACACAGAGTTTTTTAACCCCTTCTTAACTATCCCAGAGGTGCTACCACCATCACTGATGGGCTTGGCCTTGGTCAGCAGTGTGTCCATCTTGGAGCCGGCTGGCGTTGGCTGTCATATACGGGGGAAGCGTCTGGCAGCTTCTTGCAGAAGCTACCCCTGTAGCTCCCCTGTTGCCAAAGTCCTCCCATGCAAACCCAGGACAGATTATTATTAGGAGTTTTGGAGCCCTTTAAATTTGAGAAATAAAATAATTGGAATCTCATCTGTTCTAATAAAGAATTAGAGATACCAGGTTTAGAAATGGCAAATAGTTTTCCCACTGTAGCTTGAACTCATAGTGTGAGGAGAAAGATATTCGGTGTTACATATTCTGTGAATTTCAGTAGTTTTCTGAAGCAGTTCTTTAAGAAAGTAAGCCTCTCTGGTGCCCCAAGCCTGGTTGCAGGTTTCCTGTTCTGCCTTACTGTGATCCACCTCAATCCTCAGATACAGGAGGGCAGATTGTCAGCTTCTATAATTACATTACTAGTTTCTCAGTTTCTTTTAATCTGAATTGAATGTAGTTCTACCATTTTCTTGTAGCAGAAATGCCCCCTGCATTGTAACATACTAATACAAGTACCTATCTTCCAACTGGGAGCTGACTTGCAATTTTGCAGCTTAAAACATAGTGACTCAGTTTCTTCTGTATAAATTAAAGAACTTTTGCTCTGTTTTAAATCCACAGCCACTAGATTTTAGCATTTTTAAACTGCCAAACTCCAAACTATCCTGATTGTAGTAATTCTTATGTGTTGTATGAGATGAAAATGGATCTCTTGATCATTGAAACAATTTTGTTAGTACAAATATACAAAAGTGGATGAAAATCACAAGAGCCTTTTTTCACCACCACCACCCAGATTCACTGTAATATCAATATAGCTTAAATTTTGTGTATAGGTAAAACAAACGGTACACAAGTGAATATGAGTAAGTGGTGCTCCTAGCATGTTTCTTCCTGTATACAAATGAATTCTTCATTAGTATCCATTCACTGGTGCAGTTAGTGGTGGAAATAAGCATGTGATCTTGTGCAAAAGATGATATTCTGGTCTTCATTGCATTTGCCTGACTCTGTTTTCATGCTGATTTTTGCTGCTTTTAGATGAGATCACTAAATTAAATTTGTGGGAGGGGTTTTGGTGTTTTTGTTGGGGTATCCCCCCCCTTCCTTCCCCATTGAAAAGCTGTTTACGCATTTTGTGACTTAGTCACCTTAGTAGAACTTCCAGTCTTTGCAGTAATTTGTGTCAAAGACCAAAGTTTCCCAACCCAAAGGTGTTCTAGATGGCTCAGCAGGAGGGCATCTGTTCTAACTTAAGCACAAGCTGATTGCGCTGTTGCTGTACATTCTCTGTAGTGAGTTTACAGTAGAGATAAAAGTTTACTTCAGGGTGTCCAAACTCCTGGGCAGAACCTGATACATTGCTGCTTCTGGTGTGTTGCACTGGAGAAAACTCAAAGCTTTCATCCTCTGTTTCAAGGAAGCTTATGTTGAGAGGAGTTGGGAATATTTTTTTTTCTTTTCTGAATGTGAATATTTTTTATTGAATTTTAGCTTATTATACTGATCGTAAGGTCTTAATACAGTCTGAGCCACATAGGACATGAGTTGTCTTGACTTGGGTTTCACTTAATGGATTTATTCACCAGTGTGCGTTTAAACAGGTGGTTTGGGGTTTTTTCAACTAGAAAGTGTGGCAGAATTCACCTTTTAATTAAACCTGCTTAGCATCCAGTTACTCTAATAAATGTTATAAAAATTTATATAAAGTACGCACATCAAAATATTTTCAGTCTTCATTATACTTGCTGTCATCTCTGAACTATGAAATTGGAGCAAATGTAATAGACTTTCACACATTGAAATCAGAGCAATATTTTCAAATTCAGATGAAAATTCCATACAGAGTTCATATTTCTGTAGGTTCCAGTTATGGGTTTTTGGAAGCAAGCTTTTTTGAGGTTGATGACCTTTTAATAATTAAAGAAGAAAAAGAAAAAAGCAAGCCTCAGTACTCCCCCAAAACCCCCACTGTACGCTATTTACTCACCGTGTGGTTTAATCACTTGTAATAACTTTTGGGAAAGAATAATGAAAAGCCGTTGAGTTGTTGCTTTCAATATATTTCCTGTACATATGCTTGCATACTCATGTGAATTTAGGCTTGAAATGACCTGTCTTTGGGTGTTAGCACAGTTAGGAATTGAGTGGCTGCTTTTTGGCCTTTGTTGAAAACTTTTGATGGCGTTCTTTGCAAGGCTAATCTTGTAAAGCAAGGATCTGTATTATTTAAATAACAGGCCTCTTGACTGTTTGCCCAGAAAATGAGTCAAGAAGAAATAATAAATAATTTTTATGGTGTAATTAGAATCTAATTCTGGTCATTTTCATTTATTGTATTTTAAATTTATTATTAAATTGGGGGATGGACGACTCCCACCTCATATTTTTGTGTTTATACCATATCTTTGGTGTGCCCTTTTAAAGGAAAAACTAATTTCTCGGGGTTTTTAATCTTTATTTCGGATAGTGAACTAGTAATCTGTATTTAATAATATGTTTGAACATTACAAGGAAGAGTAGTCACTGTGGTTAGAATGCTCACAGAATGTCGTTTCAGCATTCATTTGCTATTTATAAATACTTTGTATTCACCTTTACTTTTCTGTTCTCTTATGACAAAGCTCCATCCCAGCCAAAGCCAGTGCAGAGAGGAACATCTGACTTTTAGAATGTGAATGGGAGTTATTTTTAGAACAATGAAGACAAAACTGGGTTGGTAGGAGGGAGAAAGTTTGTCAGATTAAAAGAATTTCAGTCCCTTTTTTTGTTAGGAGATGGCCTTTAAAAATCCCCACTATGCTTTGTGTGTGCACATATGAAAGATCCAGTGGCTGATCCAGTTAGGAATGCATCAGAGGACTTTTTTTGTAAGTGCCCAGGTCTTCTGCATCTGTTGTTTTGTCTGCTGACAGCATGGTGGTATGGGATTGCTGGCGCAGAGGATGTGGCCACAGCCACTGCAGAGAGGAACCTAGCAGTGCGCTTTTGGACACTAGGCTGCCAGAGAATAGGGGGACCGGAGAGCCTGATGGAAGAACTCGAGAGGCCCTTTCTTTCCACAAATACCCTGCTGAGCTCAAACTTTAGAGCAGCCCTTCAATTGACTGACCGCTTAGTGCTTCTAACGTGTTCCCTTCAAGATAATATATTGTACTTTTCTTGGACAGGAACTCCCTTTGTCTGAATGTGCGGGGATTTTTGTAAAGGAAGAAGACTTTCATGCTCAACGGGCTTTTTTTGTTCCTTCTAAGGATTCATCTTCAAACACAAATGTGGCAATTGAGTCACAAAGCGAGTCCTAATGTGTAGCTCTGAATATAGTAGCTTTTTTGGTAATTATTAAAGATGGAAAAGCTATGTTTGTAATATTATTTTATAGCCTGGGGATTTAAAGTCTATGGCAGATTGTCAAAGATAATATAGGACTAAATAGTAATCTACATAAAAAATGAATATAGGATATTAGTGAAGACTGGGAAGAGAGAAGGAAAGATTAAAATGAAAGAGTCGACTTCCAAGGTGACCACTACAGATACTATGTCAGATGAAGAAATAATAGCTTCTTCCACTAGTAGATATTATATCATGAAATGAGACCTTCTTTTTACCCCCAAAAATAAAACCTAAAATTCCCTTGCCCTCCTTTGCCTTGTGAGTGCTATCCTCTGAACTCTGGATGTTTCTTCTTTAGAGCTGATACAGGTATGGCAAAGTCCACCCAGCATGCGTAAGGACCAGCATGAACTGCGTAAGAAGCTGTCACACCCACAGCAGACATACTTTTAAAAGTTCTTATCGTAAGGGAAGACTAAAATGGAAGCAAAATTGTCTTTCCTGTCCTTCTGTTATGACTCATGGAAGCTGCTTTTGTGCTCAGTGCTTTGATAATCAGTCTGCTTATTTGTCACTATGGTCTTAGAAGCATCCTGCTAAGCACCCACTCTTTTAAGTTGGCCACAGCTGTTAGAGAAGCTCATACACTCTGAGAAGTGAATTCAGTTCATATATCCAGGATGAGCTGAATTTACTTTTTGAGTCTGTACTTGCATACAAAAGAAAGAACACTCACAGAACAAGATAACCCAAATCGTTATTGGTGGCCTGGAGTTCAAGTTCAGTTTCCCTGTAGGGCTTGAACCAAACAGCCATCTTCAGTAGTTGGAAGCTGATTGAACCCTTACCCTAGTTGGGTGCTTACTGCAGGAAGGGGGCTTTGTTCAGGTTCCTGCCCCTCCGCACTCCCAGCCCTGCTGCCATGGACACATGCTGCCTTTTGGGCCAGTTATGTGACAATGACTTCTCTTGATGTGTAATTCATCTGGATGGGCTTGCAGTTTTCAACTATTAAAAAACAAGGACAATGAAGTGTAGGTTCCAATGATGATATTAGCAATGTCAATAAAGGCTTGCTGGAGCTGAATTTTAAACCTATGAGCTTGTGCAAGCAACCTTGGTGTTTTGCTTTTACATAACTTCAAGTTTGACAGTTTTCGAAATTTTGTATTTATTTTCACCAGCTGTTCTTTTCATTCCTAATTTTTTTTTTATGAGCAGAGGAGGATAGATTGAAGCTTAGAGTATGAAAAATGGTTTGCATAATTGCAAGTTCTTGTTGCTTTTTATCTCTTCAGCCTTTTCTTTTTTCAACTTCCACTTTGTGGGTTTCTTCATATTATGAAATCTTGATGACTCTTCCTCCAGAACCTTGTCCCATTAGAAGTTCTACTGTTCCTCCATTACATGGGAAAACAAGTTGTAATTTTTTTCAAGTCCAGGAGACTGGCAAAACTTCACTAGCAATATGATGATTTTTTCCTTTCCTTTCTTAAAGTCAGAATAATGATCCTGGTTTCTTTCTCCTAGCTGTTCGAACACTGAATTGGTTCTTCTAAACTGTAATTTCTCATAATATACATGGTATATACTTCTGGACCAATAAGTCCCTGCCCCCTCCCAAATTTCTCCAACTATTTTCTTAACCTTGTCACTTTTTTATTCTGGTATAACACTGAATCAGATGCTTGTAACTTTATTTAGGGTTTTCCTGGAAAACTTCATGAAATAGAACTGCACATATAAAGGGGAGGAGAAGGAAGAGGTGCTGTAGTAGTGGTACATGATGACTAATAGAGGTTAATGCTGCCTTTCTTGTGTGTATCTTGTACAACAGAGGATGTGCCAGGCTTTGAATTAATGCATAACCATCAAAGACAAATAATTTATATGGGATAAGTTCTTTACCTCTGTTTACTGACCTGCTGTTGTGTTAGTGAGCAGATGAAACTGTACCCAGCCACTAGAAACTCTTAGGTGTATCTTCTCAATGATTGCAAATACTAAATAAATAAAGATTATTTCCTGTTTTAGGAGAAGAAAAGGCCCGTATTACCTACTGGCAAGGAGCTTGTTTAACAGCTAAGAGATGACTTTGAAGCCAATTAGAAGTTTCTGACTTTAGCATGGTGCAAATTGTGGTCTTCCTTTCCTGATATACCAAATGAACTGTATACTTGATATGCAATATCAATATGAATCGATGTACTTCTTGAACAGAGTATTATTTCCTCGAATTGGAGAATTGGAATGTTGGATGATTTTGTGTGATGCTGTAGAATTCTTAATAGTCATGAAGGAAAAAAAAATTGGGGAAACACAAGGGTTTTTCTCTGGTGTTTTAATTTGAATGCAGACTATTGGGTACTGTGATGCTGTAGTAATCTGTATGCTCCTTCCCAGAATGGTTATACAGTGTTTTGGTTTTACATATAAGCCTTACATACTATTGCAAGACCACTACACTTGTATTAAAATCTTTGTGGTGTTTTGCCCACCAAAGCCACTCTGTCACTCCCCTTTTCAGCTGGACAGGGGAGAAATTATCTATTGAGAGGCTCAGGAGTCAAGATAAGGACAGGGAGACATCATTCCACAATCAGCATCACGGGCATAACAGACTCAGCACAGAATAAAGGAAAGAAACTCTCTAATTTATGACACTGCCCTGCACACCCAGTGACACCACTCAGGTGATGAGAAGTGTGGCCAGATCTTAAAGCACCACCCCCCACCCCTCCCTTCTTAAAAGACTTCATTCTAGTCATGATTTTGCTCCCTTCCTCTTCCCACCCCCCACCCCCTCCCCGCCCCATTGTGGCATGGGGAGGGGCGGGAAATGGGGGTTTTGGTCAGTTCCTCCCAAGTCGTCTGCCTTCTTGGCTGGGGTGGGGGGGGCAGTCCCTCATACCCTTCCCCTGCTGCAGCATAGGGTCCCACCCACGAACTTCTCCATGAGCCCTTTCCGTTGGGGCTTCGGCTTCTCCCCAAGTACCTCAGTGTGGCTCCTTTCCATGGGGTGCCAACCTTCAGGTCCAGACTGCTCCAGCCTGGTCCCCCACTGAGTCACAAGCTCCCCAGCAAACCTGCTCTGGGTCGGTCTCTCCATGGGCTCCAAGTTTCGATGCCAGGAGCAGCGAATGTGGGCTTCCCACAGGGTCACAGCATCCTTCATGTGTCTCCACCTACTCTGGCGTGGGGTCCTCCACGGGCTGTAGATGGAATCTCTGCTCCCTTTCATCATCCATAGCCTGCTGGGGAATCTGTCTCTCAGGCACCTGGGGTCCCTCCTTCCCTGACCTTGGTGCCTGCACAGTTTCATACATCTCACTCCCTTCTCTGGAGGCAAAAAGCAGCTGCTTGTGTTTTTTTTCTCCTGAAAGTGATTCCCAGAGGTGCTGTGTCTGTCGCTGATGGGCTCAGCCTTGGTCAGCAACGACTCTGGCCTTGAGCCGGCTGGTGTTTGCTCTGTGGGGCTTGCAGAGAGCTTCTGGCTGCTTCTTGCAGCAGCTGCCCCTGCAGCCCCCCTTCTCCACCAGAATCCAGCCACACAAAATTACAGCAATCTCACACTGTTATAGTTCTGGATTAAGTAAAATTAATTTGTTCTTGTTCATTTCATGGTATTTCACTTTGCTGCATTGGCTGTGTTTTGTAGAGCATCATGGTAACATTGAGACCCTCTCAGATATCTGTTGGTTTAATTCATATATTGGTCTCCTGTGAATCTGGCTGCCTCGGGAAGGGATGTTAGGAGAACGAGTGCTATTTCCCTACTGAGAAACTTTGAGAGGTAAAGAATGGCCTTATTTATTTCCCCTTCTGCAAGGGTTGTCATTCTAGCCAGCAGGCAACTTATTAAAACAGACCTACATGGAGCTCAGCGCAAAGAACAAAATTGTGGTGCTATTAATAAGGCTTTTCTTGCTATTTCCAGCGTTCAGCTTGAAAGAATCCAGCCTGTCTTCACTAAGTTGGAGAATAATGTAATTCTTGCTATGGACAACTTCCTTGAAATGACATATTTGGTTAAAACTCCTAGGCTTTATTTTTTCTTTATTGCTATAGTTGCTCACTCTGCCATTCACAAGGCTGTGTTCATAGAGTTTGAGTTCATGTTACCGGATTCCCTGGGAGAATCAGTGATTTTTTTAAAAACAGGCTTAACAAGGTCGGTGCCTTTTAAAAACCAGAAAAATCCCAGAAAGTTAAGTGGGTGCTGCCACTGAGCAAATATTTTTAGCAGTTTCCTTTCAATCATTCAGGAGCTTTTGAAAGCAAAGATCTAAACCAAGTATTTACATCTTGTCGAGGGATTAGATGGGTCTAGCTTGTCTGACTTCACCAATGTTGCAGGAGAAAACTGTTTTGAATTACTGCTCTGGAGGAGGAGATGGGGTAAAAAGACCTGGGGCAAAGTGGGTATGAATCCATACTACTGCTGCATGCCACTTCTCCTTTCTTTAGCTTTCATTTTCATTTCAGGATTAGTTTCTTTGGAACTGCTCTCAGTAGAGTTGTGCATGAAGATGAGACTAGAGCTAGTGCAGAAGAGATGGGTCACTTGAGTGCAATTTTTCTTTTGGGAATCCCTCTGTACATGCATCTTTTTTACCTTTGCTGTCAGTCCTGATGCACTTTGGGGAGAATTGGAGGAGCTGGTTTGTCTGTTTCTTTGGGCCAGTCGAAGTGCATCACTAATGGTGAAAGAACATCGATAAGTGAGTTGACAGGCTTTTATTTACCTTTAGGGAATTACATGCGAATGGTGCTCGAGGTGCCACGTGTCCAGGAGCAGCAGTGTAACAAGCAGATCAGCTTTCTGTGGCTCTTAATGAAGCACAAGGAGAAATTATGTGATCGGGTGGGGAGAGGAAGATGTGTCGAATTTAGAAAATGTAGATCTCCCCTTTATTTTCCAATGAAAAAAAATAGGATGTGGACTAAATGCATGTAGAAGTCTTAAAAATAGAGAAATAAAAACAGTGGACCACAAGCTGCCTACCTGTAGAGCTTGAAGTAGTTAATGAGAAATTTAGCAATTAGGAATGAGGGCAAGAAAAAGCTGTATCTAAATTTCTTGTGGATACATTATCTCATAAGCTTCTTAACTATTTTGTTATAGATCAAAAAAGTATTGTGTACATTGTAAGGCAGAAAGACAATGCACGGTAATAACATCTGCAGCTAAGTAATGAGTGTTATCACAGTCTAATTTCTAGAAAGACTTGTTAATGAATTATGTTGGGAAGTGAAGGAACAGATTTGGTGATGTCATCCAAAGGTGCTAATAGAAAACAGGGTATATGTTTTCTGACTGACTTTCTTTTCAGCAAGTATTTTTGCTGTTCTGAACATGGCTGACCTGTTTTCTTGTGTCCTGTTTGTTATGGCCTTAACTGTTCTTTCAAGGTCTCTGTGGCCATTTCTGTCACTTGGCTGCAGAGTGGGGACAGCTAGCTGGGCCTGGGGGCCTGGCAACAGCCTCTGTCAGTAGAAAGCCGAAGCAGCTCAGTGCGGGCTCAGTTCTCATGCTGATGGGCAACTGAGCAGATGCTCCTCCTTTGCCTGTTTTTGCCCATTTCTTTGTTCGTTGTTCTAACCTGAAATCTTGGACAAAGAGCACAGAGGCTTTTGTGAGCCAGAGGTTCCAAATGAGATAGGAAGGGAGTATATGAAAGGGAAATCAAGTAGTATTGTATATATTTCACAAGTTCTGACTAAAACAGTAAACTGAAATAATCCATTAAGGAGCAGGTAACTCTCTCTAAAACAAATCCAAGCCATCCCTTTAATTTGGAAGTCACTGCTTTATTTTCAGAGTTTATTTCCAAAATACTGTATTAGGTTAACTCTGAAACTGCTGCTAAAATAACAATGTCCTCCCTCTCCAGTTAGCTCCCTGAGGCTTGCAGAGACTTCTGTCACTGTGACTTCCCTCCAGCCTTGAATCATCTGTTCTGTTGTGTATGACTTAGTCAACACAGAGGTTTTTTTGGCCAGCACCCCTACCTTAGAGTGAAATAACACTGTGACTTATTGCTTGTATGAGCTGAACCCAGTATCATTAGGTCACACTCACACATTACACATACGTTAATTAAATTAATTCACTTCTATCTATCCAGCCATTTTGTTCCTTGTGAGTAGTTCTGTTCTTGGAGCACTGAACTGTGGAAATGATATGTTTCTAATTCATGGTGACACTATTTTACCTTTTCCCCCTTTTTGAATGCAGGATGTATGCCTTTAATGCTAGGGGAAAAATGTGGTCTGAATTAGCAAAACCAAACTTTGGTGTGTTTAGTTTATCAGATTTCTAAGATTGTAGCAAAGTGGTGAGCCTAAACCAGATAGACACAGAAAGCGTTATTCTTTACCCTGCGTATAGCTGCTTGATTTGAAAGATTACTTCAAAATGAGGAAACGTGGATAAAACCCTTTGAAAACTTTTATTTTTTTACATTTCCATGAAATAAACTGATAATGGAAATAATTTTGTAAATCTGATTGCTAGTCGGTTTAGTAAATAATTTCCTGTTTTGAAACAATCTCAGAAAATAGTAGCAGATTATGTTCTATTGCTTGGTGCTCTTTCTACTGCATTCTTTTTGTCATAACAGTGGACAAATAACAACCTGACTAAACACAATTTGCTTTTATACCTAGCTGTCAACAGATACCAAACTGAGAACATTAAGTAATTATAGGTGTATCTTGGCTCACTGAGGTAGTTCCTAGCATCGTTTTTGTCTGCTTCTGTCCTGTAGAAAATAACTATGTAAGTTAACTATTTTAATAGACATCCTCAGTGTGGGATTACAAGGCCAGCTGTTCTATCAGATCGGTGTTCTCAATACGTTCCATCCACTGTATGTGCTGCTAAGGTCTCTTGATCATAAAATGTAGAGGTAAATTAATGTCTACTACAATTGCCAGACAATATTTGGTGGGATGTCTACATATCACTGCACTCTCACTGAAATAAAACTAAGTCCTAATTACTTTATTTTCTTTTCTTTCCCCAGGAAGCTACAAACAGCCTAGAAATTAAGAAAAAGTGTAAGAAGTCTGATCAAAGTGGAATTCTTTTTCCAAGAGCCTTTTCTCAATTGCCTTCTGCAAAATCTTTGGACACCCCCTCATTGTGCCATGTTTTGTGGCTTTCACTGTAAGAGGAATTTGTCTTGATGAAGATTCCTAACATTGGTAATGTGATGAATAAATTTGAGATCCTTGGGGTTGTAGGTGAAGGTAAGTAGCATTTATTTTTAAATTAATTAGAATTTTATATAGATTTGTGTTAGTACTCTTGATGATATTAAGTTTTCATTTGCAAAATATTGCTTATATGTAAGTCTTAAGAAAGTTTATTCTCTACTGCTCCTTCTAGTTCCATTCTCAAGTGGAAGGGGAACTTTGGAAGATGAAAGAAAAGGAAGAGCAATGGGATGGGGTTGTGTTTTGGGGAGAGCATGTTTGGATTTTTTTTAAAGTGTATTATATTAATTTCTCTGTAGTGATAGTGGAGGGATGCAAGTTGCCAAACTTCTCTACAAGTTTATTTAAAATGATAATTTCAGCATTTTAAAAGCTATTTACTTTTGAGTAAATTTAGTAGAATGTTTTCAGTGCACAGAAATTTAGTACAGTACCTGTATGTGCGAGTTCTGGGTAGTACGAGGAATAGTATTATTTCTATAGCCAAGAGGTGACTACTGCTTTTTTTTTTCCTGCTTTGAGACAGTTTCTCTCTCTTCTTTGTTTCAGGAGCCTATGGTGTTGTACTTAAATGCAGGCACAAGGTGAGTAAATTGCTTTTAGTCAGAGATAACTGTTCCTATTGAGCAGAACAGTGACTTTGATGAAAACGGAGATGTTACTACGTACAAAATGTGGCAGCTGGGGTGGGCTTTTCCTTGCAGTCAGTCATTCAGTTTAATTGCAGCACTATCAGAGGAAATGGCTACATCTAGTACCAAGCCTCCATTTTTGGTGTTTAATATTCATAATATGTAAAGTATTTTGAATGTTTCGTTAAAAGAATAAGAAAGTTGTGGTGGGTTTTTTTGTTATGTTTTTAAAGAAAAAAGTTTGTTTGGAATGCTCAAGCAGTCTCAATGAGAATGTCTAATTAATTACCAAATAAGGCTATCTAAGAACTTACCTGGTTTGGGAGGGGAAGGGAGTGGGATCCATGTGGAATTTTTACAGCTGTTGGACAATCAAAATGCAGTAAGAAAGCACAGATTTCTGTGTTTGTTGATTTTAATTTGGAAAAGGAAGAAAGAAAATAGGAAAGAAAAAGCCCTGTTCCAGACAGAAATGAAGTCTGGCAAACTGTCTACGCTATTTTAGCTGCTCTGTAACTTGTATGTATCTGAACTTGCTGCTCATCAACAGGGATCTCTGACATGAACTACTTCGCTGCCTTTGGAGCTGCAGTGTCGTCATGGAACAAAAAAAACTTATACTTCTCTGAAGCAAAAAAAATTAGAATCATAGACTGATTCATTTGTAGTGATCCCAGAACATGTAAAAGTTTTTATATGTAGTTCATACCTTTTTTCTATAAAACGCTAACACTCTGCAGAGGGCCTGTGGTGGCTGCTAGCATGTACACAGGGGGACTTTTTAATGGGAAATATATTTGGAGTGGCTTACAGTATTAAACTGGCTTAAAGTTAAAAAAGGAAAAAATGAACTAGAATTTGTAAAGATCCAATCTCAAGCTGAGGCCTTGTCTGGTTTGGGCAAAAGTATATTCCTCAATAATGCTTTGGTAAATTGGATATTTTTAGAGTATTTACAGAATAATCATAGAATCATTAGGTTGGAAAAGACCTCCAGGATCATCTAGTCCAACTGTCCCCCTACCACCTATATTACTTAGTAAACCATGTCCCTAAGTACCTCATCCAACCTTTCCTTGAATACCCTGAGGGATGGTGACTCTACCATCTCCCTGGGCAACCCCTTCCAATGCCTGACCACTCTTTCTGAGAAGAAATTTCTCTGAATTTGTAACCTGAACCTCCCCTGGTGTAACTTGCAGCCATTCCCTCTTGTCCTATCACTACTTATCTGTGAGAAGAGGCTGACCCCCAGCTCACCACAACCTCCTTTCAGGTAGTTGCAGAGAGCAATAAGGTCTCACCTGAGCTGCTTCTTCTCCAGGCTAAACTGGACTAAACTTCCAGGGTGAATAGTTTGAGGGCTCCCATGTTGTGACAATGCCATTTATACCAAGCAACTCTTTTCTTTGTAGAAGGTAACCTCACTAAGACTCAATAGAATTCCCTGCATTGCTTAGTGAAATTGAAGCTTTGCGTGTCTTCAGTCATGCCCTCATCTGGAAGAGCTCAGTACTCCAAGAGTATCATATAATAGCAGGGTAATGTGTTGTCTGAGCTCCTGTAAGAGCACCTTGCAGTATACCAGATGAGTAGAAAGGAAAGGCCTTGCTTTAGCAGAGGTAAATGTTTCCTCCTACAGCCTGTGTAAGGACACTGAATCGCTTGTGAGGATCTACATTTTTTAGGTAGTTGCACTGTTGTGGGGTTGGGGGTTTTTTCTGCATCTTCAAGCTTAAACAAAGCAACGGTACTGAAGTTCTAAAAGTGGGGTTTATTAGAGCATCTGTAATTGGATTTGCTGAGACCTGGGATCTCCATTATTTGGAGATCTAAAAAAAAAATAGACAAGGTATGTTGCTACATTAAGTTTAGTGATTTATGATTCTCACTTAAAACCACCTGCACCCAATGTCAAAAAGCAGATGACTTAAGGCACTATCTGCTTTACTGCAAAGTTCAACTTTGACCTGCATTGTTTTTTCCCCATCTTTCCCCTAGCTGTTTGCTGCCATAAATTTTTCCTTTTACACCTTGGTAAAATATCTTGAGAGACCTATCCCAATTTTTTTTTGCAAGGTAACATAGATTTGGAGCAGACATATAGTGCTTGTCTGTTAAGAAAACATTTGCTAATTACCATGTGAACATTAGTTTCTGTTTCATTATAGGCATCATAATAAATAGAATTATTTACTAGTATCTATGTTTTTGATGGTTTCCATTATTTTTTACTTGCTTTGCTTTTAAATGTGGAGAAACAGTGGCTATAAAGGAAGGGAATTGGAGGAATAGTTTGAATTGGAGCTTGAAGTTGTGAGAAGATGCTGCCTGTTTGCTGTAGACAGAAAAGAAGCAAATTATAAATAGGAATATCAAGGCTCTGATATTGATCATGGACTAGAATGAAAGCGATAGAACTTAAGTTGTAGAGAAACATCCTTCTAGTGGAAAGGGAGGAAGAAAAGGGGAGAGGATTCTAATTCCTGTTACATCAAATATGTTATAAAATAAAGGTGTGGGTTTTGGGTGAAGCCTAAAACCGTTGCTAATTAACTCAAAATGGAAACTTCTACCAAACCATAACAAAGATTGAGCATTAAGAATAGTTCATTGTAAACAAAGGAAGAAGAAGAAAAAAAAAAGCTAAAAAGCAGGATGCTATATGTAGTTATTCTTGATCAGAAACTGTGTTTTATTCTAACTTTCCTAATTGTGTAGAAAAAAACCCCAAAGATTTAAATCACTTTTATGAAGTCTTAATGGAGTTCCCTGGAAATGCAAGGATATGTATTTTTTTTGCTGTTTGGCTGCTGGTATGGGCATGAGGTTATTTGTATGGATGAAGAAAGAAAGATTGCATAGAACTTCTATCTGCAAGTAGCACAGCTGAACATTGAGTACATTTCGTAAATCTATTCAGAACCATGTAGGAAGTCCAGAACCAGCATAAAAGCTGGAGAATGTTGCAATATTTTTATATATGTATGTTACCAGGCCATCCTTGTGCATGTTCCCTCAACATGTACTGGTTTTTGTGCAAAGATAACAATTATGTCTAAGAATTTCAATGTAGTAGTGTTTATTTTATCTTTATAAGTGGCAAGATGCCAGGATCAAATTGTCAGCTGTTTTAAGTGAATGTACTTCCATTGTATTGGTGAGAGAGCAAATTTTGTGTAAAATGAGGAGCTAGCCCTTAATTGCAACAATTTTCCAGCATATAATCCACTGGTGCTTCAATAAGTATGTAGGGTTTTGCCCAAGTGCATTTCACTGGTGTGTGTGTGTGTAGATTTAAATCAGAGAAAATGGCATAAGAAACAAAATATCTTGACCTTATTATATGCATTTTAGCTTTCCTGGTAATGTTCCCTTAGCAAAGAAAAAACAGCTCTTCTAGAACGACTGTGTTTATTATACAGCATGTTTTTGTCACAAGTCCCTTATTGCTAATTGTGGTGTTTATCTGTTGTGTTGGGTTTTTTCCCAATGTGAAGCTAATACAAATAATGTTGGGATAAAGCAGATCTGATGTCTGAAAAGCTTTTTCCTTTTTTTTTTTATTTTAATGAGAGGACTTTTCATAAAGAAATACACTGAAGTACATTGTGCTTGGAAACACTGGAAATATATTTAATTTTCACAAACTATTAAAACAGACTGTCCTGGCTTATTTACTGGATCTCAGCTATGTTTTTCTAAAAAGAAAAGCCACTTGGACAGGTCAGCAGTGTCAGAGATCGTGGCTGAGGAAAAGAATCTTTGCTTATGTTTAGGACTTGTCAAATACTCACCCTTTAAATAAAACCACTGTCCCTTTCACATTGCAATCTGGGCTTGCAGCTTCATGCAGAGTTATCCTTTGCTAATAGGGATTTAGGAACAAGTATTTAGAGGACTCTGATGTTAGATATAAAGCTAATAGGACAATACTGTGACTTAAAATAGGTAAAAGGATAGGAAGGTGCTCTGGGAAAGCCCTAGGTGTCCAATGCCAGGCACATGAAAGAAAGAAGCTTGGAGGAAAAAAATTAACTGAAAGCTAGTGTGAGAAGAGAATGTACTGATGTACTGTAAGATACTAAACTGTATGTATAGAAGCAAACCTTGAAAATTATAGCTGCGAGTAGGAGGAGTTTGTAGAAATGAGATGGATATATCCTTGGATGGCTGAGATAAGTGGAGACTGTGTCTAGGTAGAGGAGATGATGACACTGGAACAAGGGGTCATTCATTGGAATGAGGCAGAGCTCACCACAGGGCCGGGCTGATGAAGGGTTCCTACCAGGCAGCAGTCAGACCGCGGCTGTTCTGCTCATGCTGTGTGTCTAGTTCGGAAGCACTGATGCCAATTTCTGCTTTCGTTCCCATCCACAGAGCATGCATAGTGGTTTGCCTTGTCTAGCCAGGGTTTCTCAAAAATTGAATTGAACACGCATAAAAGACCCAGATGCAAGTCTGTAAAAAAATAAGGTCACTTTTTTCTTCAGAGCAGGATTTCATTATTATCCGGTAAATAAGGAATAGATTGCATCTTAAGAAATGAGACTGAAACACCTGGATGCCTAAAACTGATGGCTATATAAGTAACAAAGCGTGGCAGCTGATGGTTTTCCACTTTTTAAATCTGCTGTAGTGGGGAGCTGGCAGAAACTTGCAGGAAAAAGACCCTGAAAATATGCAAAAGGGAAGATGCCTGTATACATATATGTATGTATGGATTTATGTGTTTTCTTAGGTTAGCCAGGTGTGCAGAAAGGTGTGTGGTGATGCAAATTCTCTAAAAGCACAGAAGAAATGTATGAAATGTTCTAGACTTACCCTTTCTCTTGCTATGTGCCATGTCTTATCAGAGTCCTTGGAGCCTGAGGGGATGCAGTTTAATGATTTAGAAATGTAATACCACTTGTTCTTGTATGTACAAGATCTCCTGCCTAGTAAGATGTTTATACTGATTTTTTTTTTTTTTTTAGAACTGTGTCTCCTTTTGGTTGTTCTGTATTGTATGAGACATCTTTAGACCTTTTTCTTTAGGATAAACACCACTGAATTCCATCATTAAAAACAAACAAAAGTATTCAAACTCCTTCTGTGACAAGGTTAGCTGCTTGGCTGATGAGGGAAAGTCTGTGGATACTGTCTACCTGACTTTATTAAAGCCTTTCACACCATTTCTCACAGCATTCTCCTGGAGAAACTGGCTGTTCACAGCATGGACAGCCATACTCTCTGCTGGATAGAAACTGACTGGATTGCCAGGCCCAAAGAGTTGTGGTGAATGGAATTAATTCCAGTTGTCCAGTCACAAGTGGTGCTCCCCAGGGCTCAGTCCTGGGGCCAGGTCTCTTTAATACCTTAAACGGTGATCTGGACAAGGGGATCGAGCGCACCCTCAGTGAGTTTGCAGATGACACCAAGTTGGGTGAGAGTGTTGATCTGCTTGAGGGTAGAAAGGCTCTACAGAGGGGTTTGGACAGGCAGGACTGATGGGCCAAGGCCAGCTGCGTGAGGTTCAGCAAGGCCAAGTGCCGGGTCCTGGACTTGTCACAAGGACCCCATGCAGTGCTACAGGCTTGGAGCTGTGGCTGGAAAGCTGCCCAGTGGAAAAGGACCTGGGAGCTTTGGGTGACAGCTGGCTGTTCATGAGCCAGCAATGTGCCTGGGTGGCCAAGAAAGCCAACAGCATCCTGGCCTGCATCAGAAATAGGGTGGCCAGCAGGACTAGGGAAGTGATCGTTTCCCTCTACTCGGCACTGGTGAGGCTGCATCTCAAATATTGTGTTCAGTTTTGGGTCACTCACTTCAAGAAGGTCACGTAGGTGCTGGAGCGTGTCCAGAGAAGGGCAACAAAGCTGGTGAAGGGCTTCAAGCGCACAAGTCTTTTGAGGAGCAACTAAGGGAATTGGGGTTATTTAACCTGAAGTAAAGGAGGCTGAGAGGAGACCTTATCACTCTCTACAACTACCTGAAAAGAGCTTGTAGCCAGGTGTTGGGGGTTGGGTGTCTTTTCCCAGGTAACAAGCAATAGGATGAGAGGAAATGGTCTCAAGTTGTGTCAGGGAAGGCTTAGATTGGATATTAGGAAAAATTTCTTCTTCGAAAGGGAGTTGTTGGTCATTAGAAGAGGCTGACCAGGGAAGTGGTTGAGTTGCTACCCCTGACGGTGAGTAGCTGTGGTGCTTGAGGACATGGTAGGCTTGGCAATGCTAGGTTAATGGTTGGACATAATGATCTTAAAGGCCTTTTAAAACCTAAGCAAGCTTCTGATTCTGAACCTTAGTTTAGAGAATCGTTTGGCTACTTCAGTGCATTGAAGAATGACTATTTTAATAGGTTTAATACTTCCAGGCAATTTCCTCTTTAGATTAGCATTTAATTTTTGTCTTCTTTGAGCCTTCAGTAATACTCTTGCTGATAAATTTGTGCACATCAGAATATCTGAAGGAAATACTGATCTCTTAAAGGTACGGTTTATTCAGTAGAAAATGCAATGAAGCACATAGAATCACTAGGCTTCATTTTAGTATCTTGGCCTTTCCCATGTCTCTTATGACTGGAATTCCTACTGACCAGCAGTGTCACAGTTTCCTTAGTTTTCCATTTGAAATCAATGTTTTTCTGTTCCTCCACGTAGCTGCATGTAGCCCATCTCAAAATCTGCAGCCTTCACACTACTTGGTTGTCTTTGAGTTCAGTCAGGAGCTCCCCATTTACCAGTGCTGGCCAACCTGAGAAATTTTTCACAGCTTGCTTACTGCATGTTGGAGCGGGCCATTCCTGTGCTTTGAGAAAAGTCATCCTTGAAGAGCAAGCAGCACTCCCAGAGACCCACACCCTTTGGGGCTGGCTATATCTGTTCTTGTGAAGGTCCAGGGTTGCAACTACACTGTCCATCTTCCTTAGTTCTTTCAGGATCTACAGTTCCACTGTATCACGGTGCTCTGCATCAGGAGATGCTGTCTGTTGTAATTACAGTAAGAAAGGCACTCAGACTCTCTAAATTGTGATTTAAAGTGCTACTTCTTTATAGTCTTAAATTTAATAAAAATGGTCCAGGTAAGCTTACATCCTTTTAGATGCTGGGAACCCTGAGTTGTACAGCATCAAACGGTCCACTGTTCAGGGTGCAGAAAACTGTGCAGACTCTATAAGAAGAGCTTACCCTGTTTTTATTTAAGCTATCACAGCATTTTCTCAAATGAAAACTCTGTTAATCTCTCATACTGTCAAGCAGTGTGGCTGTGAGAGCTTCTTTCTGTGCATGCAGGTGCAGAGTGGGAGCAGCCTGCAGACTCCTCTGTTATGAGGGGCTGGTTGAGTTTGTCCTGTGGTGAAATGACTTCCTCAGGTGAACCCTCATGTGGAACACTAACTTCTTGCTTTACAGTGGTCTGATCAGGGTTAACTGCCTCTTAGGTTATCATCAACTCTCACAAGCCTGTTGCTTTATTAGTCAGTTGTGTAAAGAAATTTGCAGCATCTTCCGAAAATCTCTCAAAGTTCTCTGAGTCCTCAGTGATAACTGGGCTTTACTGTAAGGCTTCAGAAGGCTTTGTCTACTTCATTTTATTGATCAGGTGCTTTGAAGCAGATGTCCTCCCTAATGTCACTTCTAACACTCATGCAAAAACTTTTGGCTTGTTTCTTACCTGTTTCAAAGCCAGTGTCACTGTGTTCAAGCCACTGTTTCCTCTGCAAGAATCTCTTTGCCTTCTTAGCTCATCGTCCTCAAAATATCCCATGTCTGTAGCAGTGCTCTGGTCAAAACTAAAAGGTAAGGGTACTTGTTTGTAAAAGTTGCAGGTTTTTTCAGTGTGTTTGGTTTTCTGACATTCTCTAGATCTTTTTTTTGAGGTTCCTTATCTTTACAGCACATGTTTAGCCAAGTGCTTGAACTGAAAAATACAGCCTTTGTTGCTGTTTATCTTCAGTACTTTTTTTCTGGTATTATTGTCTGTACTGTTTTTTCTTTTACTTTGGATTTTACTGATTTGATAGTAGTTCCTGTTGGGATGACTGTGAAATGAAATGAGGAGATGAAAAATCTGAGTTCTCAAAATGACCATGGATTACTACCTGCAGGTTTTTTTCCCCTCAATGTTATAATGTTTCAAATAATGGAAGTCATATGACCTGATTTCAGATTTTGACAACTCATAAGAAACTAGCAGTGTCTCGCATTTGAACCTAGAATACAAGTTGTGGTGATTCACAGAATCACAGAATTCAGTAGTTTCTGGTTCTTGGTGTGTATATTTCACTACATTTTTTGTAATACTTTGATAATTCTAAAAGACTGTATCGATATTCAGGAAGATTATCTAGGCAGCAAAAGACATAGGCTTAGCAATGGAAAACTTCATAACTAGTCAAGAACAAAACAATAGATATTGGTTGGAAGTAGGTCTTGTCAGAGAGACCCTATTTCTTACTTTGAATCATGTGTCACTGATAAAGAAAACTACATATGTGGCAATCTGTGTATATGGCTGAGAGCTGCGGGAGATTCTAATCGGTGTTTCGGTATAATTTCTAAGAAGTGTGGATTTGAGAACTGGCAGATTAACAGACCTCAAAGCAACTGTGAGTAGGCAGTTAAGGAGCAGTTTTGGCAGAGCTAGATACTAGGTATAATATTGCCAGTCAACATTTTAATGACTGCTAGGAAGGTAAATATGAAGGTACTGCTCTTAAAAGTTACAGAAAACTGACTGCAGTGGTAAGCAATAGAAGTTGCTAATGCAGAGCATTTAACATTACATGGCAAGTGATTCAAATCAGGCAAAGGCTATTCTAAAAGTTTAATGTTTGTATTTCTTCATATATGGTTGACTTTTAAAATTTGAACCTTCCAGGAAAAATCTGAATTATTTTGGGAGCATTTTCAGCACTCAGTTTTATTATTTCAGCCTAAAGCTGAAGCTAAGCAACTCATAGATTTTTTTTTTTTTTTTCCAACCTACTACCCTGATGGACACAAGAATCAAGAGTCATTTTGAATCAAATAAATTCAGCTAGCTCAGTATCTTAAAAATTACTTTTAGAGGTAAACAAGGGATTAAGAACAAAGAAGGCATTTTGGGATACTCCCACATGGTATTCAGTCACTAACTGGTACAATGCTACTGGAAAGTCATTATCACCAGATTATTCTAGCACAGATTATGCCAGCAGTGTTTTTTTACTACCTTATCCTATGCCTAAATCCACTTGTATTTTGGCTTCTACTTGTCTGTGTATCCTGTTTCAAATATTAACAGACATTTCTTTATACTGTGTATTCTGTCCTTCAGTATTTTTTTTGTATGCTATCAATTTACATATAACTATCCTTTGCTTAAAATCATGTAAAAAGTACAGTGCCAAAACCTACAGATTAATGTCTAAAATGTCATTGTTCCTATTGTTATCTCATTGCTGCCTATGGTTACATCCTCAAATTTTTGTGCTGATCTTTTTTGTTGAGTCTTGTACATAATTAAAATCATGTGGTTTTGCTTTGTGGCAAGATGGTTCTAACCACAGCTGGGAGCAAATATCTGTGCAGCACACCATTGTTTTTCAGTAATGGCAGTTTACCAGTAGAGGATTATTGCACTTAATGCTGTTGCTCCTCAGGCTAAAGCACCAACTCACCAATGTGTCGTTGTGCCAGAATTTGTGTGAAATACATACAGCGAATGTGAGACCTGTATTTAGTGTGCCAGTAGTTAATGTTTGCAATAGTCATGAGTTGAGATCTGTCTTGAGTATTATGTGAGGAAAACAGCTATTGGGCAAACTTCTGGCTGAAAATTCTATTAACTCTTTAATAAACATTTGCTGCCATTTCACCATTAGGCAGCGAGTAACCTTTTAAATTCCTTGCAGAATTCTGGTTTGAAATGTCAGTTGTATAGTATTTCTTTCATGGGCTTCCATACTCTGCCTCCATGGCATTCCTTTGAGTGCAGTAGCAACAGATGAGCTTGGTTTGTGCTAATTCACTTCAGTTATCACTTTTCTATATGTGTACAGAAATCATGTACAGCCAGCATCTGTAGCTTCTTGCTATGCAAGGTAGATGCTGTAATGGAGTATTGAAAGCTTCAAAACTTTCATTTTTCACTGATGTGTTGTGGCATTTGTATATACCTGAGGCTCTTCCATAGTCCTCTCAGTTCCTGTGGCAGGGGAAAACAGATAATCAGATTAGCATATATTATATTTTAAATTTCATTGATAGCAGTGAAGTCCTGAATTATTTTAAACTAAGTGGAAGATTAATATTTGTGCTGTTACTGCTCCAGACATCAAATAGGTGTGCAGAGTGAAGGGTAGAAATGAAGTTGCTGAGATCTCAGTGACTGACAAGACAGCTGACTGGTCTCTCCTCCCCTCTCACCCCCAAGGTGGGCTATGCATCACAAGATTGCTGTCTTGTATTTCTTTTTCTTTAAGTTTTATTCCCAAGTATCATCTTTCAGCATTTTTGAAAAGAGTTGTTTCATAAGATATCTTACTAAGGCCTTAAAGCACTAATTTTGAGGAAGCTATCCAACTCTAAAATGACTTACCTTCTTCAGTGGGGAAAGTGAGATCTCTGGCGTTGTCTCAGTTTCTTATAAGTCTGAGTCCTGGAATTAACTGAAGTAAACATTTGGTTTTGACACTTTTAAGGCTATACAGGATGAGAGGATAAAATGAGGTAGTCCCATGTCTCCTTTTGATTGCTTTTGTTGTGTTTTCTGACTGTTGCTTGTGCTATAGATTGTTAGGGTATACTGTACTTCAAGGATTTCTTTCTTTTTTCTCTCTTTTTATATGAACTCCTGCTATCTTTTTCAGTCATGTGCGATGACATCTTTGAGAGAACCTGGCCAGATTGTACAAAGAAGGCATAAAAATAATGCATTAATTTTAGTGGTTTTCATTATTCACTTTGTCTGTAGCCATTATCAGTGAAACAGTGCTGCTCTGATGTCTGAGGTTGTGTTGTTTCCCCTCCAGTCCTTCCTGGCAATCAGACTGCTCTATGAAAGCCCCCCTGTAGGATACTCCTTTCCCCTACCACCTCCTTTGTACTTGCCATGCTATGAGCCCTGCTCAGCTGTGGGCGGTATTCCGTATTTAAAATTGGCATTCCCTCCCTGATTTCTTCCCAAAAGCTAATTTAGAAAATGAAGGTGCAGGGAGAAAATGAGAAAGAGCTTTCAGAGGGGAGAAAATAACTGGGTGTGCAAGGGGATGCTAAGATTCCTTTTTTTAGATATGTTGAATTTAAAGCAGTACGATATGAGGGTGTTACTTTCTGTGCCACACATTTGGATGGCTTGAGGTGGCTTGCCCATGGTGACATCGGGTGACGTTATTTCATGCAGCACAAGGCTGGGATGCAGAGAGACCTGATGGTGTAGCACATCTTCAAGGCAAGAGGGGAGAGGGAGAGATACAAGTGATCGCACTTACAGTCCAGTAATGTAGATAACTGAAGGAGGCATGGAAGCTCGAGTAAAGAATCACATCTTGCTTTGAAAAGGTTCAATGAAATCTATTATGGATGGTTTTCAATTTAAATTAAGTTAGAAATAAGTTATTTCTCTGTCACAGCATCTTAGTATTTCTTTTAGTCACGTAGCTTCTTCCAGTTTGTCACCCTAATGGCTCTAGACTAACCAGGCATCTGCTGCACTTCTTTTGTTTCATAAAGAACCTGCATGTCTTTCTCACAGTCTTTTACATAACTGGCTACATGAATTTGTGCCACGGGTACCGGTTTAGCTAATTGAAAGGTTACTGCTTATGCCAGAAATAACACTTTTCCTAGGAATATTGCCGATAAATAAACATGCTCCTTAGTAGTTGCTGCATTACTCCCACCTGCAAATGGATTATGTATTCTTACACTTGGATTAACACAGGAATCACATTCAGACCTGCAGCAGTGTGTTCTGTGGCTGCCCCTAATGGCTCTTAATTGCAAACAGCTTGTAGTGCGATACCTTGTTCTAATGCACTTGTAAGTGAAATCCTGTTTTCAAGTGTAGGTGTGACGAGCGCACAAAGCCAGACTATCCACACAAATTATTCTTCCTTGCAAAAAGTTGAAAATGTTCTGCTGAAAATTAAAGTTTAAGAAACCGAGTACAGTATTTTTCAGCAGCAGCAGAAGAAATTGAAATGAATGAGGATTTGAGGGGGTCTCGGATCATTAGGCGAGTAGTGATGCAGGCTAGGGAATTTATAGTTAATTGAAATTAATATATGGGAGAAGGAACAACATATGGCTAATTATAGGACATCTGTAGTAGCATGAACTTGCTTGAATATTGGCTTATGGTCTTGTCATCAAATTGCAACTTACCGTGTAGCATAATGGATGCAAAAAACCCTGTATTTCTAATTTCTGAGCTAATTGTTTTCATGAGGGGGAATTTTATAGACTACTTAAACTTTTGTAGGACATGTGAGCAGCTCTAGGAGCATGAGGTTAATCGCTGATCTCTGGACACTTTATGAATTTAAATAACAGTAAAATAGAGCAGTTCTTGAGAAGATCATTGATGTATGTTATTAAATGTACGATGGTAAAAATGGATCTGGATCATCTAGCTGGCTTTTGAAGTTATTTGTAGAAGCCAAGTTGATCTTACATGCTACTGCACTGAAGGGTCTTGAACATACTGATACATTAACTTATTTTCTTTATTTATTCTGTGATTGTGAAGTCTTTTTTTAAGCCATGAGTCTTGGAAAAGGAATGTTTGATAGTGTAGGTAAAACATTCACGATAACAATGAAAACATTCCCAGCATTTATTTCACTTTATCCAAAAACTGTAAGCTCTTCTCAAAATGCATGTTTTTTCATCAGGAAGGGCTATAGAGTATTTTTTAAATAGAAAATTGTCCTTCTGGATGTTAATCCTTCTGGTTAAAGGAATTTAATTTTCCATGATAACTTAGTTCTGTGTCACTCCTAATTGGTGGGATGACCTCCTAAAAATATAGAAGACTTTTTATTATTTTTGAATAAAAAATTATATGAATAAAAAATTATTTTATTATTTTTGAATAAAAATTCCTGGAATATGTAACTTCTTTTCAAGAAGTTTATTTCTCATACAAAGCCTTATTTCCCCAATAAATGCGGGGAAAAAGGAAAGTGGTTTCCATTTCTAGCATTACAGCTGTTTTAAATGTGTAAAATCTCATGTAAAGACGTTAATAACTGCACTTACTGTATGTTGGTGTGTGATCTCAGCTGCAAGCCCAACTGACTAGACAAGCCTGGTACCAGAGTATGGCAGTCACAAATTTTGGATACAGCGGGAGGCCAGACTGAGCTCTGGAACAGAGACTCTTCTGTTAAGGCTGCGTAGCGCTCAGCATTTCTTTAGCTGGCAGCAATTGTTACAGGTTTGCTCAGAACTGGGAGCATTCTTTGTTACGTACCCTTATAAATAGATTGCATATAGTTATAAAACCCTCATGAATATGTACTTCTGGTTTTGCTACGTTTAGCTACACCTGGACAGTAAAGCTCAGTGAATCTTTTACTTGCTTTTGATAAAGAACAGTCTAATGGCATGCTAGCTTCTCCTGTTCTAAAGGGTACCTATTTAAGCTGCTCCTAGTTTAAAAGGAAAACCAAAACAACCTCTGGATTTATAAAGCATTTCCCTTTTTACTGTGTTACCCTGGAATTACTTCGGCTGAGAATGCCAGATTAGACTGATCTTCATGCACATCCCTTTTACATCTTAGCACCCTACGACATAATGGCTTGACTTTACACGTTATGAAAAATCACCCACTTTATGGGATTCTTTTTCTACTTTTCTGTATGTGTAGCAAAGTGAGGATTTCTTTCTTGAACAGCACGAGTAACTTTGTTGGAAATGGATACCCACATTGGTCTCTGGTTTATAGTTGCTTGTGCCTTAAAAACTTTGATAAAGAATCTTCTGTTTCTTCCTCCATGTGAATACTGTGTTTCTGTAGTCTGCTGCAACATAGAAAGATTAATTTAACAAAATTCAGTGTAAATCTTATGGAAGGAGAAGGTGAATATTTGCAGGATCTTGAAATGGAATGATTGTGCCCACTGACACCCATTCTTCATGATTTCATTCACTTGTACCCTCATACTCACACTCTTAGAAGTGTAAAGGTGTGTGCATGCCTATGTGGGCGGTATCTGATTTGGGCAGTGTCTCCAATGAGCAGGATGGAAGACAAGGGTAGGTAACTGTCAAGTCCCTGCTTTGTGTCTGGAGTTCCTCTTGGCGGTGATGACAAATGAGTTCTAACACCTTTTGTGTGTAGTTTATGTTTAGAAGCTGCCCATTGTTATGGGAGGGTCCTTAGCCTCAGTCTTGTTCATTTCCACTTCCATGAGTCTATTATCTGTTTTTCCTTGTTTGGAATCTGTGTTTGAAATGTGTGTCTATGATCTGTTTCCCTGCTGCCATCCTCCTCCTTAGGATGCAGGGTCTGCTTGTGAGTCAGCTGTGCTGCAGCTTTCTGGGCTCAGTCGAATGTTTTCCTCAATTTTACTATTGGAGCACCATCCTGGGAACAGTCTTCTCTGTTACCAATAAAAATTATTCTTGGAGGCCTTGTTCAGGAGTTTCTTCTTAAGCTTATGCACACTTGTGTGCAGACTTCCTTAACGTTTCCCCCAACACTTCTGCAGCAGAAACAAGGTGCTCGAACACGTCTGTTCTCTGAGAAGCCGGTTGCGGTTGTGTGAGTTCTAGTATAGAGTTGTGCTGCCTTAGGCAATAACTAAGAAGCAGTTGGCCATAAAACACTCTAGAGATGGAAAGCTTAGTTTGTGTGCTGTTATATTCCCTAATTTTTCAGTCCACAAACATTCTCTATAATATCGAGAACTCTTCCAAATGCGTGTTATGAAGCCTATTTTTACACACAGTTCTAACAAGATAATCACAGATTCCAGTGTGCTGAAAACTAATTGCAAAGCAATTTTCTTAGATTTAACCTTGGCTGAACAAAGTTACTATCATTATCAACTTTCCTTTTGGCTGTAGAGAGCTTTTTTTTTTAATACTGTGAGGTTTCCAGGTATAGCAGAGGTAGGTGACATTTAGAAGTATAATTGTGCACCCAAGTGTGGAAAGATGAAATTCTGTAGGACCAAAAAACCCTATTTGGCTGGTTACACCTACCTCTTCTTTTGACAGTACACATCTTGACCAGGAGGCAAACTATCTTCTTGAAATCAATTAACATTTCCAACAGAGAAGGAGTAATGCCATGTTTATGCACAGAAATATGTTACAGGCACTGCCATCTGCAGAATAAAGCTGACTAGCTGCTGCTTCTACAGGATCAAATTTCCTATGATTGTTTGTGAAAAAAACTCATCCAAGTGGGGTGTACCTTTTTTCCTTTTCTTTTTTTAAATATTTTTTTTATTCCACTCAGAGCATCAACTAGTGAAGAATGGTGTTAAGAAATGTATACAAGATAGTATTTGGTGGAATTGCAGCCTGGATTCTGAATCTGCTATCATTTTCTAAGTCTCATGCCTTCACTGCTGTAAATGTTGCTGTAGTGCTAAGGAATTGAAACTATTTTGGGAGCGAAAGAGAATCAGTAGAAACTTCACTAGTGACCTTTAAGAAGGCTTAAGAGATGCCAAAGAACAAAAAAAAAAAAATGGGAGGGGGTGGCATTTCTGCTTAGAAATTCTGGAATGTCGTGCTATCTTCATCCAGGTTCCCCAGGTCACATAAAATTGAGACTTCAAACCAGATCTCTCAGTTAATGAAGACAGAAGCAGATTGAGGGAGATCATCCTGTCTGTAGTGAATAGAAAGTGAGAAATACTATGATTCTCAATGAACTTGATACGCTTTATTTTGTATTAAATGAAGATCGTCTTCTGTTGCTTGACCAACATCCTTTCAAATCCACGTACGTACGTGTGCAGAGCCGTGCGCTCAGCATTTGTTTAGTTAATGAGTTACAGCAAGTGGTCACTTCTGGTCAGTTTAGAAACTGATACTTGTCCATTCCTCCTATTACCACCTAACATTTTTATACATACTAGTTAGCACACTGCTGTGCTGGTCATTTTGTGGGGATTTTTTTAATGAATGTGAGGGGAATTGAACACTCGTGCCTCGACAGGAAATACGAGTGGTAGTGGTTCTGTTGTTTTATCTTAGTATTCAGCAGAAATGTGCAAGTCTTCAACTAAGATCTGAATTTAAAAAACCTTCACAACTGAAGTCTTGTGATTATATTTTCTCATCTTTCACTCATCTCTTCATCTGAAGTTCATGTTTCAGGAACTTTCTGAAAAATTACCCTTGTTGCTAAAGCATCTTGTGCTTTTTCCCTAAATATGTTTGTGTGAAGGAAGGCAATCTTTTACCACTTTGAGCTATTAAAAAAAAAAGTGAAAACGAAGAGTCTGTTTAACTTCAATAGTCCTATTTTGCAGTAAACAAGAAGTCTCAAAATTTTTCAATGGGAGAACATGCCTTTTCTGAAATTCTCTGGCTAGGAATCAAATTATGAGGGCCTGGCTTATTCTTGCAAATAAATCTGTGGAAAGACTAAAGGAATAATTAGGTCCAGGACACTCTTGTCCAGATTTGTTTGGGTTTTTTTCCTCTTGATTTTTAGGTTAGGGTAGGTTAACAATTAACATTCTGCAAGGCCACATTTTCTTTTTTGAAGAGGTGGCAACAGTTTGCTGTTCGCAGTGTGCTGAAGGAGACCTGGATATGGAGACTGATGTGGTTTTATTCAATGAGGATTTTAACTGGCTTTAGAGTAACTACCGATTCACTTGTTAACGTTCTTTTGCATTACTCATCATACCCAAACCTTTGGCTATGGAATCTTACTTTGTAATTTCATTTATTTAAAAAAAAAAAAAGAAATCACATTCAGAATCGTGTTATAATGAAACCAAGTCAGATTTAGTGCATTCTAATGCTAGTCAACAGACTGCTGTTAGAGCTATTGTTTACGCTCTGTGCCAGCAGAAGGCTTGCTACTATATCAGTTTTCAAAGGACAGAAGGCAGCTTTTCTCTGAAGAAGCTTTGTTTTTCATAGCTGCATCTAGTTTAGACCAAGTATGGCAACGTAGCTTACTTGTATGGGTTGAGCTTTTGGATTTTTGCAGTAACATCAAATGTCTTGTATCCCCCAATCAGATCTGAAGCAGCAGTACTGCTACTAAATATTAATGAGAACTTTTAATAAAGAAAGTGTTTGAAACCTTTACTACCCAAAGAATCCTAAAGCTTTTACAATTGTTACTCTTCCTTTCGCTTCCATTTAAATGAATCTTTATAATACATTGAAACTGAGAGAAATATTGTTCCAGGAGGTAGATATATAACATGCATTCTAGACCTGTATTTTTCTTATGACAAGCTCTCATGTAAATCTTTGTGCTCTTACTCAAGGATCTTACCTGAAACATTCTCCTGGAAACTTAACATAAAGAAAGGAGCTAATTCTAATGTGGCCACTTTTTGCAAGGTTGGTTTGGCTTTTGAAAGCTTTTGTGATCTCAGGTAGTACCTTGAATTATACCAGTAAAGGGAAATGAGAGATATTTATAGCTTCACTAATATACTCACCAGAGAACATGTACTTTATTCTCTAATATGCAGGTTAGAGGAGAAGGATGAGCCTCAGAAATTCTGGTCTTGCTGCTTGCTATGCCAGATTGCCTTGTGGGATGTGAGAATTGATGCTGCACAGTTACGTTGGCAATGAGATGCTCGTACTTCAGTAGCATATTTAGGAATACTTTGCATTTCATGTGTGTATTACAAACACAATCCAATTGACTATAGTGGTATTAATACACGAATGGAAATCAAAGAATACTGGTACAGAGAAGGTAATATATCTGACATTACTAGTGTTGATCACTGTCTCTGGTGTGGACCTTAAAAACATGCATGCACAAACTTATCTGCATGCATAAAAAAAAATACAGACAGCAGGGTTGCAAAGTAACTTGGGTGGAATTAATCTCACCCACTGTTTCAGTGCGTAGGTCTTACTTAACCAATCTCCCTCGTTTATAGAAATTGAGAGAGTCCAACATCCAAAAGGCAATTCATACCATCTGGAAATGGTTAAAATCACCTGTGGTTGTTTAAGGCCCACTTCAGGCCAAATCTTCTGTCCCTTCCCCTGCTTTCATTAGCTGTGCATGAGGAAAATCTTGACAACACATATTAGAATTATAACTCTTAGCTGGCTGAAGCTAAATGAGATGGACTCTACCCCAGGAAATACTTGAGGTTTTCTGTAGATTTCTTGAGTATTTTTAAACACAGAATACACTTGTTCTCAGTTAAATTTAGCTTTGGAGATTGCTGTTTCTATTTTAGACCTGGAGAAGGGCTTCGGTTTCTTTGCATACACCAGTTGTTCTAATAAAAGAATGCTACCTTTTCCCCTCAAATACTGCCTTGCTTATATACACTGTGATAAACTCACTGTTATGCACGTCATTTTCTAGACTTCTGAAATGCAAAATTCATCATGTAACACCATATGGATACCCACGCAGCTGTCAGATGCTAGTATTTGAGATGGTGTAGCTAGTAACCTGTTGCCTTCATCCCCCGTGCATACCAGAACGCTGTGGAATGAGACTCATCTGTGGTTTTAGTGGGTTTGCAGCTATTTCTGAATTCTCACCATTCCTCTACTTTTTGGTAAAATTGGATTCCGGGAAAATTTGAGATGCTCACAGATTCATCTGCTTGTTTGTCATGCTGGTTTTAATACTAAATTCTGAGTCTAGTGGCCTTGTCCCAGTTCTCTCTTCCAATCTATTTTCTGCCTGCATTTGTCTGCCGCCTTTTTCTAATATCTTTAGCCTGTGTATTCACTGGTCATCAGCTCTTTGTTCCACACCCTCTCCCCACATAGTGCCCCATGTTTGGGACAGACTTGGTGAGAACATGACATTGTTTTCTTTTCCCTTTTTCCAAGAGGTATTAATTTGCAAGTTTTGGAAAAATTTCAGTGAACCTAAAGTCTGTGTGGTATCCTTCCCCCTCTTCCCCTCAGAAGTGCATGTGCAAGATCTAAAAGTAGGGTGTGTTAGATGGTCTTATCTGTAGGGGTGATTTCTGTAGCTTTTTTTTAATATTCCTGGAACTTTAGTGATGCTTAAACTTTTTTCTCCTTTTTGAGATATAAGAGAAAATCTACTGATCTTTATATGGTGTCTTTAGATGCTCTAGAAACTGCCTGAATTAAGTCCACAAGCTCTCTTTCTCAATTTAGCTCCGAAACTGAAATTTCATTTGTAGAAATGCTATTTTTATGAAGACTTAGCTGCTGTTACTTCTTCATCTATTAATAGTAACAGAAGTCTTCCTTGGGTGCAGATTCCTTTATTACCTCACGTACATTCTGCTTCTTAAGGTAGCTAAATTGCCATGCAACTTGTGCAGAGGCACAGCCTTCCTGTTCCTCTGACCTCTGCAACAGTCATCAGTAAAACCCGTATGTGTTTGAGGTATGAATCTTGCCTGCTGTCGTCTTCTTAAGCAGTTTGGACTGAATTTTAATCCTTAACGCTATTCCATAAAGGGGAGAAAAATCTCTGAGGAATGCAGTTTTAAACACTTGGCAGAGCAAAATGGCACTTTTCTTAAGAGACAAGAATTGATCTTATTATCCAAAGAACGTGCTGTCAGTATAATCCTAGGAAAGAAAAGCCTTTCTTTCTCTGCAAATCTGAATGCAGAAGCTTTAAGAAGAAACGAAGATGCCCGCTGAAACTCATATCAATATCCAGACTTGAAAATGCTTTTCAAAAAATAGCTAAATTGAAAGGGAAGTAGGAAAGCGTGTTGGTTTAGGATTCCATCCATCAGGCTGGTAGGGGAAGAGTCAGAAGTGAGGAGAACTGATCAATAAAACGTCAGGAAAAATCACCCTGTTCTATCATAATACTGAAACAACTGAAAAATTAAGGACAATAAAATAGTAACAACTTGCCCATAATAGCACTTTCCCTGCTGTAAGTTTGCCCTAGAATTTTCCTTTGAAAAGAGCATAATGTCAGCAAAAATAACTCTTGATTGTGGGGGGGAAATATAGCAAAAAGATGTCTTTTTCTAAATACCACAAAACGCTTGGGAGGGGAAGGAGGAATATTTTATTTCCATAAAACTGTTTTCTAATAGAAGAAGTTGCCAAAGAACTGAGATTAGAAAATACAGATGGAATTTCTGTTCAAATTTATCATCCATTCCCTAGAGAAAACCACAAAGACATTATCATTAAAGATCTGAAGGAAGCGAAAGGGTTGTTACCTTAGTGCTACTTGAGGAGAAAGGAGGTACCATATGCCAGAGGACATGAAATGGTATATTCGTAGGGCTAATGTTAGAAACATTCCACAGCCAATCCTGTCAACAACCTAAAACCAGATTTCCAAAGCTGTTGGTTACATTCAGTAACTCGTTTTACCTACTAAACTGCATGGAAAAGACAGTGTTATATATTTTATGTGCCTAAAATGGGAAGAACACCAAACCACAAACCAGTTTTCAGTGTAAAACTTTTTTCAATTGCAAACACTATGCATAAAAATTCTCATCTTTGGGATTCTAGACAAGAACAGCATTGTAGCTCAGGCTTTTCTCCAGTTATCATTACTGACATAGTCTGTCTTTCAAATTAATGTATTAACCCACAAAATAAACTCAGCCATGGCTCTTGCTTCTGTTACAGAGCAGATCCGGCTCTGTGGTATCTGAACAGATGAATCCCACCTCTGGTGGTTTATGGCCTGCTCCAGAATATGGAGTTGTTGCTGCCATTTGCACATGAGAGGGAAGTGGAAGTTAGGATACACCTCGTGTAAGTCCACTGCATGGAAGCGACAGTAGCTGCTGCTCTTTTTTTCCTCTTACCTTTCCCCACCCCCAACCCAATCACCAAGATAGGCAATTTTTCTTTCAAAGATAATAGTAAACTGAGCAAATCAAGCTTGGGAAATCCTATTCTAGCTTGTGCTCTACACCAAAAATTTACATAATGTTTAAAAACTGTTAAAGTAGAATTAATACTGGAGCTTTTTGATGCATAAAAGCACTTCAAGAAAGATGGTCTCAAATGACATTTCAGTTTCTCTTTGTATGAAGAAGTGTCTCAGATACATAGGCAGTCTAGTGACAGCAGAGCCAGGCAAAGTCTGAGGTGCTCAGTGCCACCTTTGCCTTGGTCTTCACCAGCAGTCTTCCAGGTCTCTATGCTTGGGGAAGGGGATGAGGAATAAGATGAATTACCAGCAGCAAGGGAGAATTGAGTTTGGAATGACTCAAGAGAACTCAGTCTACACAGTTTGGTGGGACCAGTCAGTCAGCATCCAAAGGTACTGACTCCTTGCAGCAGTAGCTCTTGATTTTCTTTGAAAGGTTGTGGAGACTCTGGGAGGTATTTCATAAAAAGGGAAGGGACCTTCATTTTTTTTTAAAATGAAAAGAAACAGACATAGAAAGCATTCTAACTGATTTTACCCTGGATTGGAAGATACAGATATGATTTGCATTCATTTCCCATACATGCTTAAGCTGAATCTGTACTTTGATTTTATTTTCTTTCCATGTACTGGTAGACCTGGAAAGATGATGTAATTAACATACAAATTTGGTATGTATGTATGTATAGACCTGTGAAAGTGTCTCAACTCCTACTGTAGTCAGTGGAAATCTAGTCAAGGAGCAGAGGGGAGTTCTACTCATGCTTCTTGGGGATGAAATGTGTGCCTAAGCATAAGGTCCTTCAGCTGTTGGCAATATCTGTGATGCTATGCCTTACTTCTAGCTTCTCCTCTAGGAGAAAATCCTCTGCCATTTCTGCCAACACTATGTGATTAGTGTAGATACCTAGGGAATTTTAAATGCTTACTAGATGCCTGGGTTTAGGCTACCAAATCATGTCTTGAGCGGCTATTCAATTTAGAGCTCTCCAGCTCTGCTTGTTTTAGTAGGAGCTTGAACACACAACTTGCATGCAGGTATCTGAATTTAGATGTCTTAATCTAAAACTGAATTCCACCTGAAGAGTTTCAGCTTCGGGAACCTGCTTGACAAGTTTACCTTTGGTTCCTAGTAGGTTTTGTTTTACAGATTAAAGAGGATGCTTGTCAGGCTGTTAAGAAAAAAAATAAACACATAAGTGTAAAATCTGAAAGTATCAGAGAAAAATAAGTGGTATCCTTTGCAGAAGTAAAGATTTCAAAATTAATGCTTGAACTGGGATGAACTTCAGAAGTTCAGCTGATCACACTGAAACTGTTTGGTGCTCAATGCTGTAGTAACAACACTGAAGGCTTTGACACTGATACATGTTTAAAACAAACCAACCAAATATTTTCCCTTAAGTTTTACCTACTTTTGAGTTATAAGGTGCCCAAGGAAGGTGCTTTACATTAGGAGTAACACAGAATTAAGAAATAAAATGCTATTATAAACATGTTGCTGACCTCTACGTGTGTGGAGTCAGCAATATCTTAAAGGCAACCATAAAAGTAGTACAGGTTCTCTTCCTGCTTTTTCCAATTTACTATCACTTGTATTCCAAGTGTCAAGATCATGCTCTAAGAAGTAATCAAATATCTGCCCAATGCAGAATTATGCTATTTATAAATAGCTTAATTTTTATTCCCCGAATTTCCAGTGTTAACGAGCTAAAAAATATATCACATAGAACTGGAATAAGATTGAAGTCTGAAGCTGACATGACTGTTACTGACGTTTTGATATAAAAAAATATAGCCACTTACTGAATTTGGATTCTGTTTTACATCTAGGGTTGGGATTAAACAATACTGTCAAATTGTAAAATGACATAGATTAACACTACAATAGGATGTAATGAAGGCCAGATTATATTAAAAAACCTGGTACAGTAATACTGTTTTACCATGAAAAGCCAGAATAGCTGCATTTATAGTATTTAAAAGCTGCTTTTTGTTCAAGATCCTTTTCATTACACTATTGTGCAAATTCTTTAGGAATGCTTATTTACTTTCCTTCTTGGAGAAAATTGTGAACAAATATGAAAAACCCATTTGAAACAATGAAAATTTCAATGCTAACCACTATAATCAGCCTAGCAGTTAGTAGAAAATACTGAGTGGGTCCCCTTCCTACAAGAATTCTTTTCAGGGTAGTATTTTATGGTTGTAGGACTGTTTAAATGCTAATGTTGTAACCTTGGGTTAAAGAAACTGGTACTTGCCAATGTTTATGAAAAGCCAGCATTTGGCATCATATAAAAGAGGAGGCAGGGAGAACTTGCACAGAGCTAACCTCTCCCTAGAGAGATGAACCTCCCAAGGCTTTCTGCACAGTCTAGGGAAGTCGCTTCCTCCATTTATGAAGAGGTTACTGAGAGCACCTTAACTTTAGTCCTGCTCTGGATCACCCTGTGCACCTCTGCTCCTCTGCAGTGAAAGCAGGGTGGGGGCAGGACTAGCCTGCAAAGCAAAGATTCAGCTTTGTGATTTTTCTGGAAAGAAGAGGGGTGAAAAATGCCGTAAACTGGTAAATTAAAAATTTTTTAATAAAATTAAACAGAGACATTGTGATGTGCTCCTCTCATGATTCAGGTGTGCCTCCTAATAACTGCTCAAAGCAGAGTCAGCTACAGCAGGTTGCTCCAAGGGTTGTCCTTGTGGATTTTGAGTATCTCAGAGGCTATTCAGAGTATCTCCAGGGATAGGGACATTGCAGATTGGTTGAGAGGTGCCTTCCAGCCCCAGCAGTCCTTTGAGACTGTAACCTTACAGGTCTGGAGAGGAGACCCTTTGGGGTCTCTTTGTGCCTGCCACTGGGGGCTGGGGCAGTTCAAAGGGGGACCCCAGCCTGTGAGCCTGTGGATACACATGGACCACTCATTTGGCTTACAGATTGACCCAACAGTTGGCTGAGAAGTGCTGGCCTTAAATTTCATTTGATTTAAACAGGATGAGTAAAATTGGTAATGCAAGCATTTATTGTAACAGCTGAACAGACAACACAGGTGTTGCCAAGTGTTTATGAAAGACACAGATAAATTGGAGAAACTGTTTCAATCTCTTTGCATTAAAAGAAAGTCTTTCCATCATCACACAGGCTTTACTGATTGTGTCCTGACAAGCTTCCTGGTAGCTACAGGTTTCAGCCTTGTGCTTCTTCCCCCAGTGGAATAACTGAGCTTTTATAGTTGCTCCTCCTTGGAAAACTTGTAGTGGGTCCAGAGTGGTTTAAGCTTTCTCTAGTCTTCCTTTTGTTCTTCCTTAACTAGGAGACAGTGTGACCATCTTCTTAAAAATGGGCATGTGAAGTATATGTATCCCATTGTTCTGTTAAGAATCTTCTCCTGCATTTAGCTGGTTAGTAAATAACGTTCTGCTTTCAAAAGATATCAAAGAGATTTGTGGTGATTCATTCTAGATGCTGCTTCTTGAGTAAACAGAAATATGTAAGTGTTGGAAAAAATCTAATCGATTTTCCAGCAAATAAAGGTATTGTGACACTCAGACACACTGTTCTGTCATCATTTGCCACAGGCTCTTTTCCTAAAAGTAAAAAGGACTTTTGGACGAGGAAGTAATTTCCTGAAAGTTCTCCTATGCTGAGTGATATTTTATAGATAACCAAGTGTACTGTTGGTGGGGTGTTTTAACTGAAAAATAGAATTAGAATTTTCTCAGGGGAGAAACATCAGATTAAACCAGCAAAACACCTCTTGAGGAAAATTCCCCTAAGGATTTTAGGTGTACAAGACTACACAGTACTATGATTTATACTTGCCAGTATCAAACTGTTTGAAAAAAGAAATCAAATCTATTATCTTGTCCATCTCTGTAGCTTACAGAGAATAGTCTAAGATACTCCATGTGATTTTGAAAGTAATATTGCAAAAATTGTCAGCACCTAATATTAGAACCCTTGAAAAGATGGGAAGCTGTGTTCTGATCTGATAGTACTGCCCAAGCATAGCCATGCCTTAAGGCAGAACACGGGTGTAGTCAGGACAGTGTCTGGTTGATGTCTTAAGGACCAGATTTAAATGCAGGTAACGTGTCCTGTTACCTTGCAGAACTCCCATTGTGAGGCAGCTTGGCTGAAGCTTAAAGATTTTTGTAATCACCTATGACTATTAGACATTGATACTGGCTGAAATATTCTTGGTTTAAATAATAACTTTGAAAAATTAATTTGCTGTTTTTTTTAAAGTTTCATTTTCAGCGACTCACAAAAAAGAAATGTACTATCTTGTAGCAGTTTCATAGGCTTCTCTTGTCTCTCTGGTGATTGCTTATTAAGCAATCTGTGGGTCTTTGCTAGAATGAAGATTACTGAAAGATCTATTCTAAACAGATGTTGAAGAACATAGTAATGCTTATGCCAGTCAAAGTAAAACTGTACTACTTGGTTCAGAAAAGAATAAGCCACATTTGGCTGAATTTTGTTAGTTTTTACTGTGAGTCTTTCATGTGGCAAACAAAATTATGTGAATGTAATTATGGGTCCATGAGGATCAAATCAGTTTCTTCCTTCTAAGTTATTTTTATAAAATGTAAGTATTATCTAGTAGTAGAGAATGGGATTGATTTAACTTTTTCTAGCAGAACCTAAGTATGCATTTATCCTTGGGCTTTATAGCCCAAATTTTCTGAAGGACAGAATTTTAGCTATTTTTTAATATTCTTTTCATGTACCTATGCTTTGTGTCAAATTTTCCTTGATATACAAAAGAAAAGGGAAAAAACCCACTAACAAACCTTTGAAACGTAGTAGAGGTA
Source organism: Gallinula chloropus (assembly GCF_964237585.1). Taxonomy (NCBI): domain Eukaryota; kingdom Metazoa; phylum Chordata; class Aves; order Gruiformes; family Rallidae; genus Gallinula; species Gallinula chloropus. The sequence continues at coordinate 130,760,694 of NC_140085.1, read as the reverse complement.
AACATTTGAAGAATTTTTTTGGTCACGTGGTATTTTCAAGAGCAGCATATAATTTGGTAGGATATGTTTCACTTTCCAGAGAAGACAGGTTATAACTCTAAGATCTTGAGTTATGCTGAGGAGCACCTTTCTCTTTGAGTACCCTCATCATTAACATCAAGGATTTTGCTAGAAAACAGCAGCAATACATTCCTGCACTGTTTTGGAGAAACACCATCATGTTGTATATATATTATGCAGGGACAATGGAAATTACAGAGAACCTCTATCCTTCAAATGAAATTAAACACTTTTGAATCAGCAAGTTGTTCTAGTTTGATACTGATGACAGGAAACACCAGGTGGTAAAAGCTTGTGAGGAATCTGGGGAGAGAAGTCTCTGGTGGCTAGCAGGAGAGCTGTGAGTACTGCTCCCCTCCTATAAGCATACTCACGTCTCATCTCTGGCTAGGCGGACAGACAGTAAATCCCATATTTTCTGCAGAAGCAATTCTCATCCATATTTTGAGGTAAAGGAAAGGACTGAGCCCTAGCATGAAGTCTGGAGATTCCCTTTTTCTGTGAACATATGTCTCCTTCCTCCTCTATTTTAAAGTAAATGGAACAGACATGGATTAAGACATTTGACTTATTAAACAGTGGTAGCAGATTTCTACATGGAGAAGAGACATTTTTGCCCCATTTTGGACACATGCAACCATGAAGTCTGAGTAATCAGACTTTTATGTCCTTTTATATAGTGTTTTCAGTAACATTCATCTGTTGCGTACTTAACTGTAAAATTGTGCTTTTCCTATAGTTTTATGAGACAGAATGTTTATGATATATGTATTCAATAAGCAGAGGTAGTACCAATGCTAGGAGAGATTTGACACTGAATCAACTAGTAACAGTTTATCTACTCTGATGATACATTAATTGAATAGAAAAAATTTCCATGCTAGGAGTTGGATACTGAGCTATCGTCAGAGGAGGGTTTCTGCAATCAGACTAAACATTGTTTTCAGTACTATTCTGTTTCAAACTACAGTCTTGAAAAAAACACCTTTTGAAATGCAAAAAAAGATAATTTGGAGAATGACAGTTCTATTTTGGAGAATTGCAATTTGGCCTGTATTTGAGGAGCAGACAAACAGATCCGCAAAAAATCCCAGATCTCCAAAAGGACTTAAGTAAAGGGTTAAGTAACAAAGTCAAAATTTTATTTGTAAAAAATTTTTGAGATTCCCACGGGAATCTGAATTTTAACTGTTAGATTCCTTCATTGCTCAAAGCTCTTCTTTTCTTTGTAGAGGGGATTGTGTCCATGCTCTCAGGGCTTAATGATGTGGTGTCTGTTTGCTTTGCACCTCGTGCATGTCAGTCCTTGTTTGAAACTTCAGATCATCTGACATCTGCATTGTCTGACACCTCTAGTACCACTCCTACTATATGCCTGCTGAAGTGATCCACAGACCAAGTGTATTCTGTGTTTCCCACTTTTGGTCTGTATTAGCTTGCTTAAATGACAGTTACGGACAATGGTTGATCAAAAGTTATGCTTATGTGTGTTAGTTCATTGCACAGGCTACATACATAGGCTGCTTGTCTGCAACATCATACAATGTATAGGAGTCTCAGTTCTTACTGCTTTCTTCTCCCAAAGAAGAATATTCTATATATGACTGACAAATTTGTGATTTTTTTAAAAAATTTTCTTTTTAAAATTTGTGTTTCATTGTAAAATTTGGTTGAAACTAAATATCTAGGTCAAAATTAGTACAAAATTACATTTACATAGTAAATGGAGAGACAGACAAACAGGGCATGTGAGATTAATTCTTCCTTTTAAAACTAATTTAAAACTTGATTGATGAGGAGCTACTTTTTTTATCTCTCCTCATGTAAGCTATTTAGTTGGTTTAGAGCACTTGACCAAGAAATGGAAAAAATGCACTCAGCCTCAATTTTTTGTTCTGCCTGCTGGAGCACCTCCAAACTCTTCTGTTTTGTGGGTGTTTCACATCACAGGGAAGTTACAGCCTTTTTTGAGAAGCAGGTGCATTGTATTTAAAAATCTGTGCAAAATAATCTTCAGTGTCCTTGTATCCATTTTAGTTTTGGCTTGACTGCTTCACCAGTAGCTGATTCAAAGAGAATGCTTTTTGGATAGGATGAGGTCCTCCAAGAAACCTAGACAGGAATGTCCCTCACTAAGGAAGAATTAAATTTTCCTAGTGCAACTCCTCAAAGCACCTCTTGCTTAGTCTCATTTGGTGTTGTTTCACTTCAAGTTGTTTAAATGCATTGTTTGCTCTTTGGGTTTTTTTGAAGATAGGGAACATGTTCTGTGTTAACTCTTGATTGCTCAATTATGACAACATTAATTAGTTTAATGAAATAATACAAGTGATAAAGCTTTTCGAATAAAAATTTATATGCTCTATAGCATTTTGAACAGCTTGGATAACTTTGTTCCATGTGTGTTGCTAAATTCTTTATGTTCCTGTTCTTCATAGAACCACTCGTGCTTTAAATACTGTCAATAGTCAAAATCCTAGAGGATGTCTGGTAGCATACCTTCCATAGATCTGTTCAAGGCTATGACCCAGGAGCTTTTAAAACTTAATTTCCGAAATCACCACATTCACAGTATTCATCAGGGACAGCAGCATATGGCAGAGAAGCCACGTGGACTGGATTTCTTGAATGATGCAGAATTGCTGGCTATGTGAGGCAACAGGTTTTAACTCCTACATTTCTTTCAGCATACTTAATCATTACTTCAGGAATAAAAATACAGCCTTTTGATGCTTGCCAAAACATCTACCAATTTTTCTTTACCTTCATGTGACATCGGAATGTAACACTAATGGATAAATTTGGCTCATCCACAAAGTTGTGTGTACACATTGCCTGAACACAGGCAGGTTACAGTCAGTTGTATGCTTTTGAGGGCACTTACAGTGTTCCTCTTCTGACAAACCTTTCAGAGGCCTAATTAGCCAAAGAACCGAACAGTAGACACCAGACGTCAAGTAAGCTGAATGTACTCACCCTCTTAGCAGTGTCCCTTCATATTATTAGTATAGCTAGAGTGAATAAATATAACAATACTATAGCTTAGCAGTAACAATAGTCTGTTCAGTTTAGTTTAGGCCATTCAGTTTCCAAGCTTCCTGAAACAAAAATATTTAAGAACTGCATTTGATGTAAAACCTCTAGACAAGGTTTTCAGAATCACTCCAAACCTGAAATGCATATTATGGCCTCAGTTTTAACATCCTTTTCCTTGCTGTTCCATAAACTGTTTGAGCAAAGGGTAGTGTTTGGACTTTTGCAGTCTCTCAGCTGAATTTATGTAATATATCAGCCGTTAGACTAGAGCAGTGTATATGAAGGGCAGGTTTTAGTAGCAGGAAAGCAACGTAAGTCCTCTCTAAAAGCACCAGGTGCTTTTATTTTAAATGGGATCAGGTAGAAAATGGAGTAAATATTTGAGTTATTCAGTCCTTGGTTATACATATGTTTTCAGGTACAACACAAGGGCTTCACTTCTTTATTGCCATTGTCCAGTCCAGCCTTTGTACACTATTAATAGTGGCATGTTGGTTGGGTTTGGTTGGTTTTTTGGTGGATTTTTTTGGAGGTTGTTTGGGTTTTTTTGAAACTGTTGTTTGGCAAAGGTGTGTAAGCTGGATCTAGCTCTTCAAGTAACCTAGGTAGCCTACCGCCTGTCTGCTCACATGCCCTTACTGTGTGGCCTTAAGCCCCTCATGTTACTAACACTCAGGTGCTGCATCACTGTGTGAACAGACTGGCACTAGTCATGCCATGGCCATGCAGTAAGTGAATTCCTGTTTACCCAACAGGAGAAGTGCTTTCATTTAATAGAAAAATGTGACCTATGATGATCAGGTCTGGTGACAATAGAGGATGCTAGAGGAATGCAAAGGCAGGCAGACATCAAGAAGTTATCACCTGTGACCATATAGTAAGCACAGATTAACACTTTCAAATGCAATTAGTGGTTCTGGTTTTGGATAGGCTTTTCTTATGGCAACAAGTTTTTTTTTTAAAGGAGACATGAGAATTTACTTTACTAAAATCATCATCTTTGTGGATATTTGAACTTTGAAACCCAAACACTTCTGGCAAACAAAATTACAGGTCTCACTGTAAGCCTTAGCCATGTGCCAGTACAGTATTTTCCTTTCACCTCACAAAGATAAGCACCCATGCTCATACTTTGGTCAGATAAAAGGGTTGTTTGACTTTCAGAATACCAAAAATACTAGAGCCACAGGAACAGCTCTTCTGAAAATTTCTGGTACAAACTAGCTAAATATGAATTTTTGGCGTTTGTTTTTCTTCATACTGGGTTTCCTAATTGTGACATATCTGCTAGATGTGGTTTTGTATTGCATTTGACCTGATCACTGAGAGATTTACCAAATTAATTTTGGTTTGCATTGTGAAATTTCTCTGGATTTTTTGTTTTCCTTGTCTGATGCTCAGGGGAAAAATCCAAGGCAAAAAAATTACACAGCATATCTTACTCATTTTCTTTTCTTTGCTTTTATTTTACAGGAGACACATGAAATTGTGGCTATCAAGAAATTTAAAGACAGTGAAGGTAACCTCTTCTGCTGCATAATCTTTCATGTCAATAACTACATTGTAAATATCTCTCCAGTTAAAATAAGAAGTCTCATATATCAAGGCATAATTTCAAAATTATAATGATTTATTACCTCTGTGAATATTCAAGGTACTTCATCCTTCATACCTGCCTTAGAAGACTGCATTATACACCCCAGCTAGATAACGACCTTTCTTAGTGCATCAATCAATGCAGCTGAGATTGTGGTACTGTACATGGTAGTAAGATCTACACTCAGACTATGGATGTGATTGGAAAATGGCAAAAACTCCTCTTACTGGTGCTGGCAAAGTGGGTGGCAGAAGGCAGGACACACACGGAAAGTACTGCTGGTGCTGCACACACCTATTCATCACCTACCATTAACAGGCCCAAATATGTGTACAGGGCCAGACTGGTCCTCTGACCAGATCCTGCTGGGGGACAGTGAATCCAAGTATCCTGTCATAGGCAAAGCTGGAGGTCAGTTACGAGAGCAACTGTCTACGTTGTGTATACCAGAAGCTAGCCCTGTTCCCTCGTGGGCTAGCACAAACAGAAGGAGAAGCCAAGTATGAACTAATAAGACGAGTCATCCTAATCTGAGGAGATGCAGCCGTATACAAAGGCGTTAGCTGAAAGCTCACAATGTGGCTTAAAGAAACAGCAGACACTTTATTATAGCAAAACTTTCTTTATTGTTATTGTTCAGGATTGCTGGTGGCCATGGAGGTGTGATTGGTTACAAGAATTGTAATTTTCAGGGTCAGACACAGAAAAATCAGATTTATGTCTGTTGTTTTTTGCTTTGTAGCAGATTTTGCCAGACACTTTTAGCTTGCTATTCAGAAATTCATTTTAAATCCCTGTTAAAGAACATAGGAGGTAATTTCATTGTGGCGACCGTCTTGACCAGGTCATGAGAGTACTTTGCTATTGCTTTTTGGAACTCAGTATGGCTATTTAATATAGATCCCTAGCAGTGAATCTCAGTATTAAGCCCTAATCAGGATTATTATATTAGCCTGTCTACCATAAAAAATGAAAACAAAAAATGCAACACTGCCATTAGGTCTGGCTTTCCAAGAGTATTATGTAATATCAGTTTACGTGACTGATGACTGCTTTTCAGAGTTGTAGCTAGTTGTTTACAAGTTTCTGGAAATATGACAGAAATTCTTTTGATGGATTTGATTCAGCCCATTTCACATCTGTCTTGTTAATGTGGTAGTTCATTAGAAATCTGAATATACTCTAATTGTTTCTATTGCCATTTTTGTTTCACTGAATTTTTGCTGTTGTTTGACACACGCATGCTAAATGCACTGGAAAGGGAGCATCTAGTTATAGATGAAATTATGTAATCAGGCTGATGCAAGCCAACACTAAGCACTCAGTTTTAAAATGAAATGATTTAGATTGCTCTAAATTATATATTTTTTTAATCAAAACATTTGTGATGATAGTATTTTGTTTTTCTCTTCCCTCCTGCTACGCTTCAATTTTTTTTTCTTCCTTCTGATGATGATTATATGCATCTGTAGGACCTGTGTTATTCTCTCTCCCCTGAAAACCTGATTTTGCCTTTTGCTTGATTGAAAAACAATTTCTCTTCCTATTTTCTTCTTACTCTGTCTCTGTCTTTGTGGGACATGACCTGCAAATGCAATTTAACTTTGAATTTATTCAATCGTATCCCATTTAATATTACTCTTTTATGAACGACAGTTCTAAGAGATTAAGAACCCTGCTTCTACATATGCATGGGCAAATTTACTGAATTAACAGATTTCATTTTACTAAATTAAAAATAAAACCTAATATTGTTTGGTTTACGTGACATTCTGTTGGTAGTATCCTTTGGTATCCAGTCACTTTGAAGACCCTTGATCATAAGCAGCGCACAAAGCTTTACTAAAACACTTTTTTAGACAACTGAATTGTCAAAACAACAGCTAAATTTCTTGAGTCAAAATCAGGTTGAGGACTTTGTTGAATCAATACGTGCTCTACTGCCCTGTGACTGCTACACTGGTCTGCATTGCTGAATTTCTATTGAAAACCTTGTGGGGAGACTTGAGGGCTTACAGATCTGTGCTTCAGTCTTAAAATTTGTCATGGCTTTTAGAAAATGCAACTACTTTAGAATCAAATACATATTGTTCAAACATATGCTTTGCACTCCAGTGTTTCTGCTGAGGACATATTAACCTTGCCAGTGCTCAGTGTGTGATGTATTAGTGGGGTGGAGAATGTGTCTGCGCACATACATGCATAATTTTTAAAGCATGTTAGAGCTCTTCATGTTAAAAATGATAGAAATGAAAATGATTTGTTTCTTATGACTTTTTTGCCACTGAAACCTAGATGGGAGTGATGAGAATTCTGAGGGTTGTGTAATGATAGCAGTCACGAGTTACCTCTGTTCACGTGCCAAAGCATCCAGGCAGCAGGGTCCAACATTGGAAAATAAACCTTTTTCTCTGTGATATCTAGAGAGAGAGTTTATTCAGGGGTTCAAAATACATAACACTTGTTACTTGGAGGTTTTTCTTTTGCTTCTCAAGTTTTACTCTGTCACTTTTACTGTGCACTCTAGAAAATGAAGAAGTCAAAGAAACCACTTTACGAGAGCTTAAAATGCTTCGCACTTTGAAACAGGAGAACATAGTGGAGCTGAAGGAAGCCTTCAGAAGAAGAGGAAAATTATACTTAGTCTTTGAATATGTGGAAAAAGTGAGTTAAGTTTTGTGCTATTCCCACTAGAGTTATATCATTAGCTTACTGAAAGTGTCTTCCAAATTACTTTTTAAAATTAAATTATTCTCATCTGTAAAGAACAGCAGAAACTTTAGTACAATCTGAATTGTTGTAACTAGACATTTATTGTGAGAAAGCTACACTGATAACTTTACTATTGGTTTTTACTTCATGTATTAGTATATTTTTTAAAAATGTTCTTCCATATATGAATACAAATATGCTCAAATCTTGTAGACTGGAATACATATCATTTGAAGAAAAAATTCCACCCCAACTCTATAGCTCAGTTTAACTGTAAAGCTGATTAACTGTCCTGTGTTATGCTGTGTAATGAATCTTAACATAGTCTTTCACAACAGGATCATAACCTTTCGACCTTGGAATCTGTATCAACTTTCTCCATCCTTCTCTGTTAAAAATAGGATTTGTTTGTATGTTTCTGTAACAAGACCACTTTCAATAGTTGCTTAGAGGGATTTGGTAAAGATCACTGTCATTATCTAATCCTGACCTCATTTGAAACAATTCCAAAATTTTCTTAGATTGGCCTACTGCTGCCAAGCACCCCGGTCTGTTTCCAAGGGAAAACCAACCTAGAACAAATAGGTCTTTCATCATTTTTTGCAACCTACATGATGAAAGTAGACCTTTTCTCTGAATTCTTACCATTCAGCTTCATGGAAATAATTAGGTGGCATTCAGATACATACAGCAAAAATAAACACAAGCTCAAATCTATGTATCTACATAGATTTCATGAGACATTGTTCCCTTGATTGGAATTTTCATTTAATATACTGCCAGTGTCATGCAGCAGTCTAGCTAAGTGTGGGTCCTCTTCAGTCAGTTCTCTCATGTAAAGATTCCTTGCCTTGAATACTGTGTCTTCTTTACCTCAGTTTAAAATTTATTATGTCATATAGCTTTATTGCATAAGGTGAGGTGACCTACATTAGCCCACATTTTGGCACAAATCAGAAGATTAGCAGTTTCTAATGTGGTGGATCTTACTTAGATCTAAGAGCCAAAGCTTGACTTGTTCCACCCATGTTCCTTGTAATTCTTCCAGACACGTGGAATGTCTCTGATCACCCACCAACTTAGAACATACATTTAATTTTCTCTAATTGATTTGGCTAAGCTCTCCATAGCAGTTGTTGGAAATGCAGCATAAGTAAAAGACATTTAATTCTTCTGTTAAGGTGTTAATATTGGTAAAAATGCCAGGCTGCAATAGCTATCATGATTTGCATCAGAATAAAAGAATAAAATGATAAAGGCAGGCACCATGTGTAGTCTGTGCCTAATGTAATTTCTTTATTAATTCACCTTTGTTTTCAGTTAAACTTCACAGTTCCATGAACATTTCTCATTTTCAGATATGTCAAATGATTTCCACAGTAGTTTCTTTGAAGACCAGGATGATTTCTGTATCTTTGAGTTAGGAAGGGTAGAAGGAATTAAATAAGATGTGCTATTGTAGGCTAATTTTTGCTTTAACTGGTGATGAGCACCTTGTGTCCCTTAGGGATCTTAGCTCTGCAATACTCAAAGCCAGATTACTTAAATTCACATTTAGTGTAATCTTCTTTATTCATCATCCCCTCAGTTAATGTCTTCATATAGGATTAAGTCTTTCTCTCTGTTGATGCTACTATTCTTATTCGTATTTGTCACACTAACTTCTTGACTTACTTATCCAGATCTGCAGGCTTCTGTGTGGAAAGGGGTCTGACTAAAATCAGTGTGGTTCTTCAACAGAAAATTCCTTTCCTCAGATCTGAAGTGTGTTTCTAAGGAAACTTGTACTCGAGCACAGAAGTTTCCAGTATTTATTCACAGATTGCAAAACTTAGAAGTCTTTTAAAATATTATCAGTGTGCCCATTTTTTTTTGGTCTTATATTTGTGTTCATAAAAATATCTCACAGGAAAAATCTCAAAAATGTTGTTATCCAGCTAAAGCAAATGTTTGTCAAAGACAAAGTAAATATATTTTAAATGAAAATTCTGCAAGTGCTCAAATCTATAATTAAATGAGTTGTGTAAGGCAATATAGCCAAAATACTTATTTACTGAATACTGAAATAGAAATAAGAATTTTCTGTCTTCGAGTGGGCTGCTGCTGCCCATTATTCATTCAGGATTCAGAATACAAACTCCATTGTACTTCTAATTGTGCAAAATTGAAGACATTTGTGAACATAATGGGAATCCAAGTGTCCTTCTAGACAAGGAAATTTTCTAGTATAAACAGTCAGGGTGTTGTGTTTTCCCTTGGTATATCCATAAGACAGAGTTACTGTAGTGCAAATACGTCTAAGAGCCATGTAGCCGATATATAGCTACAGGATACTCCCTAGGTTACACTCTGCACCCCATGAGGCATTTTTACATCTGTTACTTTGTTGGCACTAACAGGCTTGTGTTGCTTTAACTAGACCCATTCACATGCAGACGTAGTTTGTGACTAATCCTGGCCTTGCTATGTCCAAGCAGTAGATCTGTCTTAATAAGGAAGAAGAAAATATGTTAAAACACAGTCAGGTATTTACAAAATGCTGTGCTCTACCAAACTTTTCTGATATCCACGCTGACCCGGTCTTCCTGTTTAATCGACTTTTTGTAACTTTTCAGAAGTTTTAGGCTAAGAGGTTTGATGGCAGTTTTTAAGGACTTGTGTATTTGTGGTTCACCCTTAAGGATTACCATCTTCACAAGGGCTTTCTCTAGAATGAGAACAGCTAGGAGTGTGCTTATGATTACAATACACTCCTTGAATGTTAAACTGCTGGTTTTGTGTAGCTGGGCTCTGTGGCCTAAGTATGTTGCTTCAGAATGCTGAAAGTGTATTGTCTTCCAGCAACTACAGCATAACTCTTCTAACGTGTCTTTATAACATTTACAACTATATAACATTTGTAAATATAATACATCTTTTAAACATTTTAGAATATGCTTGAATTGCTAGAAGAAATGCCCAATGGAGTTCCACCAGAAAAAGTGAAAAGCTATATCTACCAGCTAATTAAAGCAATTCATTGGTGCCATAAGAATGATATCGTTCATAGAGGTAAGTGTGTAGTTCTCCACGTGGAAATAAGCCTTGGGTAGGAATTTGCTTTCTAAATGGAAAGATGCTACAGCTTGAAGTAATTTGCATTTAACATAAATATAACCAATCACTTTATATAAACAGAAAATAAAAAATCTTTACATTTGGCTGAGTCTTACGTCTGCTGCGTGACTTCAGATAATTTTAAACCTAAATTAATCTGCGTATAAATCTTGCTGTTTGCTGTCTTTGAGGTATGACACAAAGATTGTATCATACGCACGGCAGTACAGACATTGCCAAAGGAAAAGTAATTTTTAAAAACATTTCATGGCACTCAGTCATTTTCACTCTTGAATCTGATACTAGATTATGAGGAGAAAGATAACCCAGAATGTAAAGCTTGGTCCCCCATGTTTTACTACTTAAGGCAGCTCCTTCCAGTTCCCATGAGTTCAGTTCTGTGTATTTATTTTCTCCCCTAAACTTCATAACTACATATCTTAATGTGTAACCTTATCTAGTTTTCTGTAGTTTATCTTGATTTAATATAATTGTACTTTGCTATGTGACTTTGCAAGAGTAACGTTAATTAGAAATGTTTCCAATAAATTAAAAGTCTTTTACAGTACGCTATTTATATTTGAGACTCATCAAACATAAGTAAGAGTCTGAAAATATTTTGTAAAATATATTTTAAAAACATACCATATATGGATAACATAACAGACATATAGGAATAAAAAAAAGCTTAGAACTAGACAACGCTTTTTTTCTGAAAAGAGACAAGTTGTGACCAAGATCATCAACAGAACTGAAAACGTCGAACACAATGTGCCTAACATTTTATTGTTTAACTGGGTAATAAAATGCCAGTTCTTTGTATTGTTTTGCAGTATGCAATTTTCTGCATATTGGTTTTCTGCCCATATATATCTGAAAGCACCTTTTATCTTCCCATATTTTGTTGGGAAACACTTTAAAAGACTTCAAAAGGCAGAAAATTAATTCTGCGTGTTCACAAACTGAATTGCTGGGAGCTGTTTCAGCAGTTGCTCTTGTAATGCTTCATTTATGATTGCATGAATATCTCTAAATGTGTTATAATGAAATAATATTTGTTGACAAAGTTCAAAATTAAAAAGAGAAGTTAACAGTGCTTTTTTTTCTCCCTCTCGCTTTGACACGCCAGATATCAAGCCAGAGAATCTCTTAATAAGCCACAATGATGTTCTGAAGCTGTGTGACTTCGGTAAGTTCAACAGATAGGAACCTGCTTGTTACCTTCTTGAAGAAAATCTCTTGTAGAGGAGTTTTGCCTTACTCTACAGGATGTGCTGTTTAAAACCCTTTTAGTGGTCAGAATTGATTACTTCCTCAGGTTTGTGGCCAGTACTTAATTTGAAAGATCTCTGGGTTTAATTTGCATACCCTGTGAAATACCTGTATTAGCATGTGGATAGAAACCCTATGTTTGACTCTTCCTATATTTGACAGGACTTTTACTAGCAGTGTTATCAGTACCTTGCTGAGAAAAGCTGGGAAGATAAAATGATGATTAAGAGGCTAGGGAAACTCTAGGCTTATCTGGGCTGTGTATTGAAAGAAGTGATTGTTCTTCCTTGTTTAGTAAAGACGCAATAAACATTTTCTTAATATATCTTTTGAGCCATTGTCTTTCCTGGACTGCTATGTATGTGGTTATAGATCAGCTTTTACTGTTATGCCAATCAAAGAATTGGGACTACAGATGATTAATGACTGAATGGCTGGAGGTTAGAGTCAGAGTTGTACAAGTAATGTTAACGCTGTTTCCTGACTTATCCATACCTGGTTAATGTCAGCTTTACAACTTTGAAGAATTGTTACTCAAGCAGAAGGCAAAATTTGCCCATGTGAGTAATCCCCAGAAGGCAACAGAGCAGAGTCTACACTGTTCCAGCAATCTGTATTTTTGTTCTAAATGCTACATAAGCAAAGAATAAAATATTGTTCCCTCTAAAAAGCTTACAGTTTGGCTTGGTAACTAAAAAACAACTCCATAGTGCTACCCGAGGGCACTTTTCAGTGAGAGTGGTTTGAAAGCTGTCATTTCAAACCTCTGCAATTTTGAATGAAAAGAAGAACTGCTAAAAAAATAGATTGAAATTATTTTTTTTTAGGAACACAAAAAAGGCATTTGTCATTTACAGTGCTGATTATTTCTTTTAATCCTGAAGGCATTTTTGCTTAGGCATTCAGAAACAATAACTGTTCTAGGAAAAGCCTTAGAAGATTTGGTCCATATGACTTCTTTGAATTGAGAGCAATTTATTCTGCAGTGCAAGGAACTGCACAGCACTGACAGAACACCAGGGTACTGTTATGTGGTGCCCTCCATGCCTTTGCTTTTTTAATATCCACAGGTCTCCTTTCTGCACTGCTGAGGTCACCTTCCCCTGGGAAGCTCTACACAGAGCTGATGGGGTACGATCATTTCCTTACCCCACACTTATTTTTATGGCCTCAGTCCTGCAAAGCAAATCCCACTGGGGTTGGCATGGCCAGGGTTATCCCGCAGCACTGAAGACTGGTGTAGCATACACCTTGCCCTTTCCTCCCCTTCACCTAAAGAGGGCCTACAGGAAAGCTGAAGAGGAACTCATTATCAGGGAGCATAGTGAGAGGACAAGGGAGAATGGCTTTAAGCTGAAAAAGGGTTTATTAGGTATCAGGAAGGCATTTTTCCCTGTGAGGGTGGTGGGGCCCTGGCACAGGCTGCCCAGAGAAGCTGTGGCTGCCCCCTCCTTGACAGTGTTCAAGGCCAGGCTGGATGGGGCTTTGGGCAACCTGGTCTGGTGGAGGGTGTTGGAACTAGATGGTCTTTGAGATCCCAACCCGAATCAGCCTAGGATTCACCCTAGAGTGGTTAGGGGACCCAATTGCTGCCTTGCGTGGAGCTTCATAGCCAGTCAGCAGGCAGTGGCTGCCCCTGAGCAATGTGCACTCCAATCAGGGCCAACAGCATCACAAGCCAGAAGAGCCAATGGAGGCATGTATTGGTCCTGATGGAAACTGTTTACCCCAACTCCGTCCCCATCCATGAGGAAGAGTCTTTCTTGGCCTTCGCACTCCTTCCCTCATATTATTTTGGGGGTGGGGGAGTGGGAATGTTCCCCCTGAAAGACAGATTCACTGTTAGAGCTGGCATATGCCTTCAGCTAACAAATGTTTGCGTGTGAACTCGTCAACATCCTCTGTGCAGCAGTATTACAGGAGAATAAAAGACCATACAAATGCTATGATCGCATTTTGGATGACAGTTTTCTCACTAGGTATAGAGGATGTGAATTCTGTCAGCAGTGATGTTCTGATCTGTTGGTTCTGATCTGTTGGCTTGCTCACACCCTTACTCTCCGGCCATGTTCTCGTTCTGCTGTTGGAAAGGGCCTGCAATCACAATGCACTCATGGTGCTTGGCACAATCTCAAGGAAGCCAAGCTAAATGATGGGAATTTCTGTTGTTCTTATTGTTCACGTGGATTAGTTTGGATCTTGATTAATGTTTCATATTTAGTTAAATTTAAAATTCCAAGCAATCCTTACAATATGGGATCAGTTTAAATTTTTTGGCCTTATTGTTAATCAACAATATTGCCAGAAGCTTTTGACCACAAGTATTTAGTGAACATTTGCAAGTTAGCATGTAAGAATTTGCCTTTCAACATGAAAAGGAGGTTGTAGTGAGGGGGATGTCAGTCTATTCTCCCAAGTAACGTGATCGAACAAGAGGAAATGGCCTTGAGTTCTACCAGGAGAGATTTAGACTGGATATTAGAAAAAAATTCTTTACCAAAAGGGGTTGTCAAGCATTGGACCAAGCTGCCCAGGGAACTGGTTGAGTCATCACCCCGAAAGTATTTGAAAGGCACATAGATATGGCGTTTAGGGACATGGTTTAGTGGTGGGCTTGGCTGTGCTAGATTAACGGCTAGACTTGATGATCTTAAAGGTCTTTTCCAACCTGAATAATTCTATGTTTTAACACACTGATTGTCTACCTAACTTAAGTCATATTTTGGAACATAGGTACTTGCCACATAGTGTCACATTCTTAATATGATAACAGCTGAAAAGGTCTGTGCTGATATTGAAGAAATTAAGTGTTTCTGAATAGTCCAGTGAACAAAACAGTTTGAATAGAAAAGTTCATAAATTTTTAATGAGATATTTCTTCATAATCGTTGTGCCATGTGTTCTGTACATATCGTGCTAGAAAAAATTAGATTGAATGTGGTACTTGCCTGGACACATGTTGTGTGGGTGTCATTTCTGCCAATAGAAGTGGAAAAGGAGAACAGTACAAAATGGCAATTACAGCAGATGCATCTGACTGTTGGAAATAGGCTTTCTGACAAGTGTGTTTGCTGTTTCAACACCAGGGCTTCAAAATTACTTGTTTTAGCAATCTCTTAATCTCCGTATGATGCATAAGCATAGAAATCGTGAAACACAGGACTGGAAAAGACCTCAAGAAATTCTCTAGTTCTTCCACCTACTCAAAGAAAGGATTAAGCATGTCTGTGTCATTTTTGACAGGTGTTTGCTTAGCTTATTCTTAAAATTCTCAGTAATGGAGGTTCCGTAGTGTTTCTAGACACCTATTTAAGTACTTCCAAATCATTAACATTAGAACGCTTTACTTTATCTCTAACTTAAATTTGCCTTATTTCTCTATAAGAAACTGACAATTTCCTCCATTTTTCCTTCACGCCTTCCTCCTTGATATCTCTCCTACCCTCTTCCTTGTTGTTTTGAAGTCCTTTAAGGAAATCTGTAATTTTGCTGCTTCTCTCTCCTTGCATCATGATGCGTTTGCAAACTCCGTTGCTTCCATAGCTACTAGTAGTCACCCAAATTGCCTTATCTCTTCATCTTCAGATCTATTCCTTCTCACTCTTTAGAGTTTAGTCTAATTTTCTCCCTAATTACTTTCTCATAGTTTTGTATCAAAAATCTTCTGCAGACAGCATCTCCTTCTCAGCAGTTTAGTGGCAGTAGTTCAGTAGCTTGCATGGCATGCTGAAAGGTAACATTTATCACTGTTTTGATTATGGTAAAGCACAAAAGTCATAGCAAAACCCCACAGACGTCTGAGGAGACTACAGTAGTAAAGCAGTCACTAAAGCAGACATGCTGACTTTCACTGTTATATCCGTAAAAGCTTGCATTCAGTAGACGATTGCTGGAGGCTTCATTCTGCACCAGCGGTCATAAACAATTTGCCCCCATTTAAACAGGCATGACCTTTTACTGCTAAAATCAGTGGTGATATGCATATTGTCTTTAAAATGGGAAATAATCTTTCACACTGTTTCTTTGACAGGCTTTGCTCGTAACCTCTCTGAAGGAAGCAATGCCAACTATACGGAGTATGTGGCTACCAGATGGTACCGCTCACCTGAACTCTTGCTTGGGTAAGTACAACTTCTAGTACTGCCATGATAGATACTGGCTGGTTCTTTACAGCTTTTCAAACACCTTTTGTAAGATTTGCCCATGGAGAGCTGTGGTTGATTTAAAGAGAGGATTTCAAGAGGCTTCCAAATTTTCATTAATTTTTGTTCATTTCCAGTAAATTGGTGTGCATCATTGACATGATGGTTTAATCCCAGCCAGCAGCTAAGCACCACACAACTGCTCACTCACTATTCACGTGTACACACACAGTAGGATGGGGAGAAGAATTAAAAAAAAAAAAAGAAAAGAATAGTAAAAAACATGGATTGAGAAAAAGACAGTTTAATAGGACAGCAAAGGAAGAGAATAATAATAATAATGATAAAAGAATATACCACACAAGTAGTGCGCAATGCAACTGCTTACCACCTGTTGACCAGTGCTCAGCCATCCCTGAGCAGTGATGAGACACCCCCCTGCCCCCTGAGTTTTCCCTGAGTTTACATACTGAGCATCACATCATGTGATATTCTCTCTCTTACGAGGAGACTCTGAGAGAGCTGGATCTGTTTAGCCTTAAGAAGGGGAAACTGAGTGGAGATCTTATCAATGCTTATAAATATCGAAAGAAAGAGTGTCAAGAGATTGTGGCCAGACTCTTTTCAGTGGTGCCCAGTGTCAGAACAGGGGGCAACAGGCACAAACTGGAACACAGGAACTTCCATCTCAATATGAGGAAAAGCTTCCTCACTTTGAAGGTGATGGAGCACCAGAAGAGGCTGCCCAGAGAGGTTGCGGAATCTTCTCTGGAGATATTCAAGACCACCTGGATGCTGATCACCACCTGCTCTACATGATCCTGCTTTAGCAGGAGGGTTGGACTAGATGGTCCCCCTAGAGGTCCCTTCCAACCCCTGCCAGTCTGTGATTCTGTGACTATCCCTCTGGTCAGTTGAGGTCAGCTATCCTGGCTGTGCCCCCTCCCAGCTTCTTGGGCACCCCCAGCCTTCTGCTGGGAGAGCAGTATGAGAAGCTGAAAACTCCTTGCCTTAGTGTCAATATTGCCTGGCAACAACCAAAACGTGACTGTGTTATCAAGACCATTCTCATCCTAAATTCAAAACACAGCACTATACCAGCTACTAGGAAGAAAATTAACTCTTATCCCAGCTAAAAACAGTACAGTTGAGCTGAGCTGTGTTCAACTGATTAAAATATGAAGCTGAATTACAGCACATGTATTTCAGATTCTTTCCTCTGTCCCCCCAGTCCTTCTCCCCCGCTTCCTTCAGAAGAGGCTTCCATGGTGGTCCTGTAGCTTGAAATGTTCCTTCAGCCTCTTGATCAACATCATGTAGCAACGGCAATGCAGCTTTCAACTAGGAGCTGCACCCCTAGTTCTCTTCATTCTTTGTGTCAAAAGTCTGATTTGCTTTTCATTCCTGCTACCCTTTACCTGCCTGCTGATCTGGCCCAGAAGGATGGTGCTAACTTTTTACTAGTAAGGAAGAATTTCTTGAAGGAGATTGTATCAATCTTTTAATAAAGCATGAGAAGTTAGTGTTGCACTGCCTGTGACAGCAGTAGTTACATGAGTAGCCTCAGCTGGACAATTGAGTTTACCCTTTTATTAATCTATAAAATGAGTGGTTTACTACCTCACAAGGTTAAACAGGTTCTCAAATACTATATGGACAAAGGCATAAAACCCAGAAGGGCAAAGGAAGGGACAAAAATAACTGGAGACCATCTATATGTGATCTGCCCATTGCTATCAAGTTTAACAGTGCGTTATTGTAAACTATGTGAATGCTGTTATAGAATACAATTTCTGTAGTATAGCATGTATATATTTATATACACTTATTCTGGAAATAAGGAATTGGTAGCCACAGACAAATCAAAAAAGCACTGGTCACTTCTAAGGTTCTTTAAGCAAAATGTTTCATGCTGCTGAGAAACAAGTCCTTGTTGAAAGCTTTTATTAACATTGAACTAGACATTTATTGAATAGGGAAAACATCAGGTTATAATTATTCTGTCAGTAAATCTATCCCAGTATTCACAGAGCTGTGCTAATCTTAATCAAATTGGTAGGCAGTTGTGTTATGTGCAGAATAGCATGTTAAAGTTGCCATTAAAAACCTCAAAGTTCAGGTTGTTGTATTTTGTTGAAAACAGATATTATTAAGCTTCCAGCAAAGTGCTTATGTGCGTGTGTGTATATACAGATGTAAAAAAAGACTTGGAAAGAAAGCCTCACTTGTGGCCTTTTTAGCTAGACAACGCTTTCTTCTTTGCCTATAGTAGTAAAGAGGATTTAAAAGGAAAGACTTGATAGACATAGTATTAATCTGACATGTGCTATTCAAAACAGTTTCATTACCGAAGGAAATTAAGCAGGAATCTTATCTGTTTGACTAAATTTGATTAGCTTGTAGAGAAAGGGAGGGAGTATGTGTGTTTAATGCCTATGACTTCAGGTTTATTGGTGATTAATGCCAAGTATTTCTGGCACAAAGTGATAATTTGTTTCTTGGCAATCCTGTTCTATTTCTTACACATTCCCCCTTCTCCTGAGCTTACCAAATCTTTATAAGCATCTAATATTCATAAGTCTTCCCAGGGTTATTAACTATATACATTTTAATAAACACAGTTTTACTTCCTCAATTTTTTAAATGTGTCCCAGAGTGGTTTTGTTTTGCAAGTTCAAGGCTTAAATTTCAGGAAAGGAAAGAATCTGCTGCCTAATTATTCATAGAACATCCAAAATCAACTCACTTTAGAGAGCCTCAGGTAACTGTTCGTGGAGTACTCCATACCCCTTGATAACAAAATATTGCTAAAAGCCAGGAGATTTTAAGGCATACCAAACTGCTAGATGAAAACATGTTTTGGAGAATGTAATTTGGGCAGGGATAGACTATAGTGCTTCTGATTTGTGATGTCTCTGTCCTATAGGAGTTATTTAATTTATTCAGCCACACTACTCTTGCATTGTTTGCCTTCTGTGATCTGACAACACTGATCCTGACAGTCTTGACAGTCAAGGCTCTTGAGCCCAAGTCTTGAGTGTGCCTTTGCAAGCAACAAAGTTTGGTTTACTCTGCCATTGCCTTAAGAAATGGGTATTTTCTGATTTGTTTGTTTGACTATGGAGTATGCAGTGGAAACTTCTAAGACTGTGATTCAGCTTCCTTTATTCTTGTGAGCAAGGAAAAGTAATGACCTTGCCTCAAAGGAGTTTTAGCCCCTTCCTCAGTTGTAACCCTCACTTGCTCTCCAGTGCCACAGCCTGCGGCAACCTTTTCCCCATTTCGCATCTCAGTGGAGAAACCTGCCTGTTTAAAGGGGTTGCAGATAAAGCTGTGTCTGGTTTTCTGTCATAATAAAAAGGTAGGGTTTTTTAGTTCCACTCTCCCAAACTGTTTTGCTTACAGAGGCTCAGTTTTCCAGTACTGGCAAAGAGTATCTTAAGAGCTGATCCTTGGCTTTGGAGTCTGTTCTCATCTGCTTTGCCTTTGCTGCGTAAAGAAAAACTAGTCCTTCCTTGGCACCCAGACCTGATCCAATGGGCAGCTTGGACCAGCAGCATCACAGAAAATACAAATCCACAAGTTGTCACTCCGTGAGATTAGTAAAGGAGTTACAAACCCACAGAGACACTGTAGTAGTAGTAGTAGCAGTACTTCAGGAGTTTTGGCATGCTCTGCTTTGCCACAGGTGGTTGCTTGTCAGCAGTCTATTCCAATGGGAAAAACTGATTTTGTGAAAGGACTACAGTGTCTTGTGGCAGATTCTGAAAGGCAAACAGCTCTTGAAATTTTGGTGTCATACTTCAGCTTTCCTAGCTAGTGTAGACTCGTGTACCAGGCATCTCCCTAGGCCTGTAGTTTCCCTCAGGCCATTTGTCCAGCTAGAAATGCTTGCTCACCTTTACATAACTAAATCACAACAAGGGTTACAGAGTCCTCTGGCCAAGTGTCCTCCTAACAACGTGAAGGAACTAATCATGAGTTTGGGGAAAATTCAGGTATTTGTTTTTCTTTAGTCTGAAGGTGTTCTCTCCCTAAACATCTTTAATCATCATCATAAGGAAGAAGCAAAGGGAACAGATTTAGGATAGGATTTATCACTTGCAACTCCTGAGGATGTCTTATTCCAGAAATAGGCAAGCCAACAGTAACTTACAGATATCTGGAAACAGAGGTTAAATTGTTGGATTATAAGATTCAAAGAGTCTTGGTGAAATACATTTTCAGTTCTATCTTTGTTACAGTCTTTAATCTTTTTATATGCTTTTTCTTTGACATGTGAAGAATTTGATGGTTGTTCCACTGAAAACTTAAAAATTCAGAAGAGATTCTTGGAATAAATTAGACATTTACAAAATTTTTTCCCAAATTCAATAAGCAAGGACTCGAGTGTACAGAAAAGGAGTGGCTTCAGTTTCTATTAGGAACAGCCAAAAGCCAAAGATATGTAATGTGTTAGTTGTTACACTGTTGAGTAGGCAGCTAAACAAGCTCAACAAGGAATGGAACCTTAGAGTGAAAATTGGAAATTGTCCAAAAGGGTTCTGTGTTTCTTCAGTGTTTGTGCCTTTAGATTGAATGTTGCAGTGGTCTACTGCTCTTTTCATATAAACATCCATTCTCTGCATTCCAATTTACAGTCCTACATGTCTTATAAACCATCGTAAAGCCCATAGCCTCCCCTGGCCAGCGTAGCCATATTCCCTCTTGTTCCATTAAATATCCTTGTATGTTGTCTCAAGAAGAGTGGGAAAAGCCCTTCTTGGTGTAACACTCCCACCATTTAGTTTCCTTTCTGATGAGTTCCCTACACATAGTCATTGCTGACTTAACTTATTTAGTCACTAGCAGTTTAAGATACAAGGGGACATACCCCCTGCACCCCCGAATGTTGCTTGCACACACAGAGACCACCTATCAGGATTTTTACCCACCTGTGCCTTTGTTCCAAACCAGGAATTCTTTTATGATGATTTGATTGCTTCCTTACCTGTGTTTTTTAAGGAATAATATTCAGGGGCATTCTGTTTTCTCTCTAATTAAAATTTCATGGTTTGAATTCTGAAATATAAATTCCTTATAATTTTCTTATCCCAGTGACCAGACCCAGTATGCCTATCCCCCTTACAAACAGAATGGAAAATGAAATGTAATGCAGAAATAGAGCAGTCGTTAACCACTGGAGAGAAGGGAAGTTAGCTACCTTTCCTGGTTAAACCAGCACTACTTCACAGTCAAAAAGATTATTCTTGTATGTGAGATTTTTCCAAAGGTGAACAACCAGGTCCCTGGGTGTTCTTGAGAATTACATCAGGCAATCCAGGGGAAAAATGCAGGGCTTGGTATTTGAGGTGGTTGCTTTAATATCAACATTTGTTTTTCTGTCTTTTAAAGAAGCAGGCCGCGGGAAATATGGCAAATAAATTGAAACAGCTCAGCAAGAAGACAGTGTCAGTGGGTGAAAAACCTTGTACGTTCACTTTACAGAGCCCCTTATGGGAAGGCTGTGGATATGTGGTCTGTAGGCTGTATCCTGGGAGAGCTGAGTGATGGGCAGCCCTTGTTTCCTGGCGAGAGTGAGATTGACCAACTCTTCACCATTCAGAAGGTGCTAGGCCCGCTGCCAGCCGAGCAGATGAAGCTCTTCTACAGCAACCCACGCTTCCACGGCTTGCGGGTAAGAGAAAGCTTTCTTCTTTTCCTTTTTTTTTGATCTTATTCACGCAGAATTTACTCTATTATCACTATTGCTGTGAAGATTCTCTTAATTCACACTGTGCATTACCTAGTGTGTGTGTTTCTGTGTACGTAGAAGACATTTAGATTGTAAGCATTCATAATTCAAAGTAAAGTTCTGTTTATTTCAGCCTGGAGAAGAGTAGGCTGGGGGATGGGGGGCGGTGGAGCTCATTGCAGTCTTCCAGTACTTGAAGTGAGCTTATAAACAGGAGGGTACCCTTTTTTAAAGGGTAGGCAATGGCAGGACAAGGGGAAATGGATTAAAGCTAAAGAAGGGAAGGTTTAGATTGGATATTAGGGGGAAGCTTTTTACAGAGAGAGTGGTGAGGTGTTGGAACAGGCTGCCCAGAGAGGTGGTGAATGCCCCATCCCTCAAGGTGTTCAAGGCCAGGTTGGATGGGGCCCTGGGCAACCTTGTGTAGATCCAGGCCTGGAGGTTGGTGGCCCTGCCTGTGGCATGGGGTTGGAACTCTATGATCCTTGGGGTCCCTTCCAACCCATGCCATTCTATGATTTTATGATTATACCAGTATTGAGCTTTATAAATAAAATTGGCTTAGTGTTAAAGGTTGATTAATGTTTTTTGTCGTTTCTTTGACTCTTTTGACATGCAAGTTAGTAATTATACCCAGCTCAGCACTGCCCTGCAAGGTTTGCACTGTGAAGTTTGGTGACGTAGCTCTGTCAGTTCAGGGTGTGGAAGATTCCTGCCTGCTAATTCAGGCTACTCTTAGAAAAGTCTGAGCCACAGACGCTGCTATCATGGCAGAGGAGCTTTTTGCCTTTATATGTATAAAGGCATATATATATATATATTCATTCCAAGGGAGTTGATGGAAGCTACGTAGAGAGTAGAAAGCTCTTCCTACTCACAGTATTGTTCCCCTTTCAAGGGTGTGCCAATACTATGTAATGGCAGAGACTCACTAGCATGGAGAAGCTGCTCAACTTGGGACATGCAATGTGGCAAAATCCCAGAAGCTGTATAGATGTAGTAGTTCTGTTATCTTTAACAGTACCTGGTCAGTGACTGTACTCATGTTTCCTTGTAATTCGTGTTCAGCTGTCACTTTGTATTAATGGATGCTCCTTAGAAAGTTGAATATATGATCTTGAATAAGTGGTCTGAAATCATTAGAGTTAAATCCTATAAAGACAAATACAGAAGTTTTGGGAGACCTGAAATGTGCTAAAGGCTTGAGATCTGAGTTTTACTCTGTAAAAGAGAAAACTTAGAGAATGAGAAAGGGAAGGAGGGGAGGGACCTAGTTATTTTAAAGCATATTACAAGTTGCCATAAATTTGGTTTAGCTAATGATAAGGAAAGAAATAGTTGACTTAAGGTGTTAGGATAATTATTTTAGCTGCAAAGATAGCTAATTCCTAAGAGTTTTTACTGAAGTTTATAGATTCTTCGTCAGTGGAGTATCATAAATAAATAATTAGACAAACATTTCTTGCAAGGTGCTATCTGCATTTGATTCTGTTTTCAACAGTGGGCTGGATGGGATTTTCTGTTTAAAAAATGTTATAACCCATTATCAGGAAGGCAATGCTTTACAAGTTGTAAGCAAAATAAATGACTGGTTCTTCAACATTATTTTACAGCAGTTCTAATTGTGTCATGTAATCTTATTTGGATAAATGTTCTGTAATGTCTTAGGATGAGAATGAAGTAGGTGTGGTTTGTAGCTTTAGAATTCATTAAGTCTGTTCTCATCCTGGGTTAATAGTTTTTTACTTGGCTACAGACATGTTGCTGCCTTCTTAGCCCCATCTGTAAAGTCAGGATACTACTGATGACGAGAGTGACGTACACCTTCTAATAGAGAGTAGTTTTGAATACTGAAGTAAAGTCTTCAAGTGGTCACAAGTGGTGTTCCCCAGGGGTTGGTACTGGAGCCCATCCTTTTTAATATCTTTACTGATGATTTGGATGAGGGAATTGAGTCACCCTCAGTAAGTTTGCAGATGACACCAAGCTGGGGGAAAGTATCAAAGGCCCTCCAGAGGGACCTGGACAGGTTGGATAGATGGGCAGAGGCCAGTGGGATGGAGCTCAACATGAAGTGTTGGGTCCTGCACTTTGGTTGTAACAACCCCAAGTAATGACTTGGGGAAGGGTGGCTGGACAGCTGTACAGAGGAAAAGGATCTGGAAGTATTGGATGACACTCACCTGAACATGAGCCAGCAGTGTGCCCAGGTGGCCAAAAAGGACAAGAGCATCCTGGCCTGCATCAGGAATAGTGTAGCCAGCAGGACCAGGGAGGTGATCATCCCCATGTGCTCAGCTCTGGTGAGTCCACACCTTGAGTACTGTGTTCAGTTTTGGGCCCCTCACTACAAGAAGGACATCGAAGTCCTGGAGTGTGTCCAGAGAGGGGCAACAAAGCTGGTGAAAAGTCAGGAGCACAAGTGTTATGAGGAGCGGCTGAGGGAACTGGGACTGTTTAGCCTGGAGGAGGCTCAGGGGAGACCTTATTGCTCTCTACAACTACCTGAAAGGAGGTTGTGGTGAGCTGGGGGTCAGCCTCTTCTCACAGATAAGTAGTGATAGGACAAGAGGGAATGGCTGCAAGTTGCGGCAGGGGAGGTTCAGGTTACAAATTCAGAGAAATTTCTTCTCAGAAAGAGTGGTCAGGCATTGGAAGGGGTTGCCCAGGAAGGTGGTGGAGTCGCCATCCTTCAGGGTGTTCAAGGAAAGGTTGGATGACGTGGTTTACTAAGTAATATAGGTGGTAGGGGAACGGTTGGACTAGATAATCCTGGAGGTCTTTTCCAATCTTAATGATTCCATGAGTCTGGGAATAATGGCTTAAACATGAAAATACTACCAAAAATTACTGATTCAGAAGCTGATGCTAAAAAGCTAATTAATGGGAAAAAATATTTATGCTATAAGACAACCTTCAAAAAACACTTTTCCGAATGTAGCAGAGTGCTTAATAGTGGAAGATTTTCTGTTGCATAGCAGAGAGAAGGTATGCTGTGATCATGCAAACTACTATTTACAAGCTGGATCTGGCACTGGGTGTTCACGAGATAGAAACTAGCCCATGATGTGGAATTGTTTATCCGTATGTTTAGGTTTTGTGAATGTCTACATTACGTAACTGTGAGTACTACCATATTGCAGCACAGGATGAAATAAAACTGTAGTACGAACCCTGCAGTACCACATGCACATGTATACAGATGCATGTGTGCAAACTTCCTGTCTTGCCTTCCTGCTCATTTCCTCCATGGATATACAGATACACACACAGAGGTTTTCCTGAATAATTCCAATGAATAGATTTTTTTTTTCTTTCTGCTTTTCATAGCTTTAGCACATTTTCATGTTTCCCTGACCATTCCAGATGTGAAACCTTCTCTGCAATGGTCATTCTACATGAAGACATGGAATATTTTGGGATTTGGTTCATGTAGAAAATGGAGGAAGCACGGAAGCCTTGATTTTCACATAAGTCACTCTCTAAAATCAACACAGCAGACTTGGTCTTAAAAAACTTCTCAGTCATTAGTAAACCACTTCAAAAGAAAGCAAAGTAAAAAGAAAACACAGGGACTGTTGGGAAACAAACACATGCAAATTAATGTTCTTTTCATTCCCCTTCAAAGCTCACATAATGTAATCTATGAAAAAGTAATGCCAGTGCAAGCAGTGGGCAGCAGTTCATAGCGGTCTAACACTTCTGCACATACAGTGCGCGCGTAGTACATCGTGTTTCCGAATAAGATATATTTTCAGAAATGGCTGTTTGTGCTGCATTGCTCTTCAAAACCTAGGTTGGAAGCTCGTATTTAATCTGAGGGAGGAAGGTGTAAATATATGCACCTGACTCTGGTAATCACTAGATAGAAGTGAGAGCTGGAAAACGCAAAAAATGAAAGTAAAGGACTTGAATTCTTTTAAGACTTCCTGATGAATGACATGTCAGACCACGCATGTAGTTCTCATGTAGCAAACTTCCACATGAAATGTTTATCTTCATGTTTTTCGATTTTTTTTGTTGTTGCTGCTATTTGTCTTAATCACTAACTTGAAATTTTTATGTTCTCTTGTATTTTTAGTGATTTCAAACTATAAGTCACTATTTTATGGGGGTATATTTTATGTATGATTTGAGCCCATTTTGGACATAGAGCCATGTCTTTTATGGACTGGGAGACAAGCACACTTCCTATTGTCCCGTATTCTTGCTTCAAAGTGTTATCTGAAGAGGGAGAGTTTTAGCAAATATGTAGGATGTGGGTGCAGGATGCAGCCAGGCTGCAACTGAAACGCTTGTGTAGTGGTAATCAAATTCCACAACTCCGGGAACTGCAAACAACGTGGCTGGATCTCTGTTGCATTGTCTCAGATAAACTGTGGTTAATGCCGACAGGCTGGTTGTTGGTTTGGTTTGGTTTCAGTTTTTTCCAGAGACTTCTCCAGCATTCAAATGTGTCCTGTTCTCTAAAATCAGCATAGGCTGGATCCATAAGGATTTTTATGCCTCTGCTCAAAATCCAGCCTTACTTTCTCTAATTCGGAAAACACTGACATGTGTGTTTAGCCATTAAATTTGGAGTTACCTCACTGCAATCAGTTTGCCTCTTTGTTTGCTGTCAGTTTGTGTGCCACAGTCTGGAAATAGATCTCTGTTGTCTGTTTCTTTTCAACTCCCTTGTACTTGACGTTACATTATAGCAATGAAATATTGAGGAAACGTTCTTTTATTTGATAAAAGAAGAGATTCAGTCTGCATTTTATTTGACCCTTGTCTTGTTCACAAAGCAAGCAAAAATACCCAATTCTCTATTTTTTTTTTCTTTCTTCAAATCCTCCCTGCCTGTCCTGTTCCTTCCAGGCAGGGTATTTTCAGATACCACCTTGATCGGGTTTTGTCCAGACTCTAGTTGACAAAAGATGCCCTCGGGCAGTGTGCACTGGTTCTCAGGGTGTTGCCAGTTCTTACTGCAGCATGACCACAGAAGTAATCCTGAACATTAAACCTTTGGGCTTTTCACCAAAAATATTTTGGAATCATCTGGTTTTGGTGGTTTTTTTGTTTTAATTAGGAGCGTACTTGCTCTCTCAAATTCTCTCAAAGCTATTTTAAACCCTTTTTAAAAAATATATATATCATACGTTATTTCTGAATCTATTTTAAACCTCCCACGTTTTGTCAGTCATAATGCCACTAACACATTTATAAATCTAAGTTGATTATTTCTCATTTGAGAGATGTTCCTTGACTGCCTGAGTGATCAAGAATACTTTCTTTGGTTGACTAGATTCGTATCCTACATCAAGAGTTATTTGTTTCATTATATGTTTCAGAATGTTTCATAAACCAGTAACTTTTTCAGTGCATACCATTCCCATTAATTACATGCCTTTATTCACTGTGTGGTTTCTATTTTTTGAAACACTGTATTCATGTATGTCTTGTTTACATTCTCAGTATATTTATGCTGTATTATTTTTACAGTTTCCAGCAGTCAATCATCCACAATCTTTAGAGAGAAGATACTTGGGAATTTTAAGTGGTGTATTACTTGATCTTATGAAGGTAGGAAAATCAATTTTATTCTATGCCTGTAATTTATACAAAAATATGTGAAGTGAGTTTTTATCTTTGTTTCCTAATATAATACATCTTAAAAGTACTTGTGAGCTTCCTTTTGAGATATTTTGATATCACCATTCTTTATAGCAAAGCTTGATATTTCCTAGGAAATCAGAAAAATATCCCTTGCAAATGCCTGGAGAGTCTGTTCAAATTTGACTGATTGATAATAATTTGATAATTGAAAAATTATTTGATTTAATAATAATTTGGTAAGCCACTCTTTATCAGGGAGTGTAGTGATAGGACAAGGGGTGATTGCTTTAAAATAAAAGAGGGCATATTTAGATTAGATATCAGGAAGAACCTTTTCCCTGTGAGGGTGGTGAGGCCCTGGCATAGGCTGCACAGAGAAGCGGTGGCTGCCCCCTCCCTGGCAGTGTCCAAGGCAGGGGGATTGGAACTAAATTGGTTTGAGCTCCCTTCCAACCCAAACCAGTCTGTGATAACTACATAGTCCAGACAAAAGAATCACCATCGTTTGTAGCAATATGGGTTCACAGGTTACCTTAATAATGCTGGGGCATGAGCTCTCAACCCATACTAAATTTAGATAGGTTAACCTGACGTTCTGTGGATTTGAGTTGTTTATTTGTTGTTGGATAAGCATGACAAAGTTGACACATGGTATTTTTTTCTCCCCTGAGCCCTTAATCTGCTTGCTATCCTTCAGCTCTACACAGCATATATGTTAACTTCCTCTTCAGCCCTGTTTTGGAATATGTCATCTAGTTACCTGTGGCCAAACTAGGATATGGTCCTGAAATAGTTTCTTACAGATCAGGAGAAGGTGGCTCCCCTCAAAACCACCAAACTGTAAAGTTTTGTGCTAGGCATTTGTGCCATATTCCTGGGTACATAACACCTTTGCATCCTTATTATAGTACTATAAAAACATCACTGTGGTAACCTTCACATTATTTCATCCACAGTTAGTGGGAAAAAAAAAAGTCATAGGGTCAAACCCCAGATTTAGAATTGTAGGGGTACCACCAAAGTATTAAACGCAATCTAGGACAAATATGAAGCTCTAAATGAAATCTGTGGTCCCAAGCCCATCTGTGCCAGTTGTTATAGAACCAGAGGTTGTCTGCTTTGGGGTATACCTGGGTGTTTACTGGCTTTTAGCAGTATTGATGTAGCCAGCAAAAATCCACCAAATTTGTTCAACTCTTTAACACAACCAGTTCAAATCTCTTTATCTCCCTGCCTTATGAAGAGACTCAGCATAGCTTTTATCATGGTTTCATGGAGTACACATGACCTTGGTGAATACCGTTGTTTGTTTTGGTACATTCTCCTCTATTTCCTAATTAACAGAAACTATTTTTTCTGGCATCATAGTTCAGTTGTAGCTCAACTTGTAATAGCATATACTGAAGAACAGCAATTTAAAGATAATTTTTCTGATTGTGGGGCAGGGTTTGTTTTAATTTTATCCTAATTTTTGTGTGATGTCTCAATGTCTTTTGGGTTCTTTTGGTGTGATTTAAAAGTTACAAATTTGTGAAATGAAGAATATGAATTATCAGGAATAATATGTCACCGAATAATTCCATTCCACTCTAAGTAGTTCATTTCAACATTTCTGTCTATATTTCTCCCTACAAGGTGAGAAAGGTCAGGAATTATGTAGAGTGGGTATATTGTTTGACCTACATTGCTTAATGTAGTCGGAATGTTGTTAAAGAATGAGCAGAAGACTACAAGAAGAGAACAGAAGAGACTTGTGGTTAAGTCACATGCTACAAATGCCACAAATATTTTGCTGTGTGCCTGTCTTTGCTCCAGACACTGGACAGTCTGGCACATACCCATACTTGGTGTGTTCCTCATTATCTGCATTCCCAGGGACCTCAGGTCTGATTACTAGATTACTGAATAACCCACCCTTCACATTCAACTTCTGCCAGCTGAAGTAGTGAGTTCTTGATTATCTCTATTTAAAGGGCATTTCTGGGCTAGATTAATGAAGAGGCATCTGTTTGACCCTATTGCTTTGTTGCTCTTCTCCTCCTGTCTCCTGGGAGCTGGTTTTGCATGTGACTTGGGCAAAAAAACAACATTGAGTATTTCAGTCTTTTTCATATCATCTGTCAGTCAGCTGTCTTCCCCATTCAGCAGCAGATGTGTTTTCTCTGAGCTTGTGTTTACAACTAGAACCTCCTCTTTTTATCCTTGATATCTTAGGTCCAACTGGACTCTGATCTTCCAAAGTGGAAGTGCTTCAGCAGCACATTTATAGTCTCCCTTTGTTTCCTTTTCTTGACTCTCCACCCACTTTTTCCATTTTCCTTAACAAAGAAACTCCTGGTTTAGCCGACCTGACCTTATGCAAAATTTTGTTGTCTTCTATAAAATGAAATGCTTTATTCCTGAACTCTCAAGAAATTTTATTTAAAAATCTACTGGGTCTCCTGGACCTTTCTTGCAAGTGGCAGTTTTCTGCCCTGTAATTCCCTATAAAGTCTGCTTTCCTGAAGTCCTAGGTCTTTGAATCGTAACTGTAATCAACCCATGGTCACTACAGCTCAGACTGTCTTCACTGATCAGATTTGTCCCTACTACTTAACTGTTGGTGAACAGCAGGTCAAGTAGAGTGAAGTCCTACTCTTGTCTGATTTGCCTCTCCAGCAGCTGCACTAGCAAATTGCCACCAATGTAGCCTAGAAGTCTCCTGGACCTTCCACACAGGGTGGATGTCCAAGTAGTTGAAGTCTGTCATGAGGATGAGGACCTGTGATCAGGAGACTTCTGCTTGTTGTTATAGACAGTCGTCCTCTTCATCTTGGTCATGCTCTTCAAAGTGTGGTTGGTAGGAAACCCTCATCATAACGTCACAAATGTTTCTTTGCCTTCTAATCCTGACCCAGAAACAACTGTCAATGAATGTAACTTCTGTTTCATGCTGGCAGTTGGTACCATCCAGGAACCAGTTTCTGTAGAGTGACACTCTTCTCTGTCCATCCCCCTTTCTTTCTGCAGCCAGCTGCACCCATCAGTGACCATCCTGTCACACTACTCTGTGATTCCAGCAGGTTTCCAGACTTATGAACTCTCAGTTCTTCGTGCTTGTAGCCCAGACTCTGCAAGTTAGCATACAGGCACATAAGGGAAGCCTCTGAACATCCTCTCCTCTGAGGAGGAATCACATGTGGCCTTCTCCTGTGTGTTTGGGACATTTGAGCCACTGTAGTGATGAGCACCAGAAAAAAGGGTTAATCATTGGGTATACAGTTTGTCACTAGAGAAATGACGAAATGCATGCCGTATGACCAAGTTACATCCGAATGTAGTTTGCCACGTGCTTTGATTCCTGACTGGTTTCCATTTTGAAGTGAAGGGGAAAACAGTTTGTGGTCAAGTGGTGGAACACCATGTTAATGTGTACACAGATATGCAATTTGTGTGTGTATAACCATGCTTATGTGCATATACACTCATAGAGTTGTTCTCTATTCAACCTATACAATCCTTAAATAGTGCTGGTTTTCTTATTTAATAGTTGTTCAAACTTCTGTCCTTGCTGACAGTTGTGCATGTTCAAATATTCCAAGATAAGTTTTGTATTGACCTGTTCCTGCAAGAAACCTTTCAGGCATATTGAAATACCCAGCCTAATGCTTTTTATTTTTGTAATTAAATATTTTCTACATGTCAGATAGGGGCTTTGTTCAGAATCACAGCAGAGCTAACAGAATTATAAGGCAAATGTTACTGTGAATACATTATAAATCGTTTAGAAAATTCTTTAAAAAATATGAGAAGACTTGAACCCTAGAACTCAAAAACTGAACTCTTACATTTCTGTATTTTAAAAAATACTAACTTTAAGAGACTATTTTTGTTTGTATGAGAAGGTTCCCATACCCTTGTTCTGTTTGTTTGTAAAACCTGTTTCCTTGTACCATTATATTACCAGTAAATTTATTATTTTTCATTCTAAACAATACTGTTGTGAGGTATATTCTGAAAAACATTTTTTAAGCACATGTATTTTAAGCACATATAGGTAGTTTTACACCTTCGGGTATTTTTGAATGTTGAACATATTTTAAGCATACATCTATAGCTATATATGTGTATATATATCCACTGTATATATATATATAGGTTTCCTAATAAGCAAGTTTAATGCCTTCCATATTTTAAGTAGAATATAGTATTTTGAAAGTGGTTATTTTTTGTCATATGTTGTTTAATGTACCATGAAATTATTCTGACACACCTAACCACAGAAACTCTGGAGATTAAAAATTATCCAAATAATGTTCTTTATTGTTACACTTCTTGCTGAATGCAGATACTAACATTTAATCTCTGGGATTTGTTTTCCAAAGAACTTACTGAAATTAGATCCAGCAGACAGATACTTGACAGAACAATGTTTGAACCATCCCTCGTTTCAAACCCAAAGGCTCTTGGATCGCTGTGGAAGCTCACCTTCACGGTCAGCTAAGAGGAAACCTTACCACGTAGACAGCAACACATTATCTAACAGGTAAAAGTAGCCATGTCCCCCAAAATTTGCTCTGCCAGTGGGTTGTTACCATGTGTATGTACAGCAGCATCTCCAAGAAGAGTAATCTTTTGAAAGTTTAGATGAGATGAGGCATATATCCCGATCCATGGCACCTATTCAAGCTGAAATTTTTGCTAACTTTCTGCATCAGGCTGATTGTGTATTGGGAAAAAAAAACCCCACAACACTCAAGACCTTTTCTCTTATGACAAAGGAAAAATAAGTTGGCTTTCCCATCTTAAAAAAAATTAGCCTTTTTGAACAACAGTAGGAATTTTGTGGCTTGGAGGTTCCAAAGGAATGCTCTTTTCTTTGGAATTATACCACTGCTTTACATGTGCAAATCTCTCTAAGGCTTTGACACTTGAAAGCTCAAAATTCACATAGATTTTTAGCAGTTAATTGTTCTGAAAATTGTGCACATTGATGATGCTTCAAATTGAGGATGAACAGAATTTTGACTGTAGTTGCAGTTGTGATTCAAGTCTAGTCTACTTGAACTTAAAGCAGGGTGTATTTGCTCAGTGACACCCTTGTAGGACCCACATACCTTGGGAGAAGCCACCTAATGCATCAGTGGTCCAGGGTTAACTGGTGGACAAACCAGTACAACAACTCAAGGTACGCCTCTGAGAAAAGCTTCCCTAAAGGTTGCCCTCTGAAATATGCAGAATGATAGTGGCATATTTCAGAGGCATGTTTTTCTTTAGCTCTTCCTGTGAGATTCAAAAAAGCATTCCTCATTTTAAGATTTGGGGTGAGGACATTTACAGTCTCTTCTTTTTAGACACCGAAAAGCTTTAGCTGCCCTTATAGGTATTTAGGATAGAAGTTTTACTGTTAGAGATGTGGTGCCAGAAAGGAAAGCTTAGACCCATGAGAAAGTCCTTACCTAATACAAAGGCTTGCCTAGCTGCTTGATTTAAAATTACTAGGTTGCTTATATCTCTTAAGTGTTTAAAAAATACGGTTCCTTTTAACCAAAAAAAAATTTTAAATTAAGTTTCAATTGCAATTGCTAGATTTTTAGAAACTGTAATAGAGTACATAATTAGATCATGAACATGGCTATTATAGAAATCTGCAGTACAAAAATGGCTAGCATTACCCAATTATAATTATCAACAAGGTCAACAAAGGTACAAACTCGTCTGTGCAGTCAGCTATCTCTTCTCTTTATTCCTCAGTAGTACATCTGAGTCACGTTATTATGGATTTGATACAGAAATAAGTGAACTCTGTTCATAGCCAGCCTAGGTCCCTCAAAGTCAACAAGTACAGTCACTGCACTGCTCAGTTATGGCTGGCTTGCAGTGCCAGGCTAGGTCCAGGGGCAGAACTGGGTTTTTGCCAGAAAACCTGCAATAATAAATCCTACTCAAATAAATTCAGGCTGAATGTTTGCAGAACCAGCTCATACCTCAGTTCCATAATCCCCAAACCAGAGGACCTGGAAAGTAGGGTAGAGGTTAAGGACATCACCAAGTAGCTCTGCAGGAAGTCATTCTGGTCTGCAGAGCATTTCAGGGACAGCTTTGGAGATGAGTTAATGCGCTAACTACTGGGATAGTGCCAAGTTCCATGAAAGTCAGGGTTCCTGTGGTAGACCTGGTTTGGGGTTTGGTGTTACAGGTCTTGGTAGGCTGTGCTGAGCTCAGGCTAACTGCATGTGTGTGTCTTTACCAGCACAATATCCTCTTTCCTGCCTCCCTCCCTCCCTTTGTCCCTCAAATCGGACATGCATTAGATGGCCTGAAGCATTGATTATATCGGGTTTTTTGACAGTGCTGACGTACTTGATTGTTCTACTTTCACTCTGATATGCCAGGTGTCTTCTCAGAATGTAGCGTTTGCATTAATGATGTACACATACAATACACAGACATGTGCGTAGATCTGTAAATATAGGCTGGATTTTCTATTATTGGATTTTATATCTTCATTCTTTTCATTATCAGAGTCCATTGAACAAAGCTGAGTTTGTCCATCAGGGTGTAACCAGAAAGAAACAGCAATGTACTAACGCTGGCAAATCTGTTATTGTAGTGGAACTTTTGATGCCTAGTTGGCAGTATTTGATCTTGCTGCAGCTAATTTTTTGGTTTTAAATGTCAGCTCCCTTCTGAAATGAGTGTGCTTTTGTTGAAGTTATTAATGCATGAATATGTAATATGGTATATTAATGCTTCTTTCTGCATTTTAATGTAGAAATCAAGCCAGCAAAAGTTCTGCTTTGCAGTCACACCACAGATCAAACAGCAAGGATATACAGACACTAGGGGTTGGCGGGCCGAGAGAAGAGGGTCTTCCAGCAAATGAAAGCTTTTTAAATGGAAACCTCCCTGGAGCTGCACATAGTCCGATGCACGCAAAAAAATCGAGCAACACCCCTGGATCTGGCAACAAGGATCTAACCAATAATAACATGCCACATCTTCTCAGCCCAAAGGATACAAAGGCAAAAACAGAATTTGATTTTAATGTGGACCCAAAAAGTTCTGACGGTCCGGGCACAAAGTACCTGAAGTCCAACACCAGGTCTCAGCAGAACCGGCACTCGTTTATGGAAACTTCTCAGAGCAAAACCGGGACGCTCCAACCCGGCGATAAGCACAGTCGCCACAGCTATATTGACACTATCCCACAGTCTTCTAAGAGTCCTTCGTATCGGACAAAGTCAAAGAGCCATGGGGTTCTGACAGACTCAAAATCCGTGGGCAACCTTTCTGAGGCCAGGGCCCAAGCTGCAGAACCAAACAGCAGCAGGTATTTTCCATCCAGCTGCATGGACTTGAACTCTCCTACCAGTCCAACTGCTCCGAGACACAGCGATAACAGAACTTTGCTCAGCCCGTCCGGGAGGAATAATCGCAGCGAGGGTACCCTGGACACCCGAAGATCATCAACAAGACACTCTAAAACAATGGAGGAGTTAAAACTGCCAGATCACATGGATGGAAGCCATTCCCACTCTCTCTCTGCTCCACATGAATCTTTTTCCTATGGTCTAGGTTATACCAGTCCTTTTTCTTCACAGCAGCGCCCTCATAGACACTCTATGTATGTGAGCCGGGACAGAGTCAGGTCAAAGGGCTCAGAGGGTGGCTTAAGCATAGGGCAAGGGATGGCAGCCAGAGCAAACAGCCTGCAACTGTTATCTCCACAGGTGCAGCACAAGTCACTCACAAGATCTGTTGGCTCGTCACGGGAAGACTGTACAGAAGATACTACTAGGGTTAGTTCAAACTATTGCTGTTACGGACGACTTACCTCCCTCTCTTTACCTCATGGGGGGACAGTGTTCTGCTCTCTCTCTCTCTCATGTGTGTGTGTGCACTTGTTTGCACTTATTTATCCATTTATTTGTCTTGTAAGGCAAGGGATCTTGGGTGTGTTTTCCAGAAGGGTTAAATGTTTCAAGCACAAAATCAGGGGCTATTTTTAAAAGTATTCTAAGAAACAAGCTATGAATTCCATTTTCTTGAAATACTGAAATGTGAGAACAGAAAAAATTGTCCCTGAAGTTAAAATTTCATTAGTAGTTCCTAGCCTTTGGTTACGTTGTCTGATGTAATTTTTCTCATATTGTTTTGCTTAATTAGCCTTCTCGTTTGTGTTTTTTATTTAGCTTTTCTTCTGTGTCTTTATGTTGTGAATGCCAATGTTAACTTTTGAAGTGAGCCTTTCACTTGCTTGTAGCAGGACGTTAACTGCTGAAATGCCGTGACCTGCTAGAGGAATATCAAAACCTGCAATATTTCTCTTGACTAGTGTGATAAATAACTGGGGTAGTCTAGAGACTTTTATGTTGGAGAGGCCACTGACTCCTTCAAGTAATTACTGGTTACCTTGTTGGATTTTACCGTAAGCGTTATTTAATGGGTAGAGGGAAGGGACAGTTCTGGTGTTGATTTACATTCCTTACACAACTCTTGAGTTATGGGATGTTTATACATCAGAATTGCAAGGATGACTGTATTTGTCCCCAGATCTTTACACAGCTATAACATTGGTCCAAATTGGAGCAGAATGGTGCAGAGAGAAGTACATAAGAGTTGAGTGTTTCTTTCTCGATACATAAATCTGTGATAAAGTGACTTTCAAGGAGAGAACATCTAGTTTGTTGACAAATGGAAGCAAGATGAAGAGCTGCAAACATCACTTAAAGTCTAAAATTTATGCTTTACTGTGACAGACTAAAAACAAACACCTCTGTGTACTTAGTTTATCGAAGAAATATGTGAGTTGACTTGATAGGGGTCTACAAGTCCCATAAAAAAGAATTTTCAGATAGTGGTTGCCTCTTCAGTCAGGAAAAGAAGTCATATTACAGTTTTTGTATTTACCATATCTCTTCCATTCAGGATTGTATGTATTCATACATGAGAGGAGGACTCATTGAAACAGGAGAAATACAATATAATGAAAAAAAAAACCCAAAAGCCTAAGAAAACACCAAGCTACTTAGAAAGGATTATGTGCAGCCCCATTTCAAAGCCAGGGTTTTTTTTTCACTTTGTCTATTTATTTTTTTCTTTCTCCCATTTCAATCAAGTTAAATGTTACTGTAGAAGGGCAATAACACCAACATTTGAGGTTTTGATAATAAAAGCTCATGTTATGTTGAATTCTTCAGAGCATTAGAATTGTTTTCTGCATTGTGTAGCAGACACTAATTTTAACAGTCATTTTAATTTCATGTATGTAAAGGCAGATTGGTTTTATCAGATCATTCTTAGTCTTTTGACAATTGGTTGACCGATTTTTATCTTAATTAGAAAAATTTATGTGTAGCTTAATGGTTATGTTTTGATTTTGGTTTGCTTTGGAATGCCTAATCATTTGTAAAGAACTTGCCTATATCTCTCATGGTCAGTGCTTTTGAACTTAAGCCTCCAATGAATCCTTTTAAATCTTCATTTAAACCATGGGAAGCCTGAAAGAAACATTACTCTTATGAAATGGATGGCAAGTCTGTAAATTCACATAGCTCTTTCTTTATTTATACTACTTTCAATAACAAATGAGAATTAAATTGTCAATCTTCTTATGCCTTGTAAAAGCATATTCACAGATTAATTCTTTGGCTCCTTCCTATCCGCCCTCCCCCCTTCCTTTTTATTTGTGAGTGTTTTTCTACATTTGGCATTAGAAATCAGAAAATTTAACTTCCCCCAGTATTACTGAACTAAAAAAAATCTGTAACAACATGAATATTCTTGAAGATTTTTTTAATTGTTTTCCTAATTTTTTTTGCCATTCAGTTCTCCTGGTTCTCACTTTCTGCTCATATTTTGTGAAGTTTCCTCACTTCATGTTGCTAGTGTCTCATTGATTTTCTCTTTAGTTCTACCCAGTCTTTTCAAAGAAAACCATTTGTTTGTTTGCCAGGCTATAATCTTATTTTAGAAAAAAAAGAAAATGAGGAAAAAAAACCCCTTGCATTCAGTGTTAGTTTGGGGGCTTTTCAAGTCTCAGTATGCCACTTTTTGTTTTAAGGGTTCTTTTTTTACTTTAAATTATACATACACAAAAGGGGGCAAGCAATAGAAAATCAAGTATAAGTTGCTATTACTGTCTCACATTTGTAGCTTAACTGCTGACAAAGAAGATGTGCCTTAAGCAAGTAGTAATTTAATCAAATCTTGTGAATTTTAGGAGAATCAACCCGTGGTTTAAAGCATTGGTTTAGGTGCATTTCTCATTCTGGTACAGTTCCAAAAGTTGTTTTACCTGTGACAGTGAGGCCAGATCTTCATTAGTAAAAGGCAAAATAGATTTTGCAAAATCACTCATAGAGTGAATTGAAATCCAAATTTTTAATTCAGGTGCAGGAAAAATTGCAGCACCTGGCTCATTTAAGAGTGGAGTTAAGTCATATTCAGTGTCAAATTACACACATATGTATGTTTCTAAGGCCATACTTAAGCTTTTGCTTACAGTGCCTTCCAAGAAGTACTGTATTTAGGACAATAGAGTAAATTAGAAGCAAAGATGATATTTTTTCCTCTCCAGTCTGAACTGTTTAGCTTATAGATTTCTTACTACCTCTTCTTTTGCATACAGTAGATTTTGTGAGTGTTGGCACCTCAATGTACTAATGTATAACATCTTAGATAGTGCTTTAGTGTTCTAATTTATCTCAAATTGCACACATTTCCTGTCTGCTTTTAAAAATTTGCCAGTAGAAGGGTGATTCTATCAGAAATTAAAATAACAAGGCCTCGGGAAAAAGATTCCTCCAGAGATATTACAACTGCATTTCATTCATAGCAAAATATGAGGGTCTGAATCACATTCATGTCTTTAAAATTACACCTAACAGGCAAAATTTTGTTAATGCAATTTTTGTCTTTTTGGAAAAAGCAAACAAGCTGCAAAACCAAATAATTCATTACGTGGCCTGCGATTTGATATCGGTAGTTATCAATAACATAAAAGGAAAAGGTCTGGTTAAGTTTCCAGTTTCTTCCTTATGTATGTTAGTTAAAAGCAGAATATCAGTTTATAGTCTTTAATTTTACATAGTTGATTGTTCTTTTGCTTAGGGTGGAGCATATCATGATCCACACACAGAAGATGGAGCATCTACTAAGGAAAATCGAATTCTGTATAATGACCCTGTTCCGAGAAGAGTTGGCAGCTTTTACAGAGGTAAATCTTTCAAAATTAAGCAAGAATTTTAACATGGAATATGAATTAAGTGGTAGAAATGGATGGAGAGAGCTATCACGAACAACTAAAAAATTGGATTGGAAAAAGAATTGTTACCCCACTTTCAGAGACTGGGTTGACCTGCCAGGTTGTATGTGGTAACTGTATTAGTATCTTGTTATCTGCTTGCAAATGGTAACTCGCATGGATTGAGAGGTATATCCAGCTCTTTGTAAGAGTAGAACAAAACAAATTAATATTACCAAAGTAAATGGTTCTGTAAGGCTTTCAATTCACATTTTAAATTCTTATTGACATTATATCAAACACCTTTGTACTTGAAACACACTGACATACTTAGTGATCTATTTCAGACACTGGTTCATGGAACCTCAATGCCAGTTTTCCATTGCTCAAATCCTATATGCTTTTTTTGTTTGGTTTTTCAGACTTCCTTAAGATCAGTGTTTCCTTCAAGCGAAAGAACACTTATGTTACCCCAGTTCAGAATAAATAACAGCACAGGACTGTGTATGTACATATGCACACACACATAAATAGATACTGTTCTATTACGGTGAATAGAAGATGGTGATTTCTGAGCAGCTGCCTGATGGCTAAACCTGGGTAATCCTTTCAAAAAAGACAAGGATGATAAGTAGCTAATCACTGTCCTGCAAGTGTTAGGAGGCTTGTGGGGCTACCCTGAACCTTAAGAAGTCCCAATCAGCTAAAATTCGATTATGAGTCACCTAATAACCTTAAGCAGAGTCACAAATCTCCCTCTGATCCTCCTCAGGTGGATCAGTTGGCTGATGACCTGATTTAGACATGTTAAAATCTGCCAGTCCTTGCAAATGTCCTCCAGTGTCCCAAGTCCTGCATCCAGTTCTGGGGACCCTAACTTAAGAGCATGGAGCTGTGGGGAGTGGTCCCTACAAGGGCATGCTGACAGAGTTGGGATTTACTCAGCCTGGAGAAGAGAAGGGTTTGGGGAAAACTTATAGCAGCCTGCTAGTACCCAAAGGGCCTGCAGGAAAGCTGAGGCATGTAGTGATAGGATGAGGGGTAATGGCTGTGAAATAGAAGAGGCTAGATTTAGACTACATGTAAGGAAGAACTTTTTGTCTGCGAGGGCGGTGAGGCCCTGGCACAGGCTGCCCAGAGAAGCTGTGGCTGCCCCCTCCCTGGCAGAGTCCAGGGCCAGATTAGATGGGGCTTTGGGCAACCTGGTCTAGTGGAAGGTGTCCCTGCCCATGGCAGGGGGATCGGAACTAGATGGGCTTTAAGATCCCTTCCAACCCAAACCAGTGTCTCAATATAAAAGACTCTAAGCAATATTAAAGCTTGTACTGTTTTTAGCAGTGCTTTTGAGCGTAAGGCTTTGTAGCATGTGCAACAGAGAATCCTGAATCCTCAATACTGAATTGCTTTTATTAATCTTTGAACCACGTGTAAAATTGGATGTTCCAAGGAGGAATAACTTTACATATGTCATGTGCTAAGGATAGGTCTGGGGTTGTGTTCAATTCCATATTATGAAGTAGAGGTTTCATCCTCTTTATCGGTGAAACAAATACATTTTAGTTCACACACTTAATTATTGCTTTGGGAA
The DNA here is from genome assembly GCF_964237585.1 of Gallinula chloropus. Taxonomy (NCBI): domain Eukaryota; kingdom Metazoa; phylum Chordata; class Aves; order Gruiformes; family Rallidae; genus Gallinula; species Gallinula chloropus. The sequence goes on along the minus strand of NC_140085.1, from coordinate 130,720,632 downwards.
AACGATGCTGTGTTTAAATAAAGATACCATTGAATGCAAAAACTGTATGAAAAAATTAAATTAATATTTCTGCAGTTCTTAAGTAGCGATTTAATGCAAAGATGATTAACATATACTTTAGTACTATAGCTTGAACAAAAACTTACAGATTCAATTTTGATAAATAGTCTGGTGTGATACTGCGGTAGTGCTGCTATTAGTGTCAGCTCCATTTTTAATCCAGTGCAGGTATTTCTGGTGATATTCATATTTCTAATAAATGTATGTTCTAGGTATGTATGACTTATTTTCAAAACCGCAGTATGTATGTCTGAAAAATATGTAATACCTGATTTTGATCTTTTCATCTTCAGTGAATAATCTTTTACTCTTAGTCATATTAAAATCCAAAGCTATTTTTTTCAGGTTGGATACTATTTTTATTATTTTTTTCAAGGTCTAAGAGAAGACAAAGTGTAAACTAAAGTATTTTGTGTCTTTAATAACAGTATTCCAACCTTTTAATCTATTCCCTGTTTTTAAATATTGATCACATGTGTGGGTCCTTGCCCATAGAAATTTCTCAAATCTATTAACGACTCACCCAAGTTTTGATGATGGTCTCCTCTTACAACTCGTGTTACCTTGAACAGAACAGAGCATGCATTTTTTCAGCCATACATAAAGCACGACTGTATCTTCGCTGTCTTGTTTCTGTAAAAGAGGTGAAGTGGAAGGGGACAGCTGAAAGATGTGATTTTTGGCAGAGCTCAGTGTACATTCTTTGCTCTTTCTCTGTTCAGTTCCATCTCCACGCCCAGAGAGTACGTACATAGAAAACAATGTGTCAAACAGAGCCTCTGTGTTACCAGCAGACAGCAGCTCGGTGGCAAACCACTCAAAGAGACAAACCACCTTTGACACCTGGTGAGTTGCTATTTACACAGCTGTGTAGAGAATGGCAGGAAAAAAGAGGGATTTTTTTAGCGGGGCGGGGACACCAAACCACTTTTATTATTTCTTTCTTTTTCCAAACTTTGCAGTTGTCTACACATGCTTAGTTGCTTCCTCTGGCTATACTGACATAGCATTGCATGTTTACTGTCCCCTTTTGAGCAGCTAGGGACACTTCATTACACCATTACACCGAATGCATTAAAGATGACAGACTTTTGTTCAGTCTTTCCTGATGTGTTTTTTTTTTTCCCTGCTATGAATCTTTGGTTAAAGATAAAGTGCTTGTGTGCATATAGTATGGATAGCAAGGCTGTAGCTTCATCTGTGGATTCCAGAAGCATGAATTGTCAGGCAAATGGAAAAAAAATATCAAAATGCATGTTTCATATATAAAATAGGACTGTGTTCGTGAAGAATATAATACTCACCCTGCAATGGGGGCTGCTGCTCTTTTTGTTTACGTGCCACAGAAGGAAATGAGTACGTTCTATGGGAAAATGGACTAAGCAACATCTTAATGGTGTATATTGATTTGAAAAGATTAAAAGCATCAAATGGCTCCATTATATAACATAGAGCAATTAACTATAATTATGCTAATAGGATGACAGCATAGTTTTACAGGACTTAAAGGGTAATACTTTAATTTTGTTGCTCTGAGAGCTGTTCAGCTCTAAAACACATAAGAGTGTCTTCCACTTTATTTGATCACAATAAAGCACACTAATAAGCAAACGGAGCCTCTGAGGATTGGAGGGAGGAATGGACTGTATGCGTTCTCATGGTTTAACTAAGCTTTCCTACCACCCTCTGAAACACTGCTCTCTGAAGGCGCGGTAAAATCACACTATCTAAAGAACTCCTTCAGTGGTTTGTTGACTTCATGTCTTTCCTCACGAAAAACCTGTGAATTATCTGCTTAAAAAAGAAAGGGGGTGGAGGGGAGGAGGGAGGGAAACAACTGGTATTTCAGCTCATGTTCAGGTTATATACCCATGTCCGTGTGGGTAATAGAAGATGTTTGCTCCAGAACCCTTGCCACCTGCTCTGATTGACTAGAGTCTGCTTCCTGTCCTTCAGTAGCTCCACCTACAGCTGTTAAGCAGAAGTTAGCTGAGGAATCCAGTCCTTTATGTAAAAAGGTGGTACTTATGTTGTGACTTATGTGGCTAAAGAAGTTATTCATTCCTACTGTTGAACCCTTTTACGTATTTCAGTGTCCTTCATATCTGACTTTTTTGATCTTGCATAGAAGATAAGCCAAGTGGAACCTTGTTTTGCTTTATATATCATTCAGCAGTATATTACCTTTTACTGTGTGGTCACTGCAAAGAAACATGTAATGTTATTTTAACTCTGAACTGAAATAATACCGTATGTTATTAGAGCTGGTTGGGAATTTTTTGACTAAGTAATCTTTTGCTTACAATGCCAAAATATTGAAAGCAAAACTTTTCAAAGGAACAGACTGATATCCACTGACCTTTTATTGGGAAGATTCTTCAGCTCCAGGATGGGATTGCCAGTCAAAACCAGAGATACGTTCAAAATAATAAATATTCTGGGGTCAGCATTATTTATTGGAATGTGAGGGAACTCAAATGCAGGGCCTTTGTTCTTCCTTATTTAACCAGAGCCTTGAACTGAGATCTTAGATCTACCAAGCAAACGCCCTGAATCAGAAGTCAGAGGGTATTCTGGGGCACATTCTGTTTCCCTCAGCATATTCTCTTGAAGCTGTTAAATCTTGTTGGAACAGTGAAAGGCCCACAGAGATGCCGACTACGGCCTAGCGAGTAAAGGCCTTCGCTGTTAACTTTGAGAGAGTTAGATTTAAGTCCTTGCTCCAATTAACGTACTCAAATATTTTCACAAAGTGGAACAGCTCCTTTGAGAGAAGAACTCACAGAAGAATAAGCATTTCTTCTTGTGAAATGGGAGGAGTGGCAGTGCCTGCAACACCAAGTTACTGCTGTTTTGGCATGTGTTTCTCTTTCTCTTTGCTTTTCCTACTCCCTATTTTCCTGAAATGTTTCCTGCCCAGCTCTACATGTTAACTCTGTGCAAGTTGTCCTGGCAATGGTCTAATGTTGTTGCAAAATTGTTCTGTGCCATAAATGCAGCTTAATCAGATTCCTGAGTGATGTAGAGTCTATGTTCCTCTACCTAATTTCCTGTATAGAAGCTGTGTAAATGCTTATGAGAATGTTGAAAGCTCTAACGGAATGTGATTCTGCTTACATCAATTTTATGATGAAGTAAATATTTGATGTTTGACTGACATACGTAACTGGTACATGACAAGTCATCTTGAATTATGAGTGACATGTATTCCACCCGGACTTGCCACTACTGTACAATATTGCTTCTCTCATACTACTGCTCTGTGTTGCCTTTCTTCTGTCAAAAGAATTTGTGAATGTTTGCTAGACTGAATTGTCACAGATGTTCCCTTGTCTGTGTGTGCATTTCTTCACTCTGTCCCCACTGTCCTGCCTCTTTACAAATAAAGATGTTATAAACTCGACTTTTGTCATCAGGTTTTACTCTTAAATTACTAAATCATTTCTGAACTTCAGACAACTTGATTTGAAAAAAGGCACTTTTTCATCCTTCTAGAAAATCCTTTCTTTGCCAGAGTTTAGTTTCCTGACCTCAAACCTGTTCAATTTTCCCCTTTGACACAAGAGTAGATATTTTCTTCTCTTTTACTTGTACGAGCTTTGTTTTGAGCCAGACAAAATCAGTAGGTATAGGCAAAGACACTTAACCTCGCTCTTCCAGTGTGTCTAAATGTTGGCCTGAGTTACCCTTGCAGTTGTTACACTTCTAAATATCTCTCTGGAATAAACTCCAACGTGCAGTACTTTATCTCACATCGTATTGGAAGTGTTTGCATTGATTTGCTTACAGGGTATCAGGGGACTTCTGGAAAGCTTTGTTGTTTAGACCATTTTACATTCATTTAAATGTATTCATTCTATGACAAACAGCTTCTCTAGCGTGTGCCATACCTTCCTGCAAAAATAACAAAAAGGAGAATATATACTATTGCTTATTATTTTATTTGTATTTAATATTTATGAAAACACACGAACAGTCATCCAAGAAAAGAAAGAAATCCCACTCTTAGGAGTATCAAAGGCTTACAATTATCTACCAACCATTAATTTCCAAGGCTCAAAAATAATACAGTATTTTGTAAACATGACATGACTGGCTAGAATATTGCTGCATCAGTGTAACAACACGATCAGGCCTTACGTTCCTCAAACCAGAATGTTATCAATATGTGAGCAAGCTACTTTAAACCTTGTTCAGCTGTTGCTGCTGTTCAGCTGTTGCTGCATTGTAAATACTTCCTGGTTCATTTTCAGAATTACTGAAAGTGTAAAAAATATCAGGAAATTACAGATTTGTAATTCACAAGCTTAAAAATCACCTGTGTGTGTTACACTGGTTGAGGCTTTAGGAATCTGCTCTGCGTAGCTTGCAGATGTTCCCCTTGCTCATGGTATAGCTTCCCCCAACACTTCCTGCACGAGACTCCTGCATATGCATTGTTGTCCGATACATTTGCTTCATTTATCAGTTTGGCAACATCTGAGCCTCCCTGCCAGTCTCTTCTGGTAACCAGTGCCTCTTCCCTCACCCTTCTCCAGTCATTGGTGGTTTTGTTTTGTACTAAAAACCAGATGGTGCAGTGTAATGTTTTTTGCAAGGAAGCTTTCCAGAATTTGTAGTTGTTAATGTTCTGACCAAAAAAATACGTCTACTGAAGTATATGTTCTGTAAGTTGACAAAACAAACTACTTCCAAATTTTTATGGCTACCAGTGTCAAATGATAAAGGATGGGGGTGGTGAGGGGAAGAAGGAGGGGTGTGGTGTGTAAAACATATGCCTGCACACACAGATATACAAATACTTTTATAGTGATGACATAACTTGAGGTGATCTAGTGGCTTTAGTGGCTTCTGGGTGATGTTCTGTGTAGGAGATAGTAGATGTGGGGCTCATTCCAGTTAATAAATCCTCCTTTCCCACATGAAAAAAAAATTGGTTTTCAGCTCCAAGCAAAGTTCAGATTTCATGTCTGACTTTAAAAGCCTTGCACTTGAAAGCTTAAGACCAAAAAGTTTTACGGTGGGCTTCAGCTTGTGGGATTGAGATTCTTGCCTTCAGTAGACCATCCATTCGAGGTGCTTCCCTAGTTGCTGACATTTTCTTCTTTTCATTTATGGTAACTCTGTAACTGCCAAGGGTTTACTTTAAGCAAAACCAAAACACCAAATTAGAGTTTGTTCATTTATCTTTCAAAGAAAGCTTCAGATGTTTCATTAGCTCCTCCATTAGACCAAAAATCCTTACTCATGTCATTGTGAGAAGTTCAGAAAAGGGAGTAGCGTGCTGGCAGTTAAAGAGGATTCCAGAGCCAGGCTGCCAGCTGAAGAGTAACTGAAAGAAGCATGAGGAACTGCCTCCCTAAAAGAGCTGAATGCAGTACAAATCTCTATGGCAGCATGAATGCATCATGCTTCATAGCAGTTCTTTGCAGTTAATATTCAAGCACATCAGCTTGCTTGCCCCACGCATGTTTGCTGCTGCACCTCGTTGTACCTGCACGAAGTCAGATGCCTTTCCTGCCCGGGGGCAATAAATGCCAAGTGATAATCACAGAATTTCTGTTTACACCTCTCCCTTTCCCAAAATTCCCCGAGCAGAATAACCAATGCGATCTATGGTCTGTGTCCTAAGCATGGAAATGGCACATGAAGATAAAATAACAAAGAAAACAAAGAACACTGTGTTTTGCCTTCGGTATGGTGCTTGAGGGTGAGCTCTCTGAGCAGAGGCTCTTCTGTAGAGCTGGTCTTACTTGTTAGTACAAGAGACGCTGCGTAACAGATGCCGGTGTGACTGTTTGATTTCAAGAGCCAAAGCTTTATGCACAATGCCAAGATACTTGCAGTTCTATTGTTATGAGCTTAGTGTTGAGTGACTATACCGCACAGATTATGGTTTTTTTCCTCATCATCCTAATTTTTTCCTGTACTGTACATTGTCTGAAAATCATCTTTTGGGATGCCTAAAATATCCCAGTGTTTCATCGATCAAAATGTTCTGCTCTATTTTTACTCAGTACAAAATCCTGGTGTTGAAGCTTCCTGCTATAATGCTATATATGTTCACTCTCTTCACATAATGAGCATGTGTTTTGGAGCAGTTGCTTTTCAAGGTCAGTGCTTTTTCAGACGACTGTACCGCAATATGAGTCATAGGAGTTAATGACATAAACCACTCAGTGAAAGACCACTGGCTTTTGGGTAAGCAGCGATTGAAAACCAACAGGGTCCTCAGTCCCTTATTTTCCTCCTCTGCCTGGTCACTGTAGGCACAAAGGGAAAATGATGGTACAGAATCTCACTTTTCTGCTTATCTGCTTATTCTCGCCTGGGTTTACTGGACAAAGACAAGAACCACACTTGAGGGAATCTCTGTCTAATAATATGGCAAAAATTGTCACAAGCTTTATTCTGAAGATTAAATCCACCTCTAGAAATACAGCATCTCCATTTTGGAATAGACTTTGCAACACAAAAGCCATAGCCAGACATTGAAAAAATTTAAAGGACCATGTAGACTAAGCACATGGGGACTTCAGAATGATCTGACACTGGTTCCTAAGCAGACAACATAGTTCCTGGGTTGGGAATTTGTACTGGGGCTGTGGTTTGTGGTACGAGTGTAGACATGGATGCACAGCAGCTCCTTTGGAGAAAGGCTCTGAAGAATCTCAGCCCCGTTCGCCTGACTTTCAGAGTACAAGCAGGATACTTGGGGTGCATGCTTTCCTCCATTTTTTTCTAACAAATCAAGGAAAAATTATTTAGTAAATAATTCAGTAGTGGTTTTGTCTACGTTGAGGCAGTCTCATGAGTTCGTTGAACCCGTAAAGCTGTGAGTAGTCTTTACTCTTGGGCTTTCTCCTTGGTGTTTTAAGTGAATAGTACAAGACTGCCTTACTGCTATAATGCAGTGACACCAAATATAGGGATGTGACAGGAACAGGACCCTTAGCAATATGATATATTTAAACTATGTGTTATAAATCTAAAAATTTTATTAAACTAGAATTTCTTCCTGTAGCTTTGTAATTTTCATATTAAATCTATGTTGCTGTATACATGAGTATCTTTCCTGGGTCTTGATGTTACATTCCAAAAATCTCAATCATAAAGATTTCCACCATCCTCTTTGCCTGTAAAATATTTCTCTAAGCCCATTTTCTTACTCAACAATTATATTTCATTACAGCATTCAAACACAGCGTGCATTTCTATCCAAAGCCAGGTACCATTTTGAGCTTGAGATGGTTTTGTGAGGAAGTGGATGTAGGAATTGATGAAACCTCCTATCAGAGTGAAGATACACTTATCAATAAGGAGGATGATTCCAGTGATTCCTACCCCAATTATGTGTTTTGCATTTGGTTGGGAAAAAATGTCAGCTTGGCATGTAGTAGCAGCTGAATCACCAGCTGATAGCATAGCATTTAAAGCCAGAATTAGAAGCCAAAGATAACTATAGCAGACAGCTAAATGTTGCTACATTACAGTTACCCCAAGAAAAGCTGTTCCTGTTTGTCATCCAGAGCCCTTAGAACAGTGACTTTCCTTCAGGCTTTCTATCAAGACAATGGATTCATTTAATTTTTGGGAGAAAGGACTATTAAATCACCTAGTATGGTTTTCTGAATGTTAGTTGCCATTAAACATCACCTGTTCCCTGGGGTTCAGGCCCAGTAGCATACCTGACTAACGTTTCTCTCCCAGAAGAGCATGCAGTTGTCCCGATTTGAAATGTCAAAGATGGGAAATCCCTTTCTTTACTAAGGAGTTGGCACTTAATGGTTCTCATTTTTAAAATCAGTGCCCTATTTCTGATAGGACTTCTCTGGCTTCAGTGTCCACCTACTTGTTCTTGTTACGCCTTTGCCCTGTGCTTTAAAGACCCTTCTAGCAGCCTGTAATTTTTCCCCAGATAAGTACTTGCGTGCCACAATCAAGGACGCTAAATGTTGGGGCTGGTTTGGTCATGTTTTTTGAACATATTAAAGAGACTGAAATCTCTGACTCTTTCAACGTGTGCCATTTTTCCTAGCTCTGAAATAATTTCTGTGACACTTGCCTGCACCATTTCCAATTCTCAAAGTATTTCAAAGGGCTTTAGAACGGCATTCAGTTACGTCTCACCATGTCCTACCTAAACTCTCTTTTTACCCCACCAGTACTTTACATACCTAGTTTATCGTAATAGGTATGTAAAGTATACTAGGTAAGTATACTAGTACTTACTAAAGTAATGTGCTATTTACCAGCTGTAGTTAATTCAGCTGCATAGATGAGTTAAAAGTTGGAAATTTAAAAGATGGAAATTTAATTCAGGCCAGTCACTTGTTCCACTTTCGGGTCATCTTCTTTTGCCAGCACTGTCTCACCCATATATAACAAACTGACATTTTTAAGTTGAACTGGACAGCAGTAGATCCCCTGCTTCCCCGGTGATAAATTTGGAACCGTGTCAGCAAAGGTCAGGAAGTTCTTACCGAAATTGGTTCTCTCTGGTGAACTTTGCAACTCATGGCTCTCCAGCAAGCAATGGATAAACTGGACCTGTGCTTTTATACCTCAGCACCATTTGTATGTTCTCTCAGATACAATTTTCATTTTTCTAAAAAGACCTTGTGTATGATATTTTGGTTTGAATATTAAATTACAGCTTTAAAAAAAAAAAGAAGACATGCATGCGTTCCTTTTCCCTAAATAACTACTCACTGGTTTGAGCTAAGCGATTTACCCTAACACTCTGTTCCTCCTAACCCATTGATAAAAGGCTATTTATCTGGTATTTGTTATAGTATCCCTTGAACCAATGAATGCTAAAGCATTAAGTATCTTTTTGCTTCAATCAATAATTTGCATTCCTTGGCATAAGATTTCATCGTTACATGGAATTTACATAATATCAAAAATAAAATCTCTCTTACAATACCTTATTTCATGTTTAGGAAAAGTCCTGAAAACCTTAACAGTCATTCAGAACAGCTCAAGGAGAAAGAAAAGCAAGGTTTTTTCAGGGCAATAAAAAAGAAAAAGAAGAAATCTCAAACCGTAAGTAGACTGTATTTCTAAAAGAAAACATGTTTATCAGTTTTGAATTCTACCCTTTCAATACACTAGATTAGTACAATAGTTTTGTATTACTCATGATCATGTCCTCATGTAACTATTTGCTCTTTTATTTTCTCTCTTCCCTATATGAAAGTCAAATCCTTCCCCTGCTCAGGGTTTATTTATCTGCCTTTTCAAATATTTCTTCACCTACCAGTCCTGTGCATCTTTGCTTTCATTCAGACCCTCTGAGAGCCAGTTTTGATGCAAGTTCTGAGCTGATGTTGCAGCAAATTCTTTTGCAGGATATGGTGGTGCCATTCCATAAAAAGCAAACGGGTTATCATGAGTCCTCAGAGCGTGAATAATTGCAGACACCTGTTAGGAGGAGATCAAACTGTTATAAATGTCGATTATTTCCAGTCTTTTTCGTAGCGTTGTCTTAATAACACCTCTGTCTCCTTGCTGCACCCCATGGCTGGAATAAGGATGATATGTCTTAACACATTCTTAACACTTTGTTTTGTCGGGGAAGGGATTGTGGCTTTTGTTATTTGGTATAAGTATTTGGTGGCTTTTATATATTTTTACATTTTCATCTGTTTTGGAGGAGGGTGAAAGAACTGTATTTTATCAAAGACCCAGTGGTATATTAACAGTTCACAAAGCTCATCATGAAAGTCTCCCTAAGAACTGAAGTTACTTAAACATCATTTCATCACATTCTCAGATTGCAGATCTGGAAACAGTAAAATATTTAAAATTTCAGTTACATACAGTTTGTTTTACAAAATGTTAAAACTGCAGGTACTTTATACTCAATTCTAGCTAGTCCAAGTGTGGTTTTGCAGTTCTCAAACAGGCCACCAGAAGCAGAACTTCTGAATGTTTCAATAATTTTTTACTAAAATAGTGCTATGTTACTAAATCTTATGTGCAAAACAGTTTCATAAATAAATGCTTGTCCTTCTCCGTTACCTGTACTTTTCTCTGTGCTTCGTTCTGACATTTTGTTTTCCTGGGTGATAAGATCTTGGTAGCAAAATAAGAATTCTACCCAACATTATATTTTTTAAGGATGATCTTTTCACTAACGTGTGACTCCATTGCTAACCTGTTAGTAAGAGTAACTCCTTGATATTGTATTATGTCAGATGCAAACAACTTGCAAATAAGAGGATAAATTTCAGACTTGATCTGGAATCTGAAATTCAAACTGTGCCATATCAAACTGTGTTTTATCTAGCTGAGGGGTGGTCTCCAACAGCAATGTATGCCCTGCTTTTCAGAGGAGCTTACTTTAATTCCCCACATTGAGGGTTTGGTTTTGTTTCAAGAACTCGATGCCATTCACATACCGAGCTGCAACATTTCTTTAAGTGTAACTGCAGCAACAATTTTGAAGGTTCTCAGAGCAGAGTAAATCATACTCGCTCTTTACAGCTAAATCAGCTTCAGAAGAAGTTAATGGTACCACAGGGCAAAGGAGAGTAACTAAATCAAACTATCTACTGTTGTAGAGGGAAGTGATATAGCTCTGGGTGTTGGTGGAGAGCTGATCTTTGACAACTGGGTTAGACTGATTATCAGGCTTCTTTTGTTGCTGTTTTTTCTATTAATTGTAAGGAACACGTGAGCCTGTGTTAATCAGCACTCAGAAATGTGCCTTGCCTTAGTGCTGGGCAGGTTCTAGAGCAGTGGCACCTACCTCTCCTTCTGGACTTGTTCATCCTGATGATACCTGTACCCAGTGCAAATAGGATCATTTGCATTAACTGAACAAAATGTCTGGATTATAACTCTGGGACTATTTGATTTTAAAATGTCTGTGAAAGGATAGCACACCTAAGGCCATTAGTGTCCACAATGCATTTAAAAAGCAAATAAGGTGTTAAAATTGCACTGTTTGAGTGCACTCTGATTCCAGCTGTTCAGACGTGGTGGTGAGGGGAAAAAAGAGAAAAGCCCAGCTGCTCCATGGTGTATCAGCTACTTCCAGATTAACCTGTGGCAGGGAAGCACTGGCTGGTGTGTGCTGCACTGCAAAATCCAGCACTTCCCAAAACATCTGAATTGCAACCACCTCGATCTGTAGCTGCCAAAACCATCGCTTATTACAAGACAGGACAGAGTTATGTATAATCCTTGCTCCTGTATCTTCTCAGTCTTAAGTAGCGGGAGAGAGTGGGAGGGAGAGAGGTTTTGGATGAGGGAAAATTACATTGGCTAGTTAGAACTACTGTCCCACAAGAAGATGAATAAATCAGCTAGAAACTTGCTGGCATCAACTTGATTTTTGGCCCCAAACAGAGACTGAAAAACCTCTTCTCATTTCTGCTTAACAGGACAGCGTCTGGGGCCAGACTGTACCCACTGATGTGGGTACAAGTGTCTGGTTCAGACACCGTTCCTTGTTCTTCTCCCCCTGACTGCTGAGGACATCTGTCTTAACAAACACTGGGATGTCCATTAGGATCTTTGAGCTCAAACAAAATATGATTACCCTCAGTTCAACACCAAATTTGACGTCAGTAGTGAAAGCTGTAACAGCACTGGAATAGTAACTCTTCAAACTACATGAAGAATGTTTTCTATGAATTGATATTAAAAATCTAACATATAGCTTGTGACTACCCAAGGTTTTTTTTCTGAGGCCTAGAATTCCTATAGAGTCCTAAAAGTATGTAACTCCACTTGTTTATTCTGACACAGACTTTCTGCAGCAAATAACAAGCTAGACTGTAGAACTGTCACAATGCTGAGGAGCATGTCATAGAATTAGAATTCATTAAGAGGGTGATAATATCACATCTGCTAGCTACTATTTATTCCTGATATCCTTTGGCAAGTCTCATTATGACTCTGATTGTCATCAGAGTCATAAAATGTATCTAGCTGAAATTGGATTGGAGACATCTTCTCAATAATGTCTTTCTCAGAATCTCTGACAGCCCAGAACTGATCCCAGCTCCTGACGCTTCTTCCTGCAGAGTTGTTCCCATTGATCATTCTCCCTAAGGTTCTCCAGTGCCAGTTCCTCGTGGGATAATAATTGTTACTGCCTGCTACAGGAATTCTTTGCAATATTGGTTTTGCTTACCTGTTCTCCGTTTCATCTTGTTTGGAGTCTTTTAGTAAGGTAGCAAAATGTTTTGAGGGTCGCTAGAGTCACAGTTTTTTTCTGTCATCTGCCACCAAACAATTTGATATTTGTGAGGGTTGGGCACAGTGTCAATAGGCACTGTGCTGTCTTCAGAGGAGCCCAGGTTTTGCAGGTTTTGGCACATGTTGCAAGCTAAGGCCTGAAGAAATCATCTGCCTTGCAAAAAGACAGTCGCAGGTGAGCGTTCCTCCAAGTGATGCTTTGATTCCTTTTTGATTTACTGAACTTCAAACAGGAAATTCTTCTGCCCATGAAGTTCCTAAACAAGCTGTGCTAATTAGTGACTCTGTCTTTCATTACCTTGGGTGGTATTTAGAAGAGCTGCGAAAGCTGCCCTCGCTTGAGGTAGTGCACTCACTTTATTTCTTTTTGGTTTAAGTTTTCTTTCAGATGGCAAAATGATGCTAGGCAAAGGGTGTGGCCCCTGTGCCACTTTTACCCAAGCAGGGGAGAAACAGCCCCGTTCACGATTTTAATACTTGCCAGTTCTGTCTGTTGTCTGTGCGTCCGTCAGTCGCACCACCAAGTTAAAACACAACAGCCGGTGGCCTTGTGGTCACACGTGAAGGTGTTTAAGGCACATTTGTGTCAGAACTGAAATAATTCATCTTGGAGCCTGAGCCCTTTTTGCAAGTTAAAAATAGAATACTGTTATTTCTCTTCGTGGTAGCTATCAACTGCTCGCTCTGAAACCAACTCCTGTTACTGTTAGTGTATCTTTGATAGTTTATTTATTTAAAAATAAGAAAAGTCGTACTGCTTTAGATCATTATCATAAGTAACAAATGATTGCCAGAATTACAGGATTTGATTCAAAGCTTGGGAAAACCAACCAGACTTATCAGTTGTTTCCAAGAGGCTTTGAAAGGCATTCTGCATTCTGATGACTCGGGATGTAAGAATAGGTGTACTCAACTCTTTTTACACTCTTTATATGCATTGAGTTTCTTGAATTTGTTCTGTATGCTTTTTTTTGTTGTTGTTCAATCACTATTGTATTTTCCCAAAGCAAATTATAGGATTAATGCCATAGATTGTCAGAATTTAAAGAAAAAAAGGGAAAAATTATTATAGTAAGGACAGATCTCTCAAACTGAAATACTATGCATTTAGATTTTGTATCTTATATTGCAGACAGACTCAAGCAACGGGGAGAATCCAAGCATCAAGAAATCCCTCTTTCCTCTTTTTAATTCAAAGAATAATTTAAAGCATAGTTCTTCTTTGAAAAAGCTTCCTGTAGTCACTCTACCCATGGTATTAATTTTTAAGTATAGTAGCACCATAAAATGCTCCAGTAAACTTGTTTTACTGACTACGGCAGCATGTGTTTTATTTTCATGGGATCACTTTCTCTTCATGCCAGTTAAGTATCTTGGGCCAGTTCAATAAATTTCAGTAAAATTGGAAGTCCTGTTGAAATAGATTGTTCCTAAATTATTTATATATATATATATTTGATATACTGAAAATATAACTCACACAGTTCTAGAGAGAATAAGCCCTGGGACTAAGACTAAAGGGGGAAAATAATTGTGAAATCACATATGCTTAAAATTTAACTGTCTTGTTCTGTTTCATCAGGAAAAAAAATAACCTGATTTGGTTCATAACTATATTGGAAATACATTTTTTTAATGCAAACTGCTCCTTTATATATGAATTTAACCAAACATTAACAAAATTAACCAAATATTAACAATATATTATCTTCAAACTAAATTTCAGCTCGTGCCTCTGATGTATTTTTGTTTGTCCTGATTGTTCATGATAAAAGACAGGTTGCATTAAAAATAGCTTCAAATTTAAATGTCCTTTTTTTTGCTTAGAATTCCTGAAAAGAGATAAAACCCAGCATATGAGTTTTAAATTATCCTTCTGCCATAAACTTTGTTGCACTTTCAGCTTGTTTTGGAGGAGGAAGGTTGGGGATTTTTCTGCTTTACTTCGGGATATTTGTGGAGGAAAGGAGGAGCTCTTAGTTTTGTGATGGCAATATCAGCCAGACATCAGTTCAGAGAGATTTTGGGCTGCTTCTCACAGGAATGAATTTATAGAACTGATCCATGGTCTTAACTGCAGTATGGAATGCTTTCGAAATGAAGATGAGGCTCAAAGATTATTTTTCTTTTTCTCTTTTTTTATTTGTGAAGCCTTGTTTAACTGCTCTCTCTTACAGCAAATAAGACTAACAGCATGCAAATGCTTTAAGGGCTAAGGGTACAGCAAATCTGCATGATATCCACAGCCCCTTGCTCTGACTGTGGGGAGAAATATTGAAAGGTCATTGCAATTCTGCTGCGGTAATGGGCTTCACTTGCCTTCTGTAATTAACTGGGGAAATGATTTACAGCTGTTCTTCAGAATGTATTAGGAAGCCAGTGTTGAATATTTTGTTGCAGATGCCTAGCAGTGATGGTCAGGATCTCCTGGCATTACAGAAAGCCATTCATTCTTCTAATCACCAGAGCAGCAGGCAGAAGGATTGGCATCCTGAGAAGATGACAGAAATCCAGCCTCATGTAAGTGGCGTTATCAATTCCCTGTATTTTAACATCTCTGAGGTATCTTGTCAGCTTTTTCTTCTTTTTTTTTGGGGGGGGGGGAGAGGATTATTTCCCAACTTCCCCATTTGCTGCTCATTGTAGAAAATCACGTGCTTTCAGTCCTGCAGAATTCATTGAAAACCTAGACCTGAATGACAAGGAAGAGAGACTAAATGTCCCTGTGTCTATCTCTGAGCCCGACAGAACACTGGTTGTGTTTCTGTATGAGAGGCAAGCAGCATTTCAGTGCGTGTCTGTGGCAGCTGTGCAGCACTGTAGCCCTCCAGGCAGCTCTGCAAGGAATGGTGCATCCCAAGGGCACACTGCTACTTGACGCAGTCGGATACTTGATGGGGTCACCAGAGCATCATGTTAGGCTGGGGACTGTGCCTCACCTGGCACAGACTGCGGATTAAGCACGCTACATTACTGGAGCGTAGCACTGCGCTAAGGCAACTTTCCAGAACCAGTTCTAAAACCAGCTTGGAGAGCAGGGTTTGGGAAGGATCTCCAGTGCTGTGCTCTATCAATGTTATAGCATTGAAAACTGAAGCGTGTTCACAGCAGCTGCAGTGCTTGGAGAAGCAAGTTGCTCTGTGAGCTGTGGAATATAATATTGGAGTCTGTTTTCATACCACTTTGTGTACTCAGGCTTCCCCAGGCTCTTCCTACCCATTTCAATAACCCTGTGGTTCCATTTCCCTCCAACCTGCTCACCAGGTAAAGAACGTGTGAGGCACTAGAGCAGGTTAGCACCCAGCTGCCAGCAAGCACGGGGTGTGCTGCTGCCAGGCCTTACTTCAGTGCAGGGGATTACTCAAGTCTCCCTCCAACCCCTAAGTGACATTCACAATCATTTTAGGAACTTTGTATTTCTGATACTTGTGCCTCATAAAATGTGGCTGAGGTTCTAAAGTCAGTAGCAGGAGTCATGACAGATGGGCAGCTAATGCAATTGTCTCTGCCTCTGTTTTCACAGGAAACAAGGTTAAAACAATTGACAGGTACGGTGGTTTTTTTCTGATGTAGGAAAGGTGCCATCTTTTCAGGCAGCTAATAGATTGAATCATAATGAGAAAGCATTTTCTCTGGTGTGTAGCCATAAAAGAATTTATTTACTGAAAGGGTTGTGAGGCATTGGAACAGGCTGCTCAGGGAGGTGGTGGAGTCACCATCCCTGGAGGTATTTAAAAGGCATGTAGATGAAGTCATTAAGGACATGATCTAGAGGTGGACTAGTCAGGGTTAGGCTGCAGTTGGACTCGATGATCTAAAGGGTCTCTTCCAACCCAGGTGATTCTATGATTTTACAGCTGGGAATGAAATATTCCAAGTGGGCAGATATTAGAAGTGAAGAAGTCCTGTGAAGGTCAAGGTGTTCAGTTGAGGACATGACGGTTTTGTTACGGGAAGTCTGACATGCTGGAGAGCAGAAGGTCAAGTGCTTTTCTGCGTGTCTTTCAGAGCCAGCCTTTAAAATCTCTTCGAAAGCTCTTGCACCTCTCCTCTTCAAACCACCCCGTCCCTGCTGAGCCTCGCTTTCAGCCCTTACCGAGTCAGCCGGCCAAAGCATCTTTCTCTGAAGTGCGAATTCACCCCATGAGCCAAAGCTCCGGCAGCGGCGGTGGCAACGTGCGGCAAGAGCCTCAGCCAAAAAGCAGGCCGACGCTGCAGATACCGAGCCAGCTAGAGCCTTCCTGGCACGTCTCCCCGGTGAACAGGAGCACGGGTGAGGGGCCTCCCTACTCCGACCAGCTGCCTTCCAAGAGCGGACAGAACGGGCACACGTACAACCGAACAAACCGATCGCGAATGCCAAACCTGAACGATTTGAAAGAGACAGCCTTGTAATTGCACCCCAGAAATTAGGCCGGTTCGGGTAGAGATCAGCGTAGGGGAGCGGTGGTGGTTCTGGTGATGGTAAGACTGCATTTTCAGCTCTGTAAAGGTGTGCAATATGTACGTGTGGAGCTATGCTCTTCGGCGCCACAGTGAGAGTCAGGGATTATACAGTAAACCAAGCTGGAATCTGAATTACCAGTCATCGGGAATGTCGCTGGATGCCAGGCAGAGTGTGCCGGTCGGGGGAGAAATCCGCCTTGCTGTTTTCTCTCCTTTACATTCCAGCTTAGTGCACATCTCTGTCTGAAAGCTGGGAGACTTCTGGTACGTACTGGCACTTGGAAGGGTGAAACCATTCATGTCTAGACCTGTGCCCTTACTGCATTTTTTGCTGCCTAGTTTAAACAGTGGGGTTTATGTGATAAAAGTGTATCCCTGTTAAGGGTTTAAAGTTAAATTGTACGTCTTAAATTTGTTTTTTAAACTTCCATATTTGATAGGATTTGTAATATTTATTTATGATGACCTAATATCGTACTGTTACAATCATATCTTTTCTGTTCTTATGTAAAGTTATTTTGAGCTGTTTGAAACATTGTGAAGCAGTGCAACAGCTACAGTAGTTTCTATAAAAAACTAACAGTAACATTTATATATTGCATCAGGAGTATTTTATTCTATATATAAATATATATATAAATGGAAAATAACTGTCTGTTTTTTAAATATACTCATTTAAAAGAAAAGTATTGTTATGACACTATCTGCCATATTTTTATACATTTGTGATATAAAGTGCAGTACTATACTTCTAATAAAAGGAAGTTGAATGTGGGTATAAACGTGACTGCAACAGTATGAATCTTGCTCGGCCATGAGAGCCTGGTATCGGAGGCAGTATTGGTAACGAACAAAAGGCAACAGCCAGTTCCAAGCTTTATTCTGGGCTATTCTGTTGGAAGTATTGGCTAAGTGTAAGAGACTGCCGAACTGTACAGTAATCTAAATGTGGTACGTTCTCCCCTGTGTCCTCGGCTTTCCTAGTAATATCGATGGGATTTCTGCATCTGCATCAAGAGCACAGCGCCCCGGTACCAAATTTTCTGTTTCCTCTAAAGAGATAAAGTGCCCCGTGACTACAAGCTAAAGCAGGTGCTTTCCCACGTAATAACAGGGGTGAAAACCAAAGAAACATAGCATGAATTGCAAGTGAAATGCCAAACTTTTGACACTTAACGCATAGCATGGCGCTGCAGATCATGGTATAAGCTTCTACGCATACGTGTGTTTTACATCTTGTTTAGCAATCTATTAACGAATAAGATAAACACTGTATTTAAATTTAAACTACTCTTGCACTTTTTATTCTATTTCAGGATGTATTTAAAGCTACAGATCTGATAGTTGGATATTGAGGGAGAAGGTTGCCGTGCAGCTTTGTTTCTCCTTAGGTCTTACTATCTGAGTATTCCCCTACACAGTTCAGTTACCAGTCTCGACAAAATACTAGATCTTGGGTTCCGATCTCCTGTACAACAACACTAAAACTGCCTTTATGTTGGTGAATGTCAAGTGTAGCAAATACACAACCCGATTCCTCTGTTGCTACCGGTAAACTAACTCAACGGTGAGCCGGGAGGAGTCAAAAATGTTACGCCAGTCTAAACTTTGTGCAATAAGAGGAGAGTCAGGCCTGTAGTGTCAGAACAATACAATCTTTCCTTCCTAAACACGCTAGTTCAGCAACCTCATTACTCCGCGGCATAGCTTGTTTTCTGGATGCTGTCCCCAGGAGACACTTGTACTTGCAAATCCGTTGTCTTTTCCAGAAAGAGATTAACCTGAATGTAAATCGGATGATTTAGCCATAGATGTAGTTAACAGAAGCAGCCAGGCAGTAAGAGCTGAACCTCCTTCTTGGATAACAATGCAAACTGGACGTGCTGTTCGGTACCTCTCGAGTCATACCAAAGGTCTAACCGCAACAAAATTGGCGCCACTGCTCATAGGGTGTTTGTCTGAAAGTACAATGTGGAAGGATGTTGCATCAGGTTTGTCCAGGGCAAAAGGGTCGGTCTCGTAAATTCAAAAAATTACAAAATAGGAATTCTTTCTTTGTCAACTGCCTGCCAGAAATGTCCATGTGATTTTCTACAGATATAGCTGATATGTGCTGTCGAGATATATATGATATATACTGTCTTAATATATCATATATATAAATACAGTAGCCATGAAAGGGTATTGAGTTTCAGATGAGTTCAGTGGGCATCCGGGAAAGGCGCTGTGGTGTTTACCTGTCCCTGCCAGCAGAGTTTAGCAGCACAGTTTAGCATCTCTTTTGGATTCGCCGGTCGGTCCCAACAAGGTTGGTTAGTCCCGTTCTCTGCTTTGAGGTGGGCTGATGGCACCCCCAAAGCAGTGTTGGAAAGTGGGGCTCCAAGCAGTACGATCTGAATTGCCCCCAAGGAAGCGTTCAGATTAGTCTCTCCTCCACTTTGCGGATACATCGTGCGAGACTTTCAGCTCGGTGGGAAGAGCTTCGTGCTGGGGGTGGCGATACTGGGCTGTGTGTGGCTGTTCTGATTTCTAGCAAGAGAAAGTGTTTCCAAAGGTGGCTGTTTCTGTGGTTTGGGTTGTTTGTTTTTTTTCTCTCAGTACCCATTAAGTTAAATCAGAGTAACCTCTGACTGTACATAGAGCTGTTTAAAGTAGTTAGCGAAGCTTCAAGGGTGACCCAGGGAATGTGCAAGTATTTGGTGGCCCATATTTACAGAAAGTTGTTTCTACTTCATGCTGCATTTTCTTCTCGCATTCAACAAATGGTAGTAGATTTCAGTTGGATACTAAATTGTGTTGGACGTTAAGTAGTATTTTCTTCCTTCTGTTGGAAAGGACTTCCAGCAGCTCAGCCAGCTGGTGCTGGAATAAATTGTGTATTTTTAACCTGGTCTAACTTCCCAGTATTTAAAATATTGCTAATGCAGTTTTGCCAAGGCTTCCGAAGGAGTCTTCTGGTGACTGAGATTTGCTGGCTCAATAAAGGAGAAGAGAATTACAGAGCAAACGACTTTCTAAGTGTGAGCTTTCCTCTTCACTGGTCTGTGAGTCTTGTGCTACATGTTCTATAGATTTACTAAGTATAAAGTATCTTAGTTAAACAGCATTTTATTCTTTGGCAATCTCTTTTGCCTTATGGCATCATTAATGATGTGAATAGAAAAGAAACTAAGTTTCAGAAATGAATTGTAGTCGTTTTGCAGAAGTCAAGCTGCCTAAACTTGTCTGTATGTTTTTATTATAACTCTTAAGCTCTTTTTAACTGAAAAAGAAGCACCTTAAGATCATCTTACCTGAGATTGTATATATGTTTAAGCTGTCCTTATAAACTGCCATGTAAATGTATTAACCTGGAATAACGTACTTTTTTCAACAGACCTGACCACAGAGAAGTCCCGTAGAGCTCCTTAATGCTTTTTGCTCCGTTTATCGCAGTCCAAGATCCATTGCTCCTCTGAGACATCACCAGCACGGAGCACTGGGCAGAGTTCTTGGCAGGAAGTCAGCAATCCCAGACTCGGTCCCTTCTCCCGAAAACATTCCCCATCCCACAGGGTTTGGGAGTGACCCCAAGCTTTGATTTCTGATGCCAAGTCAGACCCACCTAAACGTGTGGGTCTGGATAATTACACATTCTCACTCTTTTAGATCAATACTAAAGCAGACTTCCAAATTCCAAACTCACGAGATGCCCTTGGGTCGTCCTTAGGCTTCTTGCCTTTCTCTCTGTTTGACCAACTTATTTCTGGGAGCAAAACTGGAGGGATTCTTCAAGAAGCAGTGTCCTGTGATAGGCTTTTGGCTGTTCCTTGTCATTGCAGTTGGGTCTCTTAATAGTTGAATCTTAACTAGTGTCAAAAGCTACACCCCAGCCATTTCTTTGTTTCTTCAGAAGCTGCCGTCACTGTCAGCTGAGGAGGCTCCTGGGTTCACCCGGACAACAGTTCGATGCAGCAGACAGACCTCCCTTATGAGGGGAAGGACACAAATTATACAGCTCTGAAAGCACTGTTGTCATCTATGTAGCTAGGGCAAAGCCCGTCCGCTTTTGAGGGGAGCCACGGAAGTGTTTGGGGCTTTTCTTGTCTTGCCATGACCTGGGCGTCATCTGTGGATGTGGAACGCTGCCAAGGTGGAGCTGGACAATATCTGAATCCCAGTGACACAGTGTGAAAAGCATAGCCATATATAATACACTGCAAATTGTGGGGTGGCAATGAATGTTCATTTTTCCCATTCCAGCTAGCATGCATAATACATCTATTAATGGGGTTATAGCATAAACCGCACACCGGGGCTGGTGTTCCCGTAAGCAGGCCCACCATTTGAAATCAGATCAGAGTGTCACAGAAGTTGATTGGAAAGGTGATGTGCCCTGTTCAACCACTTTTAAATGACCTTCAGATCAGGACATTGTTTAAGAACAGGTGCCTTGCCCTACACAGCTCTCTCTAATGGTGTCATGATGTTATTAACCATTCATGAAGTGGGTTTGTAATGAATGAGGAGAAAAGCCATTTAACTTCTGGCCTTTGTTAAAAAGGGAGTGATTTGAGTGCCCCCTTTTAATATAACGCAGCTCAGAAGTCCTAGATGTTGGCTCATTTATCAAAGGGTCAGACAGCAGCAGTGCATCGATGCTCAGGCTCGTCAGGCAAGCGAAGGCTTGCACACATCTCTTGGTTCCAGTGCGGTACCGAAACAAAAGAGTTCTCATTTTGCAATCATGAAGCAAAATTCATGAAAATTATTATAGGAGATCTTTGAATTGGAAGAGAAAAGCTGTGGTAGGTCATCTGTTCTCCAGTGGACTGTCTTAACAGCTACTGCATGAGACAGCATAGGTAAATCTGATGGGTTAGGGCTGAATTTTACTTCCTTCAAGTTCTGCTTGGACGCTTATTTTGTTACCTTGTGTAAAGCTGGTTGCTCGGTGCAAATCTTGGCCTTTTTTGGCAAACCAAGTGGAGGAAGCATGAGAAGTGTAAGAGGACAAGCCCTGCTCTGTTTGGATGGTTTCATTCCCCTGAATCAGATTGCTCCTCGGGCTCTTTTAGAATGTAACCCAAAACATGCAGCTGGGGAAAAGCAACTCTTAAGACACGGCCCAAGGGTCTGAATGTGAAATTCTCTGACTTAGGCTGAGAGGGACTCTACACATCTCTTGTCTTCTCTGTGAGTCAATCTACCTCCTCTCTCTTGCAGATCGTGATCAAGTGTTGGTTTGGTTGTTCCGAGCTTATTATTGACTCCAAATTTTGAAGAGACACATAAAAAGATTCTTCCTCCAGGTACTGTCAGCAACCAAGTAATAAAATCTTGATGGGCCTTCATCTGATATACTTCTGAAACCTCCAAGCCATCTGAGCTCTCCCTCTAGAATCCCAACGCTATCCTTTGCACTGCTTTGCAGTCTTCCCCTTGTGGTTCTCAAATATTGCAGTTGCCTTGTTCTTTGTTCTAGTGCAGATTATCAGGGAGTTAGAGGCCTTATCTACTACTCCACCCTGTTTGCTGTTTTATTCAAACAGCTATCCTTAGACTTGCTCAGGATTTTCTTCACTTTAATTTTCCATTTCATCTGGGTGAGATACCTTACCTCATTGCGCCCCCACCAAAACACGCTGCCTACCAGGCACCTTTCTTCCACCAGGTCTCTGTTTTCACAGGGCGTTGTTTCTCTGGATCCGTTCTGAGAAATGCGAGGTGGCATCTCCATTGTACAGGCGTAGAGACGTGTTGTGAAGTAGCTGCTTTCGTAGAGCTTTCCCTTAGCAACATCAGAGCATGTTCATAGCACAAGATGGAAGCCACTATTCAAGTTTCCTATAGGATATCGACCTCTCGGTGTAAACTCTTGATACATAAATCCAATGGCAGAGCTTTTAACTGTTTAGTAACAAGGCAAAACTTTAAGTGTAGGTAACTGTCTCCACTTTACTTCTTACTTTTTTTTTTTTTTGCTAGTGCACATCTTAGACTCGTACTACTGAAGGATCTGTCTAATCGAAAGGTGTAACATTTCTCTCTATATTTGGTTTATAAGCTAAAATCTTCCATGAAACCGTAAATTTTTTTTTTTGGAAATTCTATGCAGGCATTTTAAAATCTGGTCAATCTGCTAAGGACTTCCAGGACTGCTTAGATCTCCACTGTGAAATGCTGAATTCTGAATTTGTGTCATTTGGGAGAAGGAAGGAAGAACGGGGTTTAGAAAAATGTGATCTTTTTTCACAACCTGCCAGCACGGGCTATTCCAAAAATAACAGGCTGGGGAGGTAGCTTTCCAAACTTCTAAATTTATGGATAAGACTCCACGATGTTTTTTAACAGCTACTAGAAATCTTAAAGCGCACAAACTTTTAAATCTACCATGCTTTCTGTTGTGGAAGGGATGTGATGTGGTGTTCACCTTTTTAATCCTGGAATACACAAAATTGATTTTAAAAACGTGTTGAATATTTAAGGATGACTTCATGCAAGTTAACAAACCATTTGTAAAGTGTTTGTATACAACCCTTTGTATCATGTTGTTGGTACACCTTACCAAATTTTTTTTGGGCATGTATTCCATTCTTAACTTATGTACAATTTCTATCGTTGCTGTAAATATTCTAAAAGAGGAAAAAAAAATAATCCTGTGGTAACCTTAATTATCAGCATGGAAATGGTTAATTTTTACTGAGCACAATGTATTTTTGAATGGGCCTTCCAAAATATGTCTTTAATAAAAATGCAGATTTTGCACTAGAACGCTGGCATTGCTCAACGGCTGATCTTATTCCTCGCGCATCTCCTCCCGCGCCTCCCCAGACGTCAGCGTGGCTCAGAGAGGAGCAGGATGGGCCAGAAGAGCACCAGGACTCCTCTGCCCGACAGGTCGCTGCCAGGTCCCTGCTAACCCACCGTTCCGGGAAGCCGGAACCCCATGTTTCCCAGGAGCAGAGCCAAAACAGCCCTGAAGCACTTCATTGCCCACCATTCTCGCAGTCTCTCACTGCAGACATCTTGGGTCTGGGGGGGGAGGGTGTCTTCCTTTCAGGGCAAGAATTTCTGCTCTTGTCTCTCTGGAACAACAGGAACCCACCAGTTCCCTCAGCAGGCACCACCCAGGAATGAAAGGCCCTGAAATAAGTTTCCAGCCCTTAAATTGTCTTTGCTGCAGAAGGGGATCCTCCAGTGAGGTAGCATGTTGGCATTGCCACATGTAAGCTGAGCCAAACATTTGCTAAGCAAACATTTCGGTGTCAGTGATACATTTTTTGATGGGTTCCTCTTTTAATGTGTGCTGGCCATGACTTCTTTTGTTATTGTGCAGCTCTAAAAAAAACTTTAAATATTTCTCTGCTGGACCCTCATTCTTCAGGGTAATTGGAAACAAAATGAGGAGCAGGGACCACTTCTCCTTAGCGACCTTTCTCTCCCTTCCAGCCACAGACTTGCTGCAAGCCAGGCCTCGCAGTCTGTTCAGATCCTTCCAGAACAACTGTCACCTCTGAAACGGGGCAACTGATGGCCTGAACTACTGGCTTCAGCTTCCACTAGGACAACCAGCTTGACGTTTCACCAGTCCCATCCAGAAAAGCATTTTAAATGCCTGTTCCCTTGAGGCACCTCACTCTCTGGGGACTTGGCCGTACTTTTTGCTCTTACTCTTTCCATGATCTCAGCATAGTGATGCCAGGCCCTTGATGGCCATTTCTGCACTCCCTGCAAGGCTCCAGGAAACAGGAGTGGCTGCCTCCCTGAAGAGACTGAGCACCTCGCTGTGGTAGCCCTTGTGTGGTCAGCATTGGTCCCCCATGGGACAGAGAACAGTAGAAGTAGGACAGTGAAGGGATAATCCCTGCATGTACCTGTTAAGAGCAAGGGGCTGCTGACTCACAAACGGCCTGCAGCAGTCTCTTATCATGTACTTTAGATTGGGCAACTTCAGCTCCTCAGCAGAGTCCCCTCACTTCTCTCTACAAGCACCCCAGGCTAAAAATTCATGTTGTGAAGCTGAAGGCAGCTCTTCCTCCCGCTGCTTGTTGCAAACCTGTCACACTTTACATGGTTGTGCAGCCATGCCGTGGTCTCCCCACTGCTGCAGGTAAAGGCCTGTAGGATTTTCACCCCTGGAAGATCAATGTGTTTCCAGCACTGCTTTGCACCACCTCCTGCAGCCTTGGTTGCTGGCTCTGTTTGGGTTAATTGCGATCAGAGGCATCTGTGCCAGAAAATTCAAATAACAATGATATGCTAGGAAAAGCTAAACTTTATGAGGAAAAAGCTTTGTATTTCTGTAATTTGGCTGGTTCTATCCCACTTCTGTAACACCCTCAGTCACACTGTTACTCCAACAGTCCACATTTATGCAGAGGCAAAAGTCAAGTGCAATTCTAAAAGCGTTTTAGCACCCCTTAATTAAGCCTCTCAGCACCCTTCTTTTTAGATAAGAGGTAGAGGTTAAGTGAATTCCAAAGGTCAATTAACTGCCTTGCTAGAGTCAGCATAAAGCCTCCCTCTTTGGCAGGATTCATTTCTGTCAATGTAGATCAAAGCCAGAAGTGGGTCCCTTCCCCACGGCAGCTGGAGAAGTGAACTGGAGGCAAAGGATGGGGCCAGGCAAGAAGCAAACAAACTGTGAAATGCAGCATGTGCCAGTTAGTTCCACCTTATGTATCACTGTACATTTCAGTCTTAAAAAAGGTCCTAGTAACTTCTTTGAAGCTGGGAGGCCCAAAGAGTGGTATCACGGGTTCCTTCTACCAGGACAGTCTTTCCTCCCTCCAGGGTTTTATTGTATCCTGTATATAGGCTCAGTCATGCGAAGATACATAACTTAGCGTGGCGCCTGGGTGTAGGATGGTGCGTGGTCCATCCATTCAGGCTGTGGACTAAGTTTGTGAGCTTTATCCAGATTACACAGGAACTCTTGGCCCTTGCCATGGGGTGCATTTCCAAAACCAGGCAACTTGCAAAACCGTGAACTGTGTGTGGGAGCCCTTCATAGGCCAGTCAAGGCTTTGGGTGGTCACTGTCACACTTGACTACTTCAAGATACTACAGATACTCACCAGTTGGTGCCTAGTCCATCCTTTCACACAGACCCCCTACCCCAGCTCACCACTCCTCAGTCATGCAACAAAACAACAGCAGAAAGCCACCCTCTCTGCCAGTCACCACCCACCAGGTCAGGGAGCAGAGCTGTCTGGGCTGTCCTTAGGGAAGGGAGAGCTGAGTGTGTGAGCAGCTGTGTCCAGGCCTGGAAACCCTTCAGCTTTCAGTCTCAATCTTACTAAGACAGGAGCGGTGGCAGCTGGTGGAGAGTCCTTGTCTCCCCATTGTATTCACAGTGCCTCGGGGGAAGAGGGGGGGGAAGCTGTTACGCCATGATGCGTGGAGAGCCTGTGTCAGGCTCAGTGGACCTTCTCAGTAGAACTTGCCTGGGCTGTTATCATTAGAGAATCCTGTGGATTCACTACTTTCTTATCAAGAAAATGTGTTCCCAGACCCATTTGGAGGTAGGCAAAACTCATTTTGGCTATGGAAGCCAGGGAGTGATGGCAACATAATAACAGTCAGCAGGTGGGGCCTGGTCTTTTCTACATCTCTGTAGATTTCATATTGCTCATATTGTGGAGCAGAAGCTTTCAGACTTGCCAGAACAGCATATTTGCCTGACAGTTATTGTTTGTCTCTACATACAGGAATTAAACAAGGCAGAAACATCTGCCCTCACAGATTAATAAAATGTGATGAACTGCACAGGCATCCAAAGGCTTTTCTCATATTTTTGGTCACATCTCATTTGGTTTTAGCCACATCTCATCTCCTGCACACCGAGTGTTCATCTCTCTCCTTGCAAGAGCAAGAAGAGGACACGAGAGGCAGCTGGCCCACCTTGGTGCCATTCTCTTAACATGTGATCGTACACTGGGGCCAGCAAAAAGGCATGCCACCACAGCCTGATGCTAGCAAAGGATTATTTATACCCCTAAGACCTAATGAGATACAAGCCTTACTGAAAGCCTCGTCCAAAAGACAGCGGAGTCTCCATTCATATACATTAACAGCAAAGGTGATGGAGCATCATTACGAACCACACACTATCTTCTTATTCTCAGACTGGATGAATTGAAGAATAGTGAGAATGAAGAACAAGGTGGGGGGAGTTGGGAACCCTAAAGCATCAATCTGATGAAACTAGGCAGTGGTTTCAGTACAACAGATCCAAGTCTTCATGCTCCCCCTCCTCTCTCTGCTGAGACAGTTCACGTACCAATGCCACGACTCTTTGGGGTAAACACACAATTGTTAAAAAGTAGGAAAACTGTCTCCAGTGCTTGCCAGGTTTCTGCTGCAGGTGTGTGGGAAACCAAACAGTGGCTGCTATTCCAGATCCCCTCATGACCCTCCAACGTGGGAGCCATAGTTCCCACCTGGGGAGTGCTGGGCACCAGCTTCCAGGCAGGGACATGAGATGTAGCACCTGGGCAGTCGCCCCAACGAGATGGGTGCACCATCAGAGCCTCCATACACCACAAAATTCTCAGGTGCTCAGCACCCACTGGGGATGAGCCCATGGAGATCAAAGGAGGTAATCGGAGTGAGTCCTTGTTCCTGTGCCCAAACACTCATGGGAGCTGTTGCAGTTTTTGCATGACTGGACTCTGTTGGGGAGGGGGCTGTGCACTGGGCTCCCCAGGATGTGTCAGAGCCAAACTACGGAGGACATGGAGGTGATCTGGCCACCTGGCACACAAGGCACCAATGCTTGTCCCACAAACAGCCACAGCAGTTCAGGCCAGAGAGGGCCTGTGACATGAGGTGACTTGAGAGTGTGAGATACAGGTGGGGCCCCTCATACAGGGGACCAGACAGATCTGGCCCCCACCTTGTCTCAGGGATGGCAGAGTATAGCAATAGCAACATGAGGAAAAGCAGGGTGTGGCATCTGCCCAGGCACAGGGCCCTGCCACATGGTCTCAGTGGGGTGATGGGGTCTGCCTGGGTTTGAGGCCAAAGAGTTGAGCACAGACCCACCCTCCCCAGCAGAGTCCAGGCCCTGCCTTTGGACTCCACCTGCGTTGACTCTGCCCTCCACAGTGCACCATGACAACAGTTTCCCCAGTCTAACACGCAGGGAGGAGCAGAAGCACCACATCTGATGTGATCAAAGACGCGGCCACGAACCCTCCCGCCTTCCCCACGTGTGCCCCGGAAACACCCGTCAGCTTTGCATTACAGTGGGATTTAGCTTTGTCACCAGGCATGGTGTGACGCATCGTTTTATTCAAGACAGCCCTTCCCTTGGCAGCCTGGGCCTTCACAGGGCCGCAGCAGCGTTGGTGGCGAAGCGGGGTGGCTGCACAGGCGGACACCGACACACCCGCCCCAGGAGACAGCGCGGGGCGGGCGGGTGCTCAGCCACACTTGCCCAGGCACTCGAGGAGCTCCATGCGGATGGCGATGCGCACGTGCCAGCCCAGCGGGATGAGGCGGATGTAGCGGGCCACGATGGGAGGCCGCAGCAGGTTCTGCACCGAGGACGAGCGGTCCGAGTTGCCATAGAAAACCTGGGGAGACAGGTGTGGGTGGGTGGTTAGTGGGGGCTGGAAATCCTGCCCCGTGAATTTGGGGCACCAGTGCAGAGGAGGAGGAGGGTCCCTCTCTCCTACACTCAAAACAGAAAGGCTTGAAAAGTATCAGGATATAGGAAATGTGTGTCACTGCAGGTTGTATGAGTAGGTCACTTTGCCATTGTCCCTTCACTTCCTGTGGTCAGGCCAGACTTAACCTTGTCCTGTTCTAGCTTGTTCACCTTCCTGCAGCAAGGTACTAAATGATGGGAGTCTGGGTGGCTGATCTCAGCTGTTTGCAGTTCCCAAGCCAAACCCCCAGACACACCCAGGGAGACAAAAGACATATTTGAAGGCCCTTCCCCACGGGTTGGCCACACCACCACATCTGCTGCTGCCACAACCTGTTTTTAGGGGAAACCTCAGCATCCCCCCAGGGCTGCAGGAGCCAGTGCTTCAGCAAAGCCACCAGAGCCTTTCCTGCTGGGGTGGGACCTTCTGTGCAGATGTGGATGCTGGGAGGCAGCAGCTACAGGATCCCCCAGCTGTATTGGGACCACAGACACTACTGTAGGGTCCCCCCAAGTGCAATTTGTATGTGCAGATGGTTCAGTGTGACTTAGCTAAGTTGCAGATTTTTGTCTCAGGGTTTTTTCTGCATCATCATCATCATGCACCAGCCCTGGACTTGGGGCAAAAGAGGTTTTTTTGTTGTGGAGGTGCCATTTCCCCTGTGATGGCAGCTAATGTCTCCATCCCAACCAGCTCAATCTGGACTCCACTACTGCCATCAGAAAACAGAAAAAATGAATGTCATCCTTCTGCGGCTGGTCAGCGTGGCACTTGCTCTCACCATGCAGAGGGACCACCCCCCTGCAGCGCTGCCCCTGGATGTGGGGTGAACACCAGCCCCCATCCACTCTGCTGCTCCCGCAGGACAACCCTCTAGGGGCACCTCCCCACCAAGACCTGACACCTTCATGTCACCAAACGTGCCCTCCCCCCCGGGCCCCATCCCCAGGTGTGCAGAGTCCACTGACCCGGTTGTTTCCAGTCTGGTCCTTGTAGTAAACCCAGTTGAGGTTTTCGTCGGTGCGGTACTGCACGCTGTACTTGGTCATCCACTCGTCAGCGTCGCAGCGCCCTTGCGTGAGGATCCCTGAAATCACCTTCACTTCCTTCAGGTCGATCTGCAGCCACTGCCCGTTGTCCTGGTACTTGGAGAGCCACGCGCACCTGGGGGGACAGCGCCGGCCCAGCTACATCCCCCACTGCCGCCCTCCTGGGGGCCTCTCCTGCCCCCACGCTGCCTGGGGAGCCCCGACCCCCCTACATCTGCCCACCCATGGCACCCCTTGGGGAGGCATGTTTGGACTCACCCGAAGCCTTGGCCGTTGAGGCGGGCCTTGTTGGCTGTCCAGGAGGAGTACCAGCCCGTGTACTGGTCAGGGTTGGAACAGCTTATCTGGTCAGGGGTGACAGCACCGGACTCGAAGCCCAAGGGCTGGTGGTAGGGGCACTCTGCAGAACGAGGGGAGAACAGTGCTGCCTTCAGTAGCTTCCTTTTTCTGGCTGGATTTAGCACTTCTTGTGACACACCCTGTGGCTTCCCTGCCCCCTGTACACCCTGGCCAGGAAGCTGGAGATACTCTTGAAGCCTGGACCACAACCCCTGCAGTATTCGCTGCCCAGGGGCCATGGGGTCTCCATTTCTAACTCTTCTCATGTACGAATTTCTGACTCCTCTTCCTCTCTCAAGCTTCCTACGCCTGTGCTGCCTGCAGCATTTTGGAGGGAAAGTTTTATTCAGATGTTGCAGGCTGCATCTCCTCCTTGCAAGCACATGCAAGCAGATCCAGGCTGGATCCATCAACCAGGATCCAGCCTCCAGGCTGTCAGCCTCCACTTGGTCCTTCGGAAATGTCTGACATGATTTTTCTTGCTGGGTCTTATCTCCTTGTGGTCCTCCATTCTCTGTCTTGATTTATGGCTGTGCCTGCACAGCAGAATTGCTGAGCCTGCTCTGATCATCCCTCCACAAAGCAATCTCTGTTGTCCTGCATTTTCTGCTGGGAGGATTAGCTTTGTATCTGGAGATGATCGTGTGGAAAACCTGTGGGTACTCTGGTGCCAGCAAGGTGTGATGCCTGGCCCTGCCAAAGGCTCAGTTACTTCCCTGTGAGATTTTGCCTTCACATCCTTAGGCTACCAAACCTGACCCCACAGCTGTCTCCTGCAATAATGAGAGGTTCAGCAAGACTACTGCCAGCTGCCAAAACTGCCAAGGGCAGGACTACTCATTCATCATTAAACCTTCCATGGTAGGAGGCCACGCAGTGTGCTGGAAGGCAAGCCTTTGCTGACACCTTCACCAAGCAGAGTGCCTCTGTGCTCCTTGGACCTAGCTGGGTCTTTTTTTTTATATGCTCTTTTTTATGTGATAGATCACTGTATATCTAGGCACATCTAAAGAAGGTACGACAAGCGTCACAAGGGAACCGCCTGGGCAAACCTCTCTATCATGGGCAGCATTTTCTAATTTTGCAGCCTGTGGAGCAGGTGTGGTGCCCCCACGGGTAAGTCTCTCACGCTTTCCAGTTTGGTGAGTTTGTTTCCTGGGTTTCAGCAATAAAGGAGCAAATGAAGCTCTGCACAGCTTCACCTGTGGGTAGGACGTTTGCCCACCTTAGCCATGCCTGACCAACCACCTCACATTAAAAATGATTGACACATGGGAAGCATCAGCAGCCACCCTGGGCCCAGCATGACCATCACCTCACTGGTACAACACCCCAGCACTGTGGCAGTGTGGTCAATGTCTCATTAGCAAGTTCCACTAGGTCAATACTGTACACATCAATATCTCATTAACATATCTTGCTTGGTTGGTACCTCATTAACATGTTTTTCCCCTTGAAAAAATATAACCACCATCCTGCCTTCCTCCAGGCACGGAAACATCACGTTTTTCCACTGCCTTAAAATGCTCGTGCCCCTCATACAAGAGGGCAGCCAGGCCGGGATGGCACGGTGTGTTTACTACTTGGAAGGCTTATCCTGAACACCCCGTAACTTTACTTTTAGCAACACTAATCCACAGACCACACAACCATAATGCAATTATCAGGTCACCTTCTGGTGCAGCCGGCTGCGCCATGCGCGGGGACCCGCGAAACAGATGCCTGGTCCCTGCCCGGGCAAACCGGTTAAGCCATTTAACGCCATTACAGCAGACCTGGAGAAAACCCATGTGGAAGTCGCCAGCAATGCTAAGGACAGATCTGCAACACCTCAGCATGGCTGCTCTACAAGCTGTCTCCAGGCAGTGGGAACGCTGGGCCACACCACCATGGCTGGGCTGGGTGAGAAGGCTGTGAAGTCCCCCTGCCTGGGGAGAGAGACAGTTTGATACAGTGACAACATCCGTGTTGTCACTATCATACAACATCCATGTTGTAGGCTGTGAGAGGTGGGGTTATCCAGCCTGGGGAAGAGAAGGCTCCAGGGGGTCTTATAGCGGCCTGCCAGCACCTGAAAGGTGCCTGTAAGAAAGCTGGGGAAGAACTGCTCACAAGGTCATGTAGCAATAGGACAAGGGGTCATGGTTTTAAACTCGAAAAGGGGAGATTTAGGTTGGATATTAGGAAAAATTCTTCACTGTGAGGGTGGTAAATCACTGGAACAGGCTGCCCAGAGAGGTAGTGGAGAGCCCATCCCTGGAGACATTCACGGTCAGGCTTGGTGGGGCTCTGAGTGAACTGATCTAGTGAGGATGTCCCTGCTTACTGCAAAGGAGTTGGACTAGGTGACCTTTAAAGGTCCCTTCCAACCTAATGCATTCTGTGATTCTATGTCCCTCAGCTGTACATGGATCAACCAAACCTGCTGTGTCTCCTTCCCTTCCCTTTCAAGGGGCAACGGTTTTAAACTGAAAGAAGGTGGGTTTAGACTGGACATATGGAAGAAACCTTTTACAGTGAGGATGGTGTAGGACTTGGACAAGGATGCAAGGACTGCAGGGATCTGCCCATCAAAGGTAGACTTTGTGATAATGCTGAGACAAAAAAGAGTTGTGGTGGCCAGCCCTTGGAAAGGGAGTGGTGAGCTCAGGCAGGGCCGGGTCAGCTCAGTCTCATGTTTGGGGTAGTCCATATGGGTTTGTTTTGTGAGAAGCTGGAGGAAACCCTCACAACAAGAGATATAAAGCGTTATTTCCAGGGCTCCTATTAATGATTCTTCTGTATCACAGGGGGTTGTCTTCAGAAAATACCTTCTTCCTCACCTGCTGAGACGGGCAGCCCTGTGGAGATACCAGCTGCAGAAACTGGAAAGGCAAAGCCTGAGAAGCCATGACCTTTTACTGGGGATGGCTGGGGCTGCTCTGCCCTGGGGCTGAGACACCACCCATGCACGGCATATGAATCTTCTCCTTGTAATTTCTCCAGACAGGGAAGAAGCCTGTGGGCAATGCCCAAGCTGGGCAAGCCCCAGGTGAGCATGGCCTCCACAGGAGCAGGGTGCCTGGAAGGAAAGCTTGGGAGAAGCAGGTGGCCTGGTGAGGATGACTGGAAAGCCTCTGTGCTTATCAGCTGCCTCATGCTGTGGGAAGGAAACCTCCAGATCCAACACAAACATGGGATACAAATGCCTGGAGTTGTTCCCCTCTCATTTCTGTTTGCTGATGCCTGCAAGCTTTGCCAGAGGCATCATATCTTCTTGTCAATACACATTTTTATTTGCTTTCTAGCCTGTCCAGGATTCCACTCAGATCTCTTCCTCAGTAACTCATTTAACCTCCTCCTTTGTGGCAGCCATAACAAACACTGAGTACTGGGGTGACCGTTTTCCCCATGTATCTCCTGCTGGGAAACCCAGGGGCAGCAGAACACACCTCAGGTTGTTGCACAGCCTCTTGCAAGACCTGGGAAGAGGTGGTTACTAGTGGGCATGAGGCAGGTTCCACTTTTGGCACCCAGAGAGGGTGAACACCTCTGAACATCTATGTGATAGAGGCTTGAACAAGAGTGCAGCTTCTGTGGGAGATGGATGTTAAACCTGGGGATCAGCTGGGCACCAATAAAGCCTTGCTGCAGTGGTATGTCAGGGAAACGTGGCAGTTGCAGAGAATAACAAGGCAAGATCTTGATCAGAAACCTGTAAAACATTATCCATGGGGAATAGCTGAAGGAGCTGGGCAGGGGCAGCCCAGAGACGACTTAAAGGAAACACGATTATGGTCTTCTGCTGTTTAAAAATGCATTGCAGAGAAAGATTAAGCTGTTTTTCTTGGTCCCTGGAAGAGGAGATGACACGGGCTCGACTGCAGCAACAGAGAATCAGCCTCTGTGGAACAAAAGGTTTCTTACAGCAAACACTGCACAGCAACGGCTGCCCCAGGCAGTTACTGGGAGCACCAGTGCTGGGGGCTGTGGGGACAGGGCAGGCAAGTGCCCACTGACACCAGCCAGCCTGAGCCACCCTGGGTGACCTGCCAAGGCCCAGGCACCACCCCTGCTGCTGCTTCCCCTCTGCCCCTCTGCACAGGGTCACCCTGCGCCTCTCACTGGTGCAGCTCTGCCTGCCCCACCAGGCCCTGGGTTTGGAAGAACCACCCATGTTAGATGCCACCTCTGCAATGCAGGGTGCAACGGGGTGGTGCTGAAGATCAGCAGACACAGCTGAAAGCAGGCTGGCCCGTTACCTGGCATGCACTCCAAGGTGTTAGTCCCGCTGGACCACACCGAGTTAGGACCTCCTTGACAGTCGCATTTGCAAGCCTTGCTGTGCCACAGCTCCAGTCTCTCATCCTAAAGGGAAGGTAAAAACCCAATAATAAATCAACACAGTCATCAGCAGTAGTGACATGAGGCTAAATGTGAGTCCCAAGCTGCTGTGCTTTCTCTGAGCCACTTCCTTTGGGCCAGCCCAGCATGAAATGTGGGATTATTACCCCTTGGATTTCAGAGCACATGCCTGGGCTTGGAGGCCCAGGTGCTACTCATCCTTCTGACTGAAGGCACCACAACGGGGCAGTGCCAGGACACTGGCATCTACCTGTCAGCCACATGAATTGGAGACACTTACCTCTCCTGTAGAGAGGGTCAGCACAGCTGGAGCAGCGGGCATGGAGGGAAGAAGAGAGAGAGATTAGAAACAAAGATGCTACAAGCAGACATCAGGAAATGCAATGAACATTTAATTATGAGCTGGGAACAAATAAATTGAGAAAGGACAGATGAATCTACAGTGCTTCCTCAAGCTGATTGCCAGGGCAAAGCAACAGGGCATTGCCTGTGCCCGTATTGGTGTTACTTCCTTGCTGCATTTTCATTTCCATGCCTTTGGCATCTCCTCTTTCTGATCAGATACATCTGAAATCCTGAGGAGAAACCCATGCCGCCCCCCCTGGCCTCTGCTTTACAGCTCATCTCCCCCCTATCCCTTTTTGCCATCTTCCTGCCTCACAGTTTCCCTTTTCCATTTTGCCCTTAAAACGTGTGAGCTAATGAGGAGATGGGACATCCTGCAAGGTGCCTGGCCTGAGATCACTCTGGATGAGATGGAGGAAAAAAATGTAAATAGGTCTCCCCAGTCCATCTTACCTATGAGATTTCCCCCCCCCCCCCCCCTTTTTTTTTTGTTCTTAGAGAAAAGTTGTTGTGGCTGTAGAGGAAGAGCCACTATTTTTGTAACATCTGACCTGGTTTATCTCCTGCCTGTCACTGAGCAACAGCTTTTTTATGAGCCCTTTTGGGAAGGAAAGGGATCTCCTGCTTCCCAGTGAAGTCCAAAGCAGACTATGCTAACAGCATACTGGACTGACAAAATAATGCTCAGACAACTATGAAAATAAAATATTTTTTTTTTAAATTAGAAACCTGTGACTGCTGATAACTCATCAGCACAGACCAAACATCAAACACCGTGTTTCCAGTGCTGATAGGGAGACTGCAAGCCACTGCAGTCCAAGCTATTGAGCAGGTGAAAGCTTGTGTACAGGAGGCATGAGGAGCCTGCCATCACCAAACAGAGGTTTTTGTGGACGGGAAAAGAGGATCTTTTCACCAAATGAATTAGACTCTGAATTATTCACTGAAATCTAGCTATGATTTATTCATTCACACACTGTCACTCTGCTGGCAAGTGCAGGCTGAGGGCCATGTGCACCACCACGCTTCACCTTTCCCAGCGCAGGTGTTACCCAGCCAAGCCCTGTGACTCCATTGTGCAACAAGAAACCAAGGCAGAGGTGCAAGCCCAAGGCCATGTGATGCATTGCTACTGCTGTCCTGTGCCACGGGGCAAAGCAGGGTGGTTTAAACCAGCACGAGGGTGGTTTAAGTTAACACTGCCTGTTCTCTCATCAATACGATACAAACCAGGACTTTATCACCTATCAAAACTGTACTGTCTTTGCCAATAAAAGCAATGCAGTGCAACTCCTGCCCACATGATGCTCTGATTGATGCTGATGCTGGGGTGGCCTTTCCCAGCAGGATGGGTGCCCTCAGGAGCACCAGCTCACAGACTTGGAGAGACAAGGAATTAGGCATAATTTTTATAAAAATATTTTAAAAATCAAAGTTACTTGATTTCTCTCTCTCTCAGTTCTCCAGACCATCCAATAGCAAAATTTTGGGGAGAGACTGAAAACATCCACCTCCAGGCAGCTGGAGAGAGCTTCCCCCTTGAGGAAAGATCTTTGCTATGTAAATCAATTCTTCCAACTGAAGGGAAAGATGTGTTAACACTCTCAGATTTGGGAGCCTTCCTCCCCAGACAGCGCAGCCCACCATGCATCCCTGCCGCCCAGGTCTGAGCTCATGGGGCTGCAGCCTCGGCTCCTCCAATCTGCAGCCATTCAGGTTTCATTTAGACATGTGTGCTTACTATGTGCTTCTTCATCTCCTTGTTGTTGCCTTAAGAAGACTGGTTTTCATGGAGAACCTGGGATGTTTCATGTTTTCCTCCTGGTGATTAAATGCACTTTTGCCTGGCAGTGACCTGATGAGTAAATGGAGCCACATAGAAGTGAAAGCAAATGTGCCCACACCTCTCTGCATACAGACTTGCCTTGGCCTCCCTGGGACTTCAGGTGCCATAAAGAAAACCTGATAAAGAAACTAGCAACTGAATATCCTTTATACAGGAATATATATATATACACATACATACATATATATGTGTTTATACACAGGTATCTGAAGGGGCCTACAAGAAAGCTGGGGAGGGAGTTTTTAGAAAAGCCTGTAGTGATAGGATTAGGGAGGAATGTTTTTTAAATTGGAAGGGGGTAGATTTAGATTGGAAATTAGTAAGAAATTCTTCACAATGAGGGTGATGAGGCCCTGGCACAGGCTGCCCAGGGAAGTGGTGAATGCCCCCTCCCTGGCAGTGCACAAGGCCAGGTTGGATGGTGCCTTGAGCAGCCTGGTCTAGTGAGAGGTGTCTCTGCTCGTGGCAAGGTGTTGGAACTTGATGGTCTTTAAGGTCCCTTCTAGCCCAAACCAGTCCATGATTCTATAAAGTATTTCTCTTTTCCAGTGCACACCAGCAGCCCACTTACATGTGTGTCAGGAAAATTGCCCAGCATTAGGAAGACTAAGAGGAGGTGAAGCCTCCTCTTGTGCACCATGTGCCTGCAGTAGGGAAAGGGGATGTGAAATCTCAAGCTGAGGTAGGAGTATTGCTTTTGAATCCATCTTGAACCCTTCAGCAGGTCTCCTGAGTCCCTGCCTGGGTAAGAACAAAATCTGGCACCTTGCTGCCAGACACAGCTAGAAGCCCAATGGTCATGAGTGAAACAGCAAGAAAAAGGAATAGCTTTCAGACAGATGAGTGAATGGCAGCAACCACCAGGAATAAACCCTCCTACGCTGGCTACCCCAGCCTTGCTTAGGTGGCTGCACTGGGCCACTGATGCCTTCTCCTGAGCTCTAAGAGTGGCTTTTAGACTTCGCAGCCAGGGGATATTACTGCAAATCAAGCAAGGGTGTGAATTGCAAGCAGAAGAGTCCTTTTTTTTTCAATGCAATGTGTTATTAGGTCACCCCTGCAACACATAGCAGTGCAAAGACAGTGCCAAGGCATGGGCGCTGACGTATGTCATCTGTCTGTCCCCTGTCAGGCTGTCCCTGGTGAGCTGAGGGTTTCCACCCCTCGCTGCCTTAAACATCTCAACTAGGAGGTCAACTTTGCCTTTTTGAACTAAAAGAGGTTAACTGCAAAGGGCTGTCTCCTGCGAGCAGCTTGGCCATCCCACCACCAGCAGCTGCTGCCTGCGGCACAGGGGAGGTTTGGCTTGGGGTAAGCACAGCAGCAGATGGGCCAAATGTCTCACCCAGGCAGAGTGGCCTGATAACCCCTGGCTTTGGGAGAGGAAAGGAGAGGAAAAGATGCCCTTGCCTGCAGTTGGCCGGAAAAAGAAGTAATTGATATATTGGTGTGTTTACAGCTGTGACGGGCCCCTGTCCTACAAAGGAAATGAAGAGGAAAGCTAGCTGCCAATAGTCTAAAAATGTGATGGCCAGCCAGCATGCTTTTACAGCGAGCGTGTTTGCCTTCAAGGAAGGTTACAAAGATAATTGGTAATTGTAGGTCAGACAGAACGAATTGCTGCAATTCATGGGAGAGTCATAAGTCCTGCACGGCTGCCGGGGGCTGTTGTGTTAAAAGTACAGGACTGAAAAAACACTCAAAACATTAAAAAGGAAAGAGCCCTATTTTCAGCCCCCACAGTGCCGCAGGGCATTCAACAAACTGTCAGCTCAGTGAGAGGCAGGGAGATATGGCACGCACCTTTCCTGTCCCTCCATCCCACCTCGCAGTGTGGCACATCCAACTGCTGTGCACTAATGCCACCCCTCAGCACGGGGTTTGGAGACCGGTGCTTGGGCAAGCGGCAGGGGATGATTTTGTGCCAGAGCACCCATGCTGGTGGGGCTGGGCTGACGCACAGCCCTGTTTGGCACCCACTGCTGAGCAGAATGGAGGGGACAGAAACCCCAGGGACTGTCCAAAGTTTAGGAGACAAGGAAAAGAGCTGGCAGTGGGAATCGTGGGATTCCGGGATGGAGAGGGCATGGGTTTCCCAAGGTGGAGGTGGGATAAAGCAGCAACTTAGGCTACCTGGGGAAAGGAAGGGGCAAGAAGTAGCAAGGAGGCTCAGCTGCTGGCATTTTAGTAACAGCAAAAGGTAACCGTGTGACTCAGAAAATTTGGAGTTATTAAGAACGTGGTTAAGCAAGAGAAAGAAAGGGGGAAGGTAAGTGTGGGCAGAAGTGACACCACCAAAAGCTGGGCATGTTTCGATATGGCTGACTGAAAAATCATATTGAATATCCTGACTGCAGAGCCACAGCAGCAAGCCATCTTTTTTTTAATGTGGCTAGAATTAATGGCAGAGGTACAAGCATGCAAAAGCACATTATAAAACAGAGAACTGAAATACAACACAGAATAAATGTCAGTCACTCAGTTTACCAGAGTAAGTCCACATAAACCTGATCATTGCAGGGAAAGTATGTGGAAAATGTGAATAGCTTTGTGTATTTCTTGACTTAATTATTTAGATGGCCTAAAAGCTTCAGCTGGAAAATAGTTAATTTTGCCTCTCAGTTTAATGTAGCTCAGAGACATGAGTGAAAATACTTCTCTATGC
Source organism: Gallinula chloropus (assembly GCF_964237585.1). Lineage (NCBI taxonomy): Eukaryota > Metazoa > Chordata > Aves > Gruiformes > Rallidae > Gallinula > Gallinula chloropus. The sequence continues at coordinate 130,681,689 of NC_140085.1, read as the reverse complement.
TTCTCCCATCAGAGCTCTCTCTATGTGTCACAGTGCTTTCCTGGCGTGGTGGGTCCTGGTGCATAGCTAGTCACCTGCTTCCCTTCTCACGTGTGGGCCATGGGCTGGGGGGATAGGACAACAACTTAAAAAACAGAATAATCTGACTGGAGCTGCAGAAAAGCTTTCAAAGAAGTGAAAGAGGTGACTGGAATGAATGGCACTGGTTTTATCATGTTTTCTGAAAGGCACCATTGCAGGTAATCTTTGTCCTTAAGCACCACATTCGAGAACGTCAGGTAGCATGGTTAGGTAGGGCGGTCTGTAAGCAACACAGGTGGTCCAGGCATATATATCCAAGACATAGATACAGACTGGGAGAAGAGCTCTGTGAGAGTAGCCCTGCTGAGAAGGACCTGGGGGTTCTGATGGACGAGAAACAACATGAGCCAGCAGTGTGTTCTCGCAGCTTGGAAGGCCAATGGTATCCTGGGCTCCATCAGGAGAGGGGGGCAGGCAGGGACAGGGAGGTGATTGTCCCTCTTTACTCTGCCCTCGTGAGGCCCCATCTGGAGTACTACGTCCAGATCTGGGGCCCCCAATACAAGAAAGATGTGGAACTGTTGGAGAGGGTTCAGAGGAGCCACAAAAATGATTAGAGGGCTGGAGCACCTCCCTTACAAAGAGAGGCTGAGGAGCTGGGCTTGTTCAGCCTGGAGAAGAGAAGGCTGCGGGAGGACCTCATCGCAGCCTTCCAGTGCCTGAAGGGAGCATACAAACAGCAGGGGAAGCAGCTTTTTAAAAGGGTAGATAATGGCAGGAAAAGGGGGAGTGGATTAAAGCTAAAGGAGGGAAGGTTTAGATTAGATGTTAGGGCGAAGTTCTTTACAGAGAGAGTGGTGAGATGCTGGAACAGGCTGCCCAGAGAGATGGTGGATGCCCCATCCCTGGAGGTGTTCAAGGCCAGGTTGGATGCGGCCCTGGGAAACCTTGTGTAGATCCAGGCCTGAGGTTGGTGGCCCTGCCTGTGGCAAGGGCTTGGAACTCTATGATCCTTGGGGTCCCTTCCAACCCAGACCATTCTATGAGACACTGAAAAAAACATTGCAGTACCTCTGTGCCCATCGGGTGCTAATTTGTGGGTTGCTATATTATTAATTTAGACTATTTTTACATCCCAGCCTGGGAAATCGTGCCAGGCGAGCGAAGTGACTCACATCAGGCTGCACCAGCCTCGGGAGCAAGGTGCTTTTGGGGAAGCTGTCACATCCCCAGCCACCATTACACATGGTGTCTTTCCCATCTCCCTGTCCCCTGTGCCAGTGGTGATGGCCCCGGGGGCCCCTGCGGCAGCCGTGACCCGGCCCCAGGTCCTCTCAGCAGACGCAGGCCCCTCACCCAGTGGTTTCATGGTTGGTTTTGCTGTTTTTTCCCCTAGGGCTTTTTCCATGACTGTGCTAATCAGGCTCCACAGGCCCTGTTGTGCAAAGGGTATCTTTATTTCTGAAGAGTACAGGCTTAAACTGGTCCTTTGGAGCTATGCTGACAGGCAGAGACCCCCAGGGCACATGCAGATGGGTGTCCACTGGCAGACTTTGGGAACCAGGCTGGCCTGATGAAAGTGGAGTGTTCATCCAGGGGCTCTCACCACCTAAAGGCCTAATTGTTCAGCCTGTTTTACCTGTAGTGATATTCTGTCCCGGGCACCCCTACCCGGGAGGGCATCACCACCCCAGCACACATTAGCCTGCAAGGACTCATCTCTGGTGATTGCTAACAGGCACTGACAGGTCAGAGGCAGAGACTGAACGCACCAGCACCAGCCTGCAGAGGGGAGAAGGGCCCCTACTTCATGTCAGACTATTCTCTCAGGCTTGAGCATGGCTACTGGTTTTCTTGTTCCTTTAGTGGGCACTTTTCATGGGGTTTATTATTATTATTTCCATTTAATTTTATGCAAATGGTTCTTATTTGGTCTCTGCTTTCATTCATTTGTATTGTGTCTCATTTAATATTTACTGTTATTTATTTGAAAGTGATAAAAAAGATATTTAAGTAATGGCAATTATACCTATTTAATTCATATTCATTTCCCTTTTACGCCTGCTGTCTCTTTAATGTTTATGCAGAATTTGGTTTGTTGTGAAAATATTTGAAAAAATGTAAATAATTATTAAAAAAAATCAACCTGTCCTCCTTTTCTTCTTAAAAGATGCATAATTATCTTTTTTTCCAAAAGTGTTCCTTTGAAAATTTTTGGCAATACCTGATCTTATTCACATGTTTGTTCCCTCCTGCCTGGAGCTGTGCAGAGCGTTGCCCGCATAGTAATTTCATTAGACCTATTGATTATGCCAAAGGGCGGCACTAAAGATGTTATTTACTGTGATCCAAAGGCAGGTTGGGGACTTTGATTTTGGGTATGGTTTTTGCTTTCCTTTTTAAATCGAAGCTGCAAAAAAAAAAGGGGGGTGGGGGTGGAGGGGGGAATGAAATCCTCTCTTTTAAACTGCTGAGATGTGCTTACTCCCCGACGTGTAGTGAGCACGGATGGAGTAATGCGACGCATTCATGTCAGGTTCAATGTGCTCAAAGCATATTCATGTCAATCCAGGGCTCGGGGTGCTTCCCCTCACCATATGGAGGGGTCCTGGCAGCTGCAGCGGCTCTCATTGCAGGAGCCCGCCTGCTGCACCATATGCTGCTGCCGCCGTGGTGTCCCCGGCAAACACGAGCCCAGGAAAGGCGCAGGTGCTGGGGGTGCTCCTCTAAGCCACTTGCTTTGCGGGAGAAAATAAGCTAAGGAGCTTATTATGGCATCAGAGCACATGGCTCGGAGGACCTGACCTAGAGGCACCTTCTTGGTGGTGGGAGAGGCGGGAGTGTGAAGGTGACGTGGGCAAAGGGTTGCTGCTCACTCTTTATCCAGAAGAGGACATTTGGACCATGAAACAGAGAAAAACAGTAAATTAACAAAACCAGTAAATTAAGAAAATAAATTAAATACCGAAGGAATGATGCCTGGAAAGTGATCCTGCAAGTAATTTTTCACTGCAGGCTCTCCAAAAATATCCTGATGTGTGGGTGTCTATTAAAAGCAAGCTGTGTCTGGGATTCGGAGCAAGGTATGAACTCATTCCAAGGACTAATTGCAGTTATGCCACCCATTGGGAAAAAAAAAAAAAAAGCTGGAGTCTGAGTAAAAACAGCCTTCCAAGAAGCTGAGGCTTCTTAGTAACCTTCCCATGTGAAACAAAGGAGGGCGAAGAGGTGCGGTATGAGGAGAACGCACAAATATTTGCTCAAAGATTAAAAGGAAGACCTGTGAATTAGAGCAGGGTCCTGCCAAGTGTAACAGGATGAAATGAAGGCATATGGCTAGTTGAGGTACACTCTCCTATCCATGTAATTTAGTAGACCAAAATATTCAATGGAAACAGGGAAGGATAGCAAAAACTACACAAAAACAAACACTGAGAATTCAACATCCATGGCAGGGGGAGCTGGACTGTCTGATAAAGCTGACAAACCATACTCCATTCACAGGTTACTACTGGTAGATACTGCCCAACACTGAACAAGAGCAACCTCAGCCTTGTTTAAGATAGCAGCAGCTTTGCCATTGGGTTCTACGGAGCCAGAAGTTCAAACACAACCTAGAAAATTATCTCCTCGTTCCACAGTGAGGTTAATTAAAATGGCAGCAGACTGTGACCCCAAATTTTCTGTCTGCTTCTAGCTCCTGCTTACCTTGATCATCGCTACTTTTCTGAAAAGTAAATTTGTAAAAGCTTCAAAATGGATAAGTACTTCTCCCATTTTCTTGACTTATGATTGCTTTTTGTTCTTAAAGTGCCTATTTGAAGTCTTTTCTGGGCCAAAATAACTGAAAGAGTGTTTTAAAAGAGGCAGATCTCCACCATCAATGTCTTGCTGCTAGAGAAAATGATCAGTTTTTGATTAATCAAGAGTTTTGATTAATGAAGGACCAGTCTTTCATATTATACTGTACCTCATTTTTCAAATCAGCATTATTATTTACTCACTGGCTCAGCTGCACTACAATTTTCCTTGCAAATTCATATTTTGACAAATTATATGGCAATTTTTTTACACTGCAATTATTTTGTGAAACAGAGTTTTACTACTGAATATTCATAGAGCTGTAAGAACGCTGCTCCCTCATGTACATAAATTACACATCTCCTCCACAATTTTGCCTTTCCCTGAATTACTGTGCTTCCATGAGAACGTGGAGAAGAGCTTGCTCTGTACTCCACAGCCCCTGGCAGAATAAAGAATCATCGATGAAACAAGAAATACAAAGAGGGACATCTGAAAGTGCCTCTCAGGAGGCAAAGTGCGTACCTTTGTACCAGAAAAGAAGAGTCAGCAGGACGCTCCCCATCTCGAACCGCATCTTTTCCTTCCTCTTTTGGGAATAGCTCCTTAGCACGCTGCTTGGCTTGCTGGGAAAGCATGAGATTAACTTAAGCATTGCCTAAGCACCTTACGCTCCTCCATTCTCATGATTTTATCAAGCACCATCAAGCCAACCACACAATTACTACTGTCAAGCTCCATCCTAGAGGATGTGTCATGTGTAACAGGTTTTAAAAGGTAAAAAGTACTGAGGTACTGACACACTGAGTGTGAAATCTGATTGTGTGTGCAGACATACGTCCAAATAAACAAGGATATACTTACCCAGAAACCACATATATATATATATATATATACCCTCCTTAGAAATGCAGATGTCTAATGCTTATATAATATATCTAGTATGTAGCATATATTGCGTGTACTATGTATTCGTTACCTTCCACCCCAGTTATTTACCTCTACACTATCAGTGCCTTCCCTAATAATAGCTGCATTTAAAAATCTGCCCTGGCCTTCCTGCTTTTTCAGTCACCTAATTGCAAGGGGCTGAAAGCTGCAATTAGTAGGTCAAACAGAAATAGCACATTTCTGTTGTTTACTTGCCGAGCTGTAAAAATCTAAAACAAAAAGTGTCGGCCTCCCTTTGCTAACAGTTCTACCTATAGGATCCTCTCATCTACTTTACATCAAAGAGAGCAATACATTTCATTTTAAAATGACTGAGAGTCAAGACAAAAACAGAGAGCTAGTGCTGCCAGTGGATCTTGCACCCGTTCCTCCAGCCTCTGTTAATTATGTCAATTAGCAGTGAATTTTTAATGGAGGTTTTTGAAAGCACTCACTTCAGAAGCAGCTTGCTTTGTTTCAGAACATCTTGGATTCTATGCACAGGGAATAGATTAAAGCACCACACAGATCATGTGGGCTGCTGTTGAATTAAGCTAGACCCATCCCTAGTCTTCTGCTCCACATCCATTCAAAAAGTGCTGCACAAACGAGGATGCTGACTTTTAGGAAACAGTCCCCTGGGCAGGATTTGTCACACCTGCCTTTGGATACCCACGAATCTGGAAATGGGATGTCAGGTACAGTATCCCTCTGCAGTCGCACCTCCAGAGCCAGTGCATCCCGCCCTCACCAGGGTGGTGCAACACAGATGTGAGGAGTCTCCTGCCAAGGGGCCTGCTGCTTTGCTCAGCCCCAACCAGTTTAACCTCTTCAACCCAACATTTTTTCCACTCTAATCTACGCTCAGGGAAAAGATGGGTTATCCTGTGTCACGGACCTGGGCCAGCTCACCCCAAACACTGGGGAGCATCAGTGCATGGCAAGGTGAGTGAGCAGGGTGGCTCATCCCAGGCACCAGGGAGGGGGTCATTTTCCTAAGGGCAGAGGGCTGCCCCTGATTTTTTTCTCAGAGGCCTCACGCTTCTATGCAGCAACCCTCTTGAGGCAGCAAGACCCACCAGAAGGTCCAGCCAGGGAGTGACCAAATGTACCAATTTGAGGTACTAACTGGGAGGACCCGGGCAACCTCTGGGCATTTGCCATGGTGTAGCATCTCACCCTACACAGTATCCGGGCAAAGCTTGCTCTCTCCCTTTCTTTGCTGTCTGGTCTAAAATGCGCTGTCGCTGGGACAGAGGTTTCCAGAGATGCTGAAGACATTTGGATATCTATTCCCTCTCTACACTGATGAGCAGTTGCTATCTAAATCCCATGGGCTTGAAGATCCTAGTTGAAAAAGTCCCTAAATACCTTCATCCATCTATCTCTTGGAAAACCAGACCAGGGCTTCAGCCTCTTACCTTATGGTCTCATAAGCACAGCTGCCCACCCAGAGACAAACCACCTGTCTTATTTCAAAACATCAAAACCAGGTTTTCCCTCTTCAATCCCAAGAAAGTTAAAGTCAGCTTGTTTTATGGTCAACTCAACCCTTCAAATAGGTCTTGATTTGGTGTAAGAAATGCAATAGCTCAGGGATCACGTCCAGAGATAGAACAACTATTATCAAAGAATACTTAATCCAAAGGGACACCCTCAAGTCTGGTGGCTCCCCAGTTATGAAACTCCCTCCCCATAGGAAAGTGGGCAGCCTTTGCTTAAAAATGTGTCTGCAGCATTCAAGAAATAAAATTGGTTCACAGGAAGAGTAGAAGAGCCTTAAAATTAAAGTGTCTGTATAAATGCTTTGCAGTTGAGATTCTCTGTCTAATGGTGTTGATGGTCCTTCATTTTAATAACTGTGAACAGCAAAACAGTGCTGCCACTGCAAACAACTCTGTTAAAGGCATCATGAAATTAATTCCTAGCAGGCAAAGAGATACTTCCAAGTACAGAAGACAGAAAACACTTTAAAGCCAGTACACAATACAGCATCAGAAATGACTACATTTGCCTTCCATAAAAATTCACAGTAAGATTTAAAAAATTATAAAAATTAGCCTGGCATTGATTATGGAACAAAACTGTGGCTGTTACAAATGGCCCAAAGCGGCACAGTTTGGTGACATCCACGCCGCCACATAAAACAGGGGCAGGAACCATTGGGCAGGTTCACTCTTTTGGCCACACATTTTCTCCAAGTCTGGCTTGTGTCCCATTGGCCTTAAGACATTTTGATATATTTTAGAATCCCTCAGGTATCTCGATGTGTTTTCTTCTCCCAGATTGTGAGGAGTAACACAAAGACCACCCTGCACCACTGGGATGCTTTTAGTCCGTGAAGTTGAGAGTACAGCTTGTGTTTCCAGGGGCATGAAAACACAGGGCCACATAAAGGTGCAAAGCTCGTGGGATGGCAGCAGGAGGGAAAATAATGAGTGGAGGCTGTTTGACACCCTGCCAGGGGATGTTCCTTGGCATGGCATGTGTCCTTCCCCAGCTAGGTTAGCTGGCCTGACCCACAATTTTACCAGAAGCTGGCTAAAAATTAAACAGCATGGATTACCCAAGGCCAGTGCTCCAGTCCATACCTTGGCCTTGCTTTGCTAACAGATACAGACATAGCTCAGCACCATTTGAGGAGCCCCATGCCAGCATCTTATGCAGACTTAATGCTTTCTGCCCACAGCTTTCTCCTTAGGAGAACTGAATTTTCTTCTGAGCACGGCAGAGCTGTGCCTCCACAAGCTCTCAAAGCACCCACACGGGCACGGAGCCCTCCCTGGCGCCTGGCTGACCAGCAGCACACACGTGTGCACTGAGAGAAGGAGCAGGAGGCAAAAGCACTCAGGTGTGAGAGGGGCAACTCCACGTAGCAATTTCATGTTTCTCCCAAAGCCAGAGTGCCAGACAGCTAAATCAGGGCGGCGCACGTGGATTCGTGCTCCTGGGAGCTGCACGCACACGACGCGCCATGTCTGAACGCAAACGTGTGGCTGGCGCGCTTCGGTTTTAGCACAGCTTGGGAATGTACACATTTATACATGTACGTGTCAACGACAGGCAGCGCTCAGAAGCAGGATACTGACGTGCAGAGAGCCAGACTGCCAACGCTTTCAGAGCTTGAGTGAAACCATCGGGTTCCGGATCCCCGTGGAAAGGAAGGAGCTACGATGGTCTACACAGGCTGAAGATCTGGCTCTTGAAATAAAATATTCTTTCCACAAGTCTGAAGTGTGAGCCCAGGTCCTCTTCTGAGAAGGAGCTTTTTTTACTAAATGTAAGAAAACACAGTGCAGATAGTTAGTTACCTGGAGCTGACCATCAGGAACAGGCAAACTCCCTCTAACACATGCACCTGGGTGAGCTGTGGCTGTCATTGACAGGGTAGGCACTGTGCGATCACCATCCCCATTAGATGGGAAGTGCCTACAGTGGAGGCTCACATGTACTACGTTAGGAGAAGCCTGGCTATAACAGATTCAGTTTTGAGACTATTTCTTTGAAGGAACCCGGCTGCGGAAGGCAGCTTACCTGAGAAGTGAGGTGCATCGCTTTGGCTTCACCTTCCTTGAGCTGCACATACACTGCTAACCAAGCTAAGCAGAGGAAAGCCAGAACTGTGTACATCTGTACTTTTTAGGCTGCAGGACACATAGACCCTTAGTGTCATTGCAGAGCTTAATGCTATGACCTTACCCTGCTAGGTCTCACTCTGACAGGACAAGAGGGAAAGGGTTCAAGTTGCACCAGGGGAGGTTCAGATCGGATATTAGGAAAAATTTCTTCACTGAAAGCACTGGAACAGGATGCCCAAAAGAGGTGGTGGAATCGCTGTCTCTGGAGCTGTTCAAAAAACAGGTAAATGTGGCACTTCAGGAGATGGTTTAGAGGTTGTGGTGGTGTAGGGCTGATTGTCGGACTTGATGATCTTGAAGGTCTTTTCCAACCTTGATGATTCCAAGATTCTATAGATTCTTATGTGATATATGAGTGCTTTCTACCCAAAAGAGCTTTTACAACCTAGCCCAGGTATCCCTGCCTTGCACTGCAATCGCTAACTGCATCTTGCCTGTACCCCAGAATGTTTCTTTAGTAAGAGCAAGAACTGACAAAGGTTAATAGTTTTCTTAAGATGATGATGATTAAAGTAAGCTTTTTAATAAGATCCTGATTAAAGTTAAGCAAATTTTTCTCTTTCATCTTTAAGATAGGAAAATCATACCCGCCTGCTCTGATCCTGCAAAGAGATTCAAGAGAAAACTCCAGCTCAGAATAGCTAAGGGACCTTCCTCCTCCTCCTGTAGGAGGAGTGCTTGGCCTCAGCACTCATTAGGGCTCCCACGCACAGACAGATGCTGTGGCAACATCCATGCCCCGAGGTTACCCTTTTCTAAAGGTGTGCACGTGCAAAATGAGACAACATGTTATAATTCAAAAGTCAAGCTGCTCCAAGGCATGCTGACATGGCTCTTTTTCCCAATTAGTAAAAGTGATGATACTGTACAGCAGAAAACAACAATGCAGCTAAGCGTGCTTGCTGGCTGTGTGCTGTGGAAAGCCCTGGATTTTCCCCAGTGCTCGAACACTTCTCCAAACAGAGGTGTGAAAGGAAGAGTGCTCTAGTCTGCCCCGGTGAGATATCTCCTTCAGGGACAGCAGCCTTTCCCACCACTTTGTGGATGCTCGTATGCCTTTGCCTCCCCTGCCCAGGAGGAGGCACAGGCCACTGCTGCCATGGCCACATCTGGTCTCTACTGCATCCTTGGTTACCCAGCTGCAGGACCACAGTAAAGTGGAGATCCCTTGCCCACGCTGGCGGGTGGAGGGGGGGGGGGGGGAGGGGGAAAGCTCTGCTTGCAGGTGGACGTTCAGCCCCACTGAGGACGAAGCCTCTGACCTATGGAAGGGAGAGGCCCCTGTATGCACCTTTCCAGAGCAGCCAGCTGTGGGTCTATCCTGGGTACCCAGCAGCTCAGCAAGGCCTCAACACAGAGCCCCACAGCCCCTGCACCACCCTGGCCCTTTGCACCAGAGGCATGGGGCCTGTTGGCCACCACAGAATGGCACCCAAGGAGTACATTACTCGGCAGAGCCATGGCAGGCAGAGGGTTGGAGAGAGAACCTGCTGCTTCAGTACCTCAGGGTGTTGGGTCTCTCTACATTTTGGTTGATGTTGTGGAAGGAAATGAGTATTTTTAAAGGAAAAAGGCAAGCGCTGCAGCAGCATTATCTAAGTTACATTCATACTCTAAGAAAAATGCATCTGCAGTACAGCCCAGAAGGCCAACTGCATCCTGGGCCACATCAAAAGCAGTGTGGCCAGCAGATCGAGAGAGGTGATTCTGCCCCTCTACTTTGCTCTAGTGAGACCTCACCTGGAATATTGTGTCCAGCTTTGGAGCCCTCAACAGAGGAGGGACACAAAAGTGATCAAAGGGCTGGAGCAACTCTCCTGTGAAGACAGGCTGAGAGAGTTGGGCTTGTTCTGCTTGGAGAAGGCTCTGGGGGGACCTTATAGCAGCCTTCCAATACCTGAAAGGTATCTATAAGAAAGCTGGGGAAGAACTGTTCACAAGGGCATGTAGCAATAAGACAAGGGGTGCCAGTTTTAAGCACAAAAAGGGGAGATTTAGGTTGGATATTAAGAAAAAATTCTTCACTATGAGGGTGGTAAATCACTGGAACAGGTTGCCCAGAGAGGTAGTGGAGGCTCCATTCCTGGAGACATTCAGGGTCAGGCTGGATGGGGCTCTGAGCAACCTGATCTAGTGAAGATGTCCCTGCTTAATGCAAGTGGGGTGGACTAGGTGACCTTTAAAGGTCCCTTCCAACCTAATACATTCTGTGATTTGATTCTATGGGGTAGGGGCTGAGGAAAGGATTCAGCCGGGCTGGGGTTTCCTGTTCACCTCACCACACCCCACTTCTCCTCTGTCGTGCACGTCATCCCCATTTTCTTTACGTTCATATGAGCCTGGCCATGTCAGGGGTGGAGGGTGGGGGACACAAAAAAAAAAAAAAAAAAAAAAAAAAAAAAAAAAAAAAGTCAAATTGACCCTCGTTGCTTTAGAGGAACGGAAGAAAAACTTGACGACGAACCCAAAAGCGCAACGCGCCGGGCGCTGGTTCCACTGGGGCTCGAACCCAGGACCTTCTGCGTGTAAAGCAGACGTGATAACCACTACACTATGGAACCGCCACGTATGCTCACCGCTGCGGAGCTCCTCCTATGGACAACAGGCAGGCGCTCCCCCTCCCGCCCTGCCCACGCGGGTGCGGCGCGCGGTGGAGGAGGGATCCACGCACGCCGCCCCCTCTCCCTCCTCCTCCGCGCGCCGCACCCGCGTGGGCGGGCAGCCGTTGGGCCTCTGAGGCAGGCAGCTTCTGAGGGAAAGGCGGGATCACTCCCTGCAGCTGCAGCCCTGGGGTGCTTTCTTTTCTTTCTTTTTTTTTTTAATTTTAATTTTTAAAAATATTTAAATTACCCGTTAATTGAAAGCGTAGTGATTAAAAATTATCTGAAAGCGCTTTCTGCCCCTCAGCTAGCTACAGAGGCGCAGTGGAAGGGGGTGTGAGCGCGTGTAAATGACTGTAACAGCTGCCGTGCTATGCGAAAGCACAGGTAAGGCTTTGTTATGCGGCTACTGCAGGCGTTCCTCTGGGCGCTCTAGAGCTGGCGGCCTCGGCCCAGAGAAGCAGGTTAATAAGCCTGCAGGTTACGGGCCCCGTTACGGCCTTAAAACGCCTGGCGTGGTGAGGTAGGGTGAGCGGCCCCTTCCCGTACATGTATTGGGTTGTATCTTTGCTTTCAGCCTGCGGGCTCTTCACGCCTCTATCCCTCCTTCGGAAATGGCTGGCCAGCCTTCCCGCACGTCCTGCCGCTCCTTTGATTTGCTCGGCTGCTCTCCGTTCCTCGGATGAGTAGAGAGCGGAGACCCTTGGGCCGGTGCGTTACATTCCGGTACCCTGGAGACTGACCGTGCCTTGGGGAGATAGGCGGGCTGAGCTCGGTGAGAGGTGCAGCAACACCCCCGCGGCTTCGGGGGAAACCTGGCTGCCTGGATTTCCTGTGAGACCGGTCACGGCAAAGGCGCTCCACCGCTTACTGTGGGCTGCTCGGCTCTCTTTTCAGCGGCGGGGGAAGGCGCAGACGATGATTTCCTCTTTACAGGAGACGGTGTTGAAAATAGCGAGCGGAGGGAGAAGGCAGAGCCTTAAGTTTGTCGCTGTCAGTGATGCTTTGAGGAAGCTGTGGCGTGGTGCCCAATGGGTCCGTGAAAGTTAACGGTTTATCCCCGCAGACACCGCGTGGGTCACAGTAACGAGTGGGGTTTTAAAACGGGGTGTGAAAGCGAGACCATTTGCTTTCCAAAACCTACCCTGACACCACCGAGCAGACCTCTTATCCCCAACCCCGCTGCACCTCGTGTAGGAGGTAAAACCCGTAAACTCCCGCAGGACGGAACGGTGGCGGGGGGGGCGGGTGGTTGGTTTGGCCGGGGTGCTCGGAGCGGCGCAGCGGGCGGGAAGGGCGGGGCTGGGCCCGACTCCCTGTGCGGGGCTGCGCCGCCAGCAGGGGGCTCCCTGCGCCCGCGCTCACCGACTCTTCCCCCCCCTCCCCGCCCCGTGCCCCAGGCCGCGGCGTTGCGTTCCGCGCAGTTGGGTCGGGTGCGGCTGCCGGTGATACCCGTTGGTAACGGGGGCTCCGTGCAAAAATAAAAACCCCGAGACCCCCAAACGTCTGCCGCGCGTGGGTGCGGCACGAGAAGGCCGAAGTGTTCGTAGGTGTGCCTTTGCTGCAGGGAAGCTGGTTGATCTGCTGGTGCTGTCTGCTCACCCCTTAACTCCTGCGCAGCAATATCCAGGATTGTGTAGGTTATGGATGCGTGATGTGTCTGCAGCAGATGTCTCTTTGTGAGGGCACAGTGCAGCATAGCTGTTTCTGTACAGTTCTGTGCCCATCTGCATCAGGCTTTTTCATTCAGGGACTTTCTTGTCATCTGTTACACCACACAACAATTGCCTCGTTTTGTTCTATTATACTTTTACCTGGGGTTTTGTGCTATTTGCATTACTTCTGTCCTCACCATACTAAATCCTCAAATCCTAAAGGGAGTGGCTTATTAAGTATGAAATAAGGCATTTGTACAGTGCTTACAAGACTGGGGTTAAAAGTTACAAACAGGAGCCTTTGTAATATAAAATATAAGTTGGTTAATTTCCAAAAGCATGCAATGCCTGTAAGCAAAACAGTGTGTTGTTTGTTGCCGAATATCATAGATGACTCTTAAAATTAATAGAAGATGAATTATTATTACAAGGTAGAAAATCTTGTCCTTTTGTCATTAGAAGCAACTTCATAAGAATAAGATGAAAATAGAGGTGAAGATATTTTTTCCACAGGCTTTGCTGGCTACCTACCATGTAGATGATGGCTGCATGTAGCAGTTGATAAAGTCTTTCAAAAAAAAAGAAAAAAATTTAAAAATCCTTTTACGATATTGATCATTAGTGTGCATGTGAAATCGGTGTACCCTTCTGACCCAGAGAGCCTGATTTAACCTTGAGGCACCTTGGGGAAGAGACAGTCTGGTTGGCTTGAGGCTTCAGGATGTAGGTTTTATGTTCTTTGCAAAACTTATGGTTCATCAGACCAGCAAAATGTTGTCGTTTAGTAATTCTTTTACCCACTTATTTTTTCTCATATTGCCTTACTAAGACTTAGCAAAAACAGAGTGCTGTAGATAGCTGTCATCTCTACAGACTCTCCAAGCTGAAGCTAACTTGTGAGGAAGGTAGAGTTGTGCAAATTAGGTCATTAGTCATTGCTTCCCAGAATAATATGCATTCATCTGATAATTTGGGATTTTTTCTTTTTTAAAAAAGATTGTTCTCAATTTTACAGGAGATATCCTGATGTTTTCATAGTGTTCTGATCTAGTTTCTTGGCCTTCAGGAGTTTGGACTACTAAAGTTTGGCAGACATTACAGCTGCCTTTCTTTTCCAGTTCTTTTGTGTTCTTTTTGCCAAGGATGCTAGTTTTGATGTCTCTTATTCGTGATCTCACCCAGAATTGCTGGGGTGGGAGGGGGGAGGGATTTTCTGTTCATGCAAATTAACCTACTCCTTATGGTTTTTGAGTACAGAGATCTGTCATCTCACTGACTGCGACAGAGTTTAAAATTGTTATGGACCTTTATTTCTCTCTTCATTTCTTCTATTATTTTTATTCTTTCTGTTTGTGGCAGGATGTCCAGGTGTCTCAAGCAGGAACTTGTTCCCTGGCTAGACCTTCAGAATAGTATGTTGGGTCACATAAAAATACTGCTTTGAGCTTCGTAGGATAAGAGGGGGGGAACCATGGTCAGAGCTCAGAAGGCACACATTTGCTTTGACTATGATTATCTTCAGTCTTTGAAAAATACCGGTTACATCACTTTGTAGTGGGTGCTTCTGAGAAATAGGCCTGAAGCAGAGTTTGAATTATGTATGTGGAATGCCTGTATGGAGGCTTGCTCCGGAGGTTAATGTTTCCAAAGTATCTGGGAAACAGACTATGTGCTATTACATCAAGATGGGATGCTTGTAAAGGGATGTCCCGATTTCTGCACTAGCGACTTAACTGGGTTTTTTCTTGTCACGCTAGACTGCTCAACAACACATTGTCAGATTGCCTACTTGCTGTTGCAGTTGTTGGTGCTAAAACCCTTTCCAGCATCTTAAGTGTGCATGTGATACATGACTGCTGAACAAAAACAGTGGTAGCGTGTGACCTTGTTGGTGGGACTGGTATCTTCTTTTTGTCCTTTGTAGAAAGGAGTAGAAATGGTCTTTAGTGTGATGTATGTCCTTGGACTTGAACAGGGAAGGCTAATTTGGAAAGCTCATTTGTATTTCCTCAAGTTGCATGTTATTGTGATCCCTGTAAGTAACTGGAGAGGTGGCTTAGTCTAGCAAGACTGACTATTTATCAGGTTGCTTGATCACCTAAGATGGCTAAGACAGAGGACAAGCAACCTCCATGAATAAGAAAAAAAAACATGCAGTGGAGACTATGTCGTACAGAACCTAACAGCTAAGGGTTTGATCCCACTCCCATTGATCTCGGATGAAATATTTCTGATGGATTTCTTGGTTGTTGGACCAAACCTAATAGCCTTTCATTATGCAGTGGTCTTGGTAAATGCCAATATACATGAATTTATCAGGTACAGTACATGTTTTCTAAATAATGTGCATCCCCAGAGTGCAGTGGAAAGAGGTTATGATGTATTTTTGCTTGCATGCTTTTTGGCAGAACAGCGTGATCATACATAAATGATGAAGTACTGTAACTCTGATCAGGGAAAGTGCATCCTGACAGAAAAACAAACATCAGAACTCTTCTGGGTCATGCAGAATTCTCGCGCCTGGTATGTACTCCATTTATTGTCTTGTCTCACAGGAGACTAGCAACTTTGAAGGTGGAAGCTCGTGTCTGGGACTCCAGAACCTGAAAGAATAGCTCAGTCAATCAAAGCAGTGCATTCACACAGTGCCTTCCGCTTTGCTGGTTTGGCACTTACATATCTTTTGCAAATTAATAGATGTATCTGTTCTGCCACAGTAAGGGCAGTTGTCTCTCTGTCCCAAAAGATGATTTGATCACTCCATCTTTCACAGTGGTGGTTAATCCCTTTAGAACCGTCACCAGACTGATCGAAAACATTTCCTGGAAATACCATTAGACCTTTAAGGCAGGGGCAGGAGGATGAAGATCTATCTTTGTTGTTTTCTGTTCTCAAGAGTCGTCTTTTCTCCCTATCCAGTCCTGGTGGGACTCTGTTACATAGAGAGGCTGCAGAGCAAGGGGCATGGTGATCCCCATCTTGTGCCCATCCAGGTGGAGCCTTCTCCCACCACAGCATGCTTTATAACCTGTGGTCCTCTTTGGACCCACAGGCTCTTGTGTGTACCACACAGCAGCAAGCAGTCCCCTCCCAGCTTTCGGAGAGGGGTGGAAGGACAGGCTGGCATGGTGAGGATGAGTGATGCCAAGGACCAGGACCAAGACTCTATTTGTGATACTACAATACCGTACTTCTACTGATGCCATATATTTTTGAGTGGTTTGGTGCTGTGTGTGTTCAAAATCTCAGTACCCCCATGCTATCGACACCCTTCCAGGAGCAGCAGATAACTCACTGCTGTGCTAGCAGTGGGCAGTAACAAATTGCCTTGGGTGTGATGGCTCTGCTGTGTTCTGGGCAGCTGAGCAGTGACTGAGAGTCTGTGGTAAGCAATGGCAAAGAGCTAGGTCAGAGGTGCAGGCCCTGCTGCCAGGGGTCAGGGTTTGATTTCAAAGCATGCAGCGCCGCGGCTTCCTGACCACACAGGGGAGCAACGCTGCAGTGTTCTCAGCTTGTTGGATCCCAATAGTGACACCAGAAGCAGACAAGTTGAAATGTGAACCGAGTCCACTGAATTCCAGTCGTACATTTATGGAGAGACATGTACATGCACATGAAGAAATAAAGTGTACAGGCATTGGTGTAGTGCTTCTGAGCACAAGAATTGTGTGCTTCATACTTGTCCCGTTGTCTAGGTATGACTGTTTTGGAGAACACCTATATAACTAACATGCAGATACAATGCCTTGTGAGAAATTCAGTATTTCATTCCTTAAGGGCTTTCGTAACCATGCCAATTACATCAGATAAACAAATACCTGGACAGCCCTTACGTTTTTTTCCAGTGTGCTAGATCTGCTAAAATGCAAATCATTGCCTCAACACAGCAGAAAGGCTGTTCCTCTTGAAAGAGATCATGTGACTTCAGATGCAAAGCAGATAACTTCAGCCCATCCCTTTCCCTGCCCAAGATTCAGGAGGCATGGTGACAAAACAGCTTCTGCAATAGCGTGTGTATGGTGCAGCTGGAAGGCTGCAGCCATGAGCTTTCGTATCAGGCTGGATGATGAAAATGACGTTTTCCCCTGACTCTCTGAAGAGCAGTGCTCAAGAAATTTCCTCTCAGGAAGCTGTATAAATAGGTGGAGAGGAAGTGCATTTCAGCTCCTGAGCTCCAGAACTCCAGAGAAAATTGGAGCACCTGTCAGGGCTGCACACTTCATGCAGGTCTGCTTTCAAGAAGGGGCTGCTTTCTCTTAAAAAGAGAATCTTCTAAGGGTATTCTAGTGGAGAAAGTCTTTGTATTGCTGGAGCAGAAAGAAAAAACACAGGTAATATGTTTTTGGGATGTGTGTGTGTGTACATATATTTAGATCACTTTTAAAAAGCAAATTTTTTTAATCTGAAGTCTGCGTAGGGAATGATGGATGTATGTGTGATTATTTGTGATTTTTACCCTGAGTAAAAATCAGTGTGCTTCAAACTATAAAGTTTGACCTGGACTGGATCAGTTATCCAGAACTTCTGAGTACATAGGAGATCAAAAAGCTTTGAGACTACCGTAATTCATGTACTTTTTGTTTTAGGAAAAAGTGTTTCAATTATGACAAGTTTTAACCTTCTTCTGATGCTTAAGTTTAACTTTACTAAAACCAATAGGAATTTCAGCTGAAGCATGAATTTCATTTGTAAACTGTCTCAGAACACATATTTACTTTATTCTGGAGCTTTTCTTTTTCACCCCTTTCCTCCTGCAAGTAAGGAGAATTAAATAGGGTGTCATTAAGACCCTGCTCCTTAACTGTAGGACAGTGCATGATTCAGATTTTGCTTATAATGGTGGTTAACTTTTTACGCTCCGGTTGGGTCCAGTTTACTAGAACTAACTTTGATCTGGGATTTTTTTAAAGTTTTCTCCTTGCTTCTTAAATGAATCTCCCCCTAGAGACATCTAATATTTCTGAGACACGATATGGTGGTTTTGCTTGTACTTCAGGGTGGTGGTCTGCACCCCATTTGCGCACTTCTATTTGCTACTCCCCCTCTTTTGTAAAAACATTCTCCCCAGAGACTTGTTGTGGAAAAAGAATGAGGTTGCTTTCTTTGGTTGTTTATTTCTGCACATAAAAGTGCAAATGTTTTGTGTAAATGTATCCTTTATTGATTGTAAATAACATGAACTAGAATTCTCCCATCATTTTTCTACAGATCCTCTTTGGATTTACATGCAGTTCCTGAACTCAACAATTACATGAACAACCTCTGCATGTTCACACCTTTGCAGCTCTCTCTTTCATTTAATTTTGCAGTGCGTTTTTGGGCTCAGATATATAAGTCCACCTTAATGAGCTGGTCTGTCTTTAGCCTATTTTCTTTTGGGCCTTGCTGGCTTTCTGGTATCTTACAACATCCATTCCCTATTGATTCCTGGCCAAAACACTGTGATCTATCAGCATGGCCACTGCTAGAAGTTATTCCATCAGTTCGATATTGAGCTTAGCTTCGCTTCTGGCTTTCGGAGTTTATATAAATTATCTGTGAGCAAAAAGCTTTCTCATTTCTTTTGTTCACATATACAATAACTGAAAGTCACTTAATAGAAATGTCAGTTTGTACCATGGATGTAAAATAACAGAGACCCAAACATATACTGCTTTCTCTATGTTTGATCTTCTCATATCAGACATTTGGCAGACCAAATTCAGCATTGGTGTCAAAACTACAGCTCTCGTGTGCCACAGCCAGGTTCTCTTTCACTCTGTTAGTTGACTATGGCTGCTTCATCCTGCTTTCTGCAGGGTGGGTCTTTTAGCTAATGAAATCTTTAACTCATCTCTAGATTCCCTTCCTTGACAATCCCAGCTCTGTCACCAAGAGAGTTTTGAAGAATTGTCCCTCCTCAGGTACTAACCTGGGTGTTGTGGTTTAATGTCTGGATTCTCTAGGGTATTTTGCTCTTTCCCACTTAATTCCCTCAGCAGTGCACAGAAGCAAATCCATCATAACCCCATGTTATAGCATCTGCTTCTCAGTTTTCTACAGTCCTCATTTCCAAAGGAAAACAACTCTAAAGAAATTCTGTGAGTCAGAAAATTAAAAAGTTGATATCAGGAAAACATCAAAGGAAAGCCTCTGTCATTGGAAATATCCACCCATCCATCCAACTAAGCTTTTTATAGAAAACTGTCCCTATCTCATCAACTCTACAGCCTTTAAGATGTACTATGGAAGGAGATCTTAGCTACCTATTCAAAATACAGTTGAGCAAAGGGCAAGCAGAGAAAGGAGGCACCTTGCTGGAGATAGTGGTTGAAACAAGCTTGTACGGGAAGGAGCATAATTGTGGAAATTCCAATCCCAATAGAAATAAATGGAGGAACCTTTCATTTTCTGATTATCAAAGGTAAGAGGCAAATTGAATGAAGTAAGAATAAGAAGTTAAAGAGTAGTGCCTTTTTTTCATATGGCTTCCATATCTTCAGGCTTGACCTAGCTTACACTTGTCTGCCAGTAGCACAGCTCATCTAATTTTAAAAGATAAGGTATGCTTGAAAGGATGGCTCTCTGCCCAAAGGACCTACAGCCTGATTTTATTAAAAGTCAGCTATAAATCTTTACATGGTTTCCATTATTTTTGAGGCAGCCTGCTCTTTACGTGACTGTTGAACTGAAGGCATGATTGATTTTGGGCAGCACCTATTAGATCCGGATCAAATGGAGCGGATTCATTATCTCTGTAAATCAGGCTCTCAACAGCTCGGGTTCTGAACCCAAACTTTCTGAGCACTTGCTGCAGTGTAACCTTCAGCGACTCCTACCCAGAGAAAGAGCAGTGTGTGCCACTCCAGCTTAGCTTGGTGCATGTTGACTGACATGGCTGTAATGACATTTTATTTTGCTTTAGTAGATGAGCTGTGTATGCAGTGGCTTTCCATCACAAAATTGCTTTTTTGCTAAACTGAGATGTAGCAAGTTCTTGCAGTTCTATCTAAAAATGGGACAGATCACTGGCTTGTAGAAATTGAATTACTGCCTGCTCTTTAGTGAACATGACAGATTCTCTTTTAAGGGTAAACCAGTGGAATAGTACCCAGAACGCTAACACAGCATTATGTCTAAATTCTTTCCAGCTACCTTGTATCCCTGAAGCCTTTTTCAGTACCTTGGTAAAAGCCCAGTTTTGCATTTCAGCAGCCAGAGCTTGGGGGAATTTCATAATGGCTAATGATTCTCCACCAGACATTGCTGCACTATGTAGGGAATAGCTTACATAAATTAATGTTTTAAATGCTTGTTTTTCAACCTTCTGTGCCATGGAAGGCATTCATGGCCTTTGCCTGGTCTTCTATGCCTTTGCATAGAAAGGCAGGATTTGGCATGAAGGGGAGTTGGCTTTAACCAACATACCTGGAGAGTGGGAGGGCAATTTCTTCCTTTGGAGTAGCTCAGTTAGGAGCAATGAAGAGTCTGGCACAGAGGCGGCACTAGCTCTTTTCACAGTGGCTTCTTGCCTTTGTTCTTGATTCTTTAGTTTGACCAGGCAGGCAGAAAGTGAATTTGCTGGGCCTGGGTGGAGGCCATGCTTGCATCTGGATGTGCAGATTGGTCACCAGGGTAAAGAATCTGAGAAGTCATCAGGAAACAGGGTAGTAGTTTGAGCGTTCACTGCGCCACCTTAGGACGCAGACATTTGGGACTGAAGGGAATAATTGTTCTCAACTAGTTCTCTGACGGCCAGATTTGGCCTTTTTAAGGAGTTTGATGAGAGGATATATTTGTGCAAGTTTTCCTCTGAGCTCTGAGTGTATGTTTCAGGCTTTCTTTACTGCTATCACCATTAAGTTTCTGTCTCTATGTCTCTATCTTTTTTATTTCTGTGCTCAAGGAAGTGCTAAAAGTCCATTAATTTATGGGTAGGTGGAAGAAAGAGTGGGGATGACTGGGAAAAAAACTTAAATTATTGAAGTTGGGTGAAATAATTATTCAGATCCCCATTTCTTAGGTCAGCCCATTGTTTGCTATGGATGGTGTCTTGAGAGTCATG
Organism: Gallinula chloropus; assembly: GCF_964237585.1. NCBI lineage: Eukaryota > Metazoa > Chordata > Aves > Gruiformes > Rallidae > Gallinula > Gallinula chloropus. The sequence goes on along the minus strand of NC_140085.1, from coordinate 130,661,000 downwards.
AGGGTTCTGTTTGGGATTTCTGTTGCCCAGTTGCTAGCCACATGCTGACCTGCCCTTTAATGAAGATAGTCGCACTGCAGTAGGACTTAGATTGTAAGTTCTGTTTTGTTCTTGGGCCCAGTCTTCGGATCACAATTCAAGTCATGCCTTATTGGTTTGAGGTGGACCGACAAAGACTTGATCCAGGAAGATCTTCAGGAAAAGAAAGAAAAATAGGAGCTTTGGAAGAAGGGGCAGGTGTCTTGGGACGACTATAGGAATTTAGTGAGATCGTATAGGGAGAAAGTCAGAAGGGCTAAAGCTGAACTGGAACTCAGGCTGGCCTGTTCTGTAGAAGATAATAAAAAGTCAATGGGGCCAGATGGGATCCACCCGAGGGTGCTAGAGAACTGACAGATGTGCTTGCCAAACCCCTTTCCATCATCTGTCAGCAATCCTGGCAGACTGGGGAAGCTCCACTCGACTGGAGGCTGGCAGATGTGACACCCATATATAAGAATGGCCGGAAGGAGGATCCAGGGAACTACAGACCTGTCAGTCTGACCTCAGTCCCTGGGAAGATCATGGAGAGGGTCATCTTGGGAGCTATCATGCAGCACATGCGTGATGGCCAGGGGATCAGGCCTAGTCAACATGGGTTTACAAAAGGTAGATCCTGTCAAACTAACCTGATCACCTTCTATGACAAGGTGACCCGCTTAATGGACAAGGGGAAGGCTGTGGATGTGTCTACCTGGACTTCAGGAAAGCCTTTGACACGGTTTCTCACAGCATTCTGACTGAGAAACTGGCTGCCACTGGTCTGGACAGGTGGACCCTCAGCTGGGTTAGAAACTGGCTGGATGGACGGGCCCAAAGGGTGGTGGTGAATGGAAAAAAATCCAGCTGGAGGCCGGTCATGAGTGGCGTCCCCCAGGGCTCAGTCCTGGGTCCAGTCTTGTTTACATCTTTATCAATGACCTCGATGAAGGGATTGAATGCTCCCTCAGTAAGTTTGCAGATGACACTAAACTAGGAGGAAGTGTTGATCTGCCTGAGGGTAGGGAGGCTCTTCAGAGGGATCTGAACAGACTGGACCGATGGGCTGAGACCAACAGGATGAAGTTTAACATGGCCAAGTGTAGAGTGCTGCATGTGGGACATAACAACCCCATGCAGTGCTACAGGCTTGGGGGAGACTGTCTGGAGAGCTGTCAGGAAGAGAAGGACCTGGGGGTGTTGGTTGACTGCAGGCTGAATATAAGCCAGTAGTGTGCCCAGGCAGCCAAGAAGGCCAATGGCATCCTGGCTTGTATCAAAAACAGTGTGGCCAGTAGGTCTAGGGAGGTAATTGTGCCCCTGTACTCGGCATTAGTGAGGCCACACCTCGAGTACTGTGTCCAGTTCTGGGCTCCCCACCTTGAGAAGGACATTGAGGTCTTTGAGTGAGTGCAGAGAAGGGCAACCAGACTGGTGAAGGGACTGGAGGGCAAATTACATGAGGAACGGCTGAGGGAGCTGGGGATGTTTAGCTTGGAGAAGAGGAGGCTGAGGGGAGACCTTATCACCACCTACAACTACCTGAAGGGAGGTTGTAGAGAGGTGGGCAATGGTCTCTTCAGCCAGGTGACAGGAGCTAGAACAAGGGGAAATGGCACAAAGCTGTGCCAGGGTAGGGTCAGATTGGATATTAGAAAAAAAATTTTTACAGAAAGAGTTGTCAGGGCCTGGAACAGGCTGCCCAGGGAGCTGGTTGAGTCACCTTCCCTGGATGTGTTCAAAAAAAGGGTAGATGAGGTACTTAGGGATATGGTTTAGCTTAGGATGGGAATGGTTGGACTTGATTATCTTCAAAGGTCTTTTCCAACCTTGTTATTCTGTGATTCTGTGACTTGGGACTCTAAGAGGGCAAGTGAGGAGATAGTATTCAGGAGAACATCAGTTGTTTGGAGAGAAGACAAATTTGAGCTCTTGGCAATATCAGTACTGTATTTGATGCTGTCAAAGCCCTTGATTGGCTCAAAATTAATATAACAGCACTTCTTAGGTTTTCATGATAGTTTCTTCAGAGGGAAGAAAACCAGTCCATTGGGGTGGGGGCAGGGGACCCAAACTAAAATCCTTTCCTGAAAAAATACTGACTCAGAAGGTGGCAGACCAAGCTCAAGTGTAGGAGACTATTGTGTTGTGGGACTCTGAAAATAGTCACACAACTATGCAGTTGTGTGATATTGATATAATATAAATAATAACTAAATAGTCACACAACAATAAATGTATTGTAACTATTGAAAGTGAAAATATGCTAGTTATGGGTTTGTGTTTTCCTTTTTCACACCTTCCTGTTATTTTTACTTCTGCTAGTAAAGCCAGAGGGAAAGAATAGCAGTTAAATACATTATGCTGATGAATTTCTTCTTTGTTTTAAAATGCAAGTTAAAAGAAAATTAATAGCAATGAAACAAAAAATTAAATGCAATAATTTAGACGTCAGACATGCTAGAGTGAAACATTTATCTCTGGAGCCAAGGGGAGAGAAGGGTCAGTGTGATCATACAAGAAATCTTTAGCTAAACCAAAGTTCAGTCTCTCTAAGAGCATCAGTGACTTTCTTGTCTTTTGTATCTCAGGGGACTTGTATTCATTTGATTATGTTGATTAGGAAGTGTATTGCATTAGTGAATGATACCAGTTACTTAAGAGATGCCAGGAAAAAAAATCCAGAAGGCCACACTGTAAAAGTCACTTTGTTCATTTATTTAATCATAGAATGATAGAATCACAGAATCTCCTGAGTTGGAAGGGACCCATAAGGATCATCAAGTCCAACTCCTGGCCTCACACAGAGCCAGAGATTCAGAGCGTGGGGCTGAGCGCATCATCCAGATGCTTCTTGACTCAGACAAGCTCAGTGCTGTGACCACTTCCCTGGGGAGCCTCTTCCAGTTCCCAACCACCCTCTCAGTAAAGAACCTCTTCCTGATATCCAGCCTAAACCTCCCCTGTCACAGCTTCATACTGTTCACTTGGGTTCTATTGCTGGTCACCAAAGAGAGGGAATCAGCACCTGCCCCTTTGCTCTCCCTCCTCAGGAAGCCATAGACTATGATGAGGTCTCCCCTCAGCCTCCTCTTCTCCAGGCTCAACAAACCAAGGGACTTCAGCCTCTCCCTGTAAGATTTCCCCTCCAGACCTTTCACCATCCTCCTTGCCCTTCTCTGGATGCTCTCCAATATTTCTGTGTCCCTCTTGTACTGTGGCACCCAAAGCTGCACCCAGTACTCAAGGTGAGGCTGCACCAGCACAGTGTAGAGCAGGACAATCCCCTCCCTGGACCGCCTGGCAGTGCCATGCTTGGGGCACCCCAGGATACAGTTGGCCCTCCTGGCTGCCTGGGCACACTGCTGGCTCGTGTTTAACTTGCTGTTGGCCAAGACCCCCAAATCCCTCTCAGCATGGCTGGCCTCCAGCGTCTGACGCCCATGTCTGGATGCGCAGCCAGGGCTGCCCCTTCCCAGGTGCTGTATCTGGCACTTGCCCTTGTTAAACTTCATGCTGTTGGTGATTGCCCAGCTCTCTGAGCTGTCCAGGTGTCTCTGTAAGTCTTCTCCACCCTCAGTGGAGTCAACAGCTCCTCCCAATTTGGTGCCATCTGCAAATTTACTTAAGATACCCTCTAGTCAAGTTGTCTGGGTCGTTTATGAAAACGTTAAAAAGAACTGGCCCTAAAGTGGAGCCCTGGGAAACCCCACTAGTGACTGGCTGCCAGCCAGATGTAAGCCCATTTACTATCACCTTCTGGGCCTGACCCTTCAGCCAACTGCCCACTCAATGTGTTATGGCTTTGTCTAGTTGCATGCTGGACATTTTGTCCAGTGAGATACTCTGAGATGCAGTATCGAAGGCCTTACTGAAATGAAAAAAGTAAATAACATCAACTACTTTCCCTTGGTCAGCCAGCTGAGTGACCTTGTTGTAAAAGGAAATCAGGTTAGATAGAGAGTACCTTCCTCTTCTGAAAACGTGTTGGCTGTGACCAATGACTGCATTGTCCTTTAGGTGTTTTTCAATAACTTCCAGTATGGTTCAGTAGAAATGCAAGATATTTTTAAATTTAAATGCATATTTTATTTAAATGAAGTCTTATAATGAAGAAATCTACTATGGCGCTTTCTCTTGTAAATTTGGTGGTGATGATAGGGTTGAAGTGGTAAATGTGGTAGGACACCATTTGAAATCAATAGTGTTAGGGTGGCTGAGGGTTGGGGGGTGGTTAGTACTAGTATCAGATGTAATTTAAAGCCCTTAAAGTTCTGCAGTTTCCAATTTTCAAATCACAAGAACCAAGAGTAAGATACCATTGTAGTCCCTTGTCCTTAGTAGTAAGGTATTAAGCAGGTATGTTTCAGATTACGAAATCACTAGTGCTCATTAACTTTCAGCTAAGATGTAAGTAAACTATATTGATTACTGAGTTTATCTGTCCTGAATGCAAGCTGAAAGTGATCAGACATGGAAAAGAAATCTAGCATGGTTCATCAGGTCCAGTTTGTGTAGGATGTGCTGTACAGTAATTTTTTAATGCACTGTAGGTACTTTAGATTTTGTGTTGTCAAAAACCTTGTATTTTTCCTCTCTCTCACAATCCCCTCCATTAGGAGCTCTGGGAAGAGCGCAGGACCCCAGAGAGGTACAATCCACATTGCTGAAGGAACAGCACAGGAAATGTGTCTAATGCTAACAACTGAGAGGAACCTACTTTGTATCAGCAGCAATTAAAACTGATGGGCAGCATCATTGGAACCATGGGGTGCAGCAGTTCTGTAACTGACAGGAGGTCAGAGAAAGGTGAGTACTGCCTTTGTCTTCAGGGTCAGTGTTGTTCTCTTTGTAACACCAGAAGATGATTGCAATGTAACCTTTTCCCCAGGCCTGTTGTGAAAATACTTCATCAGAGAATTTTCTCATCTTCTTTTTAAAAGAGTGCACAGCTTTTAGATGTTGGCTGAGGTGTAGACCACCTCTGTCATCTACAGATTTGGTTGGAAAAGATTCTGGGACAGAAACTGAATTTCAGATATGTATGTGCTGTTTGCATCCCTGGCAAAGTGTATGGGGTAAGGTGTTGAGGAGGATCTTTTACGATCTTTCACAATACAAGATTCCTGGGCAAATTGCCCCAGTTTCCCTGCTGCTGAGTGACCCTGATTATAAAAGAGGTGTAATTAAGCAGAGCTATTACAATGACTCTCAGAATCAATTTTCTACCATACCAAGTGCCTGCTGTCCTGAAATTCTCCCTGACAGTCACTGAGGCTGTCAGTTGAAAGTCTCTACAGTACCTGGTTAAATGTTGAATTAAAAAAAATAATGCTAAACTAAAACTAAAACCAAATAATACCTTTGCTTTTAAACATGCCACACTCTGGTATGAATACACCAGACTTTGCACAGACAGGTAGATTTCAGGGTTTTGTCATCAATTTTGTTATTTCTTACTCAGATCCTTTGTGGTCTTTTTCAGGGTTTGCCATTAAAGCACAATTTACAGGTCTGCCAGGAGCGATGTTATGTGTCCCTGTACATGTCTTAGGAGATGAATATGCTGAACAGCCATGTGTCATATCCTACCAGGCAGGCAAAAAGAGAGATTCAGACCTGTCTGTCCCATCCCAGCAGATGGGTATGCATAGAGTTAACCTTTTCTACCTGTCCCAGGTGCCAGGTTAACCCTCTCATAGCTAACCTCTTTTAACAACCACACTGGCGACATTAGCTTCTATAATCCTCTGCATGGTACTCAGGAGCAACAACAATTATCCAGGAGCTCCAAACAAAGCACAACTTTACTCACATACTCACAACTCAGAAGTGAGTATGATTATAAAGCTTGCAAACAAAACCACACCACAGTGTATGTTCAGAGCAAGGCATTACAATTAGTAGAACTTGGCAAACCTGGAAACGCTGTTACTATTATGTGCTGAGAATAAGGTTAGAAGTTGAGACAGGGAGAGAGATTGAGAGAGAAAGAGAAAAAATAAGAAGATACCACCACCCAGGGATCCAGTGTAGATCATCATAAAGCTGTAGTCTTTGGATGGCAGGTGCACACTGGATGTCCTGAATCTGCATCTTTTATGCTCCCTGGCCCCACCCTTCTGAGGGATCCAGTGTTGATCATCATAAAGCTGTAGTCTTTGGATGGCAGGTGCACACTGGATGTCCTGAATCTGCATCTTTTATGCTCCCTGGCCCCACCCTTCTGAGGAGGCCAAGCATATCTTGTGCGACGAGTTGAAGAGTGTTCTGGAAATGAGTCATTGGGAAATGGGCCCTATTGGTCATCTAACCCCACCCAACTGGGCTGATGGAGCAATGAGCCCATCAGTGGCCTTGCACAGGATTTTAGCAAGAAGGTGCTCTGCCTCCACAGGGCCCCACTTGCCTGTTATGTTCCTTATAAGGTAAGGACAGTATCCTGTTTATCAGAGTGGCTACTGAATGAGGGGCTGCCCTTGCAGGGACAGTGTCCAGATGGTTTATCGAATGAGGACCCCACCTAAGTGTAATGTCCAGTTTGTCAGAGCGGCTGCTTTGAGATCAAGACTCTACATACAGGCCCTTCCCACCTTTGGAGGATGTAGGACCTAGTCCAAACACCCCACAGATGCTTGCAGGATCAAGCCCCTTGTATAGGCGAGAGCCAGGCCACAAAACATGACCCTGCCTCTGCAGGTTCTGTTATCTTGGAAAACAGATTGTGCAAGACAAACCACTTATTCCAGTTGCTACGAAATAGTATTTGGAGCAATACATCATTTTTGGAAAGGAAGGGTCTCTTTGGCTACTAGGCCAGGAGACAAATCAGAGGCAACTGGTGACTAAGGAGCAGGAGCACTTAGTCACAGCTACAGGGATCCAAGCTGGCTGGTCTAAGGATAGTCCTTAGCTTTGTGTACATGACTTGGCATTCACAGCAGCATTAGTGCTGTATCACAGCAGTGGAAGTAGAATGAAAATATCTGGAGTCCCAGACCTACCTGTAACTTGGAAGCGGACCTTCCTCTTTGGATTTGCTTGCTATGTGTATATCTGCCTTGCAAAACCTTGCAGGTGAGTTACTTTGGAATATTTCTGAAGGTGCAAAAGCTTGGGGTGGGCATGAGGAGCTGTACTCTTTCTCGATCTACAGCCATCACTTCACTTTGGTGTGGAGCCAGGTTTGCTAACACAGAGCTGGCTTAGGATTTTGTGTGCTTGTCTGACAATGTTTTGTCCTCTTCAGTTTCTGGGTGGTTGTCTTTCCGCACTTCAAATGATGCTGAACCATCATTCCATCTGCAGCCTGAGGCTGTACATCCCTCTAATGCATTAATAACACGATTTTAACAGGTACTTGCTGGTGTAGAGACTTTATGCAACTGATAGCAATTTCTTTTACAGATGCAGCTTAGCCTAGTGTGAAAATCATGTTCCGATTCAGTCCTGAGAATAACAGCACTGTAATAAGTACAATTAAAAAAAAAAAAGACAGGAAATATTCTGTTAGATCTGCAACATTAACCATAGCAGTGTGATACATATCTGCATTATGTGATACCAGTGGAACTGTGCCGTGTTAAGTGCTCAGGACCATTAAGCAGCCCAGGGGGCTTTAATGGGAAGTTTAATGGTTCTGATGCTGGAAAACACTTTCTGTGCTGGTGGCTGTACTTTGCCTCTTAGGTACACTTCTAAACAGAAGAGTTGATGACAGCCTTGCCATCATGTGTCAGACTTTCAGGTCTGTGGTCGTGGGGAATTCTAGAAAAGACAGAAAATAAGCAAGGTCTCAGAGTTGATTAAGGTACAAAGGATGCTCTTAGTCATATAAGGATTACATTTCCTTCAGGCAGAAGGATTTTTGTAGGATAGATGCTGTACCTGTAGGATGGGGGCCCTCACTGATTTTTGGCCTTGTTTGGGTTAGAAAAATTTACCACTTTAACTATACTGTGTATTTATTACTAATAAAATAAGCAACCAACCTGCTATCATGGCACCTGTAGGTATTTTTATAAAACAGTTTCCATAATGTTATGCATTTATTAGTAGACTCACTTTTCCACAGATGTTTTTCTTTACCTACGTAAATGTCAGTTTAAGAAAAAAGTCATTGTCACAGGGGATGCTGCTCATTCAAGTCTCAAAATCCCTGGTATTTGTGATCAGCTAAAATAATTGACTAGTATAAAGTGTTGTCCCTCTAGTACAGAGCTTTTCTTTCCTGTTTTGAAAAACAAAAAAAAAAAAGGCAGGAAAAAAGCAACATTAGTATGGATTGTTGGTTGTTATTTCTTGTTTTATTTTTATTATCAGTTGCTTATTTGGTAACTAATAAAATATGAGCATATTTGTATTAAGGCTTTAGTGTTGCGTTTACTTTCCTATTTTGTTTTTCTTTCCTCCCCCGCCCGCCCCCCGCAATCACTTTGCAGTGCTGCACAGTGGTGATTGTGCCAAACTCTGGAATTCTGGAGAATGTCTCAGTTTTGTTTCTGTACTGATCAACAGTTCATCTGCTCAGAAAAGAGCTCTTGGGAGCATCGGGAAATAAGATTAGTATATTCCTTTGGTCCTTGCACCTTCGATAGGCTTGCCCTGCAGCTGCTTTGACATGGTTCTCCCAAGATCAGAAGCATAAAGATGTTGTATTCTGTGTCCTATGCTGGGCTATTCAGGGTTGAGTTCCTTAGGAAACTCCTTGAAATGAGGTGTTAGCTGCAGCGCTGGAGGCAAAGGCTTGATGTTTCTGGCCCTGTCTACTTATTTTCTGGTATCCTGAGAGCACTGGAAAAAAGAGGTAGGGAAAAACTGCTAAGGAACCATTCAAGAAAGAATTATGTTCAATTTTATGTGAGTAAATGTGACATTTCTTGAGAGTAGTCATCTATCTTACTATATTATTTGTTGCCAGGCAAGAATATGGTGGTGCTGGTCTGGCTGTATTGGGACAGGTGCAGGACCAATACAGAAAAAAAGTCACAGAAATCGCAGAATCACAAGGTTAGAAAAGACCTTTAAGATCACCAAGTCAAACCATTCCTGTCCCGTGCTAAACCATATCCCTAAGTATCTGATCTACCTTTTTTTTAAAACACATCCAGGGAAGGTGACTTAATCTCCTCCCTGGGCAGCCTGTTCCAGGCCCTGGCAACTCTCAGTAAAAATTTTTTTCCTAACACCTAATCTGAACCTGCCCTGGCACAGCTTTGTGCCATTTCCCCTTGTCCTATCTCCTGTCACCTGGCTGAAGAGACCAGAGTCCATCTCTGTTCAACCTCCTTTCAGGTAGTTTTAGTCAGTCATAAGGTACCCCTGTCGTCTTCTTGCACACTACACAGTGATGCACATAATGCCTCTTGACTGCACCTGTTAGTGCTCTGTAGGACTAAGCATGTTAATACAGAGTCCCCTCCTGACCATAATTCCAGCAAATGACTGGATTTGGATTTGCCATTATTTCAGCTGCTAGATCTTCAAGGGAGTAGCTGCGTTTTATCCTGAGTTTTTAGAGTAAACTGTATTCACCTTTGGATGACAAATCTATACTTAACATATCCCCCAAGTATATGAAACGTATTTATTCCTCTCTAGCTGATCTTAAAAAAAACAGCTAACAAATGATGGAGGAATGTTTTTCTCAAAGTTAGCTGATTTTCCTGGGCAAGCATGCTTAAAGCACTAGGGAGTCACAGCTCTGTGAAACAGCAGAAGTTACAGTTGAGCTTAGCTGTTCCTCCTCTCCCAAACTCCTGGTTATTTCAGGCTAAACACAGCCCTTCTGGCCTCCTGCTTTCAGTCCTCCCTCCAGGTGTATCAGAGCTCCAGTGATCACTTGATGGCACACCTGCTCGTGTTCCTCCAGTCTTCCTGCTGGTAGTGTTCCTGCCACTCATGTTCCATGCCCAGGCTCCTGAGAGCTGTTGCCCTTTAGGCATTGGGAGTAGCAGGAGTGATTGGCAGCATGGTGAGGAGGGATCAAGTAGGCATCAATTCATGGACATAGGTTTGAGGAGCTTTCCCCACAGAGCAGCTCCCACCCCAGGACCTCTTTGCGCCACCAGGTGTTGTTCTGCTTCATAAGCTTTTTTCTGAGCAGCTAAAATAATGTAATCTGATTGTGGCGTGACTGGGGCCTGTACACAGCAGGCCCTTCATCCCAGGCTGAAATCTTGGCAACTGTCCTTCAGTGAAGTTTCCAGTAGTTTTCCAGACTGGGACAATAGTGGACACAACTTCTTAAAGTGCTGAGTGGGTTGTGTATTCTGCACAATGTCCAAAAAAGTCTTCTGACATGTTGCATTGAATTCTTGAACAATGCCATTGTTGACCAGTCCAGCCAAAGATGTAGCTGTGTGGATTTGGCATGTCTTTTTAAGCAACTGTTTAAATGTTTATTCTGCCCTTCAGTACTATTTGTTAACATTTTATCTGGTTTGAATTTGGCTGGTTTGCTGATACAGCTGTGCAGGCAAAAACTTGCTGTTAAAAGAGGCTGTTACAAACTCTTGTCATTATATGATGTTCGTGTTACAGCTTTCAGTCTGAAGCTTTTCATTGCAGGTTGATAAAGAAATGCCTTTTGTTGTGGGCCAAACTGCTCTTCTTCCTTTCCTTACTTTCCCAAAATCTATATACTGCCCATCAGCTGAACAGGGCTGACTTCTTTCATGGGCAATATCTTCAGGACAATGAATCACAGAATCACAAGGTTGGAAAAGACCTTTAAGATAATCAAGTCCAAATGTTCCTGTCCTATGCTAAACACTATCCCTTTTTTTGAACACATCCAGGGATGGTGACTCAACCACCTCCCTCGGCAGCCTGTTCCAGGCCCTGACAGCTCTTTCAGTGAAAAGCTTTTTCCTAACAACTAATCTGACCCTGCCTTGGCACAGCTTTGTGCCATTTCCCCTTGTCCTATCTCCTGTCACCTGGCTGAAGAGACCATCGCCCACCTCTCTACAACCTCCCTTCAGGTAGTTGTAGGCGGTGATATGGTCTCCCCTCAGCCTCCTCTTCTCAAGGCTAAGGGAAATAGAGAAGATTTCTAATAACACAGGCCTGAACAAGCCAGCTAGTTTGGGATCTGTCCCCAAAGACAGAAACAGTAAATGCATCATGTATTCATTAACAGAAAAGACTTTTTAAGTCTCAGTTTCACAGAGCTTCATCTTAATGTCAACTGTCCACAATAGGCTGAATTTATCCTCTGCAGAGTTCTGCAATGGTAGCATGTGTGTTTTTATTGCACATCTTACTGCAGCCACGTGTGCTCCATCGCTTTCTGTTTTGACAGTCATTAGAGCTGCCGTCCTCATACAGAATTGGTACCGCTTTACAATGGCCCGGCTAGAGATGAGACGCCGCTATTCCCTGAATATTTTTCAGTCAATTGAATATGCTGATGAACAAGATCAACTACAGGTTTGTAATCTTCAGTTCTTCTTGTACAAACAGTTATGTTATCCCCAGAGGACTAAAGCTGCACAAACAAAAATGGGCATGAGGTTATTTCTACCTACAAAGCTGTGTACTGTATAATAAAACCACTTCCCAGCCTTATACATGAATTAATGAAGTTGTGTATATCTATGTGTGTGTATGTATAACTATATAATCAGCAGGACACTCTTTTGCCTGTATAACCATATCCAGGTTGTACAACAGCTTTGTTAGCCAGGGATTGCAGGTCATCCCACTGTGGATGATTTTAACCATGTCTGTGAGGTAACCTATGTGCAACAGAGCTATCAATGTCTGACTCTGCATGTCAGCCCAGGCTTTCTTCAGAGTCAGTACAGGGTATTAAGAACTTCTAGGGCTTTTTTTCATCCTAGCTTCAGCGTCTAAAGTCAGTTCAGTGCATCATAGCAGTTTCTTTCTATGGACTACTGAGGCACTCCAGGCAAGTAGCCTGGATGATGGGCAAGATTAATTACACCCCAGAAATGTCAGTAGCATTGATACAGCCCTGGAACTTAAAAAAGAAAAGGGAAAAGAATTAAGCCATTCCTGTAACTTGACACAACATGTGTCATTACTGCAGGCTGATGTTTTGGGAGCATGTAGAAGTGCCTCAGATCCTCCAGAATGTGAAATTGATAGTAATTGAGTAAGGAAAGAAAATAGTAATGCTTGTTGGATACCCTTAACTGATCAGTGTGTGTTTCTTCTTTTCTTTACTCAGCTATCCAACTTTTTTACATTCATGTTGGATCACTGCACTCATCCTGATACAGGTAAGGACACAAATCAAAGTAATATGGAGATTATGTTTGAAAAACCTGATGTGAGAAAAGGTAATATTCAGTGTGATGTTTATAGTTTAAGGCATATGCTAGGAAGTTTGATTTACCCAAATATTTTAATAAAAATTTGATCCTGTAAGTATTGACTCTGCTCAATATATACTCAAGTGAGTCAAGATGCAAGACAGGACAGATAACCTGTTATCCTTATGAGAATGCTCAGAGATACTCAGAGTACTTTCTTGCATGTTAACTGCCGCTAAACTGTTCTCATCATAGTCTTACTGACTCAATTTTTACAGATTTCTATGCATGTTCTCCTAAACTATGAGATGTGACTATCCAGAAAGAATGTGTGTAGTTCATTTAGGGAAGATCTAATCAACGAAGTTTGCCTTCAAAGAAGTTACTTTTCTTCTTTTTCTTTTTTCCCTGAAGTGGTTCTGGACCACTTTTAAATTTTTTTTCTAAATTTCAGTACAAAACATGTATCAGTATACGAATAATTGAATATTAAATACTTTTAAACTGCTGGAGAGAAATCTTTAGAAGCCATCTCAATTAAAGCTCAGTTATTCGAAGAATAACCTTTAGTTTTAGAAGTACTTTGGGATCCTTGAACAAAACTTATTTTTGAGGTCGTGCTCAACAGAAGGACAGACTGAAAGTAACTTCTTAAGTCCATAAAACAAACATGTCTTCCCTGAACAAATTGAGAATAGATCTAATCCTAGTGGAGTTAAAGAGGAGGCTGTCCAGGCTGTCCTCTTCTTACTGAATTACAAGAGAACGTCCTTTCTCTTTAATCTGGTCCAGCCAGAGGTTATTCCAATTAAAATCTGCACAAGACACTTTGATAGCAGGATAAAACCACCATCAAAAATGTAAGTGGTTCAGTGTTCTAATAACAGCCATTAGAAATGGCAATTTTTCTGTCTCAGATACTTTAGAGTGTCTGATGCTCTCTGCGCTCTGCGGAAAAAAAGAAATTATATTTGAGCCTTGCCCCAAAGCCAAGGCCGATGTCACAATAGTCCTTCTCTGATTTTTTTTTTTTCCATGACTACTGTATTCTGAAAAAAAAAAAAATCTGCTCTGGTAATTTAACTTCCTGGGACTGAATTAGCAAACTTGAAGAAAATCATCACTTCATCTATTTTGTCTGCATGCTGATAGCACACCTCAGTTCATCTTCTCCACCTGAGTGGGAAGGAAAATGGTAGTGCTGGATCTGAGATTTGGAAAAAAAATAGTGTTTGCCTCTATTTTCATTATACTATTAAAAGGGAATTTTACAGCTGCTCATTGTAGATAAGATTCATCAATGTTTATTAACTGTGTCTGCTAACAGAAGGAACAAAGGAAGGTGCCTTAGGTGACTTGCAAGGGCTTGGGACATGGTTGGTACCGAGCACACTGCTACATGCATAGGCTGTTTGTAGGCTGGTGGAGATACAGGCCTGACCTGTGCACAGAGAGTGATAGAGAGTACTGTGGGCTGTCCATGGGTGTCCTGTTCCTTGGTCTTGCCCATACTGGGAGTTGTGGATGTGGTTAAGGCTGAAACACATGTATGGTTTATGGTAAAGCTCCCCTTCGTCTTGCTTGCTTAGCATTTGCATGGTTATTTCCCCCTTTCTAACGCCCCATGTTATGGTTACCAGAACCCAAAATGAAACAAGAAGATTTCCATAAGGTACATGTCTAATATAGAGGTGACCAAGACAACCTATGCAGAGGAACTGACTTAGGATCTTTTTGAGAAATTGCATATCAAATTTGTGTTCTGTGGTTTGTGGTGATGTTTGCCCAGCTCCTGGCTGTGCATTCTTTACTTCAACCTCTTGATTTCTTGCCCCTCCAAGTGCCCTTTGCAGCAGCTGTGTTAGCCCCACTGATGTAACCAAAATCAGTGCTGCATAAAGTGATTCTTAATGAACTGCTTCCAATTCTGCTGAATCATGGTCTTAAGATGTGAGCTACAGTGAGTGTAAACATAACAAGCAGAGGCTTCAAATTTGGCTTGCTATTCCCAAACATTTTCTAAACCCCACAATTCTGTGGCATTTTTCATCAGTGTGTGCTCACTGAAATTACATTGATAGGCTATGGTTCAAAAGCCCTCTGCAGTAAGGAAGTATATAATAGTCTTATCAGAGAATAGGTTGCCTGTTCTCAGCATGTGATAAGAAAGCTACCTGAAGATTTTGTGATCCTTGTCTCTCCTTACATTATACACCACTCAGTCTCCACTATTTATCTTGTCACTCTTATCTTTTTAATCTGCTTTCTCAGAATATATTTTTCAAAGAAAGAAAGCAGCCACCATCTCGTTGACACAGTAGTGCTTTTGATGTGATTGTTTATCTGTTGTACCCTGAAGCTTTTTTCATCCTCTCATCCAGCTTAAGATGTCAGTGAAGCTTAAATCATGATTGGGATATTATATAGCTGTGTGTCTTGTTCTTCTTCTGATTAAAATTTATTTTCCAAGGGTTTGTGGCAAATAAGAATTAAAACATTTCCAACTTATACTTTCCTCTCTCTTATCATAAAAACTGCATACCTACTCAGCCCTTCAGTGGAAAGATCTCTGGTCAGAGGAAGCTGGAAACTGCTTTTTTAGCAAAACGTGACCCATTTACACACTCTTTTGTGGACACATTGATGGTGAGAAGGCTGAGAACATGTCCTGGGCAAAGTGGTGGGACTGGGAGTCCAAGGCACTCCTGACTGTGCCTCTCAAGGTCACCAGGGCAGGAGCCACACCTTCTGGAGCCATCCTTCAAAAGGGAACAAACAAGTGCTTTTTTCTGCAGTTTTACTCCCCATGATGTCTCCCTTACAGCAGTAACACCCTTCTAAGGCATTCTAGAATCGTGGAAGCATAGAGTCATAGAATGGTTAGGGTTGGAAGCGACCTTAAAGATAAAGCTCCAACCCCCCTGCCATGGGCAGGGACACCTCTCACTAGACCAGGCTGCTCAAGGTACCATCCAACCTGATCTTGAACACCTCCAGGGAGGGAGCATCCATCACTTCCCTGAGGAACCTGTTCCAGGGCCTCACCACCCTCAAAGTGAAGAATTTTTTCCTAATATCCAAACTAAATCTATCCCCTTCCAATTTAAAACCATTCCCTCTCATTCTATCACTACATGCCCTTCTAAAAAGTCCCTCCCCAGCTTTCCTGTAGGCCCCTTCTGATACTGGAAGGCTGCTGTAAGGTCCTCCTGGAGGCTTCTCTTCTCAAGGCTGAACAACCCCACTTCTCTCAGCCTGTCTTTTTGCATAGAGTGATTCTTGCAGTGGGGAGGAAGTCACAGCAGCTTACAGTGCCAGGAATGGAGTGAAAAAATATTTGAAGTGTTATAGAAATCTTTATCCTTTTAGTGGGCTCAAGGGCCACCTGACTGATCTAATGGCTGGGGATCAGTATCTGGCTGATGTAAGAGCCAGAGGTTTCCTCAGGTATGCCAATGGTTAGTTGGAAGGCACACGATTGTGGCAGAGCAGAGAGCTTAATTCAGAGGTGCAGAGGTAGCTGATTCCCCATTACCCTAATAGTGGGTACATCCTTGGCAGTGGTGTCTTTGACTTCCCTCGATCAGCTCCCATGGAGAGGTGTCAGTTTGGGCTGTGGCCAAACTGATTCCACAAAGTTCTGGGCTTTTGTGTTTAACACAGAATATGACTGTTGTTCAGTAGGATATTTGTATGTGTCTGCTAATAGTGAAGGCTCAAATCACTGAGTTTGGGGTAGACCCCTGGTGTCACAGTACAAAGCAGGTCATTCCCCGTGCTCTCTGTAGTTGGTGGAGAGATGCAGATGCTGGCAATGGGTATGTCATTCTGGCCTGGGCACATTGGGGTTTTCATACCTGTCTTTCTGTACAGATTGAAAGAGCCTTGACAGCTTCAACTGGAAGATAAAGCTAATGAAGGGTCTAGAGCACAAGTCTTATGAGGAGTGGCTGAGGAAACTGGGGTTGTTTAGCCTGGAGAAAAGGAGGCTGAGGGAAGATCCTACCACTCTCCCAGGGGAGGTCTAGAAAGGTTGTTAGGAAAAAATAGGAAAAAAAAAGTTCCCTTGTTAGGAAGGGGTTGTCAGTCATTAGAAGAGGGTGCCCAGGGAAATGGTTGAGTCACCACCCCTGGAGGTATTTAAAAGATGGTGGGTAGATGTGGTGCTTAGGGACATGGTTCAGTGGTAGACTTTGCAGTACTAGGTTAACGGTTGGTCTTAATGATCACAAGGTCTTTTACAACTTCAATGATTCTATGATTCTGTGACTAAAATAAGAGGGGTGGAATCCTTCAGAATTAGTCCTGTCTGGGACTTGTGGTGTATTGGGGTATTTGCTGGTCAGTGCATTAATCCCCAGGCTGCATTAGGGCATCCATTACTCACTGCTCTGAGATGAGACAGTTGTCCTGTGCAGAAAGTAGCCTTAAAATCCATCTGAAAGACTGCCTGAGGAAACATAAGCACACTCGAAGGCTAATGACCATGACTGGCTTTTGACAGCTCATCCAGAAGTAGAAAATGGGGTGTACTTGGCAGAGATACGCCCCACAGGGAAGGAGATTGGATTTCCCGTCCTGGGTGTATGCCAAAAAGGAAGTGAGGCTGCTAGGAAGGCAGGTTCATGTTCAGAGGGAAATAGGTAAGTAGCCTGCTGCGTGCAAGAGGGGAGGGCCAGAGTAGGAGCAGGCATGGGCAGGTGTCTGCCTGGCTTGAAATGCTGAGAAGGCCACTGACTCTGAGAGTCATGTCAGATTAGCAGAGCCTCTGGCCAGAACAAGTCAGCAATGAGGAATTTGGGTGCTGAGAAGAACCCACTTTCTGAGAGGTAGGGCACAGAAGGAGATGCTGTCCAGAGACTTGCTGCTAGAACTGGGATGAGCTGCATGCGGATGTGCTTGGTTAATCAGTATGTAGGAACCAGTAGTTTCAGTCCATGGGTGTCCTTCTGGCAACCAGCCAGACGAACCTATAACTGTGGTGCATGACTGCAAATCAGACTCTACTTGGTGGAAACAGTGAATCCTGAGCACCTTCCTGTTAATTGATGCCTTAATCCATTTACACGGCTGTACACTCAATGTGCTAATCAGCTCACAGCAGAGGAGATAATAAAAACCCACTTGTTTCTTTTTTAATCCAAAGATGAGAAAAGGTGTATTTTTATCTATTTATTTCATTAATATAGATTTTATCCAGTTACAAGACAACTTGTCCTTTATGAATCACATATTTTTTAAGGATGGGGCAGCCCTGCCTGCACATCCAGACTTGGGCATCAGATGCTGGAGGCCAGCCATGCTGAAAGAGATTTGGGGCTCTTGGTCAACAGCAAGTTAACCATGAGCCAGCAGTGTGCCCAGGCAGCCAGGAGGGCCAACTGTATCCTGGGGTGCACCAAGCATGGCATTGACAGGCAGTCCAGGGAGGGGATTGTCCTGCTCTACACTGCGCTGGTGCAGCCTCACCTCAAGTGCTGGGTGCAGTTTTGGGTGCCACAGTACAAGAGGGTCACAAAAATATTGGAGAGCATCCAGAGAAGGGCAAAGAGGATGGTGAAAAGTCTGGAGGGGAAGTGTTATGAGGAGAGGCTGAAGTCCCTTGGTTTGTTCAGCCTGGAGGAGGCTGAGGGGAGACCTCATCGCAGTCTGTGGTTTCCTGAGGAGGGAGAACAAAGGGGCAGTTGCTGATCTCCTCTCTTTGGTGACCAGTGAGACAACCTGAGGGAACAGTATGAAGCTACAACAGGGGAAGTTTAGGCTGGGTATCAGGAAGAGGTTCTTTACTGAGAGGGTCATCAGGCACTGGAAGAGGCTCCCCAGGGAAGTGGCCACAGCACTGACCTTGACTGAGTTTGAGGCATGTGGACCATGCACTCAGTCCCATGCTCTTACTTCTCTGGCCCTGTGTGGAGCGAGGAGTTGGACTCAATGATCCTTATGGGCCACTTCCAACTCAGGAGATTCCATGGTTTTGGCTGGTATGAGTTTTGAGTCACAGTCACAGGTATTCCTCTGGCAATAAATAATACATTTTAATTTCCAGTTGGATCTAATCAGGGTTACAGAAAAGTTACCTGTAGCCCAGCAAAAAGTGTTTACAACAGTCCTCTCAGAAGAGCAACTCTGCAACAGTAGCTGCCAAAACACTGTCCTCTAGGGTCTGGTTCTGTCTTTTAGAATAATGTATGCTAAGGCATAAGAAGAAAATACTGAAATCTGCAGTTACATTTCAAGAGGATGTCAATAAAACAGTAGATTGAAGCAATTAGCAATGTTCCTGCTTTCTCCTCATTCCAGGAAAATTAGAAGCTATGCTCTACTTTCACCACTGTGTTTTTGTTTATTTCATCCAGTGTTTTTATGGCAGCCAACCAAAAGCTGATGTTGCCTCCTGGTTGTATCAGAAAGAAGTGCTTTGCAGTCCGCTGTGAATAAATTGGATTTGGTTGATGTCTTTTTAAAATAATCACTAACCTGATGATATTTAATGTAAATTTTTAATGTAGCAAATATAAGCAGTACAAGGTAATCTTTAAAACCTGTATGAAAAGTGTAATACTGAACATTAAATCATGGTCATTGAATAACCAGCCATGATTTTTGAATCTCCTTGCTTTGTGGAGGAAGGAGAAGAAAGTCTGTAACAGTTTTTTTCTCACTACCTAAGAGAGGAAATTGCTCCACAACTTCAGTGCAAAATATTTTGCATCCTGACCACAGCATGTAGCTATTGGGACTGAGGTTTGTTTGGTTTTTTTCATTTGTTTGTTTTTTGCTTGCTTTTTGGGTTGGTTTGTTTCAGTTTCTTGGGGAGACCTGCAGCTTTTTCACTATACAAGGGAAGAATTAGCTACTGTGATACTGCAGCAAGTAAAGCATTGGTTACATTCAGACGATTCTGGTCATGCTGTTGTGACCCTATGGGGTTCTGGTGGAGTTTCTACACTGTTGTTTTTCTTCCCTCTTGTTCCAGTGTCTCACATTTTCACCAGCCCTAGTCTTTCTGAAGTGGTGGATGAAGGGTTATATTTAACAGAATTTGAAAAGAAGATTGATGTTCCAGATTCCTACTATGGACCACGACTCTCATTTCCCCTTACTGTTGAAGATGCCAATGCTCTTCTTGATGCTTTCAGGAATGAACAGGTAAGTTGCAATTGGCTTGATTTTATTTTACTTATTTTACATCTTTCTCAAGTTGTAGCTCCACAGTTGAATCCAATGTTAGGCTAAATTAGTGCACAAGGAGATACTGCTCCCTTCCTTTCCCTCCCATTACGCTTTCATGCAAGCTCCCTGTGGTCATACGGGTACATGATGAGCTGTTTTAGGAAACTAAAACTTTTTGGGTTGGACTCAATGATCTCTCGAGGCTCCTTCCAACCCCTACGATTCTATGATTCTATGAAACTGATCTGGATGGAAGCTAACACAACAAAATCAAAAGCCATCAATTCTCAGCCAGACCAGCTCCCAGTTTTGATTCACAACTTGGCTGCTTGACCATCAGAGCCAGCACTCCAGAGGGGACTAGTAAGGACCTCCTTTTCTAGCACTGAGATTGCAGTGATCATGAAATGGGAGCCCTTAGCAGCTGTAAGGTAGGGTTTATCAGTGAGGGTGCAGGACTGGGGGAGGTGTCCTAAGCTAACGTAGAAACTAGTTATCATCTTTTTCTAGGTTAAAAGTGCTTTTTTCATCCCCCAACCCATTCTTTCTAGAGGAATTGAGGTGTAAGGATTAATGGCCTCATTCCAGAGAGCAAAACTCCACCATAATGTAAGAGTGAATAAAAAGCATCGTTAATGTAGCAAAACAGGGTGACTTGCTGTCTGTGACTCCCAAGGCACTGAGAAGGCTGTTGCTGCTTCTCTATGTTCCTGAGCAAGCCCCTTTTCTGCCCTTCTACGAGGTGAGGGTGGGACAGGGAGGCATGACATGGCACAGCTTTATTTGAACTTGGTCATTTGTGCTTAATTGTTTATAAAGGATAGGGGTCTATCTTGCTTTTTAATTTCCTGAGAATGGCAAGGGTTTATCCTGTAATTTTCTGTGGAAGCTGATCTTAAAAGTAACAAAATATAAAGTGCATGATAAATGAGCTCACCCAGACTTCACCTTACTGTCAGCTCTGTTCTCTTACTATGGTTGGCATTTTATTAAGGAAAGGATTACATGTAATTGGCCTTTCTTGTGTGCTTTAAAAACATGAATCTTGAAAAGGCAGTCTGTAGATCCTCTATCTCCTCTACCAAACTTCCTTAGAGTTATATTTGAATTAAAAGACTTCAAAATCACCGACTGACAAAGTTTACATAAAAAGCATTAGCAAAGAAGACCAGAAGCTTCAGTGTTGCATTGTCATAACATCTTCACAGTGAACAAGGCGATCCTTGCTGGAGTTTCCCTCTCATGGTTTTTGCAATTTGCTGAAATACCATTTATGGCCTTTTTTTTTTTTAAATCACAGCTAGAACTACATCCTTTTTTTCCCCCAGTTACATTGAACAGATGACCTTAAGCATTGATTCCAAGTGCTGTATAACTCAGTCTATTATCCTTTCTGTAGATGGGAAGAGTAGACAGAGTACTCTAGAAATAAGATGGGAATATAAGTAAAGCAACTTCATTAAGGGCTCTATATCTATTCACCGTGGAGCATGTGCAAAGCTACAAAGACTCCTAATTCTCAGCACTAAACCATACAGCCTGTAATCATATCTGGAAGCCTGTTGGTATAAATAAACTTGTCATTATGTGAACGATATTAATAAAGCAGACAGACATATTACTACTTCTAATAAGTCTTCCTTTTTCCCCCTGCATTTTCTTCTCACAGCTGCTTCATGCTCGCTATGTACTACAGCTACTAAGTGAAACTAGGAAACTTCTTAAAGAGATGCCAAATATCACCCATCTTTCAACTTCCTACTCCAAGGAGATAACTGTCTGTGGTAAGGTGCCAGAGAAGATAACCACTTTGGGCTACGGGGTGAGATTCTAAGTGGTTAGAGAATGATACATACATTTCCAAATTTTGCCACAATAAGAAAGTTCTTGATGCTCTTCCTTTTTTTCTTTCTTTTTTTTTTTTTTTGTTTGTTTGTTTGTTTTTACAAATGCATACATTGGAACAAACAAAAAAATAAGGTTCCTGAGCCACACTAAGTATATTTTAGTCTTTCACCTCCTCTTTTCTTTTCTCATTAAACAGATCTGAATGAGTCAGTATTAATTCAGCTAACACTGCAGTGGAGCTTAAATATTCCTGCACTTTTATCTCTAAAATGCCACCAAGAATTTTGATCACTGGCTGCAAGTCTCACTGCTTTCTCCCCTTACTGGAAAAAGACTTTACTGCCATAATGATTACTCAGTAATGATTTTAATGAGAGCTTAATAGACGTGGCAAACAAGACGTTCATTGACAGCATGGCTATCTAGAATAAATTGAAATTATAATAAACCTTCATTTCTAAAGGGACCCAAGAGGATGTATCAGTCTTTACACAACCAACAAATTAGTCTTGCAGAATGATGTGATGTGTCACAAGGCAAAGAACTGAGAGCTCATTGCCTGTCTATTTTGTTACGCTTTTTGTAAATTATGGATAAAGGGATGCAGTGTCCGGACTCACCACAGAACGCAGTAGCTGCCAAACACAACAGTTATGGTGACATTAACTCTTGACAGCTAGGAGTGTGTGCTGTTTGTAATAATTAAGTGATATAAAGAGGAGTACTATGACACATGCAAAACAAATTATGTTTTTTAAGATGTGGTTTTGTACCTACTTTGATTGCCAGGAAAGGGTTTGTTTAAATGAGGTTTTGCATAAAACCATTTGTTAACCAAACCAACAAAACCGCTCTCCAAACCAAGGAAACATAGACTCATACTTGTTCTCTATACATCATGTTCTTACTAAGCAAAACGTACCTCCTTGTGTTTGCATGGCATTTGTACTAAGTAAGCAGCACTTAAAAGGTACCCTTTCCTGCCATTGAAACTAATAGCTTTTGTAACCAGAAGGTTCCTCTGCAGAACATGGAAGTCTAATTTTAGACATAATAGGCCCAAAATGTTGTTTTCCTTAAAATAAGGTATCTTTCTCCCTATTTTCTTTTAATTTCAAATTAATAATGCAGATTAAATATGCATCTACATACATGATGAAAATCTATCATAGCTTGAAGGACTCCTTAGAATGACTTTAGTAGGCTCATAATTAATAAAAAGTTGCACATGAAATGTGCAGATAGGGTAGTAATGTTGCTTCTCTCTTCCTGCTCTTTGGTGGTGAAAGCCTACTATCACATAGGGATTGAAACCATTCTGTGGCTTTGTGGTGGTGAGTCACAGACATGAGAAGGTTAGTTCTGTGAGCATGAAACTCAGTCATGTGCTGAGGGAGCTATTTTGCAGTGATCCTGTGTTTCCCTTCTGCCTGGTCCAAATCAAACCTCTTGGAAAGGGACAGATCTGTCATTCCTGTGGCCTTAGCACTGAAGCATGCAAGCATGGGCAGTTCTTGACATTGTCCATCAAAGCCTGCTTGTAGTAATCAAAACCGGCCCTGAATCTGACAGATGTTCAGTTATGCTGTATATAGTGAGTGGGCCACTTAGTAAATTTAAACTTATGTGTAGAAGTCTATCATACTTCTGAATGTATTTTACTTATATTTTCTAGTTTTCAGGTTCATAATACGTTTGTTCATCTTACTCCTGTTTCCCTGACTGAATCTTTGGCCATGTGACTGGTCTGATCCTCAGATCCAGCTGGAAAGACAAAAACATTATGCAAGACAATTATACATTAAGTATCCAATTGCCATATTTTACAAGCAGCTTCAGCATGTATCTTAAAATTAGCTAGTCCTAATACCAGGGAAATTACTAAGGAAAACACAGGGAAAACTAGTTAGGACTAACCAGTTCCAGTTTTATAGTAATGGTTTTTTTTCCTCCTCTATGATAAAATAAGTTTTAAAAAAGAGAAAATCTTGGTTTTGTTTCTTGCAGGAGACTTGCATGGAAACCTGGATGATCTTTTGCTGATATTCTATAAGGTAAGTAGGTAGTCGGTGATGTAGCACTTTCACTTCATAACTTCTTGATAAGAACACATATTTATGTCCAGTAGATGTATCATACAGAGAGTGCTTGTACCACACACACAAATCCTGGAACAATTTGAATGGTGTCTTTGTCATAGCTTTTCCTTCTCCATATCCTCCTGCTCACTGTGAAGGAGGAGATCCAGGAGATCTTTCTCTTCCTAAATGTTGAACTGGAGTGTGAACCAAAACTTAGGGGGGTTCCTTGCAATGTCTCTGAGTCCTGCCACTGTTTTATATTCCATATTGACTAAAGTCTTCTAAAATCAGGAGCTAACTTAGTTCCTGATGTAACGCTACACCATAGATAATTTTGGCCCTCCAGAAAAATTGCAGAAGCTTACATTTAGGCATTCCATTGATACCTGCAAAGTGGGGTTTATTATTATTTGTTTACGGGAAACAAAAAAAGAGTGCTATCTGGTTAAAAGCTTTTTAAGTCTTGGAAACAATTATGTAGTCTGCACAAAATGGAATTACCTTGGGTACCCTTTCCATATCAGCTGATCACTTTATAATGTTAAAAAAGCATGGCTCTGCTTTACTGATGTGAAAACAATTAAGCTCCAGGCTCTTTTCCACAATTGTACATTTAACTGAAGATGCAGGAAACTGCCTATATTTAGTTTCACATTTATCTTTAGCATGAATCACCAACTTACTTTAAGCAGATGGTGTCTTTTGATTTGAGTTTTCTGAGGGGAAGGGGAAAGGGTTTATGTCTGGTCCTTATACTTTCTTCTGCACTGAATGGAGACTGAAGCGAGCTAAACCAGGTGTTTAAATGATGTAATTCCTTCCTTTCTCCCACCCCTCACCCAATTCAATTACACTTTATCTGACACTGGTTGAATGGAAACTTGATTGTTTTTTTCCCCAAGTGCATATCTGAAGCCTACTGAAGTACAATCAAGACCTTTTTACAGAGTTCTGCTTTTCTTACGGATCAATCAGATTAATAGGAAAAGCTAAGGCCAGTTTAGCTGGCCCTTGGTTTGCAGTCTTTTAGCTGTTATTCCGATTAGACAATCTTCCTTCTTTTAGCTGGAATAAGAATGTGATGCAAATTGGTATTACATGCAGAACCTGGAATGGGGAAAAGAAATGTTTTTAATGTAAATGCTCTGAAATTGGTATATATAAAACTGCAATCAGCCTGAATTTTACTCTTTTGGAATAAACAGAAGATGATTCTTTTTCATGAGATGTTACAAAGAGGAAAAAACCCCTAAGCAAAATCCTGTAAGCAAGGACTACATTCAGAGCCAAAACTCCCACTGACTACAGGGACTAGAATTTACCCCCAGTCCTTCCCTGTCAAGCTTCATGGGGAGTCCTTCCACCAAACAAAACGCAACTGATAAATCTTCTGTCATTTCAAAGTGGTTGAGAAAATAAGAGAGCACACCATAGAGCTGCTTTGTTATTTATTAGGAAATTAAATGGCAGGTTTTTTTCTGTCCCCTCTGAGCAGTTTACTCAGCTGAGCAGTGAACCCAGTCAGCCTCTGGGATCCATTATTTTCTGCTTTCCTAACTCTGCTTCAGTTGGAAGGGATTTCTTCCTCCAAGTTAGTATGAACCACCCGTAACCTTACACAAGAGGGTACAATCCTTAACAGTGCCACAAAAGAGTGTAGTGATCTCAGAGCTGTGCAGAGCTGGAATGGCAGCTGAAGCTTTTTGGAGGCCTGCATGCAGACCTGGTGCCTCGAGCATCAGGCTCTGTACAGGGAACTTTTATCTCAGCACTTTCACAAACTGCCAACAGCAAGCACACAGAAACTAGCAATCTATGGCTTATCAATACAATGCTGTAACAGTGTGTATAAATCTTAAACCTGGTCTGAGCAAGCCTAAGTTAATTACTTTCTTCTCAATAGCCAGTTTGTAAGGTTCATTCAGTCGGTGCATTAATCTTCATTAAATCACAGCATTTCCTGAAATTCCTTGAAACCCCTGAATTTTAAATTATGTATTGCTAAGTTAGATTGTTAAATGGATGCTGTGAATAGAAGTAGCCTGAAGCACTAGAAAAAGCAAATGACAAACGGAAGTTAATTAATCACTATCCCAGCAGATATAATAACAGTGCCCAGCAGCAAGCTGCTAATCATTAGAGGACCTTGTTTGACTCTTTGACATGTCAGAGGCTGCAAAAGCCTTTAATTTAGTTTTGTTCTTATTGTTGGTTGAAACCACAGAAAAGGAAATAAAAGCTTTGCATGAGTGTGAACCAAAACTAAAATGTCACATTGAAGTTGGAAGTCCAAAAGAAACTCTCATTTAAAACTAAGAGTTGTGGGTAAGCTTTTTCAAAAGGATGAGTCTGGACAGCACTTCAGTAGATCTCTCTTCTCATGATGACTGCAGTTACAGAGTGGCTGTGTGTATACTGACAGTCCACTGGTGATTCACATGCCTGATGATTTTAAGGCAAAGCTTTTATTAATTCATCTTTCTAGGAGCTGCCACTGAGTCTCTCCTGTCTCTTCCAGTCCCAAAATGCATCCTTTGTTTTTTTAAAACCACTACAACCCACTGCATTAGCAGAGTCTCATAAATTGCCACTCTCATGAGCACAGAGTAACAACATGCCTCTTCTAAGTTAACTTGGAGAGAGCTGGGGAGGCGTTATGGGAAGGCCCAAGCAAGCCATGTTTACAGCAGTCAGGATTGTGCCACTGTGGGGATCAGGAGACCAGGATCCACTACTGCATCCCAACATAACAGTGCAGGATTGGTACAAAAAAGATGTGGATTCACATTAAATGCTTAATTGAGTCTCTGACCAAATCACGTATCCTGCAATAAACCTGCTAAGGCAATACACCAGGGAATGCCATAGGAACATAGGAAGTGCTGGACATTGATGCAGTAGATACATTCAGGAGGTGGGATTTCTTGCAATGTTGACAAACGCATTAAGAGTGGCTTCCACAGTTGTAATGAGTCTTTGTATATGTCCCATTTATGACTCATGTGCATGCCAATTGTGAAAACAAAGGTCTCCTTTTTTCTGGCAAGTTAAAATTGAAATAGAATTTCTGATACTCGTGACTGAAAATGATGAATCTACACATAATTGCTGCTGTATTTTGTGTAAGCTGACGGCACTCGTTGACATGTTGATAGCCAATCTAATGAAACACACCATCAATTCACAATACCAGCTTTTAATAAGTCACCGTTCATAATAAAGCATTACTCTATCTTATTTTTTCTGAAGATACGGTCATAGAATCATAGGGGCTGGAAGGGACCTCAGGAGATCATTGGGTCCAACCCCCCTGCCAAAGCAGCTCCCTAGCTCATATTGCACAGATAGGTGTCCAGACAGGTCTTGAATATCTCCAGAGAAGGAGACTCCACCACCCCCCTGGGCAGCCTGTGCCAGGGCTCTGTCACCCTCACTGTGAAAAAGTTCTTCTGCAAATAAGAAACACCTGTATGTACAGCCCCTCAGGTGTGTGAGCATTTAAGTATATCTTTGCCCTGAGGGGAGGGAGAAGTACAATGTGAGTAAAAGACCAGTAGTGCCTTCAGGATTAAAGCAACTACTATCAAGTTCTTTAGGGTTCTGTATTAAGATTTTATGTCCTCTGGACTGTAGTGTTTCTCATCAGTTTTGGAAGCATATACTGCAAACAATGTAAATATATGAAATCCATTTTCTCACTGTGTAAGGAAATGTAAGGCACTTCAGACTTGTGTCAGAAGATAATTTTTCACAGATTACTTGTTTTCCACTCAAAATTAAGGACTCCCTTCTATTTGCAAGTGCCTATCTTCCTGGCAGCAGTTGTATTAACAGAAAAGTAGATTTTATTACAAGAATAATGTTCCTATTGGTCCCTTTCAGATGAATAGGTAGAGGAAAGGATTAGAGACAGCATTGTAAGAACAGTTAGCAGGGTGTTGTGGTTTAAACTGGCAGGCAGCTAACACAACCACACAGCTGTTTGCTCACTCCCCCCCCGCCCTCTCCACATAGTGGGAGAGGGAGAGGACTGAAAAGAGAAAGGTTAAAGTAACGAATAATAATAGTAATGAAAAATTAATAATAATAATAAGATAAGAATATACTAAACAAGTGATGCATGGCACAGTTGCTCACCACCCAGAGCTGATACTCAGCTAGTGCCTGAGCCATGCCACCTCACAGCCAAGTCCCCCAGTTATATACTGAACACGATGTCATATGGTATGGAATATCCTTTTGTCCAGTTTAGGTCAGCTGTCCTGGCTGTGTACCTGCCCAGCTTCTTGGGCAACCCCATGCTTTCTTGTGAGCAGGCCAGTGTGAGAAGCCAAAAAGTCTTTTTTTGACTGCTTGGCAATGACCAAAACAGCGTGTTATCAACGTTAATCTCATCCTAAATCCAAAACACAGCACTACACCAGCTGCCAGTAAGGAAATTAACTCCATTCTAGCTGAAACCAGGACAAGACGTCATCTCTTCTCTGATGGCTCATACAGGTTGCCTGATATGGAGGGTTTTGTTCTAAGCAGTGGAAATAAAGAAATGCTGTATTTTACATCTCTGTATTATGCAAGGATCTTTTTTCAGATTTTCAAATAGCGTGATGTCATTTAAAATGCTGTTTTCTTTATTGCAGTAGCACAGCAGAGTCTCTAAATACTGTTTTTGTCTCCTTCTGCAGAATGGTTTGCCTTCAGAACAAAACCGTTACATCTTCAATGGTGATTTTGTTGACAGAGGGAAAAATTCCATGGAAATACTTATAATTCTGTTTGCATTTCTTCTTCTCTATCCCAATGACTTACACTTGAATAGGGGAAACCATGAAGACTACATCATGAACCTGAGGTAAATTTTAAGGGGTGCTGGGGGAGGGTGTATCTGGCCTTTCACTAGCAGTGTTGGAGCTTTTGAACGCTACTTTAGCCACTGTGAGACTCTGAAACAGAAATAACGTTTCATTAGGTATTCAGGTATAGCCCTGAATCTTCAAGATGTGTGAGGGGGACAGAGAACATCCTCAGGGCACAGACACTTGAACAGGGGTCATGTCTTGTGTCTGCCCTAATCACAATCCATTGAAGTCAATCGGCTTAGTGCAGTTTCCAGAGTACCAAATCTGGGGAAAGGGGATAGGTGGAAGGGTGATGTTTTAGTTAAAGCATTGGTTTTTTCCACAGGATGGCAAAAGACATAATATAATGGAACCAGTAAACAAGGAGCTGATATTTCACTTAACTTTAGACTATGATGTCACTTCCCAAACACTAGGGGTTTGTAAATAGCCTAGCTTCTACACAGTGGAGGTCTGTTAGTTGGGAGGTGGCAGTCTGCCCCAATGTGGGAACAGCCAGGACACTGCTTTCTAATACAGACATTTGTACTCAGCTGTACGACACTGCCAAGGGAGTGAGCACAGACAGTGTCTAGTTGCAGTGAAAATGTGACTTGTAGACAAAGTCACCTCACAGACAAGAGAAAAACTCCTCAATCATGGTCTCTACAGTTCTAAGCTGCCCTAGTAAGTCTTGGTGTGACTGGCTGGTGGGTAACCTGTTGTATCCCATCTATTATTGATGCATACAGAGTATATTGCTGTTTTAACAAGGGCATAAACCTAGGTTAGAGGCCCATGTTCAAATCCCGTTAATCATCCACATAGGAGAATCAGTTTCACATGATATTTCCTTTTCCAGCAAATAATTTAATAAAACAAACATAAACCTAGATCAGTTACTTTATCTGCAAGGGGGGGAAATTCCCACCCAAAGCGGTGTGAAACATTAACTAAGTCTGTGGTGCTTTGGAATGCACAGCTGTATTCCTGTGTGTGGCTCTTTGCTGGGCATGTTGATTAGCAGTGCTGCACATCAATAAATTTGAAAGCTTAGAGGTAGGGTGTTGTGAAAATGCCCCTTGCACCAAGGATACCTTGCTGCTAAAAGAACGAGGTATCCAAATCCTTGTACCTTGTAGGGAAAAGACATAGTAGATGACATTGTCTAATAAAGTTGAATGATTTTTGTGGGAATTTTTGTCCATCATCAGTTAGGTTTCTTTGAAACAGATCTCTGGTATCTGAAAGGTAAAACTGCTAGGCTATTTTGCTTAGATGGGAAAAAGGCCACTAAATAATTATTGGTCTGGATTCTGTTCCTGATCTTTTATATGTACAATAAATCAGTTTAATTTACTTCTGGAGACAGAGCAGAAGAAAGCACATTTTAACTGGGGTGAGGCAGAATGGCAAGAGAAAAAGGGGAATAGAGAACTCCTGGCAAACACTGTAGTGTAGAAAATCATGCAGAAGGGGCGTACTGAAAACCAGCTCATGATGCTGTCCTATTTTCAGATACGGCTTCACAAAAGAAGTTTCCAAGAAGTACAAGGTAAGGTTCCTCTTCCTTCCCCTATACCTTTTCCTTGTAGTCTTGCACATGTAAAATGAAACCTGTGTAAACAAGGAAACTTCCGACTGTTTGTTTAGATGTCGTACAGAATGGCTTAAGTAATGTAGTTGGATCT
This sequence comes from Gallinula chloropus, assembly GCF_964237585.1. NCBI lineage: Eukaryota > Metazoa > Chordata > Aves > Gruiformes > Rallidae > Gallinula > Gallinula chloropus. The sequence goes on along the minus strand of NC_140085.1, from coordinate 130,631,070 downwards.
ATTTTGGATTGTAGGGAGAATGACTGACAAAACAATTTTAAGTGTTAGGTTTTTATGCTCTGAGATCTATGGGATGAAATAAATAACATCCATAAGTTGACTCAAGAACACAAAAAGAGGTGAGCATGAAAAACCCCAACATTAACGCTGTAGGGACAATCAACTCAACCTAAACCAGAACATGTTTGTGTTGCAGTTCAGGGTGTCAGACAGAACTGTTCATACAGACTGTGGCAGACACTCCAGCAATATCTTGAACTTAAAAGCAACAGAATCTGCCAGAAATGGGATCTATTATGAGTGTGTTTTACAGGACCATGGGAAAGAGATTTTGTGTCTTCTGCAAGACGTCTTTAGCTGGCTTCCTCTCGCCACTATAATTGATAGTAAAGTTCTTATTCTACACGGAGGGATTTCAGACACCACGGATTTGGATTTCCTGAATGCACTTGAGAGAAGTAAGGTAAGAGATCATATGCATGAGAGGGAAATTTTGTTTTCTTAAAAAAATTTAGAGTACAAATGCTTAGATCAATTTGTTGGCATTAGGAAAGACAATGGCTGCTGTATAAGGCGCATAAGGAAGAAAAGAATCTTGTTTTTCTTTGGAATAACTGGTTAGAAAGGAAGGTTTCAGTAGGTGTTGGGAGCCAATTGTTTGGCTGCTGTAAAATAATATGGGTATTTTGCCTTTAAAATAGCTAAAAATACTTTAGGTAACTCCTTCCTGCAGTGATGACGAATTAGCCAGAAGGTGTGAAAAGTCCTTAATTCTCAGGCATTTCTAAACACTTTCAAAACCAATCTAGCCACATCTTTCTAGCATTGCCTTTTGTTCTGGGGTTGTACATCTGCCATCTCTTGTGTGGGTGGAAGTTCTCTACCTGGAAGGCTTTCCTTTGGCAGCAGATGAGCTTTGCACATGTGGGAGGGCCTTTCCAGTGGGATCAAAGTTCACAACCTGGCCTTAAGAACTACTGCTTTTCAAGGATTTGGAAGAAACAAACACCCATTTTTTTTCCTTGAAATGATGAGTAAAACCAGCTCTTTCAAATCAGTGGGAGATGGTGTGGGATTTGGCTTCAATTTAGACCAACCAAATCTAGATGTCCGCTTTTGAGGGGGGATGCTTAGGTTTCTTACAATTAGTGGAGATCCGGGAGACCTCGTAGGGATCTAGATCTTACAAGTTCTCAGACACAGGTTTCCAGTCCTATTCATGGAAGCACCCCACAGCCTAGGGATGTCCCCTCTGGCCCCTGCCTGCCTCTAGAGAAAGTCTTCTTTGCAGGTCTCCGCCACCAACCTTTAGTCCTGGTTCATATCTGTCCACCTCATGCTAGTTCACAGACATGGTAGAGCATCCCACATCGCACAAGTTAGGTCTCTTTAAACGACTTTGTGTAGTGTCTGTGGAATCTAGAGCTATTTCACTCATCCTCATGCTTTCTAATACAGAAATACATGATTTACAGCACAGTCTGGTGTATCACTGTTTCCTAAAGAGGTGAAAAAGGACTGGGTACTTCTGGTCATCAGAGTCTAGGCTCAGTTGGCTAGATGACTCTATAACAAAATTGGTTGCTTAACTACAGATGTTGATGTCTTAACTCTGAGCTGAACTGTGCCCACGCTTTCACCGAGGCTGGGCTCAGTGTGTTACAGAGGTGGTACCTGTGAAACGCAGAAGTAGCAGGTCAAAGTTGCTGCCACAGGAGATCGCTGCTAATGAGACACGTGTGGTTCACAACTCAGGGCGGTATCACTCACGGCCGACTGATGTATTTTAATTGGTACAGGTGGCAACTGTCAGGTCTCAAATACTGGTCAGTGCACTGGGGATTAACCTAGTGGTTTGCATTTTGTTTTGCATCAGTCCTTTTCTTTGTTAAAGTGTAGAATTTGGGAAATATGTGTGCAGGTGTTTTGTTGTTGGGTTGGTTTGTTTGGGGTTTCTTTGTTTTGTTTTGCAAATGAACCAAATAGGAGAAAATCCAAAATGAGAAGCTACTCCCTGGAGAATGGGCATTCATGGAGCCATACCACATAGCTCCAAGAAAGCAAATGCCCATACATTTTGGAGAAATTGATTTAACAGTAAAGGGGCCTGATTTAATACTTCATCAGTTTCACTGTTATCTTCATGATATTCCACTTATTTTAGCCATATTAACCTAGAGCATATGACTGTATCAGAACAGGGACACCCTCCACCAGACCAGGTTGCCCAAAGCCCCATCTAACCTGGTCTTGAACACTGCCAGGGAGGGGACAGCAACAGCTTCTCTGGGCAGCCTGTGCCAGGGCCTCACCACCCTCACAGGGAAAAATTTCTTCCTGATACCTAATCGAAATCAGCCCTCTTTTAGTTTTAATCCATCCCCCCCTTGTTCTGTCACTCCATGTCCTTGTAACCAGTCCCTCTCCGGCTTTCCCATAGGCACCTTCAGGTACTGGCAGGCTGCTATAAAGTTTCCTCAGAGCCTTCTTTTCTCCAGGCTGAACAAGCCCAGCTCTCTCATCCTGTCTTCAAAGGAGAGGTGATCCGGCTCTCTGGTCATCTTTGTGCCCTCTAGACTCACTCCAACAGCTCTGTGTCCTGTATCCATGTGTATTTTCAGTTTTCAGTGAAGCTGGGCATTTAAGTGTCATCCCTGAGCCCAGACTCTACTTGCTGTGTAGTGAGACCTTACATCTGACTGCAGCTTGGAATGAGCCAGTGTGTCTTTATAAGAATATGAGAGCAGGTCCAAAGAGACAGGTTGCTGATAAATATAAAGCAGTATTTCTGCAAGTGCCAAACATTTGCAGCTTCCACCTAAGGTGTGAGTTTGAGACATGAGAGTTCAATGTTGAGCACAGGAAATGGGAACTGATGTGCCTTTCAGCTGAAAACTGTATCACCTTTATCTTCTGGTAACTCTTTCAATTTATTTTGTTTTAAAGTTGAAATCTTTGATGCGACCACCAAAGTCCATGAGAGTCAGACAGGATCCAGTGAAGGAGAGCATTCCCACAACCAGACCCAGTAAATACATTGACAACCACAGCATTGCAGGGAAAACACAACACATCTCTTCATCGGGTTCCCCTGAGCCTCCCGGCTCAAACATGGCTCCAGACCTTGCCCTGAAGGAATGGAAACAAGTAGGTGAAACCAAAGACTGAATACCAAACCCCCTTCCTGCACTAATGTGGCAGGTGCTCTATTGAGGCAGTGTGTTTGAGTCCGAGGTGACTGTGTCTTGGTAAGAAACCCATCGTTCCTGGGAGTTTACCAGCTAGCTATTAGCTATTTAGATGCTATTTGTAGACCTGGCAATAAAGGCTTGTGGTTTTTTTTTACTTCACAAGTACGATATACCCAGTGTTTTCTTTTCTTGAACATTAGGAGGAAACTGCTTAGTATGAGATGTGTTTGCATGCCCTCGTGTGGTTGGATCTGTTGGCACATACGCGGTTGTCAGTGTAACTAGGTCAGACTTTGCAATTGTTGGTTAGTGATTACCTTTTTTGGCTGTGGTTTTAGTACCTGAATGTCCAAAAAAACCCCAACTCCTGAGACCTACAGGCTGATTACTCAAGAGTGGGAAGGTTTTGTGCCCTGGCTGTTCATGTCCTCTTAAATATAGAGGCAATACAGAGCTCTTTTCATACTGTAATTTAATAAATTGTGACAGTTAGAAAATCTTTATATGAATAGCAATTTAGAAGCTCAAAAAGGGTTTTATATAGATATATTTTTCTGTGTTTCTCTTCAGACAGCTCCTTTAAGGGTCAGAGAGTTTTGTTCTTTGAGAAGGAAACCCACCTTTGAAAATGTGATTTCCCAAGATACACATCTGACCTGCAAACTAACAAAATGGGCACAAGCAACCCCCCCCCCCCAAATCTGACACTCCCCCAGCCATCCAAGCATCCACTGAGTCATGCTCACAGATGTGAAGGAGAATGTGTTAATGTAAACCTTTTCTGGTGAGGTTTACACTAACACAGTTTGCCTCATATTTGCTACTGCCCAGAATTAACTAGGCTAGGTGGCTTTAAATCGTGGTAAGTCATCCTCATGTCTGAAGCTGGCTACAATGATAATAGTCAAACCTTGGTTTGATCCATGAGCTAACCAAAGACAATAAAGCCAAAAGCAACTATTATCATGTTCAGAGCAGGCACTTCTGAGCTTGGTGTAGGTAAAACCACCCACCCGTGTGATTAGCAGGTCTGTGCCAGGCAACAGAAAATTCCTCTCACACCTACGTGTGAAGGCAGCAGCTCTTGCTGTCCTTGAAATAGCCCAGGTACCATTCCTGATGTGCCCACCCGAGCCTGAAAATCTCAGCTGTAAAAGGAGGTTCATTTCTGAAGTGGTATTTCATTTGAAGAAAGTTCATCCAAAGTCTCAGCCCCAAAGAATGCCCTGCTGAGACCGAGGAAGAAAACACAAGACCTGCTTCTTAGCTCAGGTGTATTTTCTCCCTGTACTGTGGGGCTTTTGCCACAGGCAGTACTTTAGACAGCCATATCCTGTCAATCCTCACCTACTAACCATCCTCACTTCCTTGAATTTGCTATTTATAGATCCTTGATATTCTCTGGAGTGACCCAAGAAGCCAAAATGGCTGTACACCAAACAAGTGTCGAGGAGGAGGTTGTTACTTTGGTCCTGATGTCACTGCCAAGTTGTTTGAAAGGTATAATCTGAAAATGCTCATCAGGTCTCATGAATTCAAACCAGAAGGTTATGAGATCAGTCATGATGGGAAGGTAAGATGCTGCCATGTAAACTAGAATTCTCCTGTGAATATCACAGGTGCATCCACAGTAGATTTGTCTGCAAAGTTAATTAACAAAAATAAAAAAAGCAACTCCTTTAAAATGGGGTTGGAGGAATTACATGCTAGACAGATGTTGGAACAAATTATGGAGTTCTGACAAAATTCTTTACAGCTTCGGGAGGTGGGGACTGGCTTATTATTGGTGTGAAAACAAATGAACATCAACAAAATCCCTGAGGAGAGTTATGTGTAAATATAGTGCAAGAGATGCTCTAGGGCTCTAGAAGACTTTTAATGTAATAATTTCTCTTTTGGCCCTGCTTTCTGATACGCTGCATCAGGAGGCCAACAAGAATCCTGAAAACCAGATCTCTGTTAGAAAAGTTTCTGTTAAACAATGTGTTACATCACGCTGCCCTCTGAGCTGAGGTCTCCCTATGACAGGCCAAAAACACAGGCTTGGAACTCTGGCTCAGCATGTGCAAGCAATTTGGTGAACAACACAGTTGTTGATCTCTGGGTTTATATGGAGATGATTTTGTAACCCAGACGTTTTTCTAAGCTCAGTTTCAGAAATCAGCCTCAAGAAGGGTTGTTCTATCCAGCCCAATTTCTTTGTTTCCTGTGACCAGGTTATCACTATATTTTCTGCCTCTAACTATTACGAAGAGGGGAGCAACCGGGGAGCGTACATCAAACTGAATCCTGAACTGGTTCCACGGTTTGTGCAGTACCGAGTCAGCAAGCACACACGCAGGCAGAATCTTCGGGAGAGGTAAAGCGCTCTGTCCTATGCAGTGGGCTGGGCTACCTTAGCATGTGAGTACCTGCCAGGGATCTCTAGCTGGACTCAGTAATTGAATAGCCATCTATTTTCCTTGGTTTGCCTTGGTTTTCTATTTTACAATTTAGAAATTGATACAGCAGACAAAACATGTTCGAAGTGCTCTAATGTGGTTTCCTGAGAAACTCCCAAAGGTAATTAGATGCAGTAAGCAGTAAGACAGACAATTGCCAGGGACTTGTAACCGGCCTGTGCCTGCCTGTCAGGTCAGCTTTAAGGCTGCAGCATTAATCTGGACAAATCCTGTTATGAATTGAGTCCAAAAAGTTTATCATGACAGCTTTGCCATGCCTGGCACCGTGGTCAGATTTACTAAAGCAAAGCAGCTTAGAATTACCTGCATAAACTCGATTACCTCGGAATTCAGCTTATTCTTATGGGGCTTTGTTTGGTTTGGGTTCCCCTCCCCCAGTGTTGTCATGTAGGATGACCCTAAAGATACTAAATGTTAAAGGATATAAGAATGTGATAATGAACGTTGAGAAGCATAAAATGCTAGAGGATTTAAAGCCCTTAATGAGCTGCTCTGCACTTGTTGTTCCTCCTAGGGTGGGTACAATTGAATCATCTGCCTTAAAGTCCTTGCGAGAGAAGATTTATGCTCACAGGCCTGAACTCACCAGTGCTTTTGCACAGTATGACCCCAGGGGCACAGGTAACACCACCTCTCCGTCCAGTTGCCAGCATGGGGAAAACAGCTTCCCTGGGTGGGGGGGGGGGGGGGGGGGAGACAGAGAGGACAAGCCCCATGAAGAGGGGTCTTGCCTGCAGTGTAAGGCTGGAGGCAGCAGAGGCTGGTTGATCTTATATCCTTCCTCTCCGCAGGGGAGGATAGAAAACAATTTGAGAGGGAGGGAAGCTTTAAGTAGGAAGTAGTCAACAACTGAAACACACTGGCAAGTAAGGAAGCAGTGTTTGTTGTTGGGCAGAGTGTGGAGGCACACAAATACAACTCCAGAAGCTCAGAGGTCACCACCTTCACTTACGAGTGTTTTCAGAAGATGCCAGACAGGGAACAGGTCTTGGGTGAGGGGGAACTGTTCATCTTCTGAGCCTGGGAGATACCTGAGTAAGGCTGACTGGCCATGCCACTAGCAGGCACAGACACACCCATCAGCTCAAGAAAAGGCAGCAGTACGTTGATACATGAACTTTTTACATTGGAGCATGGAGTTGGTGACTCCTAACAGAAATACAGATATTCCTCATGATGGCATCTAATGTGACTGGGTTGTCATCTGTGCCCCTGAAAGGGCAGTTGTGATGCTACCGGTTTTCTGGCCACGGAACAACTGCTGCCTTGTTGGGCTTTCAGACACATGTGTCTGTCTAGTTGCAGCACAGCTCAAATCTGAAGTACTGGTTTTCTTAAAAGGTACTGAAACATGCTGAACACTGTAGTACAATCACAAGGTTGTCAAGGCTGGAAGGGCCCTATGGAAATGCCTGATCCCACCCTGCTGCTCACTGTTGTGTGGGTTTTTATCCCAGGGTCGGGAGGGAAGTGTGTGTTTTGCAACTGTTCTTAAAAACAGCAGAAGGCACGCTGCTGGTGACCGGTTTGTGCTGTGTCGCGTACCACTTGTAACCATGATGTGACCCTTCCTGGCAGGCAAGATTTCTGTCAATGACTGGGCTGCGGCCATGGAGTCTGTCCTACAGCTGGAACTGCCCTGGAGGATGCTGCTGCCTCAGCTGGCACAGACGAACCCAGATGGAGAAGTTGACTTCATGTCATGTTTTTATGATTTGAAAATAGGTCAACCTATAAAAGAGGTAAGGAGGGAAAACGCCTCCTTGCAGATTTTGGAGGAACAGCTTTTGGTGTGACTTGAGGCGTATGACAGGGGTTTGGCCAATCAGGTAGCCATCTACAGCTGAACTAGTTGCTGGGCTTCCTTTTATAGTCACTGGAGGGAAATGAGTGCTGCTAGGGTACACATCGTCAGTCCCTGCTAAGGTAGGTGCTTAAAATAGGTTGGATGAATCACATGCCAGAACTGCCTCTTACTTTCTCTTGACTCTCAAGGGCGTTTAGACAACGCAGCTGAGAAGATGCGACAAAACCTACCCAGAGCGCTCAACCCCCACACCCTGAGCTGAGCTTTTCAAAGTGCTCCGGAGCCACTTCAGGCACCTGGGGGAGGGAGCTGCACTTGCAGATGGATGTGTAGATGTTTAATGGTAGCCAAGGTCTCTTCTGGAGCCTGCTTACCCCATGGCGGCATGGTACTGGGCTGTCCGCACCGCTCCTGTAAAGGGATGCACAGCGCAAGCTCTGTCTGGGTGTGCGGGATACATCACCTCCCCAAGATTATCCCTCCTTCCACAAATAATGACGGAAGGTAGGAGGTGTGAAGGGCGCCTTCCCTCCCTGCCCCACCATCTGACAGTGACAGGTTTTTTGCTGATAATTGCTTAGGGCAAAACACAAAGTATCATTCCAGGGAACTCAAGGTTCTGGGGTGTTTGGTTTGGGGCTTTTTTTAACATTGGAGAAGTGGAAACATGGATGTGGGTAGTACATGCTCTGTGGGTTCGAACAGCTCCAACCCTGGTCTGAACGGCTTCCTGTATGGGATTTCAAACCCAGGTGCAGCCAGCTTTGACGGAAACGCTGTGCAGATACAGAAAGGATCTGGAAATCATCTTCAACATCATAGACAAAGATCACTCAGGTAAGTCTAGGTAGCTTAGGCTAGTCATCTTTCCCCACTGTGTTTCCTCCTTGAGGTTTCTATATAGAGAGAACCCAGAGGTGATGTCATTTTCCCAGTTTCGTCAGGACTAATTTAAGCAGCCAGGCTGTAACCATATAAGGGCCAGAGCACAGAACCCAACTCGAGAAGCGATTCTCACATCTCCCAGCTCCAGCACTGGCTTCACGCTGTCAGGGACTTTTCTCCCTTCCGCTCTGTCAGCTGCTTTCTCAGTTCCACTGCTGAAAGCATTAGGCCATTACCTGAAGTACTTTGGTCATGAAATCACACCCCAGACTCACGCCTCAGTAGGCAGGTAGCTTCCTTGCAGCAAAGGAGTATGCATGCATGTGCGTCTGTAGGAAGGGAAGCCAGCACGGGGAAAAGCAAGGTGCTGTCTGTCTCCTTCAGGTCTGATTTCTCTGGAGGAGTTTGGCCAGACTTGGAAGCTCTTCACTTCTCACCTGGGCATCGATGACATGTATGATGAATCCCTTGACAAGTTAGTCCTCAGCATAGACTACAACAAAGATGGCTATATTGACTTCAGTGAATTTTTAGAGGCCTTTCACGTGGTCCATAGACTAGAGAAAAAGGCAAACTCATGAAAAAGCAGAAGCTCCTGGCATGGAAGCTCACCTTCCCCTCATTAGTCATAAGCTGTCTGGGAACCCAGCTTCCAGATGAATAATAAACTGGCTGCTCTATACAGCAAGCACTGCAGTCACTGTGTAAGCCTTTCTTTAGCTCCTCTGGATGATACATACCTGCCAGTAACGAGGCAGGAGAGATGCAAACCTGCTACCTGTAGTATGACCGTATCACTGTTGCATCAGTACCTTCCAGTGCCTCACCTTTGTGGCGTCTCCCCATCTACTCTCTCAGCACCTGCAGCCTCGCAGGAAGAGAAACTTTGGCGTGTTTCTTTCAGCAGCCCTTAGCAACAGCTGCAAGTGAGCAGTGATAGCAGCAGGGAATGTGTCCCACTCTCCTGGGGACACAGCACCATGACAGAGGCCTGCTGTGGTCTGTCCAGCCCAGGAGAGGGAAACGGGGAGGAACTGCCGTCTAGTTCAGAGGGGTAGGTCTGCATTTCATCTTGCCCTTTGCATGGCACAGTGACATTAAACCAGCGCAGGCTCCTGACTGTCGTCCTTCAGGTTTACAGACACAGCCGAAAGGCTCACAGCTGGGGAGGCTTTACACTTGCACAAGACTCCCTCTTGCCCCTGGCTGCTTCTCCCTGTGTTTGCTGGGGCTGAAGCAGATACACAGCCATAACCCATCACCTGAACGCTAACGCCACAGCATCTCATGTAACGTACAACACGTCCAAAATAAAGCTTCAGCTCTCAGAGTCACCTGTAAAGCATTGTGTCTTTTGGTCCCCATTGGGGTATCCCACACCTACCTGAGTGCAACACGCATTTCCTGAAGGGCTACCCTGGCTGCTTCAGAACAGAGACACGGGTGAGACCACAGGGGTTACAGAGTATCTGACACCAGCCAACCTGACTATTCTTGCCTACAATTCTAGCTTCAAGTCTTTGCCTGTTTGGAACAGGGCAAGATGGAAGAGTCCAGTGTCCCTGGCTTCCCCCCAGACTGGAAACCTGTATTCCCAGTCCTGCAAGTACTACCCCAACCATGTCCATGGGGGAGACCTGGGGGATGTGGACCCAGTTCTCTTAGTTATATTACACTCAGAAAGCAACATGCTGACCTGACATGCAGCCAGCTCAGGAGCTTTTTGAAATCAGCATTACCTTCATGAACACGCGTGCCAGGTGCTCTTTGGGCGGGGGAAGGTTCCAGCCTAGCCTGGCTTTAAATTGTAACAATGTAAAACAGGCGAAGTGAAATAGCTGGGGTTTATTTAGTAACGGTGTTGGAAGTACAAAAACCAAACCACAACACCCTTCCAGTTCATCACAGCATGCAGCAGCAGCCCAAGCTTCAGGTCTTCCCTAGGCCTTATTTGCTGCAATTAAACACAAAATGCTTTACATGAAGTATTTCATAACTTGAGGGATGGATGGATGAATAAACGTGCACACACTTCCAGTGTGTCCCCAGAGGGGACAAGAAAAATAGCAGTGCAAACAACACTTGCAGTGAAATTGTAACAGCATGGGTCACAGTGAATGTCTGATGTTAGCATCTGTTCTGATCTGTGGACTCTGAGGACCAGTCCCACCTTATTCCGGCAGTGACAAAAGGCTCCAGCTAAGGTGGACAAAGACCACGGTGTGTGGTCGGATTTCCCACCAGTTCCCTGGCTGTGGGCACAAAGTGATAAGTTGGCATGGGATGGAGCAGCTCTGGAGTCCTCCTTCACTGCCCCCCAGGGCCTGGGAGAGGGGACAAAGCCGGGGTGTGCAATGAGACGTGGGAGTGCAGAACCACAGCCCACCACCTCCAGCCTCCCTCTGACCACAAGCTGCTGAAGCGTGGAGCTGAAGGATGCTCACCCTGCAGGATGGCTGCCAGAGGGGAGGTGTAAAGGAAAGGTCTCAAGGCAGCACTCCTCAGCCAGCAGCGGGAGCCTTGCAGGGACGCAGCATGCAGGTGTGAGAGAAGCAGAGTCACAGAGCCAAAAAGCAGCTAGCTCCTGCCAGCTGCTAGGGGCACGCAGGAGCCCCCTACCCCTAAAAGAAGAAGGGGGGTGGCAAGGAGAGTACCCACAAAACATCTAACTCCAGGAATAAAAGCCATGCCAGCCTCAGACTGGGAGCGGGGAAGAGCCCTGCTACTTGTACTCACATCCAAACCGTGTGTGCTGCAGCTCTCCTTCCATAACCCCTGTCCCCTTGGTCCTACAACTGCAGGCAGTGAGCTGTGTGTGAGCAGGGACTGATTCAGCCCACAGTGGAGCGCCCAAGCTCTTGCCCTACATGTATCACTGTCACCACTGATGGCATCTCTCTCACCCACTTCCTGGACAACTCTACTTCTGCCCCCAGACCACCCCAGAAGGGCCCAGTGTTGGACCTGGACTGGCCCAGGCTCCTGCTTTGCTCAGGCCCCTGGTTGCTGCCAGAGGGGTGACAGTCCTGCAGTGCCCCATGCCCACAGGGGTGCAGCCTGGGTTGTCAGAGAGCGACTGCCCCTTTTGGGGGCTGCTAGGGCCTGCACAGCTCACCTTTGCCTCCCAGGAGCAGGCAGGGCTCCTTCCTGGAGACCACAATTAGCAGGACAGAGGCCAGACAAATTTTGGACCCCAACCATAAAGTTTTCACATCTACCCGTAGGCACAGCAGCTGAGGAGGATTAACGCCACTTTTGATCCATCTAGTCCGACAAACTCCTGTCCTTTGCATGGCAGCAGGGAGAAGGCAACAGCCGTGAGGCAGGGAGCAGGGCGCGTGCTGGCCTGGGGGAGCGGGACTGCGGCCAATGTGCAGTAAGGGCACAGCTCACTATTTTGGCCAGTGCCCCCAGCAGCCCCATTTCTGCCTGCAGGCACTCCTGCCTGCCCCTCCCAAGCTGCACCGTGCTTCTGTCCCCACAGCCACACACCGCCTGTGCCAGCTGTGCCCCTCAGACTGGAAAGCACAGCTCTGGGGCGGGCCTGTTGTAACTCCCTCATGCCCTGAGAGACACAGGGTGTACCTGTTTGCCTGTGCCACCTTTCCATGGGGGAGCTTCCAGGGGCTTCAAGTTGGCCAAGTCACCCGCTGCCGGCTCCCCTGGGAAGCCTGAGGGCCACGTCGAGCCTCTGCCATTAGCTCAGCCCCACACAAACTGCAAAGTCGTCACGTGTTTTAACTGGGAGCACCGCCAGCGCCAGCTCCGCGCTGTGGCAGCTTCACACACACACACACAGGTTGGGCCTCAGCACAGCAGGGGGTCTGTATAAAGCCTTAATTGCCTAATTAGGTTTGCACTAAAATGCAACTCCAATTGGAAGGTTCTTTGGGCTAAGTGACATAGCAGCGCCTGACCCAGGGGTAACACAAGTTTCCCTTCCATTGGTGCCGCATTTCGGGATCCCAGCCTTCACCACCAGCTACCTCAACTCTTCAAATTACCCCGTGAATGCTTTCCAAGTGCCCGCAGTCCCCACGACAGCTGTACAGGATGATCACAAAGCCTGGGCATACTATCAACTGCAAATACAAGACCCCAACAATACTCGCAGTTAGAGTCAAGGGGTGTGCAGGTTGTGCTCTGCTGTAGGCTCCATTGTTCCAAGCTAAAACCATGCTCATCACGCTCCCTGTTTCTGGAAACAAGATCACACCGTGTGTAAGTTTGAAAGACCCAAACCAACCAGAGTCTGAGGGAAAACCCTCTTGTATTTCTCACAGCCTAGGGTTCAGCAAGAAAAGCAAACGTAACTGCTACTACAGCCTTGTTGTATGATACCGGATAGAACAGGAAACCATCACACAGGCTCCTGCGTGCTCACACCCAGTGCTGTCACTTCTGTCTGCTCAGAATAGACCAAAGATTTTACTTTCATTTGCTGGCAAACAAGCAAAGCCATCTCTCAGAGTGCACGGGAAAAGGAGAAAGCAAACAAGCATCCTGAAGGCAAAACCCTACAAAAGAGGCACTGTGCCAGTAAAATGACCTCCACAACTGTACCTGAACCACAGCTCCCTACTGGCCCCTCAGCAGGCTGCAGTCTGCATGGGGGTTGACACAGCAAGTGCCCCTCCAAGCAACCTGTGAGAAGCTCCTGGGTCCTGAAGTGCCTAACTCGCCTTGTCTCTGCAAAGACATCACAACATCACCTCCTGGGGCCTCCTGCAGCTTCGCTCTCTTGAGCCAGACATCATTAAGGCAGCAGCAGCATCTCCACAGAGGGACAGCCAGTGGGGTGGCACGGCTGGCGGGTGCTTACCCTCCCCAAAGAGTTCAGGTGCCAGAGACTGGCAAGTGAGACAGGGGTTTATTTCCCTCCCTTCAGCAAGGTGTTCTGCGTGCCTGTATAAAACAGGAACCAGGGAGCTCGTTCTCAACAGCGACCCAGTTCTGTTGTTACAGTACAGGGGGTTTCGAATCCTGCAGAAACGGCACAGCTCTGCGGCCGCCGAAATTGGTTCCCAGGGGACAGATTCAAGGCGCAGGCACTAACCTGGGAGCCAGCTGAAGGGAGAATGCTAGGCAGCCCCTCCCTAAGTACATGCAACAAGCCTGACTTCAGATTAAAAAAACAAAAAAGGAAGGAAAGAAAAAAGAAAAAGGGAAAAGGAGAAAAAAACATAAAAGAGAAAAGACAAACAAAGCGCTGTGCTGAAGGGCGTAAATTATGCCATTCTGAGGCTATCTGCAGGGGAAGGGCTCAGGAGACTTGGAAAGGTGCTTGAGTGGAAGAGGTTTATCTTGCTCCTTTCAGAGGAGGGGATTACAGGCATGAAACTGTCTGTCACCTCGGAGATGCTGAAGTCTGGAGATTGTGCCTCTGAAGCCTTGGGGATGCAGGGAAGGAAGCCATTTGGTTCAGATTAGAGAGAGACACACAGCTTCCCAAGTGAGGCTGGTCCCCTCAAATTAGTCGCCATCGTTCGACATTTGTCTCTGCTGGCCTTAGCCCTGTGCTGACTGGATACAAACGAGACGAGGCTCGGGATAAACATGTATTAGAAATATCACCTGGTTATTATTCCGAGCTACTCCTGCTCCTCTGATTTGCATTTCCCTGGGTGTTCCTCTCCGTGCATTAGCGACTCAGACCGCTGTGCATTTACATGCAGCAGGAGGAGAATTCATGAATTCCACCACTTCCCTTGCTGGGAGAGTTTCTGCCTGAGAAGCAGCTCCCCCCATTTATTATGCCTTTTGATCTCCATGGAGTCATCTGTTCTCCCCTTGGCAGAGCCCTGTCATTCTTGCTAATCTAACAGGAGTTACATTTAAGCACTTGGGGCGGAGTAACCCCGGGTATTTGGTGTTTCTCACACGCTCCCATCACACCAGGCCAAATCCCACCTACCTGCCCCCCCCCCGCAGGTAGGCGTGCACGTAGCACGACGGCCAGCGCAAGACGCTGAGGTAGCGCACGGCGCACGTACACACAGCAGCTAAACAAGAGGTTCATGAAAGGGGCCACGGGGAGAAAGGGCTGCTGAGCCTTCCCTCCGGCGCGAGGCACCCCTTACTGCACGGCGCAGCCCGTGCTAGGCAGGAAATCGTGCAAATAAATAATGATGGCCTTCGTCAGGTACGTCATGGTGCCATAGGCCCCGCTCGGAGCGCTGTCGTAAAAGAAGTGGCAAATCCCTGTGGCCACGTCCTTCTCCAGGATGCTGCCTGTAGCGCCGAACGCCTTCTGCAGAGAGACAAGCAGAGAAGTAGGGGGAGTCAGGCCTGCGCGCTCGCTTGCTGGAGAAACACAGCGACGTGACAATCTGGCCTCTGCGCTGCATTCCGAAAGCGCTTCTCCCTTCCCTCGTGAAAGCCTTGACTGGCATTACTACAGCACCCACACAACTCGGTTGGGCCAGCTGAAGTGAGGAACCATAGAATCATAGAATGGCATGGGTTGGAAGGGACCCCAAGGATCACAGAGTTCCAACCCCCCTTCCACAGGCAGGGACACCAACCTCCAGGCCTGGATCTACACAAGGTTGCCCAGGGCCCCATCCAACCCAGCCTTGAACACCTCCAGGGATGGGGAATCCACTACCTCTCTGGGCAGCCTGTTCCAGCACCTCACCACTCTCTCTGTAAAGAGCTTCCCCCTAACATCTCATCTAAACCTTCCCTCTTTTAGCTTCAATCCATTCCCCCTTTTCTTGCCATTATCTACCCTTTTAAAAAGTAGATTCCCCTCCTGTTTGTATGCTCCCTTCAGATACTGGAAGGCTGCAATGAGGTCCCCCAGCAGCCTTCTGACTTCACACACCTTGTCTGTTGGGGTGAGGGCAGGTGGGAACACTCAAATATTGGTAATTCCTGACGCTCTGGTAAAGCACAACTTCTCTTTAATCTACCCACTTCAGAGCTTGTTAGCCACCGTAAGTTTATTCCCTTTAAATCTCACACAGTTCTTCTGTCAGCTTTCCAAATGATGCTTAAGTGATGTGGTCTGTCACTGTGGGGTAAAGCATGGTGGGGTGTGTGTGTGTGTGTGGATGGGATAGAAACTGAGCCCACCACCACCACATGTATTAAGAAAAAGGAGCAGGAGACAGTGTTCAAACTCCACTGCCCTCTGAACTCACCAGTTCCTGCAGAAACAGGTCATTGGCCATGTGCACGATGCGATCCACGTGGATGATGCCACCGATGCTGTTCACCTCGATGTCCGAGAGGAACGTGAGAACCAGAATGGCTTCCACCAAGAGCTGCCGGTACTCGGGCTGGGGCACGTGGTTCAGCACCGACTCCACGTGCACGGCAAACTTGATTTCACAGGGGGTCATCTGCCAAGTTCAGGGGGAAACAGAAGGAAAAAACTGACTAACCCAGAAGCCTCGTTCGCCACATCCTGCAAGCACTGGAACACGCGCTGCTCTCTGCGCCCAGGGGCGGTCTGACCGGAGCGGACAGCAGCTTGTGCTGCTTCAGCACCTACAGACCCTCCTGTGCCGCTAGGCCCCGATCCTGCCAACAGCCACGCAGCTTCCAGAAGGCTGCCTCGGCCCCGCAGCCCGTCACACGCGTGTTTTACTCACACACACAGGACTGCTGATGCTTAGCTGGCAAAGTAACTCTCTGCTCCTCGCGCTGCTCTGCCTTGTAAGTATCTTTCTGGCCTCGCAGGTTGGTTGCACAGCCAAAACCACCGCTGAGTTTTAAGAACAGCCACCTGCTCAACAGCGACGGCTTCTGCACGCAGAGAGAGGGCTATGCGGCTCGCAGCGCGGCCTCCCCGGTGCTGGCGGTGCTGCGGGGAGGCTGTGTGAAAGGCTGCTGCTGCCTTAGGAGGTCTGGGCTCATTTCTTTTCACTCCTTTAAACAGCAAAATTAGGCACTGCCTAGGTCTGACGGGCTAAAAACATAAGCCTGTTTATCTCCACAACGGGGATAAGTGAAGCTTTCCATTCGGGGATGGGAGGGAAGGTTTAAATGTGCCAGAAAATTCCAGCTCCTCTCTTCAGCTGTTACCACTGTCCCTCAGAGGAGAAGGAAGCCAGGGGCAGATCTGAGGGAATCAGGCGGTAAACAGCGTCAGGCACAGCAGCACCTCTCTGGGGCTGAGGGACTGCTGTTCGCAGGGGTTTCTTTTATAGGTGTGAATTCCCAACTGAAACTAGAGAGCCTGAAGACAGAGGGGCAGCCCAACTGAGGGGAAAATACACAGAAAGGTTATGGAGTCAAAGTGTTGGTTAGAAACAATCATCCTTAATAGGTATTTACTACTGAGACTGTGACGCCAAAATACACCAGCTCCCATAGCAGCAAGCAGCTGCTTTATTCCAACGAGGCTGTGCTTCCCCCTCCCCCTGCCCAAAGCGGTGCCACCCCTCACCCTCTTTCCAGCACTGACAACAGGGCCAGTGAAGGTGTGCAGGGGGCAGGTGGGGTAGAGGGGGGAACCTGCCAGCACCTGACTCACAGGCCTGCCTGACAGGAGTTCATCCACACAGCCCTGGGGAAGCCCCAGCAGAAGCTCTGGAGGGAACGTCCAGATCTGCCATCCAGAGGGATCTTGACAGGCTGGAAAGATGGGCCCGGGTGAACCTAATGAGGTTCAACACTGCCAAGTGTCAGGTCTTGCACTTGGGCTGGAAGAATCCCAGACATAGATACAGACTGGGAGAAGAGCTCCTTGAGAGTAACCCTGCTGAGAAGGACCTGGGTGTCATGGTGGATGAGAAACTTAACATGAGCCAGCAGTGTGCTCTTGCAGCTCACAAGGCCAATGGTATCCTGGGCTCCATCAGAAGAGGGGTGGCCAGCAGGGACAGGGAGGTGATTGTCCCTCTCTACTCTGCCCTCGTGAGGCCCCACCTGGAGTTCTGTGTCCAGGTCTGGGGGCCCCAATACAAGAAAGATGTGGAACTGTTGGAGAGGGCTCAGAGGAGGGACACAAAAATGATTAGAGGGCTGGAGCACCTCCTCTATGAAGAGAGGCTGAGGGGGCTGGGCTTGTTTAGCCTGGAGAAGACAAGGCTGCAGTGGGACCTCATTGCAGCCTTCCAGTACCTGAAGGGAACATACAAACAGGAGGGGAATCAACTTTTTAAAAAAGGGTAGATAATGGCAGGACAAGGGGGAATGGGTTAAAGCTAAAGGAGAGAAGGTTTAGATGAGATGTTAGGGGGAAGTTCTTTACAGAGAGAGTAGTGAGGTGCTGGAACAGGCTGCCCAGAGAGGTGGTGGATGCCCCATCCCTGGAGGTGTTCAAGGCCAGGTTGGATGGGGCCCTGGGCAACCTTGTGTAGATCCAGGCCTGGAGGTTGGTGGCCCTGCCTGTGGCAAGGGGTTGAAACTCTGTGATTCCTGGGGTCCCTTCCAACCCAGACCATTTTATGACTCTATGATCTTGCAACCTCCTTCAAACCAAGGGTCTGCCACAGCAGCTGCCCCCCAACACATCTTATGCTGTCAAACCGAACATTCAGTCACAGGGCTTGAAAAGACACTGGTGTTTTACTGTACCTCTCTGGTGGTTGAGGAAGGGAGGACGTACCCATCAATGGACAGACCGTGGCACTGAAACGACAACATTTTGGCAGTGAACAGAAACTACAGTTCTTGCAAGTAAGGCTTCAGCTAAAAAAACCCACAAACATCCACAAAACACCCAAGCAACAACAACAAGACCTGCTAAAAATACTATTTCACCTCTGCTGAAGAAGTCATTGTGTAACCTGGCAAACATCAGAAATTGCCTGATGCAGCAGGCAGAGAACACACTGTGCTCCAGTCCAGCTGCTGAAGGGGAGGAAAGTACTTCAAGAGCCACTACAGCAAGAGGCAACACCAAGGGGGGAAACAAATCAATGAGAACCTTCTGCGGAAGCGGATGCAGAAGTGAAAGATACTGCAAAGCGCGGCAACAAACCACTCCAGTGGGAGACTCGATCGTTCATGTTTGCTAAAACAACACTTAGCTAAGTGTTTTGGGCCCAGGGCACCACAGCTCAGGGCTGTCAACACTCTGGTGGTGCTTGGAGACGGGCCACCAGCACGAGGGAGGGGTGGTGGCAGAATTACCAAGCGCTATCCCAGAGAAGAGCGGCAAAACCTCAGTGGTCAGGCGGCCGCCTGAGGAGCGACCCGGCTGGGTACCTGAGGTACAAAAGCCCACCACAAAGAAGAGAGAGCTTTTATGAACACTCCAAAGAGAGCTGGAGAATGAAATACTGAAGAACAACTTAAATAAGCACAATTGATTTTATCAGCCAGAAACCCATTCCAGTACTCCAGCTATTACGGGAGGGCAGGACAGAAGTGATGCTCATCTACTGACAGACCCCATTAGCAAATAGCCACAAGGTGGTAGATGACTCCTGTCTGACATCAATGCCAACAGCTTCAGCATGAGGGGTTTCAGGACAACTAAAACCAACCACAGCTGGTGATGGGTGTTTTTCCCAACTGGGAAAAATGACCAGCTGGGTACTGCAAGATGCCCAATCCTGTTTTTTGTCAGCAAAGAAGAGGAACAGGTACACCATCACTTTGAAATGAGTAAAAGCTCATGATTCCCCTTTCCTCCTTCCTTGAGAGCTTCTTCAACACGTTTCCACAGCCCTGATCTCTAAGGTGCTGGCAAGGACTCACTTTTCACTTAGAAAAACACAAACCCAAATATACGTTAAGAATGCCACACAGCTCAGAGGAGCCAGCAAGACATCTCAAGACTTTTTTGGAAGAGACAGTGCAGCTTCCTACTTCATTCCTTGCAGCCTTTCAGCACAGGAGCCCAGGAACTGCACAGCACCACAGTGTCCCTCAGCAGCACTGGCCACAGGGGATGCAGAACAGGCAGCAGTGGAACAGAACCCTTCAGCTGCAGTTCGGTGCCAGCGGTTTCAGAGGAAAATGCCCTTTCAAACACAGCGTGGGCTTGTGTTAGCAGAGCCCAACGATGTTCAAGAGACACAGTCCTGCTGGTGACTCTGGTTTCCACTGGTCTTCCAGCTGAAGAGCAACTCCTGACAAGACACCACCTCTGGCCACCACCTCCCAAGTTACCCCACAGCTGGCTTGCCTCCCACCCTCCCCAGCTGCCACTTACCTTCTGAAGGATTTTCCAGACTTTCTCATAGAAGCCGACAGGAACTCTGTTAATAGCCCCATCAAGCCTCCTTCTGCGCAGCCACTGCCCTTTTCGGTCACCCCAGCTCGTGTCTCCACTGGAGCCAGTAGGAGAAGTGCTAGTGGGGGATGAGGGAGTACTGCCCTTCTGTAAGAAACATTGAAGCCTTGGTTAATTGCATCCTACTGCCCCAAGAGCTACTCCTGGTGACTGCATCATTCAGATCCAGGGGAAAAAAAAGTTCAGACCAGGATGTCATACAAGATGAGGGAGCAGGACTGACCCCTTCCTCTCCCCTTCACAACAGCTTCACTTCTCCAGTACTTCCTCATTTCCCAGCACAGCTGACAGGCAGTTCTACAAGGCCTAACCCAGCAAACTTCACTGCTTGGTTCAGGACAAGCCACGACTATTTCAACAAGCACTGAGTTGGCTGCTAGGGTACTGCCACTGGTGCACAAGACAGTGAGATCTGCAGGTGGGTCTGGCTCAGACTTCAGGCTAAGTGTCACAAAAGAACCAAAGGGTCCATGAATCTAGCAAGAGAGGTCCTCCATGTAAAAAGCTACATTAAAGCCAGAGACTAAGAACAACCTTCATGTAGTCATCGTACCTGCCTCTCAAGTATTGGTCATTTCCTTTATTGCCACAATTTAAGCAGCAAGTCATCTTTGTGGCACCACCACCAAATTCTTGTTCCCACTTCCACACACGCAGTCAGCCTACTCTTTGCAGTCCCATGCTGCCCCACTCCCTTGGGCATGCCTAACACCTTCAGCCCAGAAAGGGCTTCACTGACAGCCCCATCTCAAATCCCATCGGCTCAGAGTAAGCAGCTGTCAGGGTGGGGAAATAAGAATGAAAACTCAAATGTTTGCAAAGGAGAGGCTCACTGACTCTCTGCAGCCAAGCTCTCCAAAAAGACCAGCAAATGCAAGCCAAGCCCATGTTCACTCCTGTGGGCGTGAGCGAGGCACAGGTCGCAGTCCCTCGATGGCTTGATGCATGTGCTATTCCTTTCCACTGCACACAGAGACAGACAGAACTCCCTCCCCCCTGCTGAGCAGCACTAGGCAATGAGGGAGGTCAGCAGGAGGGTGGGGGCCAAAGCAGAGAAATCCACTTGCACACAGCAATTAGCCTGGCTACACAGGTAGTTCAGGGGAGCAAAGATCTCACTGAACAACTCCCCGTGCTATTGCCTCCAGCTTCTCACACAGCACTGCAGAAGGCCAGGCCCAGGAGCTGTGAGGCCTGGCCACAGGGCCAGCAGTGCTCTGTGGTTGTGTATTTAGGACCCTTGGGAGGTTGTGCTGTCAACAGCAAGTCCACAGACAGAGGGAACCGCGAATCACAACCACCAGGGTCAAACCTGAATATCTTCAGCAAACCTGAAGATATTCTGGGTTCTTTACTGTCCAGAGACTGCCTGCATTTATCAACACTACATTACTTTTAAATCCTGATGACACCTGAAACATAATCCACACCAAGCAGCTAAATCTGCTGTAGTGCTTTATCTGCTACAACTGCTTAAGCTTCAGAAGAACTAAGTGGATCTAAATGCGAAACTCAACTTCTATTAAAAGATTACTAATGAACATTGGCTCCCAATGAAGATGAATGAGACAAGACAAAGAGGGAGGGTTTGCAGACAAGTGTTTCCCCAGGAGAAGCCCCAAGAGGTGTCCAGAGCAAGGACCTTTACACATACACACACACACAGAGCGGGAGCAGGCACAGAGCTGCAGACAGTGTTTTACCGTGGAAGCGAACATGCTGCTGGACATGGAGTGGCCCTCATGAAAGAACTACAAAACAAAAACAGACACCAACACATCAGACAGACAGCCATGACAGAACAGGACACAAACAAGGTTAAGTAACCCATCCATGCAAAGACAAGAAACAGGTACTTGGGGAAAAGTGTGACAGCCGCCGGCCTCTGGCAGTGCTGACTTCGGTTCCCAGGGTGACCAGGAGGGACACCCCCCATGCCTCATCTGGCTGTGGCACAGCCACACAACCCATGCCATCCCCTCCAGCTCCACCATGGCCAGCACAAACCCCCACAGTTTAACACAAGCAAAAGCTTCCCTGTGTCTCAGGGCTGGGATAAGCCCCCACCCAAGCCCCCCACTGCCATTCCCCATTCCTTGCAGCATCAGCGGCTTCTCTTTGCATGAGAAGCTCATCAGGAAGCCTGTGGGCTGCCAGCTGGGCGAGCAGTGCTCAACAAAGGGCTGTAAGGCAAAATTTTTGCTGCAATTTGGATGCAGCACCTGCAGGCTTGCAGCACTTTTCTGGAGGTGCCCGCTCCAAGCCATGCCCCCTCACTAAGCGTTCACAGCTCAGACCCAGCAAAGGTTTGGAGTTCAGACTCAGGAAGCACCAGCAGCAAACAGGAGAGCTGCAGGCTCTCAGCCCCTGAGGCCTGGTACACAGAGATGTTAGTACAAGTCCCACCCCCCCCCCCCACCTCCAAAACCACGTTAAATTAGTATCTAGTGAATTATTCCGAGAATGCAGGGAGACACAGCAGGGAGCAGACAGAGTGCAAGGGTGGGAGGCACAGAAATAAAACCAGCCAACTCCTCCTCTGTGCCAAATGCCAGGTTTCCATCTAACGCAAAAGCAACGCAGGAAACATCTTTCCAACCTCAACAAACCCGGGAGTGTTTCAGCTCAGGCCAAAGCTCTGTATTTATAACAAAATACTGCTGCCACCTAGCGCCTCATCCCCTCCGCCATCCTGGAAGGGCCCTGACGTCAGGCAGCCGCCCTCCGACTGCGAGCCCAGCTCGGGCCGAACCCCCAGAGTCACATCAGGGCCGGTGGAAAGCTGCCAGCAGCACCTCCTGGGGCGGCCGTGGCCGCGAAGCCTTGGCCACGACCGCATTCTGCCAGTGCCGCGGCTCAAACATGGCGACCGGGTCCCGTGAGGCAGACGCCGCACATCTCACAGGCGCCTTCTGCTTCCCTGCCTCAGCATGTCCCGTGAAGGGTCTGTAACGGATCTTTATGTCACCATCAAACACTCCACCACGCTCATCATAAAAAAATGCAATCTTTACGCCCAATCCAAACCCACCCTCTTTCACCTTAAATCCATGACACGCTCCGTGTCCCGTTACAGCAGGCCTTGGCAAAAAGTCTCTCCCCACCTTTTGGGTAAGCCCCCTTTGTATGCTGAAAGTCCACAAGAAAGTCTCCCTGGAGACTTCTCTCCGCCAGGCTGACCAAGAAGCAGCTGTACTTTCTTATAAATGCATTCTATGTGATCGCTATCTGCCTATTCACCAGGAGCAGAAGAGAATTACTGACAGCAATATTAAAAAAAAAAAAAAAGAGAGAAATAAAAACACTCATAGCAAAACCAGTCACATTAGTTCAGAATATTTTGGAGGTATTTTCTATGCCATGTATCAACATACTCAGTCACTATATACTTTAAAGTACTGAACTTCTATATATTTATCTGTTCCTTAGCAGTAATCATCCTCCACTCTGAAGAAACAAACCAGGAAGAAAACAAGCCAAGATTTCTCTTCCAAGTTCACCTATTCCAAAAGGCACGTGGACCACGTTAGCAGCTTGTGCAGTGTATAAAAATGAACAGTCTGTGTGGAAGCTTCACTTCGTACATCTGAGCTTTCCTTGATAATTACAGAACTGCTTTATAAAGTTGATTCCATGAACACATTAGAGTTTGTTCAAGTTCTTCTATGCTCAGCATGTGAAATAAGAACACAAAAGGAACAACATTTTTAGAGGAAACATCCTCTCTCTGCCTCCTATTTAGCGATCAGCTTTAAACCAAACGATCTCTGGAAACTTCTGTCATTTACCAAGAACAAAACCTGGCACAGCACAGTTCCAGAACAGCTGCATTTTCTGATGAACACTGACAGAAACCCCTCACCTGTTTCATCTCACTCTTCAATTTAGTAATACCACTTCTTTCTGTTTTGGTTGCTCCAGAGTGCCCCATTTCATGAATAGAAATCGCAGGGCTAGATGAAGAGGAATCTACAGGTCGCACTGAAAGAAGCAAACGGACATTTTTCAAATCCCAGGGGTAGAAAACCAGATGAAATCTTACCTAGAAGTTAACATACACATCCTTTCAGAAGCATATTGTGCTTCTTTCAAATCATCCTTTCAAATCATGTCAATAGCTCAAACCCAATTGCATCAAGTCAGGGCCTACACCCCCATACTTGGGTATTGGGGCCTGATTTTCCAAGACACCGAGAGCACTAACGGCTTCCAAAGACGCCAGATTTGCAATGAGCCTGTGAGGCCCTAAGAACGAACCCAAGAGACAGATGACATGCTAGCTGGCAATATCTGGGCATCACAGACACGCTCCTTGAAGGCAGGTTAGATATGAACATTTTATCTTGGTTTTCATTCTGGGCATATAAAGTTTCTTCATTCTTGTGGTGGTTCAGCCCCAAGCAGTGGCTGAGCACCACACACTGTTCACTCAGCCCCAGAGGAGAACAGACAGAGCCCCCGTGGGCTGGGGTAAGGACAGTTACTGACAAGCATGGCAAGAACACCAACTGAGACAAAGTGCACACACTCGGTGATAACACAGAGTACTGCACAAAGCGAGGACCAACTTGACTTGATGCCCCCAGCCACGCTCAGACTGCCATAGAGGCACACAGGAGCACTCCTCCCCAACCAGCCCCTTTTACGGGGAGTGATTTCAGTTGGTGTGGGAACAGGCCAGGCTAACTGGGCTGGCTGCTTGGGGAGGTTCACTCTACCCCAGCCAGAACCAGGGCAATTTTAAAGGTCTGCCTTCCTATCACCAAAAACCTGATACAATCTTATTTCAGTGCAGGACAGTTTCCATTGTATTTGTCCTGTTAATTCCACAGCAGACATACACGAGTACTGTCCTCCCATGGTTAATACATTACCTATACCTCTATTTTACATGCCAAGAGAGTACATCCCGACAGTACATACATGACAATCTAACTTTATATTTGTAGTGCAAGCATCCAAGTGGACAACTTACAGCTTCTTTCCACTCCAAACTCTTTTCCACTGAGAATATGGTGTAGGAGATTTTTCATATCAAAGGGGCTTAGATTCATCAAACTCTCTGAAGCTTCTTCGCCTGGTTTAAAAGAAAACAAACAGACAAAAAGACAAACCTCGCTAGAAGTGGCTTTATAGCCTGTTTTCCTAACTAAACCACTGATTAAATGAGGTTTGGTCACATTTACCTTTACATACTTAGTTTTTTTTTAAAGGAAGCATTAGGTGCAGAGTCACATTTCAAAGAAAAGGCACCTCAGGACTAAACAACACACACAGTGTGGAGATGGCTCTATGTGAGGTAGTGAGTGCTGCGCGGAATCTCTCTGAAGCGGATGATGGGAAAGCAGCAGCTCCTTTGCAGAGCACGATCACTTGGAAAGGCTTTACAGCTGTCTCCCAACAGCAGACATACAGATCTACATTAGAGCCAGAATTACTCCCCAGAGAAATGCACAGGTGTGGAAGGCTTATGCTTTACTTTATTAAAGGGTTGTGCCCCTGAGAGAAAGAAAAAGGCCAATATACACACCAGCTCACGCGTGTGCACTGACCAGGCGCCCACAGGGGAACATGGGAAAGGCAGCACTGAGAGCTGAGGGCAGTGTACAAAGC
Organism: Gallinula chloropus; assembly: GCF_964237585.1. Taxonomy (NCBI): domain Eukaryota; kingdom Metazoa; phylum Chordata; class Aves; order Gruiformes; family Rallidae; genus Gallinula; species Gallinula chloropus. The sequence goes on along the minus strand of NC_140085.1, from coordinate 130,605,918 downwards.
AGCTGGCATCTAAGGGTACAGGGTAACAGAAGGAACCCCAGGAAAGAGAAGCTCTGCGCTTTGAACAAAGCAGCTTCTGCTATTTAGCTACAGGTTTGGGGAAAGCAGGGCTTTCTGGACACTCTTCACACAGAAACAGAATTACCCCAGAAAATTGCCTGGCTCTTTTTTGTCAGCTTCTCCTAAGTGGGAAACTTGCTACTTCCCAGCAGCAGCCACTCCAGTCATAGAGCAGCAGCACCTCAAGTGGGCTCTTTCTAACCTGCTACCAGGGGCCCCCACTCCTCTGCACATAGAAGAAAATGAGGGAGATGAGAAATATGCCTTCACAAAGTTATGTCCCTTTAGTGTGTGTGTTAGAAAGGGTAACGAGAGCTGAACCACAAAAATACATCCCAGATCATGCTCCTGAGTGTCAGCATTCATCTACAGATGTCAGTTAACTTAATGACTTTACATGACTGCTCCTTGTTAGACTTCTGACCCCTTTCAATGGGTAATTCTTCAGTGATTTTTCAGATGTCTCCTCAGTCATCATTTCTCTCTCTTTTCACTCTTCCAAAATGAGTTCAAAAACATTTTTGCCTTGCACCACTTGTTTGTGACAATTCTCAGGGCTTTGTACGACATAGGCAACACCTTGGGGGCCTGGGCACATGGCGAATGAAGAAGAAAGAATTTAACAGGCATAAGTGAAAAACTGACCACTGATGAGAAGGACAAACAAAGCCACAGGCACCCTTAGGATAAACTTGCCCTTACCTGAGCATTTCAGACTCCGAGCCAGCTCCGTGGCCATCACCTGAATGATCAGACCAATGCGGAGCCGGAGCATCTCCACAAAGAGAGACGGCTGCGACCGGACGTACATTGCCAAGTACATGATGATTTCCTGCAAGGACAGATCCATAAGGGCACCCATTCAGAGGCGGTCACCTTGGCTCCCCCAGTCACAGAGCCAAGGCTGGGCGCAGCTGGAAGCCCCCTTCTGGCACAGGCTGCGTACCTGTGTCAGGACTGCGATGCTGATGTCTTGGCCGCTGGCTTCGTAAATGAGATCCGTGAGCTCCTCGGGTGGCAGTGGGCTGCAAGGAGGCAAACCACAGTGACTCAGACACCTGCTTGTGACCCCCTGAACCAAGTCACCCAGAAACCTCTTTGCAACCACAAAGGTGCCTACGGTTCTGCCTGGGTGGCTGCAGTTCCTTCTGAAGGTGAGGAGCGAGTTTTAAAAGAAGGAGACAGCAGCAGGACGGTACTGTCAGGAAGCTCGAGGACAGGCTCCTGCTGGAACTGAGGCAGAGCTCACACTTACGTGGTGATGATTCTCTCACGGGGTTCTGGTGGCAGGCCCACTGTCAGCTGCTTGTGGTGCGACAGGAGGTCCGTGCACGCCTATCGTAACGTAACAGAAAGCAAGAGACCCTCCTCTGAATCACGTGGAAGTCACAGTGCTTTTAATTCCCGAAAATGAAGCATTTCTTTAGCAATTTTTAAGTGCATTTCTATTAATCACCAGATGTGGATTCAGCAGAATGCTGTTAGCTTGGTGCCAGAGATCCCCTGAGGTCAACCAGGCAATGAGCCTGTCCAGGCCTCCCCACTCTGTGAAACCAGCAGCATAATGCTGAGGGACTCCAAAGGGGCCGAGAGATCAATGAAGGACTTTATCCTGTATTGTAAGATAAACATTTGCTCTTTAAGACAAAAACCACATTTTGAATCAAAGAAAAACTTGGTATGCTAATTAATATGTTTCTTAAAAATATCTTGAAGAGATGTATCTCAAAAAACCCAAACCCCAAACACAGAACACATTACATCACATTCCTGAATGCATCAGCCACCCTGATACACTCTGAAAACAGTTCTTTCTCCAGTGCTTTACTCTTTTGCATTGACCTCCTTCAAAAGTGGCAGGTCAGTATCCTGAATCAAAGACCTCACAGACCAACGTCCCTCTGGTTTTTAAGAGTGTATTTTCCCTGCCTTCATGTGGAACAAACCAGATGATCTCTAATCTCTTCCTTCCCAATTCTTTGCCATCATCTTTGCGATTTAACACATTCAGCTTCCTGTGAGAATGTCCAGCAGACTGCTTGTCCATCACATCTTAAGGATGGAAAAGGCTGGGCTCAAAGAAGTACCACACAGGGCAATTAACACAATCGCTCCCAGCAGATACGACTGTCACTAAAATAGGGCATCCTTGGTGTGACAGGGAAAGCTTTGAAAATGGCCAGGAGTTAGAGAAAGAGCTCTACAGAAATATGAAGGTGTAAGTAGGAAATTAAACAAATACTTCAGAGTATTTGAGAGGAAACATTTTGTAGTGCTCAAAATCAAATCTGCACCTTTCCAGCAGATCTTTCTTGTTACCATTAAACAGTCATAGATATTGTGATACCTCTGCACACCCACATACACCCACGGAGCTGCCTGTCTGCCCAATGGGACCGGTATCATCAGGTCATGTTTCAGCATCATCTCTAGCACCGTGACATACTGGTGCTCCAAAAGCTGGCATGCTATCACAGCTGGCAACAACAGCCACAGCTTTGAAAGAACATAATGAAGCTTCTCTGATTAACAGAGATGAAATGAAGCCTTCATAATCATTTACAGGGTGACATTCTCATTCCATGCCAGCATTAGCACAGTTCACAGCACAGATGAACAGCAGTAAGATTTCAGATGGGAAAAGTAACCAATGTTTACATGTGAATTAGGTCTAGGAGGCAGCAAGCACAAGCCCCGCTGCCAAACCTGTAGCTTCACCTCTTGTTTCCAGGCATGAAACTGAGCGAGCATTGCTTGCATCCCATACCTCAGCCAGGACTTCCACTCTCTTTTTGAGTATACCAGAGATGTAACGGATCAGGCCCCACTCCTGATTGAGACCCGCCTTTCTGTAGAGCTCGTTGAGCAGGCAGTGAACGGTGACGCCGTACTGCCCATCCAGCTCTGTGTCCCAGTCAGCACCTCTGCCAGAGAGAGAGGGAAGGTGATTTTCACCAGATAAAACACTACGCTGCTCCACCTTATCACACATCATGCAGCTTGATTTGCATCAACCTCCTTAGTTTGGTGACAGACTTAAGTACAGAGGATGTGTAGACCTTCACCAGAGATCCATTATATGTAGACAAAACCTCGATAGCAGGAACTTTCACCTTAACTTGAGCATGTAGCCATGAGCCTGTGATTCAGGGGATTTCCCACCAGGCTTTAAATCGAGTGTGTTTGCTGGAGAAACACTCCACATGGAGCTTCTTCAGAGCAGAATTCCACAATGCCTTCAGCACTGCTGAGCTCTGCACCCATTTTCCACATGCCTCAGGGAGGGAACTCTGGAAGTTTATGCCCTGCCTCTTTCTTGGCTACTGAGCTTCTACACTCCCTATTCCATTACTGAACAAGCATGGGAGATTCTCATTCCTCTCCTGGTTCTGAAACAAAACTGCATTGTGGCTTCTTTTCCTACAGGAAAGGGGGAGAGGAACTGTTCACCAGGGAGTGTAGCAATAGGACAAGGGACAGTGTTTTCAAGCTGAAAGAGGGCAGGTTTAGGTTAGATGCAAAGAAGAAATTCTTTACTATGAGGGCAGTGAGGTCCTGGCACAGGTTGCCCAGAGAGGTTGTGGAAGCCCCATCCCTGGAAGGCCAGGTTACACTGAGCTTTGGGCAACCTGGTCTATTGAGGGTGTCCCTGTCCATGGCAGGGGGGTTGGGACTAGATGATCTCTGAGGTCCTTTCCAACCCAAACCATTCTGTGATTCTATGATTCTTGTCAATAGTGTTCAGAAGCATCACAGAATGACCTTTCAATGCCTGTTTGTGAGACAGAGCCCACCAGAAGTCCACCTGCATGTCCAACAGATTCCCACAGTAAAACATGCCCAGAAGAAGAAATTACATGTAGCTGATAAGAGAGTATCTTTTCAGGAGCACTGAGTTTTAGCCAGAGGTGCACTTAAGCATGCAGAGGGCTGACAGGAAAACAACAGTGACTACTCATTAAAACTGCGTTTTGCTTTTAGTTAGAACGTGACAAGGCAAAGTTTCCCTCAGCTTCTCTTCTCCTGTATAAAGATCACACCGAATCTTTGTGAACTTAACAGTGTCACAAATACAGCAAGGTGTGTTGTCAGTCAAGAAAGGATTTGTGCATTTCACTTGTGAGCCTGGATGCACTCACAATCACTGTGAGCCAATCAACTGTGAATTTCGCATATTTTATGTTCAAATTACTTATTAAATCAGGCAACCTGAAAATATCCCCCCATTGAAGCACAGACTATTTTAACTGCTCAACCCTGAACAGTGGAAATCTTTTGCACCAGAATCATCAGACAGTTGTGATCAACTACGAACACGCTGAATAACTCACTTCAGTATATGCAAAATATATAAGATATCTGCTTGATCATGGAGCGTTGGACATTCCTTTAGCTGCTCAACAAGCCTCCTACAATCCAAATCACCTTCAGCATCTTTAGGCAAGTGCAAAGCATTTTCAGAGTCCTGCTAACAGACAGATGTAAAAAAAAAATCAAAGAAATGGTCTTGAAAAAAGTAGCAGATCAAGCTCGAACTGTTAACTCCCCATTAAAAAATAGAATAGCTGAGCAACAAAACTCTTCACTTGACATACACACATCACATAATTCTTGCCAGACTTCTGCAGACACAAAAGGGAGACCAGCCCCAGGATATACAGCACCCAGAGTGGAACCCTGTCTGAGGTGTGGGTTCAATCAACAAAGGATTTATTTTTTTTTTTTAAACAAAACAAAAGCTATTTTATTAAAGGACAAAACCTGTCATATGCTGCTACTTGCAAAGAGTAATTCATAAGCCTTTTTCAGGTGCCCAGCACAACCCCTCCTTCCTACCTTGCTGTGGTATCTGGCTGGTGCCTTACAGACATCTGTCCTTTCAAACACTCCCCTCCTGCTCAGACATTACTGTAAGTAGCGTTTCCTGGGGAACATCTCTAAAGGTCATGAACACGCCTTCCCTCCCTTTGTGTGTTCACCTGGGACTAAAGGTGATGACTTAACCTTTGGCTTTTAAAATAACCACCTATTATTTTCTCTTCTGCAGGAACAATTAAAAATTTTCTATTTATTAACGACTGTTTAACCAAAAAAAACCCTCACACAGACAAAAAATAAAGTGGCTACAAACCAAGGGAGTAGCTGTTTGGGGCTTCGGCCAGAATGCCTCATCCCTGAAGGAAAATGAGAACTAGCACAGGGTTTGACTGGGAAGCACTGGAAAGGCTGCAGTATCAGGTCCTAGCAATCCAAGCAGCACAGCAATGCCCAGAGCTTACCTTTGCCTCAAAGAGATGGGGATTGTCAACGAGGTTCAGAGACTTGCGGTGCGTGTTCAGAGCTTTAGTGGGAAGAGTCATGGACACAGCTGGAACACAGAGCCACCAGGAAGAAAAAAAGAAGTCCACTTCAGTAACATGCCAATCAAACACGCCTATATGAAGCAACTACGCTACCTAAAACCAACAGAAATACCTCTAAGAGTCCAAACACAGATGCAGTGCTGCTGAGATGCTGTGCCTGGAGCTCAGAGACAAGCTCAGGTTCCGACCCATCTCTCCCTGCAGCCTTGCTCCCAGAGTCAGTGTGTCAAAGGCTCAGGCACTACAAGCCCAGCTGGTACCTCTTCTGACAGCCCGTGCCTCAGAATCCCTAAAGCCCAGTGACCTGACCCTGCAAAGTGCTTTAAACATTTTAACAAGTATGTGGAGAAAATGGTCTAACTGGCAAGATACGATAATTATTAAAGTAATAATGGTAAATGCAGGCTAATGCTCTGTTATCTTCATATATTGAATTTATTAGAGGATCAGGTGATGTGGCTTATGAAAGACAGGAGAAAAGACTAACAAAAAAAACTGGGAGTTATTAATGTACACAGAAGTTGAAGGAAGCCTTTCTTTAACCAGACTACTACACACCTGCATATAAACCGCTGCATATGTGGGCATCTGTTCACAAATTCAGTCAGAGCATTATTGTGGAGTAAACCTTCCAGTCAGTCTATTAGAAATACAGGTTAATTAGGAACACTGTCCTCCCTCTCTGCTCCATTTGTTCTTGTGAATTCAGAAAGCATATGTGCACACTTCTGTTTTTCTGGCATTGAAACTGTTAGTTTCACCACGACTTCATCAAAACACTAAAGTAAATTTTGTCTGCCTTTGGTTATACAAAGGAAATTATTTCACTCACTAAAGGTTATAAAATTCTGTCCAACTGAGAAGCCACACCAGTTCCGTAACATTAACTCTGGTTAAACGTTACATGTCATAGCAGGTTATTTACGTGACACCAAGACATGGGATACTGGGGGAACACCACAGTAATAACATCAGATTACCTCCTGGTAACTACAAACATACTTGTGTCACTAGTTCTTCCTAAATCACAGAGTTTTGGAAGACTCAAACTTACTCCTTTTCACACCCAAACCAGCTTTTCTATTACTACGACTAAACAAACAGTAGGGAGGAATACCTGGAACCTCCAAGCCCTTTGTCTTGGCCATTATCGACAGGATCTCTTTGGTGGAATGGTTTGCACTGAACACGGGAGGCTGACTCGCCGTCTTCGAGGTTGGAGGCAGGTAGGACTTCAGTGCTGTGCTCTGCAGGACTTCATTTATATACTGATCCAGTTCGTCCTGGCTCTCTAGTGTAATGTACATAACAGAAAAGGTTTATTAAAGACACAAGCTATCGGTGCTTTCTCTTTTAAGTACGTACACCACTCTATTCTCATGTTTATTTTGCACATAAAAACGCAAGAACATCCTAAGCAAGAGATCTTTAAGCTGAAGAAACTGTGAAGAATTTTTTAAAAATTCGTTTTTGACACTTAGAAAATAGCTACAGTTAGAAGTAATTATTTTTCTCTTTGAAAGGAAGCAGAATGGCTTTTATCTTGGCAGTAGTCCAACAATCAGCTCTTCCACACTTAACCTGTGTCTATGACTCCTGGTTTCTTCTGCTGTCCAGCCTCTTCGACACTCCCCCACTACCTGCTGACTCTTCAGACTGAGCTTTACTGCAGCAGATACTGGTCAGCACCATACCACGGATGTGGGAAGAGTGTGCCCAAACTCCTCCAAATTAAGTCATGCACTTACTGTCTCAAGACTGATGCATGAGAAGCCTGAACGACTATCAACTGTGCATACAATAGATTCCACATCATAGGTAAACCCGGGGTCTGCTAATAGAGCTTCAAGGAGAAGACAACTGCAGGGAAAAATCACTACCTTTTTCACAGAAATCTGCTGGGTAGCCTCCATATTCACTGTCAGGACTATTCCGGCCTTCACTGGGGTCATCAAACAGTTTGACATCGCAGTCTGGATCCAGGAAGCTCAGGTACGTATGAGAAGAGGTGGTGAGAAATTCGGACAGCTTGCCTATCTTCACCCTGCAAACAGGAAGACAGGATGGAGAGCGTTAACAGACATTACTGCAATAATGGTTAACACTCACTGAGCCTTCCACAACTCCTCCAAAAATCTATGGGGTGTGCTATCAAATCCACCTTTGGCAAATAGGAAGGGGAGGGTAACTGACTGTGAGAAGAACAAATGCAAAGCAGCCGCTGCAGGGCCAGCTGGTACCTGCTGCTCCGGCCACTGACCGAACGCAAGGGCGCGGTGGCAGCACCCCCAGGCCTAACCTGCAGCCTGATTACACAGGGTGCTGAACGCTTCTGTGAAGAGAGACCCTGAACAAAGGCCTGAACTCCAAGGCCAACGTGTGACAAGCCGGGGCTGAGAAGTTGCCACGAACAGCAGAACCTGTTCACAGAACTGCAGTGCTGCTAAAAAGCAGAAAGCAGGCCTGACTGCCAGGAGCTGGCACGGGCCGAGGGACGGGGAGCAGGGAGAGAACAGGGAGACACTGTGGCATTGCTCGGAGATCCAGGTGAATGGAACACATAAGCTTACAAGTACTACTTGTAACTGATGTTTGAAGCCTGTCCAGTAAGCGTGAAATATGATTACTTTTACAACAAAAGCTCACTCAAATCAAGTCTTTTTACTTCCAGGGGCCTGACGTTTGTTCTTCCTTAGCCACTAATCACAGTCAGAGATGGCACACCTCTTTGGAGACAGACCCTTCCCACTGCACCTGAAGTCCAGCTACCATCTGATGGTCACATAATAATTAAAGCTGAAACTTCTCTCTGCAGAGTTCCAGCACAAAGCCTATGCACTATCCTAAGTTCAAATCCAAGTCTTGTATAGTGACAGCACAAGAGGGAACAGGGTCAGGTTGCACCAGGGGAGGTTCAGATTAGATACTGGGAAAGATTTCTTCACTGAAAGGGTGGTGAAGCATTGGAACAGGCTGCCCAGGGAGGTGGTGGAATCGCTGTCCCTGGAGCTGTTCAAAAAATGAGTAAATGTGGCACTCTGGGAGATGGTTTAGAGGTTACAGTGGTGTAGGGCTGACAGTTGGACTTGATGATCTTGAAGGTCTTTTCCAGCCATGATGATTCTATGATTTAATTGAAAAATGACAGAGAGACTCATTTGAGGGTCCAGACATTACCTTGCACCTCCAAAATAACCATCCTCTAATTTTCTTATGGTGGCAAGAACTGCTGGGTGAATGTCAGTACCATCATCAACTGAAAAACAATAATGGAAGAGTCTGAAGCTCACCAACACATCAAGTGGATTATTGGGTGTTCCCTATAAAGTACATCAGACAAATTTAAAACAGTACCCACGTTGCCATCAACACCAGCTTATTCAAAAAAACCCCTCAAACAAGCAGGCAAACAAAAACCCAACTCTAAGACAAGTTCCAAAGGGATTTCTCAAGGTGAGAACCCACCCACTGAGGCAAGTTCCAAAGGGCTATCTATAAATTTTTTTTTTTGGACAGAAATAGCAGAGAGAGGATGGGGAGATGCAAGAATATAGAGAAGCTGTAACCCCAAAATGAAATATTACCATGTCAAACAAATTCAGCATATCCTTCAGAAAGTTAAACTCTACTTTTGTAAACTCAGATGTTGAAACAGTCATGCCACCTGTCTCCTTTCAAACCAAATCCCATCTTACTTCCCTGCACTGATCTACTCTGCTTGAAGCACAGAAAATGAAGTTTACCTAGCATTGTGTGGGTGATGGGAAACATCAGGGTTGGTCTCCCTGTCATCCTCCAACAAGAAGTGAGGTAAGCCAGCTCTGTCTTGAGCATCTCCACAATCATCTGATTGTCTAGAGCCAGATAGAAGTGATGCTGGTCAGTAAACTAGAGAACAGAGAAATATGGCATATGAGTATTGTCAATGATTTTATTATTTAAGGGAGAAAATGAGAAAAAAATATCACAAAAGCCTTATGAACTATTGTTGTAGTTTAACACCAGTTGGTAACTAAGCACCAAGCAGCCACTTGCTCACCTCTCCCCCTCAGTGGGATGGTGAGGAAAATGGGAAAAAAAAATTACATGGGTTGAAAAAAAGGCAGTTTAATAGGATAACAGTAGAAAAGGATGATGGTCATTTTTCTATCTAAAAAAAAAAAAAAAAGTGATGCACAAATCCAACTGCTTACCACCTGCAGGAAAAAAAACCCAACAATAAAACAAGCCCAATGCCCAGTTTGTTTCTGAGCAGAAATCCCACCTCCCCACTAGCTTCCCCTGTTATATGCTCAGCATGGTATCATTATGCTATGGAATCTCTGTTTGATGTCCCCTCCCAGCTCCTTGTGCACCCCCAGCCTCCTCGATGGTGGGGTGGGGTGAGAAGCAGCAAAGGCCTTGGCTCTATGTGAGCACTGCTCAGCAGTGTTGAAAACACCCCTGTGTCAGCAATGCTGTTTTCAGCCCAAGTCCAAACCAGAACCCCATACCAGTCACTGTGAGGAAAATTAACTCTGTCCCAGTCAGAACCAGCACAACTACTCTTGACCCCAACACAGACCGAATGAATTACAGTAGCTACAAGGCCTGTGACTGTACAAATGAAGCCCAGTGCCTGTGCAGGGCCCATGAGTTAACTCTTGTAGGCTGACTGTAAGCACGTAAGTCTTGGGGAAGGGTGGAAAAAGGAAGCTGGGATGTAAAATAAACATCAATTAGTAAGATGCATAATGCCCAAGGAGAAAACAACCTGTAAATGCATCAGAAGTATTAGGAAAACACATAAACTGTCCTTTAAGAAAGAAAGAAGGAGGTAGGAAGATAGAATACAGACAACCTGAAGCCTTTGATATTGGTTTTACCAACAAAGGAGAAGTAGTGAATGATGACCTGTAATACTACTTTTAATGAGGTGACAGGATCCCAGCCTGAGTACAGGAAGAAAAGGTTAAAGAGCAGGTCAATTCAAGCTGGCAAAGTCCAGAGAAATTACTTCAAGAGAACTTAAGGAACTATCTAAAACAATCTCTGAGCCACTTGCATGGTAATTCAGGAAGATGTCCCAGAAATCCAGACAGAGGCAAACATGCTGCCCATCCTTAATAAGGAGGACCCATGGTAAGATAGACCAGTCAAGTTCAGTGCCTGAAAGCACAGGGAAAGAAAGCCAATTTGAGAACACCAAGATAAGTACAAAATGGTAAAAACAAGGTGGCTAAACTGTCATATCAAACCCCAATCTCAGCCAAGCAAATTTCCCTCTTTGGGAGCATCTGGATTGTAGGTACAAGGAAGTGGCTGATATTTCTCAACTTTTGAAAATTTCCTGCTAGTGAACTGAAAAAAAAAACTGAGAAGGCAGAACTGCTTGAAAAATTGTTCTCAAAAGGTAGTTAATATCCTCTCATCCTGAAAAAGAAAGGTTATCCAAATGGGTCAGCCTTTGCCCCACACCTAATCGATGTTTTCATTATAGAACAGGATGAAATACAAACTAGAAATCAACAAAATTTGCAGACATCACTCAGGGTCAACACTGATGAGTTCACTGCTGACCTTAGGAAGGGGAAATTAAACATTAACTCCAGTAGAAAAAAAAAAAGGGGGGGGGGAGAATGTCTGGCTATGAAGTAGCTGAAATACTGGGTCCTACTTGCATAGGACAATGTGGACAAAAAGGTACTTTGAAAAAAATCATGACTCTAAGGAATTTGTCCCTAAAAATGAAAAAAAGGACAACAAATAATCTGTTAACAAAGCTGCTTGTGATCAATTGAGACACGAAAGAATGGGAAGGGAGGTGCACCACTTGCAGAAAATCTAAGGATTGGACATTGTGAAGCTCTGCAGAAGCCATCTACAGAGTCCACTGATTAAAGACTACATTAATCAAACATCTATTTAAAAGGGTGTGAGCATTCTCCTCCAGCTGCATGTTTTTGGAGTAGGTGTTCTCCTGGCCTTCTAGCTCATAAGAATAAGCTTACAGGAGCATATGATATTTCATTAAATGTATAGGTAAGATCCATTAATTCTGGGAGAACCAAACCTCCAGCTAAATTGCAAAAGATGCTAAACAGAACACAAAGACAGAACAAGCCTTCCTCAGCACTACTGACCCTTCCAACAATACAATGAAGGATTACAAGTCAGTCTTTTGGGGGTTACAGTATTTGGCATGTTGATGTGAAACAAAGCCTCTTGATTGCCCTGGTGGAAAGAAGACATCTTAAGTGACCTATTTCTGGAGAAAGTACTTCATTAGCTAGAATGTTGGTTTGGGCAGAGATCAGTAACAACTTTGTGCATTCGATCTGTTGTGTTTGCCTAAGCCAGAAGCCAAAGAAGCCAGACTCTGTATGACAGAAGAGAGACGTACAGGCAGTCCTACTATGCTGATCATCCAAGGCTCTTGAAAACCCTGAAAAGCAAAGCCCACCTGCTTTATCAGCCCTGCTCTACCCAAAGCAGAGTGACAGCAGTAAAAAACAAAGTGCTTTGCTAATGATTAGCCATTAAGCAAGCAGTGATTTCCCTGCCAACTTTACACACTCACCTGAGGGGTAAAAGCAAATATTTGGTTTCTTATCACGTAGAGCTTGGAGGTGCCCAGGACCCCAATGTGTCGGTGTGGCCGTCCACTTAATTTCATGTTCTTGTTCCGGCCTGTACAGAAAAGAGAAGGAAACAAAGACTCACCTAACATTCCCTCTGTGTGGTTTTACACAACAGCTGTTTTAGACAAGGAGATCTAATTTCATACGTATCAGTAAGACAGAAAGCAGAGGGAGGTGCCACAGACTGGTCTATTTTGTAGCAACCAGCAAAGCAACAGCTGAAGTTCTTCAAAGGCCAAACAAATTTTGGCTTCACTGACCACGGGATTGGGTCTTTTAATTATAGTCATTCCTCAGCACTCAAACCTTCCCTACCAGGGGGACAGGAGGTGTGACCTTTCAGGAACAAGGCCATCAACATACAGCAGAATTTGCAGTGCTTCCACTATAGATACTTAAAAATTCTTGCTCACATAGGGTTAAATCCAAATATAAAGTAACATCCAAATACAAATATATATTTTTGTTCTTTTCATCAGAGTAATAAGCTCCACTTTTCCCAGTAGAGCTTATTAGCAAATGATCCACCATGCTCCCTTCGCTCCTACGAGCTGACTTCAATCTGTCTGACAAGCAACAGAGCCTGAAAAAACAGCCCTGTGAACATTCCCACAGAAGTCACTGTTAAAAACAATGCACCCATGTGTCACATCATCCCACTCACCTGCACTTGGAAAAAAAGCTATTATGAATTACTATGAAATAAACATAAGTTTCAAAGACCTGCAAATCTCTCACTTGTCAAAAGATCTTTGGAATAAAAAGACAAATTCTTTCCCAAAAGCAACAAATGCAATTTCATTTTTCCATGTGAAGTGGACACTTTCTAGGACTTACTTGAAGACCCTGCTACTTCAGATGCTTCCAAAAAACTTCCTGCAATAACAAAACCAAACCCACCCACACAAGACCCACCACCAAAACAAAAGCAGCACCTTTACTACAGCCAGTTTCTTTATGGAAGTAGTTCCTGCAGGACAAAGAGTCAGTTCTTGCCTAGCTCCAAAGATACAAGAAAACTTGTATTTTGGTCACCTTTTCTAATGAGGCTTTTTTATCCCCCTTGTTGGAGTTCCTTATTTAAGGCTGAAGCTGTAACTCCATTAGGCATCTTCACACAAAAGCTTTTTTTTTTCCCCTTTAAATTGAAGAAATTGAGACAGTATGAAGCAAGAAAAGCAAACCCCACACCACCACCTTTAAAAGTCTCCTTGAACAGCAGCAGAGAGGGGCGGCCATGTTCAAAGACCTACCCAGCATGGTGTAGAGGTTACTGAGGATGCGAGCTGGCTGCACTCTGAGCGGATGAATATCAGCAATGCTCTCAACATTGATTCCATGGTCTTGCAAGAGAGTCTTAATCTGATTAGATTCTGCCAAAACAGTTACTGTGTAACAGAAAAACAAGAACACAAGTAAGACCCAAAGTTCTCTTTATAACTGACTGTCTCTACTGTCACCTCTCCAGTACTGTGTGCACAGTTGATCAAAAAAATGCACAGAGGCCTCACTTCTTTCTTAATTTAGGAACCTGCGAGATGAAAAGGGATTGTAAGAGGGTGTTGGGCAGCTTCTGGCTCTCTGCTTTTCAACATGCCTTGCCATTCTTGTCAACTCTGGATCACGGGGCAACCCATGAGTCCTCCCTCATGAGGTCTCTACTCTAACCTCCTGCTCAGCATAGGTCAGCTCCAAGGTCAGACCAGGTTCTCTGAGGCTTTATCAGTTTCTTCTGATTTCTTTCAGTAGCAGTACTTTGGATCATGTGGTCTCTTTCAGCACATGGTGGTTTTTTCCTCATAAAACAAGGAGAAACCCAACTTGAAAGTTTTCATTGTTTTAACAGCGTACTGTGTCAACACAGCCGGGTCAGTGGGGAACAGATGCTCGTTTGTATAGTAATAAATGCTACAGCGGCCATAAAACAGCAGAGGTAGGGAAAAAAAGGGTCCCAAAAATCAGAGGAATTCACAATCCAGGCCTTGATCCAACTTCTTGTCCTGTCTGAGGTTTTACCCATTAGCTGGATTATTGGTTTGGGACTAATAATTCAGTGTAATTCTTCACACTATATATACTTGTCAAAGAATGCTAAAAATAAACAAGTATTTATATTTCTGCCAAAAATTAAATGCTTCAGAATAGTAAAAGGCCACCCCCATGAGACACCAACAGGGGGTAAAGAAGCACCTGCCCATGTCACAGTATCACTGACTAAGGCTGCTCCCGATAAACGAGCTGGTTGCTTTCCCGGAGCGGAAGCCTTTCAGTCCTGACCAGCCAGCATTTGCCCTTTGCTTAATTTTCTGGTTTTGGCTGTTCCTGCATTGACAGAAGAAGCCACTCCCCTGCAGCAGCCAAAAGACAGCTGTAAGTCTGGCTGCCTCACCTCTGTATACGGAGATCCTCCCCTCTCTCTGGTACCTTGGAAAAGGAGCTGCACAGAAGCTGAGCTAAACTGACCAGTCTCCTGCCCTTTCTTGCTAGAATCCACCAGGATTTTCCTTTTCACTACAAGATTAAGTTTGCCATGCTCCAGTCCCTGACCAGTCTTAACATTTTATCAAATATTTTGTCAAAGTTTGTTAAACCTGATGTTCCCTCTGGGAAAATGGCAGCTAGGGAAAGAACCCCTTTCTCCCTCCTTCTCACTCTAACACCAAAGCACCTACGTCCCATACGAAAATCCACGTTGTTTTTAAACATGACTTCTTTCCTGTAGATGGAGACTTTGCCATCACTAATCCAATTCTACCACAATGTTCAAAAAGCTCCCTCACCTTGTACCACAACATCACGTTTAAGTCCAGTAGAAAATCTCCTGTTTAAGGGATCGATTTCACCCGCAGCAAGAAACCCCTAGAACAAATGCAAATGAAAGAAAGAAGACAGGAAACAAGCAACAGTCAAGTAAAAGGCTTCTGATAACAGCTAGAAGAAATCCAAATGAATTTCTATATTTTACCAGGTCAGCAGGACTAAAAGCCTAGTTTCCTTACCCTATCCAGTAAATAGTACATTGAGTAAAAACAACGGCTGTGATGTTTTTCAGAATGACCAGGAAACTGTTATGACTGACACAGTCTGCATGTGCGTACTTCCTATTTTAGAGCTGCAGCAACTGACATAATTTCACCAGGCAAGTGATTATTTTTTCTGTAGCTCCACAGAGATGTCCAGTGGTTCCTTTACCACGTCCACGGCTAATGCCGGACCACTGCGCAGGCATCACATGCCACAGAGCCAGGGCTCAGCCTTGTGGAGCTGAAGCAGTGCAAAAACCTAGCTCTGGGACAGCCAGATCAGCCTGGGCATACTCCTCTAGCCTAATCATAGTTATTACATATGCTGGAGGCATATTCCTCTTAGCCTAACTGTATGTTCAGTCCATCTGACAACTTATCCAGCTTGATTTATATACATAACCAAAAAGAGAAAGCTCCTGAAAGGGCAGAGTCACCCCTCCAAGGTTCATGTACACGTTTCCATTGGAAACACACACTGTCCCCGATCCATCATCCAAACTGTACTTAAAGGCCAAGCCACCTCAAACCAAAAGGAAAGACAAGCTCACAGACTACACAAGAAACAATTACCTCTGCTAACAGGCAGCTAAGGATATACAACGACTGGCCCCAGAGATGAGGCAGCTTTCCCACTGGGACACGATCCACTGAGTGAGGATTTTCATACTCCTCATCCACCTGAAAACAAATGCACAAGCAAGAAAAAATTATCCTAAAAGTTGTGAAGAACAATCAACAACATGGAAGTACTTGGAAAAAAAAACCATAGTCTGCCACCCACCCTTTCTAACCTGCCGTTAACACTGGCATCGCCATACCCCAGTTTTACTTCTAAGGCTGCATGTTTTCTGGGACAGGAAACATGCAGCCTTTTGTACACCACCCCACCCTTCAAAGCTGGAGGTTGAGCGGGGACTCTGCAGGCAATTAGAGCTCTCATGCCAGCACTTCCCCTTTCTTCTCACCAAGCCTTTGCTGCCTTCCCTCTGGGCAGCTTACAGGTAATTCTGCTGCTGCTTGCCAAACCCTTGCAAGATGACACCTGAACTTCACTGAAGTTTACCTAGTTTCCTGAAGTAAAGGTGCTTTCCAAAAAAATGAAGGTTATTCCACCTTTCCTGCAGTAGTCAGAATGGTCAATGGAAAAATTACAAGTATACTCTTGTTAAATTAGAAAAACCTCCTTGGTTTTACAGTATATGGATCTATTGAGGACAGAACCCTCTCCCCCCCCAGACAACATCTTTACCACAGCCAATTTAAAATTCCTAAACGATAGGAAAAGTCTACCCTGTTTATTTGGCACGTTCATCAGATCATTAAAATTCACAAGGCAGCTCTGAACTCTTATACGCTCGTTCCCACTACGAAGGCGATTTGGAGCTTCCACCCGAGATCTGCAAGCAAGACATCAGTGATGGACACTCCCTGCCCAACCTCACACCAACACAGGAGGCTCCACACACTTTGTGGGTGAGGGCTGACAAGTTTGGAAAGGGAGAAGAAGCTGGAGGGAAGGGATACAAGGGAAATAGCACGGAAGATCACAAAAGCTTATTTGAATTTCTGCCACAACGGGAGAATCACATAAACAGTGTCAGCAAAAAGGGGGGGGGGAAGGGAAAAAAAAAAAACAAAAAAAACCCCAAACCATCAAACAAAAAACCTAGCCCAAACCCTAATCCATCTGAAACCAGTTTCTCTCTCGCATACAAGCTCCAGAAAAGAAAGCACAATCCACAGGCAGGTTAGTCTATCTCTTCTTTGAGCTTCAGTTCCTAAGTTCACATAAGCACTTCTTAAACACACGACTTTCTATGAGGATTTAAAACTTCAGACCTGCTCTAATATTTCTGTTGGCACCCAGATTCCCAAATCAAGAATGTGACCATCTGGAAGCTTAAAGTTTACCATTTCTAAGAAGGAGCTGTGAGAAGTCTCTTAGCTGTTAAATAAAGTGCAGTAGTCATCTTTAATTGCTGGTTTACATTTATGAGCTACAGGAAAACAATAAACCCACAGTTTGTCTTGCTGTCTGTACTCTGCAAACTGAAGTGGATGTTGCATTTTCACAATACCTTTTCTGGAGGGACGGCGTACAGCTCAGGCATCAGCACTATTCCGTTCTTGTCTCTAATGAGTATTCCTTCCAGAGCCTCTCTGTACTCTTGAACCTGGAAATATTTTTAAAAGAGAGTGAGAATTCACACTGCAGTCAACAAAATCAAAACAGTGAAGTCTTAGTACTTTCCAAAAGTGCTTTTCTGGTGAAAGTTTGTTTAAAAAAAGGGGGTGGGGGGCAGGGGGCAGGGAGAATCACAACTTGCTGTTGGAATATCAGGGTTCAAATTCTGAGCATCTTAATATTACCAGCCTTGCAGAAATGTGAACAAACACACCCCCCTTTGCCCTGTTAACACACCACTGCAGCACAAAGCTTCTAATATATTCTCTCAAGAAGTCACCGGAACGAATCCTATGTGAAATTTTCAATGGATGGCGACGCAGTGAACAGATGGCAGGACTGCCAGTATCCCCAAGTGTGTAAGGTGCATACACTGTTAGCTTTCTACCATGTATATCTGTCTGTGATTTTCTGAATTCTGCTATGCAGGAGTGGGAAATCAGTTTCTCTTAACTGATTTGCTTAAAAATTTACCCCGTGAAAAACTTTAATAAACTATTTAAAGTATCGAAGTTAACTGAACAGGAAATCCTCTTGTTCTTGCTTTGTTAGATGACATACTCTGAACAGGAATACCAGACTGATACAAATTAAAGAATATTTAATGTTATTTTTACCAGATGCCTTATTTTGTTCCATTTCTTAGCTACCCCATTCCGAGTTTTTCCTTAAAGGGAAGCTGTTTTCAAGGACTACCAGCACCTGCCTCTGAAATCCTATTTCCACGTGCAGTGGAAGGTGCAAGGTGAGATGTGTATCATGGTATGCTGCCCTTCCCCACACCGAGTCCTCAAGGGCCTTATTTTTCTAACAACTACCATTTGTACTGGTAGTGAGGGCAGACCAGACACCCACCTCAGTGCTCCAGCCATTCAGCTGTGTTTAAACAGTGGGAACCTGGAGCAGTGGCCAGTCTGACCATGCCCTGGCACAGCCCACCTGCACACCACAAAAGCAACCAGGTACACACACTCCCAGACAACCCAACCAAGTTCTAGAGACTGCCTCGTGAAGTAATTTCTTCTTTCCTTACCTGAATTTTACTGACATGACCAAAATTTCACTAAACTTTCTGATTTTCTCTTCATGAAATAACACCACTTCTCCCCCCAGCAGACTATTTTTACCTCATTCAAGAAAGCAATTTACATTCCTACTGCATGTCACTGAACTTACAAAGATCTGGCACAGAAAGCAGACTTTTTGGTCTGAAACTGTCTGCTTTGTTTCTGGTGCCACTTTTATTTTTTAAGGGGTTATGTTTAATAATCTCCTGTCCCTCTGCATCCCAGGTAATTTTAAATCATGTTTTGTTCTGGTTTTTCTTTTTAACTTCCTTCAAGGCTCCAATCTAGAGCACCCTTGGTATGAATACATGACTACTTGCTGCTCTTTCAGTCACCAATACTCTCTAGGTGCCACTATAACCTTTGGAGGGCTACGGTCAGTTTCGCTCCCCTGCCCACTGGATGCCTGACACAGTAAAGACATGAAGTAACTAAGGGAATTAATGAAATGTCTCATCATGATCCACCCACAAATCTCCTGAAACGTACAACAGGACTGAAAACTCTATGAACCTTGTTATCAATGGCCACACCTCAGAGCTCAGGGGAAAAGATGCTGGTCTCATCCTTAAATAGTTATGAAAGAGGCATCAAGGTTGGTGATAAGACAAAACCAGGCAAAACCTAACCCTGTCCAGCAGTGTTGGACCACTCAACCTGGTAGAAAGGGGGCAATGAGGTCTGAGTGTGTGCAACACCACAGCCTCTCCCATGTGACAAACTCCCCAGGAAGAAGAGACTGGCTGAAGACAACTCCCATCTGGCTGATGGGGTAACCAGCTGATACCCAAAACAAGTACAGAGCAAAGCTGTGACACACTGTCAGTAAATTCAATGGCTTTGAATTTCCCCTGACAGCATTTTCTTCTTTCCTCACCTGAATTTTGTCCTCGTTAAATACTCCATCGATCAGGAAGTACGTCCAGAATACAGGCCACTCACATTCAATATTCTCAAAGAGCTTGAGCTCAGCAGGATCATAGTGCAGCCTGCTCGGATCCTAGAAATTCAATCGTGTTTGTTTAGTCGCAGTGCTAAATTAGTCATTTATATTCCAATCATAACAGAAGCCCATTTTATACCAGCAATTCAACACAGAAAGCCAATAAAAACCACTGGTTATTGTTTCCATGCAGCCTTTTGACTTCTTTTTCACACATTCAGTCTCACGCTCACTTGACTGTTCCCCTGACAAATCAACCCTTCCCAGTCTCAGAATCTAGGTGCCACCCCAATACAGAGACACCCCTCAGGCACCAAAAGCATTTCTAAGGGTTCATTCCCTAAAAGAGTATGAATTACGTTCTGTCCTTAGCAATTGCTTTTCGAACCCTGAGTCTCATTCAGATGTGTGTCATTTCTAGGGTGGATACCTGGATAACCTCCACATTCACCAAAATGTCTTAACAGCCATACAGAACCACCCCTTCATGCAAATGAGACAAAAAAAAGGGTCTATAAATAAGAGATAAAATTCTTCTTCATGTCTACTGAAAACATCCATGGGAAGTACCTCTCTGGGTGTCTTGTAACCATCTCGGAGAAAGCGACAGCAGCCGTAGCGGCCCTGTAAAGAGCCAGACAAAATCACAGAGAACGTCACACACTGTTCTTCCTCCCAGAATAACATCAGCACAAAAATATGTGCTGAGTTTTAAACACCCCTCAGAGATTTTCCTCCCTCTTTCCTAGGCAGAGATGCGCCAAGTCTGGCAACCCTTGTTTAATTATGAGTTTTGGTGAAGAAAGCGATGTTCTGCTTCTCTTTCCCTCTGGAAATAAAAAAGGAAATCCTTACCTGCAATTTGGATATGATTTCACTCTTTGTCACATTAACAAGGTTTAGATCCTCCACTGCAAAAGCTGGGTAAGAAATAATAGAGAGAAGGCCAGCATCTATCTCCTTGGACGTGGATGCCCTTGGCAACATGGAGTACAGAATAGACTGAGGAAAACAGGAACAGAAAAGAGGTATGTAAACAAATTATCTACTTCAAAAACTACATAAAATACAATTGGAATAGACTATACTATTTGCAAACTGATGAAGAACTCACTGCGTAGTTCTACCTGAATCACAATGAGAATGCTTCCCACCACTGAGTTTCACATGATCAGCTAGAAACAGGGTGAACAGCATAGGCTGATGCCATCCTTACTACAGTAAGTTCTTGGTTCAGTTAATCAATACTTAGTTTAAAAACAAGAGGGAGAGGGTGTTGGGTTTTCCCCTAGCAAAGGAAACAGAAGACTAAACTTTACCTGACAATGTTCTACTTCATCGGGAAGAACATGAATCACTGATTTGTGTCCTCCATGAGCTCCAAAAAGATCTAGTTCATCAATTGCTTCTAGAGCAGCCTTAAAAAAAGAACAAACCACCAAACAACAACCCAACACCATTAAAAACCTCTTAAGCCAAGTATAAAACTAAAGTGCACCTGTGGTTACACTCTGAAGGAAATTACCTAAGACAGAAGTTTACTTCAGAGACATTTTTTATCTTTAAAGGACAACTTTGCAATATTTTAGAACAGGTATACAGTATTTCTGTATTTCCACTAGTAGGATACAGGACTGATGTGCTGGTGACCCTTCTTGCAATTCAAAGGCAATGCAAAGCAATCAGGAGTGGGGCTTCCACTGAGATACTATCTAAAGTACTATCAGTACTCCTGTCATATTCCAAAACAGCCCTCACATTCAGTGGTCTTTCACTCCTTCTGCCTGCAGGACATATTCAAAGAGGAAGTGCTCCTTCAGGATGTCTCAGAATCAGCAGAGGCCAGAGCCCAGAGGAGAGAGCATCACCATCTCTCCAATACCATCGCTTCCCAAGGGAAGGGGAAATGAGATGCCTGCTCTCTGCACAGCCATCCAAGGCACAGCATGCATCGTGTCAACTGGTGGATCACCACAGCTCACAACTCTTGGCTGTTGTGTGTTTGACTCACAAAGACAGTAGCAGCCCAACCACTGGCTCTATTTGGACGCCCCTACTTTAAACTAGTAGGCTACAAAACCTGGCATTGCAGAAGCAGGGTGTGCAGTGCCATGCAGGGAATGTGGCATGAAGAGAGCAAGGACCAGATGGCCAGAGCCAGGCTAGCAGAGCTTTCCTCTGAAATGCTATTCACAGGGTTGTGGGAGCTTTTGGTATAGCTCTGTGCCCATTTTTTGTCCTGCAGGTTCATGGTAACGTCAATGATGGCAAAGGAAGGATCACACAGTGCAGCTTGCCTTAGTTGCTCTGCAAAGGGGCAAGGGTATTTTCCTGCTTCCAACACAAACACAGGTTTGCTGGCTCTGCAGAGCCACTCTCTCTAGCCAAGCACTACTGCAGCAGACGTTCCTGACAGCAGCAGAAAGCCCCACTGAGGAACTGACTGTCAGGACCATGGGCAGTCTTAATGGTCAACAAAAGCCACCAAGACCAATTCAGAGGCATACTCTCTGTGCTATCCTGCTGCCACAGGCAGCCACACAAAGCAGACAGGGGAGAGAAGCATTAAGAGGGAGAATTCCTGAGGCAGATTCTTTAAAAATAGCATCTACCTCACCCTCTGCAGCTGGGCCTTCAACTTGCCTCCTGGTCCCCACCCCAAACAGCACCGTTACTGAACTCAGAGCCACAGAGAAGAGAGGCTGTGCAGCAAGTCCCTCAGATCATCCTGACATCAATGCACCCAGGAGTAGTGCAGAGGCCACTGAGCATCAGGCTGGTTCAGTGCAAATAAAGTGTGTACTGGACAACAAAGGAATAACCTCCTCCCATGGACACTGCCCCATCCCTGTCTGACCCATGACCGGCAGGTTCTCCCTCTTGCAGCCCCACAAGATCTTGGTAACTAATAAATCCTGCCAAAACACAACTACACCTTTGACCTTAACAATATTTGGCTTCTGTCAGTCTGCCAAACACCACGTAAAAAGGTAGTTGTCAGTCACACATTTACATTTATGGCCACCTGGGCTTCACTTACTATCTGTGTTACCTCCTGCTGTGAGGGAACCAGAAACAGCCGCCTTCTTTTGGCATCTCTTTATTCATTTTTATCTCCATTTCTTAGACTGACTTTCTGCTGTTTTCCAGAATTTACATCAAAATTAATGTCACCGTGAAAGCATCCCATATAACACAGGGGCTGGGTAATTTAAAAAGAGGGACAGAAAATCAGAAGCCACTTTATGAGACTGTACCTCACTGAATCTGTCAGACTCGTGCCTCAATGCACCTGGTACCCAATGGGGAATCCCCAGAACATCTGTGCTGAGGCCATACAATGAGACCCATTATCATGAGGATTTTACACTGAAAAGTTCTCACTCATTGCCAAGCAAAAATTCTTATACAATGTTAACTATTTCAGGAGCCAAGAAGACTGTGCAAAGGAAGCCATGAAGTTTGTCAGAACCATTCAGTATGAAAGAACACCCACGAAGGAGGTGGTGCCAGGAAGACATTCTCACCTTGGCCATCCCTACGGAGCTCGCATTCAGTTCAGGGATGCCCTGGTTTGTCTTATCACCACGTTCCCAAATTCCATAATCCTGTAACAACACCATCGAGAAGAAATTGTCACGATTATATAGAAAAACAGCGTTTCCCCCCTTGCCCCACAACAAAACCAGACCCCTGACTGAAATTAGCTTATTTGCCTGAATGACAACAACAACACTCCCCCCCCAAAATGTCCAACAAAACAAAATGAAGAGGGAAAAAAAGGCTCCAAGTCCCAGAGAGCCTCCAATCATGTTCAAATAGCAGCATATAAAAACAGACTCCAGCAGGCATAAATCACTGTCTTCACAGAACACACGAAGTCCCCTGGGCATGCCTCTTCCTGCACCCCTTCAACTCGCTGCTTTCCAAAGACTTTGTTAACACTTTGCTCTTTTCAGAAAGGCCCCTGAGATTTTAATAAGGCATCAGAAAATATTACTATCAGTGAAGGAAAACTGTTATTATGATGGAATGAGTATAGCTCACCCAGGCAGCAGTAAATCCTCCACAGCCCTCCCACCACCTCCAAAGATGCTGCTCACAATGTGAAGTGCTGACAGGTTCTGTTGTCTTCTCAGAGAAAATGAAGTCCATATTTTTATTCTCCACCAACAAATGATTTTCCAACCCCCTCTGATCAGTGTCTGGATGATTTACATATAAATAACTACTTACAGCAACTTTGTAGGCAGCTTCTATGTAAAAAACAAGATTCTGAATAAAGGCAACTTCATCAAGGGTGAAGATAATACGTAATCCTGATTAAAAGAAGGGAAGAGAGTGATTACACTGTATCAGAACTGAAACATTTACTTTTCAGTGAGTGCTTTTGCTTATTTTCTGCAAAATACTGCCCACTGAAACCAAAGCAGAGACTCATCTTGATTGCAAAAGCTCAGGCAGCAAGCCTCAATACCTGCTACTAATAAAACACTTCAAATGTTTCTGATATAAACTGTCTAAAAGGCCAACCAAAAACCACCCCTGGGAGGGTGGCATTCAGACATGTTGGGTACAAAGCAGAGACGTCTGAGCCAGCTCTGGCTCTCAAGAGCAGTGCATCCCAATTCCTGCAGCTCCCCATGCCTCCACCCGCTTAGTGCTCTACTGAGGGACCACCAGGCTCTGAGGATACACAAGGAAACAAGTCCTCCTCCTCGCAGGAGGAGCACAGTTGAGAAGAGCACAAGATGTAAGACCACCAGGAAGAAGAGGAACACACATGGGATGAGTGGCACCTGACTCGATGCTGACACTCTCTGAAGAAATCTGGTTGTTCATTAGGATGCCCTACATAGTATTCACACATCAAACTCTTCTCTGGCATGACTCTCATGTATTTGTACACCAACAAACATTAAAGGAATGCGCACTGCTGGGGCAGCTACTACAAACATGAAACCCTAACTAAGCCACATCTCTTTTCCAGATAAATACTACATTCTTCTGCGTAATAACTACGTAAAGATTCTTGAAGTTAATTACAACCTGTATTTTTCCTTCTTAAATAAAAAACAGAAAGAGGCTGCACCAACAGTCAAGGCTGAAGTATCATCTGCTTACCTGACGCAGTCATCTGTGCCAAGAAGAGCAGGTACAGGGAAGTTGCATCCACTTGTAAATGGCCCCACTGGTCGTCCCCAACCACCGTGGCACAAGTTGCAGAGTTGTACTTGGCATGCAGGCAGTCTTTGGTACTCTGTGTGCACTTGAACTTCTCTACCTTATCTACCTAAAAAAAACACCACAAACCTCGAATCTGAAACACTGTGGAAGAAATTATCTAAACTCTTTCAAAATGAACAACTTTTCTTAGGTGAGGAGAAACTTGAGGCCCAAACTCCTGTTACCTCACTTCAGTGTGTTCTGATTGATCAGAGTGCTTAAAGAACAACACTAGCTTTAGGCTCCAGCTAAATCCATAACTCTTCAGGAAAGAATATGATGACATTACCTTGTTGAGTTCAGATCTTGGTTACAGGTGTCCATCCTGGTGAAAAATCAGTTTGCAAAGGCAAAACTGTGATTTGCTACAAGGACAACCTCAAAAGGGGGCAAGCGAGACTGGAGTTTGCTCAGGAGTTTTAAAAAGGCTCCCCACACCCCCACCTACACACAAGAAACCCACTCTACAGGAAAGACACAAGAAATACAGGCTTTGAAGGAAATGCTCTGTAAATACACCACATACTAATTCAACTTGTAACTGTGACGTTACCTGTCTCATCATGCACTGTAGGAGTCCCCGCATCAGCTTCACAACGTTCTGCAGGAACAAAACAGACCAGTGACACCCTCTCCTCTCATGGCCAGCCCAGTCAGCTGTCACAGAAAACATTCAAAAGTGACCAAGTACATCCCCCTCTACTAACATTCTGCCAAAGGTAACAAAAATGCACATTTGCCTGAAATTAAATGCCTTGGGGTGGTTTTTTTTTACATATACTGGTTAATTTTTGTTCCCACATTCCTATCTGGGAGAAGAAATCTTTTCCCAAAAGCGCTCTCTAAAAACAGTGGAGCAACTCTCTGTGGTCCTTCTATCCTAGAATTTTATGTCTCATATGAATAGTGATGATGTTGATGATTTCTAGGCAACAAATCCAGGGAGCACTGGTAGGTGACTGCAGGATGTTGACATGATTGGAAAACCTGTGGAGCTTCTTCCACTCTTTATAGAGTTTGACAGAAAGCAAGTGACTAACATAAAGAAAGGGCCTTTACTGCATACAAGAAGCACAAGATTTTGACTTAAATGAAGAAATCAACCCCGTTTTTTTACCCTCAATTATAGACTCAAAATATGATCATGCAAATTGAGTCAAGGTTACTCTGTCAGCACAGACCTCCTGGTTTGAGCAGTACATGCCAGAATAAAGTTTACCCAGTGCCTTCAAAACAACAGTGGGACAGACAAAAACATTAGCACGTGTCCCATTTAACCCACTTCTACACTCCCACTTCCGATACACAGTTATCTGCTGCTGGGGCAGTGGTTGAGTTAACTCCCCTTCAGGTTCTCCAGCACCCTAGTCTGACCAGTTTGGAGATCTCGGCCTTGTCTGGTTTGATCAAGCACATCTACACCCTGTGTACAACCTCTGTGAGGTGTCACCTGAGCGAGCATGGCAGAGACTGCTGCTTTAAACTGCAGGCTTCTCCTTATGGGGAAGGATGGACCAGCACATAAACTCCTACCCCAAGGCACAAGTGACCTAGGCTTGATTTTCTGCTCCACTGTAGGCCACGTGAGGGACCACAAGATTTAATCAGAGGCTCACAAATCTGGACAGAAAACCCCTCAGAAGCCAGATTTGCAACCATCAGGCAACCAATGGAACTTTGACTCATGTACCTTTTTGTTTGTTTACATTTTAATTCAGACCTTAGGCTCTCTGTCACTTAGTTCTCCAAATCCTGCTTTCCAGGAAGGCTGCCAGGAACACCGCACACCACGCAGGGCACAGCTGCTGCTGTCACAGGAACAAGATACTTACCCCAAGCTGGGAAAACCCTGACAGATCCTAAGGGCAGCAGCAGTGCGAATACACCATTCCAAACCACTACCATATGGAAACAAACAAACAAACAGCCAGCCTAACTGGTTTATGCCAAACTTTCACATACCTGCTCAAGCTCGTAGGCTTTGGCCTTATCCTCGTCCCGGTCCGCATTCTTCCGGTAAGCCATCCCCAGCCCCCACACCGCCAGGATGCTGTAGATGTTGTCCCGTACCCAAGCATCCTTATGGTCCTTTCCAGCTGAAAGCAGTCCTGTAACTGGATTCTAGCCACAGCAGAAGGAATAAAGAACAAACATTACTAACCTGAAATCCCACCCGCTAAGAAGCACCAGTTCTCCCCATGTCAAGGATAACAAAAGGAGAGAGAGCGGGAGCCAAAGATGATTCCACACTGATTGCATGCTGCAGCTACTCGCTGTTTCACAACAGAAGTGAGGTCACATCTTTCACTCCCAAACCCACCCAGGTGAAATGGGAAATTCATCTGAACACTTGGAGATGCAAAGCTTATTACAGCGTCCCGCTGGGCATATGATCATTAGGTCAGTCACAAATTGAAACCTGACATACGCTGAGGAAATAGGAACTTGAATTTCACATGTTTGTAAGGAAAAGAGGGCACAGAATTAACATTACAAACTGAGTCTGGGATCTATTCCTCTCTGTGATACTGGTCTGTGGTGTAATCTTGAGAAAGTAAAAAAACACTACTTCCCTTCTCTGAAATTAAACAAGTATTCTTATTTACCTGCTTGGTCGGTAACAGCTGAAGCACAAACGCACGCAGCCTCCTTTGGGAAACGCACAGAAAGACAGACTCTGAGGTCGCTGAAAAGCAGCACTGTCTGAAAACCAGCAGAGAGGATTCTCCTGCTTCCCAAACATGGCATTACTTTTTTCACTGTGTCATCAATTCCCCTCACTTCATTACCACTAAGACCATCTTTCTCAGCTTTGTGTTCATTGCTAACAAAAAAATGAGGTAGAAAGGGACAAAGTCCATAGAGCTTTCAGTCAAATCAAGCCTTTACAGAAAATTCCAGTGAATTTCATCCCTGACCAGTTGCCAGGGCCGGTGTGAGAAGGGGTAAAGCTTACTCTAATAGGGAACAATAAGTAAAATTAAAAAGAACACATACACCGATTTTTCACGTCTGCCACACCTCATTTCACTCAACTTCTTCCACAGTTATTTTTAAGAAAGAAGTTTTGAGGGGGAGAAGCTTCAACTCCAATTTCCTGGGCTTCACATGTGACAGCGGAAGGTGACAGGGGTGACAGCCCGACACACGTGACTGGGCACAGTCGGGGCTATTGTTACGGGTTAAATACAGCAACATCCAGTGGTGCTGGCAGTAGAAACGTGTAGTTCTGCTGAAACAAGTCCCTCAGCACGGTTTTCACAAAGCAAACAACAACTGAAGGACCAGCTACTCATCCATTTGATGAGGAAAGTCAACAGGAGTTTGGAAAACTTCCTTCTGAAGTTGAAAAGCCAAAGCAAGGAGCAACAGAAGAACAAGTGAACAAGCAAAGAAAGGAGACCTCCACTCCTGGCTCAGCACTGCGCCTGCGTGACAAAGCACAAGATCCCAAAAGGCAGACCACACGTTCCCAGTATTTTTAGAGGGCATTTTGTTTCCCTCCTTTCCATGCAGGACAACAAATGCCTATGTACTGGCAGCCCTGGATCGACAGGGATTGACCTGCTGTCTGAGAAATGATAGTTTTGGTTTATTTTCCCCCACTCTCCACGCTGGGCTGGCTGACAGCTGCAAAATAAAAATGCCTCCAGGTACCAAGAAGGAAATCCTGGAAAAATGGTCCATGCAATGCTTTAAAAGACCATTCAGTCCCCAGGGAGGAGCCTGCCTGCCTTCAACAGGCTGCACTAAACACATCCAAGGGCAACTATCACCAATCTCAGCACCTCCGGCTGCTCTACAAGAAGGTCCTGCTCTCCTGGGGTACGCTGGGTCTGGCTCTCACAGGCTGATAACTTACTAATCGCTGATTTGACTGGCAGGTCTTACTCTGCAAACTGTACTGGACATACAGAATTTCACCAGCACCCATGGGTTCTGTGAGCCAAGAGCACCTCAACGGAAAGCTGATTGCTGGGCTAAGACTTCAAACTGTTGCATCGTGCCCAATCCTATTCCTAAATCTACCTGTTAGTCTGGAGACACATAACACAACACAACACACACCACACAACATAAATTGAAAACACACCACCAGTTCCTGTAAGGGACCAGATGCCTGAAGAACTTCAGCAATACAGGCCCAAAAATAGCAGGGTTCTAACCAGAGCAGCGATACAAGCAAGCTGACATTTAGCATCTTGCTGAAAATCGATTTAATTTGCATGTCTCATTGATCCATCAGATGAAAACCGATACAAGCTCTAGCAAAGTCTGCGGATAGGTCGCTTGCTTGAAACCAGACATAACACCATTGGGGCTACCCAGAAATGTTTGCCAGACGTGCTTTCCTTATTAGCTCCACATGCTCTTCTCTCCCAGTACCCTAGCAATACTTTAAATGTATACAGGCATTAAGTTTTGCTATTTTATGAATGTACCTTAAGATACACACATCTTTTTCTTATCACATTCAAATCAGTAAGTGTAACAGCAGCTGAGATCAGCCTCCTGGTGATGCTGATCAGTGCTTACTCAGCTACACTATGAAGCATCCCTCTGGCCCCTGTCCCCAGGGACATGTGCAATAGCTACCAGACCCCACCCCACAGCCAACCAGTGTAACTGATGCAAGGGCATGAGACAGGAGGCAGTAGTTTGGTCCTACCCTTCTTGTACAACCTTTACCCTACCACCATGCGTGCTGCAGAGACTGATCAGCAGAACGCAACACCTGCAAAACAGGAAGAGAAGTTTGCTGCAGATCCAATCCTGCAAGGTGCCACACAGGGAAAACCATGAGCCCTGGTGAGGGCTCCAGACCTGTGCTTTAAACACATGCCTACACTTAGATCCTGAAGTAAAACTTGCCTCTGAAGTGACGTTGATTTAGAGCGATCAGAATGAATGCAAGATCAATTGCTGCTACTGAGAAACCTGACTCCTGGTGTACTAAACATCTCACCAAAGCAAGAAGTTCCCGAGCACACCAGCTCTTCTTCTTGCTGCATCCTTATGAGACCAGGCTTGCTACTGCTCCCCATCAGATCACACCAGCTGCTGTGCCAGTTACAAAGTCACAGTCACGTATCACCCTGCTGCTGAGCAGCGGCACCTCAGAAGCACTTAAACGCCTCTGGGCTCTTCTGCCAGGCTGCTCCTGGGGAAACTGATGGCTTAAATTCCCATCCCTGGCTCTGTCCTAAAAGGCACCAGGAAGGCACTAGCGGGGTGAAGCAGCATCCCAGCCCATCCTGCCACAGGCTATTCTGCTCCCACGCACGACATGTAAGCACTGCATCTCTTCACCCAGCTGAGCAGGATGTTTTCAACCTACTGCAGTAGAGAGCCATAAAGAGTATAGATACAGAAAACAAATCTAGAAACCCACCTTGCAGCATCTCTCTGGTCCCTCTTGTGGTAGCACTGTCCCTCAGCCTCACTACCAGACTGCGACTTGCCTTCCATACACAGAAAAAGACTTTGTTATCTCCTTCCCTCGCCTCTGAACTCTCCCCAGCATGGAGCACTTAGCAGAAAAGGCAGCACTGAGTCACAAACAGGCATCCGAGCATTGCAAATAGCAATAACAAAATTCCAGGTCACCGGTATAAACTCCCATAGTACCATTAAGTTACCCTTTTTGTTACTGTTAACTATTAATATTGCTAAGGCACAGCTTTCAGAGGGCATGTTTGACCTCTGGATCTCAGAGGCTCCGTCTCTCCTCTAACGAAGGCAGTTATCAGCATCCTCATCCTACAAACATGGAAATCAAGGCAAGCAGTGGAAGCCAAAGTAACTTGTCCAAGGTCATCCTGCAGACAAGAAGCCAGGACAGGAGGACAACTCAAAGTGTCTCCTGCACCCCGGCACAGCAAGACAGTATCACCTCACACCCGTTATACCAGCTTCTTCCATTTGCTTCTAGTGAGTTTGTAACACCTGCTGCACAAACACTAATTCACAGGTGCCTGGTTCCTGCGCTCACAACACTCAGTGACAAAAATCTTCCCGACCTAAGCGGTTTCGGGTCCTGGCCTCTTCCTTCACTGCTTTCTAGTTTCGTGCCACTCTCAGGGACTAAGGACACGAGGGAACAGACCTGTGTGAAAGGCCCTGCTGCTTTCATCTTCAGGTACCGGGCGGCTGGAACTGACGCCTGACACTGCAGACTGCTGCCAGTCCTCAGAGCCTGCCCGGGCGCTCCAAGCACAGAACACCAGGCTACACACTTGTCCATACGCGCTGGCCAGAACCAGCAGAGCTGCTAAGGGGGTTCCTACGCGCCCTGACACCGTCCTTCTCTCGCAGCCCAGAGAGGCGGCCAGCCCTGCCCGACGCGCCTCACGCCGAGCAGCGCTGAGGCCGGGTCAGGCGCCTCTACTAAAGCCAACGCTGGGCAAGCGGCACCAGCAGCGGCCCGGAGCTTCTCCCTCGGACGTGCAGCGCCGCACACACGCCCCCCACCAAGCTCGCACGTCGGCCACCGCGCCGCCCTGGATTCGCGCCGAGCTGATGCCCACAGACATAGCCCGGGGGCCCTGCTAGGGAGCTCCGTGTTGCTGGAGCGCTACTGTGTTACGGGCACCCATAAACACTGCGCTGCGGCGGGGGTGTGCAGCGCACGGTGCTGGTGTCTGCGAGCTCCGACTCGCTGTGTTTTCTCACGCACCTTCTTCCACCGTGCGCTTACAGAGGCGGCCGGGGAGCACCCCCCGAGGACCCGCACCGCCTCAGCTCTCCCCGCGCCTCTCCTCGGTGCGGAGAGGAGGCCGTGCGCTGGGGAGCGGAGGTATTTGCCTTCCACCGGCCCTGTCGCGCCCCTTGTGCAACCAAGGCTGCGGTCACCGGCCCCCGGCAGCTCCAGCCGCTCCACCGGAGGCCTTCCCCCCGCCCCGCCGGCCCCGCCGCACCGGGCGCCCCCAGTCCCGGACGGGCGTCCACAGAGGCGGCGGCTGCCCTCACCTGGTGACAGAGGATGGTCCGCTGGACCAGGCGGGCGTAGCCGTCCAGACGCACCCCCGAGTTGCTGCGGCTCCTCATCGCCCCGCGGCCGGCTGGCCGGCCCGCCCGCCCACCGCCTCACGCCTCTACCGGCCCGGCTGCCAGGCTCGCCCCCTTCCCAGCGATCGCGATCAGCGCCGCAACAGCACCGGGAGATGGCGGCGTCCTCCTCCCGCTTTCCCTGCCCGCCGCCCGGCGTGCCGAGCGACGCACCAGCCCGCCCTCCCGCCAGCGAGGCGGGGCGGGGCAGGACAGGACGCTACGAGCGGCCTCCTCCTTTGGGCCGGGCGGGTGAAGGCGGGATGTCTTGGCAGTGGGAGCCCGGTAGCCGGGCTGCGTGGGTGCGGGTGGCTGCTCGGAGCCCCAAGTTCAGCTTTTCTGAAGAACCAGCCGCTTCCCGAGCCGCAGCACGCCGCCCTGGGAAGCAGCGGGGGAAGGCCGAGCGTGAGGGGCGGCAGCCCCGCAGCCCGCGGGGGGACCGAGGGGTGCCAGCGCCCCTAGCAGCAAAGGCCACGCCGAAAGGCCGGGCTACGCTGCCAAAAATAAAGGCGGGTTTATACGTCCTCTTTGCGAGCTCGTAAGAAAAGGTAGGGACGTTTGGGAGGGTTGGACCGGTGTGAGATCTGACCGAGTGGAAGGCAAAGGAAAGATGTCTATCGGGTATTTTCAGACCCCAGCCTTGGCTTTCCAGTTTAATAACGGAACAAGATTAGAGATTTCTGGTCATAACTGAACCTGCTGTTCCCTGGGCACTCACTAGGGGCATTACACAATGTGCACTTCTGACCCCGATGTGCATGACGTGCTTTGTTGTTCCCTAACCTGGGTGGGACAGGAGTGAGCGGAACGGGAAGCCCGGCCAAGAGATCCGACACTTAGAAACTCGACAAAGACTTAAAAAAGCAAACAAACAAAAACCGGGGTGTTACATACAGCTGCAGAAATCTCCAGGGAGTTGCCTCCGCACTCCTGGCAACAGGAAAAGCCCAATGGTATGTGTGGATGGGTGCTGAAGCACCTGCGGAAGGGATGCTGCTGAGTAGCTGAAGATGTGGGATTCACTCAGGACTTAGGATTTTTTTCTTCTGTTGTCTGGGTTTGTGTGTGTGTGTGTGTGAAATTACAGCATTATCAGAGTTTTAATTTTGTAACTTTCATTTGCTGTGCTCACTTAGTTGACTGTGTAACTGCCAACTGTGAGAACACATAGGTCTGCAAAGGAGACCTACCTGTTCAGCGGTGGCGGCCAGGCAGCAGTTCTGTAGGAAGGGGACAGGCACTCCAGCTCCACGAGCCAGAGCCCTGCCACTGCAGTTCAACAAAGGCTGAGCAGCCTGAGAACAGTTGGCTCTTCCCTAAAACCTGCATGAGCTTCCTGCTTCAGGGCACTACTTCTTACAGTGAAGGCTCCATACCCACGGGGAACAGGTTTGCTGAGCAAGGTGATGCTGGCTGTACACAGCATGCTGCTGTTCATCGATGACCAAGCTTACAACCTCCCTACAGAGGTCCCTGAGTTAGCTTGGCAGCCACGCAGCTGATACACAGAACTTTACTTTGCGCTCTGGGAAGCGGTTGCAGCTGTCACTGAGCTGTGGGCTGCCATGACTGAACTGCTCACAGTGCCCACGAGACCAAGTATCAAAAGGTACTATGTCACCCAACGTGCAAACACTTTTGCAGCTGGTGTAACGATGGTAAGTATTCCTACAGCTAAGATAGTGCCTTGCTGTGGGTGCAGCACTGTACAATATGTGTGTGGTGTTTAAGTAGCAAAGTCAGAAAAGACTCCCCACCCCCAGGAGTGAATAAAGTAAAAATGATTAAAAGAATGCTAATATATGTTAGTGTGCAAAAATACAAGCAAAGGAAGACTCCATGGTCAGTGACTGTGGAACATTCTTTTTCATAGGTAATTTAATTACTGAAGCCAAACTCGGCTACATCTTTTGCTCACAGCACTCTTGTGGAAGAGCTTCAGCAGACCCAAGGCAGCCTTACACCAGGGTTTTCTCTGCTAAAAACCAGACCTAGTAGAACAGTTGTAGTTTTGTGTGGCTGGGTTCTGGTTAAGAAGGGGGGCTGCAGGGGTGGCTTCTGCACGAAGCAGCCAGAAGCTCTCTGCAGGCCCCACAGAGCAAACACCAGCCAGCTCAAGGCCGGAGTTGTTGCTGACCAAGGCCGAGCCCATCAGTGATGGTCACAGCGCCTCTGGGAATCACATTTAGGAGGAAAAAAACTGCCAGCAGCTGCTTTTTGCCCCCAGAGAAGGGAGTGAGAAGATGTAAGGAACTGTGCAGGCACCAAGGTCAGGGGAGGGGGGGAGGAGGTGCCCCAGGTGCTGGAGAGAAAGATGCCCCTGCAGCCCGTGGAGAAACCCATGGTGGAGTGGGTGTCCCCCGCAGCCCATGGAAAAGGCCGAGACCCCACCTGTGGCCCATGATGGAGTAGGTGGACACACAGAGAAGATGTTGTGACCAGCATTGGAGCAAGCCTCTGCCAGCACTTGCAGCCCGTGGAGAGAGACAGAGATGCAAAGAGCGTGAGAGAGAGAGAGATCTGTGCTGGAATAG
Organism: Gallinula chloropus; assembly: GCF_964237585.1. Lineage (NCBI taxonomy): Eukaryota > Metazoa > Chordata > Aves > Gruiformes > Rallidae > Gallinula > Gallinula chloropus. The sequence continues at coordinate 130,571,847 of NC_140085.1, read as the reverse complement.
GTTTGCTGCAGGGGAGGGCAGGGAGACTTGTGACCCTGTGGAGACCAGGCTGGAGCAGTCTGGATTTGAGATACTGTGAGCCGTGTGATGTGTGGCTGCCTGCCATATCAGTGACCCACGCTGGGGCAGCTGGTAAAGAGATGAAGCCCTGTGGGAAAGGACTCACGTTGGAGAAGTTGGTGGAGGACTGTCTCCCTTGGGTGTGACCCCACGGTGCAGCAGGGGAAGGGTGTATGGAATTCCCCCTCCCTGGCTAAGAACAAAAACAGCTGGTGAGGAACTGACTGAAACCCCCATTCCCTGCCCTTCCCTGTGCCCTAAGTGGGTGGGGGGCAGTGGGGGACAAGAAGAAGGGAGCAAAATCATGACTAAGTGAATTCTGCTAAGAAGGGAGGGGTGGGGGGTGGTGCTTTAAGATCTGGCCACACTTCTCATCACCTGAGTGGTGTCACTGGGTGTGCAGGGCAGTGTCATAAATTAGAGAGTTTCTTTCCTTTATTCTGTGTTGAGTCTGTTGTGCCCGTGACACTGATTGTGGAATGATCTCTCCCTGTCTTTATCTCGACTCCTGAGCCTCTCAATAGATAATTTCTCCCCCGTCCAGCTGAAAAGGGGAGTGATAGAGTGGCTTGGGTGGGCATCTGCCCTCCAGCCAGGGCTAAACCACCATAACCATGAAAGGTAGAATGTGTGGGAGACAATAAATAAAAGGGCTAGGTGAAAATTTTCTCCCAAGAGGTTACATACTGTAGGTCATGTAATTTTGAAGAATTGTAACACAGCCCACTACAACGACACAGATATCAAAAGCCAATGTTTATATATTTTATGTGTTTTACTTACTGTAAATTTATTACTTTTTTACAGTTGAAAATATAAATACAAGAACATTAAATAAATTTACAAGACACAGTGCAAAGGCAATTGCCAAACAGTTAAAGCATTCACAGAAATGCATTTCAGCTACTAGCATTCCAGTATGGTCTTTTATTAACATGCAGTTTAAACCCTGTGGATAAACACAACAAATCCTTTAGATTCTCACTGTAAAAGCATATTCAGAGTAGTCTTGGACACAGGTGACCAAATGAACCCATGCATTCCACACAGAACCACAAGAGCGTCCAAGTACTGAAACGGTTTGATTGCTGAACTGCAACAAAGCCCCAGATAGGAGGCACTTCACTGATGCTCTTTGTTGAGGTGAGTGTTCCCAGGGCTCCCTAGTGAGTTCTCTGGGAAAGCAATGGCCTTGCTCCCTTCCAGCATCCTTCTCCCTCAAAAAAAAAACCCCTCTACAGGGCCTGACATGCTGCAGTATGGCACTACTTTGTTCTAGCTCTTGCTCCAGGAACATCTGAGGTTTATCCAAGAACAATACGTAAAAAACAATGGCCACAGCTGCACACTCATGTGAGGAAGAAGAGGCACAACCAAGGCTCAGGGTAATTTCTGTTCAAGAAGAATCTTCACAATGTTATATGGGCTCTATTTTCTTTCAGCTGTTGTGCATCTGGACCCAAAATCCAGCTTTTCCAGACAAATAGCACAAAGGGAACGAAATTTTGCTTAGGAATTACTGAGCCAGGCCCTCAGGATTTGGCTTGCCAACCAAGGGCCGAAGTACAAGCAGAAATACTCATTAGATAATAGCTCAAGAGCTGCCCCTTAAAAAGCAGCCACACAATGAAACAAGCAATTTCTCAGCTATTAAATACAGCACCTACCATGTCTCTGTTGTTTTCTTCAAAGAATAACACTTCCCTACTTTTCTTTATCATTGCAAATGGGAAATGGCAGTGTGTTGAATCTCTGCAACCACCACTCAAGATAAAATACTGACCCTGCTGAAATCAATGACAGAAGCTCCCTTTGACTTACTCAAGCACTAACATAACTTAGTTGTATTTAATAACCTACCGACTATTTGTCACTTCCTCATTCATGAAACTCTACTTTGATGATACCCAGTTTCTATCCCTCTGCGGTGTATGTACCAAGAGGCCGTTAAAGATTCAAGACCGGTCATGTTTGGATTTCCAGTTCTTTATCTACTGACTATATTTAAACCACTTAACTGAAAAAATTAACTTCTCTATCAGTCTATGTTAAAGCCAATTATTTCAATTAAAGACAAATGCACTTTTTTAATAAAAGTTAAAACAAAATACCAATTATTTTGCTATACATAGGAATACTTAAATTTATATTACAAGAAATAAATACAAAAGTATTAAGACACTTAAGGGCTACTATTTTTCAGCTTATGTACATCACGATAAAGTTTGCTGCTACAACATACAAAACATTGAAGACAGTGTAGCTAATAGTTTTAAAAGTAACATTGCTTCTATGCACAAGTCGTAACCTCCTGGATTTATACAATACTATTATGCACTATCTCCAGATAAACTTAGTTGTAATGAAAAAAAGACTAAAAAACCCTTTCCTTTAAATGTAAAAAAAACTCCCCAAAAAAACTCTTAACGAAGAATCAAAATGGCAACATGCCAGCTGTAATCTGACATCCAATATACCTTCTCAAAATAGTTGCTTCCTTTTTTCTTTTAAATAATTGTCCTTGTCAATCTGTTGCATGGCTGCCTTGAAGTTCCAGTACCGTATATTAAATAAAATCAGTTCTTTGTCTGCTCACATTATGAAAAACTGCTAAAAGTAAATGATCTACTACTTCACACTGTAAAACAGCGTATTGTTTAAAAGGAAATCACATTTGCTCAATAAAAGTTAGACTTCCCCTCTTTGAAGTCCTTCTGAGTGAGATACGGCTTTTCTGGCTGCCTGTATCATCCTTTTGTTGAAATACAAGTTGTTTGCCTGGAATGTCATGGAGACACACATCGCCGTTCTGTACGCTGAAAGAAACCCCGTTCTTCTCGCTGGAAAGATGGCCTGTTGAAATGAACACAAAACACATCCCCTATCAGAAGGGTTCAGAATCAAACCTCTCATGCTTTTTCAGTCACTGTAGGGAGTTCACGCACTGAACTCATTTTATCCCTGCAGCAATTTCAAACTGTGGATTTTTCTGTACATACTCTGTATATATTTATTGTCCTTTGTGAAATCAGTAAGAGATTTGAGACACGTTAATATATGTACACATAATAGGATTCCATAGTGTAAGCCGTTGCGGTCACAAATCTCAGAATGTAGAATTTGACTTGTTTGACTTGGAATAAATATCACGAGGTAAAATGAAAATACTTCTCATTCTAGTTTTGCTTTAGCAAGTTAAAAAGGTTTTTCAGGTTTTCCATGCAACTGAAACAAAGTGAGAAAACAAGGATCTGGGTTTTTTTTCCTTCCTTTGAAAGGCACTTGAGTTGCAGCATTTATTTCTGGAGGACAGTCAGAATATGGCCTCGGTCCAGTCACGGGTCTAAGCCATATTTAGACTGAGACTCTGACACATGAGGTGAATCCACAATGAACATGTGTAATGCCACCGCAGCCTAATAATTAAATGCTCCTCAAATGCTCAATTCACTGGATAAAATCTGTTACCTTTAGGCATTTACATTCTAGATAGTTTAGTTGAGAATTAGGAGTTTTTCAAGTATTTGTGCAGATGCTTCTAGTCAGATTTTTTTTTACTACAAAGCAGTCAAGTTTAAAAGATCTGCCAGAATCCTGATAGAGAATCATAGAACAAGTCTAGGATTTATAGCAGAAACAGAATTAATAACTTAAAACATCCAAGTTTGCTACTTGTGTTAATATTCACAACGCTTCATATACAAACACCATCATGATTCAAGATATCAGGTAGAAACTGCTGTGGTTTATGCTTTTATAAGGAGAGAAAACATTGGTGAGAAACCTCTAGGCAGTGAAAGATGACACCGTTGCTGGGATCAAAACGTGATCCTCTCTAGTGTCCTGGATTCAGTCCATCAAATGCATCAAATACCTTGGAGCAGAATTCTGCTTTGGGTCTGTCCTCCTCTGTCCCTGTCCCACTACCTCATGCTTCTGAACCTTTCCAGAAGGGGCAGGGCTACATTACAGGGTGCTCTTCAAGTCTTTCTGGTTGGGCTCACCAGAGGGAGAAATGATGTCCCTTCCCTGCACTTAATCCTGCAGAAAAGATCCTGCTGCTTGAGTGACTGGGCCAGACTGCTCTTCTCTGTTCTGCTTGGGCCAGGGCCCCCAGGCACACAAGTTTAGAATCCGTCTTCCCAGACACTTCCTCTAGACCCTAGTCCTTCAGTTAGGCAGACTGCACACCTTCCAGCAGTTTCAGTGATTCAAGCAGACATCAGTATGTCAGTTGCATCAAGATCTCATTGGCAAACTTGTCTTTGAAATGAGAGGTGGCATTTTTAAAATAAGATGTGAACACGTATTGCTAGCCGATGAAGCTTACTACCAGTCTGCAAATGTATTGCATACAGCCATTTAGAGGTCTCAGGATGGGAGCTTAAGGGGGTGGGTTTACGGGGATGGCTGTCAAACAAAGGTCAACGATTCCACGCCAAACTACTGAGCTGCCAGCTGGATTCACAGAACAGAATGCGTGGCCCAAAAGATTATGCAGAATCTCTTAAATATAATGTAAAAGGCCATGTAATCAGGGTAAAAGGTGCAGAAGAGCTTTGTTCATCAATTAAAATCAGATGGAGTGAAATGACAGAAAATAACCTTACTTGCTGACACTGTAACTGTGCATTTATAGTGCATATATATTTTAACCCTCTCCTGACTACAACTGTTTTATTTTACAAGCAATGTTTGAAGTAGTTGTGCCCTATGTTAGGGCAAAATTTGAGAAGAAAATAAGGCTATCCTATGAACAAATTCAGCAATGGGGTTTCTGTTCCTCAGTAAGGAACTCTGCTGGGTCAGCTTTGTGATACCTATTGGTAGTTTTCCAAACATGCAAACGTGCAAGAGAAAAACTGAAAAAAAGGGACATTATTATGTCATGAAAAGATGAAGTTACACAGCCCAGTAGGCAAACAAAGCCACAGGCTGTATCCACACCCTAAACTTACCATGGTAAGTCATTCAGTCCTGCATCTGGAGTAACATTTCAGTGGAAGTAGCAAGGCTAAAACCATTAAGTGTTTATCTATGTACTGCATATATTTATATATGTTCCATCCACACTGAGTGGGAGTGTTAATGTGCTTGAGAGTAGAAAGTCTCTACAGAGGGGCCTGGACAGACTGGATGGATGGGCTGAGGCCAACTGTGTGAGGCTCAATAAGGTCAAGTGCTGGGTCTCACACTTGGGCCACAGCAACCTCAGAGCTACAGGCTTCGGGGAGAGAGCCAGATAGCTGCCCAGTGGGAAAGGACCTGGGAGTGTTGGTTGACAGATGGCTGAATACAAGCTGGCAGCATGCCCAGGTGGCCAAGAAAGCCAAGAGCATCCTGGCCTGTATCAGGAATAGCATAGGCAGCAGGACTAGGGAAGTGATTGTCCCTCTGTACTCAGCTCCGGTGAGGCTGCACCTCGAGTGCTGTTTTCAGTTTTGGGCCCCTCACTACAAGAAAGACATCGAGGCGCTGGAGCATGTCCAGAGAAGGGCAACCAGGCTGGCGAAGGGCCTGGAACACAAGTGTTGAGGAGCAGCTGAGGCACCTGGGGTTGTTTAGCCTGGAGAAAAGGAGGCTGAGGGGAGACCTTACTGCTCTGTATACCTGAAAGGGGCTTATAGCCAAGTGGGGTTGGGTCTCCCAAGTAACAAGTGATAGAAGGAGAGGAAATGGCCTCAAGCTGTGCCAGGGGAGGTTTAGATTGGCTATTAGGAAAAATTTCTTCACTGAAAAGGTTGTCAATCATTGGAAGAGGGTGTTCAGGGAAGAGGTTGAATGGTTTAAATACCCACGGAGGTATTTAAAAGATGTGTAAATGTGCTGCTTAGGGACATGGTTTAGTGGTGGACTTGAGAGTGCTAGGTTAATGGCTGGACTTGATCTTAAGGGCCTTTTCCAACCTAAACAATTCTACGACTGTATGACAAAGGTCTTAATGTCTACAGTGTTTTCTTTTTGGAGCTCACTTTTTAAAATGAAATATTGCAATGTTATGTTAAGTTTTAACTGTGAAAGCAGGGAAAACAGGTACAGCAAATTAGAAGGTTAGATAGGTGGTTCCTATCTAACACCAGTCAAGTGGTGTAGGCAGTACGATTTGGAGGCATTTGCTCAGCTCTTCTGAGATACAAGTGCCCCAAGTTTGGAAGACTAAGTGTAAGGAATTGCCTTTGAGAGGACCAGCTCTATCCAAGGATACGTTTAGCCTCTTCTTGTGGAAGTCCTAAGGACCCAAAAGAATTATTTAGTCAAATTAACTATTCATACAACCCTTTTGCTATGAATTGAGGATGTGGTACAGGGTTCACAGCACTCAAAACATACAATAAAATACAAGAGGCAGAATGGCTGAGACATCTGTGATCATGACTGTATAGGAATGAAGTTCTATCAGTGTTCCTTCAGGTGCTTTTTCTGAGCAGCTGTTGGCACAGGCTGTACAGACTCTAACACTTGAAAGATCTAATTATGTGAATAAACCAGGACAGAACTGGAGCTTAGCACAAAGAATTGGCATTGCTCTAGATCAGGACAGAACTGGGGCATGTCACACAGAATTGGCATCGCTTAATGGTTTTAATTCTGCACCTCATTCTAAAACACTATCCAAATCAACAAAAAAGCTTGTTTGGCAAAGCCATGACAGGGTCACTCAGTTGCAAAAACAAACAAGTTCCATAAAACATTTCTGTGATCTTTCTGTTAAGAAAAATACCCAAAATGCTTTTGTAGTTGTGTATAAGCATGTCAGATGTTCCAGGAAGAGGTGGCATCTTCCATCAGAGCTAGAAAAAACCTTACAAAACATGCAGGCTTTTGTGCCTGAAAATTTCTCTTACTTGAAAGGTATTACTTCTACCTAAAAATACTGCCTTGCTTTATATCTGATGACGGTGAGAGTTACAGGATTCTGGTTCTCAACAGACCTGTTGGATACAAACTCTGTTAATTACTGCATTGTGTGGGATCTAGAGAGGTTTTATAAAGGAATGACCCCCCAAAAAATGAAAAAAACATCTAATTTTACAGGTTCAGTTTGGAAATCTGTTCAGGGCACTTCCAAATGCTATTTCTTCACAATATACAGCTGGTACCTTCAAATGGACAGTAACCTATTAAGGGGGCAGCACATTCCATAGCTTTTACTCTGCATCTTAGCAATTGTCTGCAGACAATTGTTGATTATCTGCTGTCCTCTGACAGCATATTCCAGGAGATGAGCACAACGCAGCCTCTGTGCACGTGTTCTACAACTTCAGACTAAACAATCCAGCTGATGTTATGAGTTCTTAGCTTCAACTCTTGATCAGCTGGGAAAAACGACTGAGGCACACAGGAGTAGTGCCCTGGCCATGTAAGTCTTGCTCAACATTACAGATTTCAAAGTTATTTTTATCTTTGAAAAACTGATTGTCTTTACTGAGAGTTAAAATCAGCAGCATGATGTATGTGCAGCAACTGTGTGAAAAACTAAATCATGTGCACTGCAAAAAGATAATTTTTGATAAGTACATTCAGTGGAGACTCCTACCTAGTTTTCTCAATAGACAAAAAATCCCCCAATCCTATCCCAATTTGCAAGTGAAACTGCAGTGCTACATACACCTGCATTTCAACTTCTTAGGAACAGGGAAGAGGTTAACAGTTCAAGGGACAGTACAGAGTTAGAACAAAAAGGACAGAGAATTCTTCTGAAGAGTTGCTTCCTACAACAAAGGTATTTTTCTGTTAGGCAAAAATATAGTAGAGGGGAAATAAAGATCTATAGAGGAATTCAGTTTCAGCACTTTCTCTGTAGCCAACAGTGAGGTAGCCCTCTTGGCAATGCTCTCTTCACTGAGGGTATTTGATAAGTTAAAGCCTCCATTTTCTCTTACTTTTCTTCTTATAAGCAGCTTCCATGCGAACATCTCTTTAATGTTGTTCTTTATATTGCCTCCTACATTTCTTTCACGCTTCCAAGCTGTATAATTATCCTATATTTCTTTCTGCTTCAGTCAATTTTTTTAATAAGGTTTAAAATATGAACTCTTTTAAAAATACTTCAAGTTTATTGTTGCATGTTCACGTGACAAGAAGAGTGTTAACAGCAGCTTCTGGTAAGTAATTGCTCTAATAATGAATATTGCCAACTATTTGATACATAAATCAGGAGTTCCCACTGAGCAGCAGAAATTGATATTTTAAAACTCTGTCTATAGTCCCTAAACCAGATGTGTGGTATTATTTGTGAGGACATCCCAAAATACTCTAACCCTGTACTTAGGAATAATATTTTGTCAGCACTTCACTTTCTATTAGCATGAAAGAGCATAGCACTTCTGTTTTAAGAGAAGAATAAAAATAGCTGGAGAAATACTCCTTTGCATTATACATACCATTTCCATTCGCATGCACTGAATAATCGTTATTCATTAGCAGTGTTGTAGAGTTAGTGGAGTTACTGTTTGATTGTAAGGAATTGGAAGAACTGGATACTCCTTGATTTACAGTCTGCTTCTTTAAACCATTAGTAGCAGTTCTACTCCAGTCTACGACAGATACATGTTACAGAAAATAGCACAACTCATACAAGCAAAATAGTAAAATCTAGTTAATAATGCAACTGAGTTAAAGTAAAAACAAGGCTTTACCCACTGTCCCCGCTGTATTCTAGACAAAATGATAGTCTCCTAAAAATGATTCTTGATTATTTCAGTCTAGTTCCTTTTTTTCTCTTGTCTCTTTTTTAATACAAACAGCCAACTCTCAGTTTTACAACAGCAAACTAGGTCAGAAAAATAACTAAAGTACAGTTGACCCTCTAAGTTAAAGTGTAAAAAAAGTATGTACTTTTATGAGAAGGCAATTGCTGAATAATTAATGAACATAAAATAATTTATAGGGTTTTTTTTAATTTAAACTATGCTTCACCTTGTTTTTGTGGAAGTCACTGGTAGAACTACAGTTGACTCAGAAGCTGGAACAAATCTTACAGTTCTTATCTATGCTCAAGTCTTCTGCAAGACCTGTCTTTATACTTCAGGGAAGAGATCAACTGCAGTTATAGCTTAATGCAACAGCATTTAAGCATCTGAGAACTGCATAAACTATTACCTTAAAGAGTGTAATTTTATAGGTTTATTATACCCTGGATAATAAATTAGACCTGCAACCACAGCATCATGATTTACTGACATTTTTTAAAGAAGTATTACAAAATACTATGAGCTTAACACTGAGTATAAGTATTCAGAAATAAAAAAAAAATAAATTCATATTTACCAGAATTTTCAGCCAGCCTTAATTTCCCACAACAGAGGTATCTCCTCCACTGTTTACGGACATTCTCCTTTGTTACACAATAGAAGATAAAAATGAAGAACCCTGCAAAACAGTAACATTAGAAAATGTTTCAGAATTTACTTTTGCTACTTCTTAAAGAACAGCTTTTCCTTTTCTTTTAAATTTTTAGTCAAATGTAATGACATCTTTCTTGGGTGAAAAAGTGTACACCTCCAAACACTGAAGAGCACTTTTGCCTTACGCAGATGAGAGAAATCATGCACACAAATGCAAGAAAAACAAATGCAATCAAATCAACAAAGGGCATGAAGTTTCAAGGGAAACATTCTGTGGAGTCTGAAATTTCTCTAATGTTTTCAGAAAAGAATTCAAAGCAATGTCAAACAGAGGGTAGGGTATGATGCTGGCAGGTTATGCAGCTGTTAGCACATGGTGTGTCCGGTCCCATCTTTTCTGAGTAGCACCAACTGTAACAGAACCAGTAACACTGCAAAATTTTGAGCATTCACACAAAGAAAATAATGCATATCTAAAATAATAACGAATGGTACACCCTTTACCACAAAGTTGAAAGCCGTGTATTTTCTAGAAGAGATGGGGCTCATCCTTCTCTCTTGCCAGTGCCACATTACAAACTCATTACCTGCTTCTCATTCACTTCTAACTGACATAGTGTGGGACCTAACTTTCGCTGCCTAAAAGGCTATCATCACCATCCTCCTTTAAGGAAGAGTGGTACTCAGTCTTCACACAATTTTCCAGCTGCCATGTGTTCCTGAGGACAGATGTTAGGTTTACAACAAATAGAAAATATCAAGAAGGAAAAATAAATGATCAGACTGGCGCAGATGCACATATATGTTATGACTACACTTCTTTTATGGCCAGTTAAGCATGTAAAATACCACAAGCAGAGATTACTCATGCATTCCTTTGCTGAAATATCTTTCTTAACTTTGGCTTTTAGGAGAAATTTTTGAATGTAACTAAGTGCTGCTCTATACAGATGGTTCTACACCATTTTCAAATACAGCTTGAAACATTGGCATAAGCTTAATTAAAGTCAATACAATTTATGCAGCTTTATTACTTCTAATAACAAAATGCCCAACACTTAAAACTGTGTAAAAGGGGAACTTGGTTTCACATAACAAATTATTCTAATGACACAGAATCTAGTTCTGTGTTAGTTCAACACAATCCCATGGAAGACCTGGGAAGATGTGGGTTCAACCCCTCAAGTTACCAAAGAGTAAGGTACTTAAAAATCAACATAGCAAATAAGGGAGGACACTAGACACTAGGCTGAAATTTTCATTGCTTTAGTACCTCTGGGAAATCATTCAGAATCATCTGGGAACCACCTAAAGTGCCATTTAATCAGTAGGGCAATTCAGGCATACTTAGACAACCGTAAGCACCTATGGTACCTCATGTTTATATGAAATCTTTTGCAGCCTCTGAAACTCTGCTTTTGGACGTGTCCGGCAGCATCCTGGCCTTTGCAAAGCTTCATGCCTTCCTATCTGCTTCCTCTATGTTCTCAAGCACTAAAAGCCATGCTTAAGAGCCAGACCACTAACTTTTAGATGTTGCAGCCCTTCCTGCCTCAGTGGTGGCAAATGGAGAAATTAAAGAGTGAAAACTACATTAATTGCACACTTACAGTAACAGAGTATTTACAATTCATCAGTTGATCAGTTGGCTAGAGAAAAAGTCACTTCCAGTATTTTAAAAATGCTAGTAATTGTAGATATAAGTATACTGTACACAGAAATAGCAGTTAGCTTTCCTGTAACTTGCTGTAACATAATTGTAATTTAAGATTACAGTGAAGCATTATCATCTGTAATTTCATCAATACATTAAAGCACATATCAAAATTACATCTTTATTGCTGAACCAACAGATGCCATTTCCAAATGCTTTGTTCATTATAATCTACACAATGGGCTGTCACATGAAAGATAAACTTACCTTGCAAAGTGTTGAAAATGGTAAAGAGGTAAGTAAATACATCATTCACTGTGAAGAAAGCAAATCCCCAAGTAATTCCCAGCAAGAATGTGAGGCCAGCAACACTCCTAAGGTCTTGAATACTGGTTTTTCTTTGAGCACCAAGTTGTTTTTTCTTTTTGATACGACAGAGCTGGATCAGCACAACAATGAACATGCTGATGTTGATCAGAAATATCACGCAAAAGTATCCCACAGCAGTAATATAGAAGACAATTCTATTTTTAATCCAGCAGCTGGAACACAAGAACAATCTGTCAACCATTATCAGAAACAGAGATTAAGTAAAATAAACATGAGGTAAAGGTGTCATTTGATGAACATGCAAACTTTTTTTGCCTCATTAGTAGTAAGTATTTTTTGGCCAAAAGGTAAGAGCTTTCATATAGGCATTAACCACAAAACCCAAGACAAAGTGTAAAGTTACACCATTTCAAAGTTTTCCCATTGCTTCCTTCCCTTCCCCACCTTCACAAAACAAATTTCATAGGGCTGACCTCCCTCTCAGCCCCCCCATAAAAAGTATCTCCCTTTAACTCACAATTCATCAGGTCTGTTTACTGAAACCTTTCCAGTGGTTATAAGCCCGTAATTATCTGGTGATACTGCCAACACGATGGACACAACTAATGCTGGTAACCCTAGAAGATTATGAGTAAGCACATAAATGAAAATCATTACAAAGTCAGTATTATTATGAAGTTATTACATTTTTCTGTGAAATCTACAGCCTTTTCTGAAATACGTCTGTTGAACTCTGATGACTACTAGCTGTCTGAAAAAGTCTAAAAACTGCAGCATTCAAACTGCTCAGGAGTGTAACTTGCAAAGAAACAAGAATTCTCCACAGCTAGCTCCAAACTTTTCTGAATAAAGCAACAAATACCATCACTCATCAAACTGATTTAAAATATCAGATATACGATAGCAGATTTTCTTTCTTACACCTGTTTGAAGAAAAACAATTCTATTGATTTCAGTGGCTTCACTCATTTTTACTCAAGTGGCCAGAGAGGATTATCAGATCCAGAATCTCTTCATCCTTTAACCAAAAATGTAATATAATGTAATAAATGTAATATAATCTTTTTTGCATTTATTTTGCAAACAGAACCAACACCGTTGATCTGGTAAATGGAAATGGAAGTATGCACATTCCAAATTGGTTCTATTGTACTTGCACAAGGAAAATTCATTATCAGTTTGCATTGCAGCAGCCTCAGTTCTGCAATTAGCAGGGAGTTCCCTATGTCAGAAAGGTGGAACATATAGGTTTGGGTTGGAATATATAGGTTGGTCACTGCATGGTTATAACATTTAATGTCCATTTCACTTTCATTTCTGAACTGTGTCACATTCACTGATAAGAGAATGTATCTCTTTAGCATCCAAAAGAAAAACAAACCAAACCAAAGAAAATACATACCCCAACCAACAAGGCAAAATTTCAGAATGTATTTCCGTACGTAGGTGTTAAAGACTTTCACAAGGGCCAGATACATGTGGAAAGCTTCTAGGCCCATCCAGGTGAAGGAAACCAAGAGGAAATAGTGAAGGAATACTGCAACTGCAATGCATAGACCTCGTGTATCATACAGTGCGATCCATGAGTCAAGGAGGAAAACTAAGTTGAGTAGAAGTAATGCAGCACACAGCTGAATAAGGATTTTGGAGGGGTAGTCTCTCCTGATTTTCCTAAAAAGAAAGCAAATTAGTAAAATGACATCAGTTATTCACAGATCCCTGTCTCACTTCCTCTCTTGTAGTCCTTAATGCATAAATGCCGAGGGAAAAAATACATTTTCATTCATATATAATGCTTTGTATATTGCATTTATACATGGGGAGAGTAATTTACAAAAGACTTAAAGTCTGTTATAATAAGGTTACATAAATGCAAATAGTTTTGATTCTTAGGAGTTTAGTATCATGATTTTTTTTTCATTGTATGTTGGACTTCTTGTGACAGTACTTCCAAAAGCTAAAATGTGACTGCTCTTTATTGCTAAATTAGATTAGGCTTTTGACTGGACTTCTAAAACTTTGATAAAGACAAGTCCTTGATGAGGGGATAATGAGAGAATAAATGCATTCCAAATAAATAACTTCAAGGAAGATTTCCAAAACATAGCATGGAGGATTTAATATTAAAGGCTTAAATGTAAGAAAATGTTCAGACAAACAACAAAGCATATAAATTCATTTCAAAATGCCATCTTTCTGCACTGCTTTATGTATGTTGCATTTGAAACACATTCCTTCATTCTTCTGTTATGATAATCTAATATACTTGGGTGCGACTGCTTTACTTACTGCATAGAGTGTCATGATCAATTCACTTGTCTGCAAGATTAATGTTCCTAAGACTGAACCAACACCTTCCTGGTAAACTGAACAAATTTGTGCACTACTAACAGACACAGAATCTGTAACTATTGGAAAAGACTTGGCAATGAAATGTACAAGCAATCATAACTGAAGAATGACAGGAGCTTAGCTGAACAGGTACTTACTCAAAGGCTATGTAGGTCACAAGCGTAATAGACAGAAAAATTGCAGAGAGGCCACAGCCTATATAGGATATAAATGTCAGTACTAATTCTTGTGTGGGATTCAAGGGAGTATTTCCATACACGTTCTAAAATGGAAACAGAAGTGAATTTCAGAGAATGAAATGGAGTAAGATTAAAAAACAAAAGCACCCTAAATGCACCTTTCCCACTGCAGTTAAAAAAGCAACATTTTTTTTTTTCATCATGAATTTTATAAAAGGTTATATGAACAACAGAAAAACCAATCCAGTCCTGCAAAGAGCAAGAAGAGAGACCCAATGATCCTTACGGGTGCCTTCCAACTTGAAATATTCTGCAATTCCATGATTCTAATTCTGAAATTCCATTTGATTAAAAAAATGTTTTACATTTGATTTACCTTAATTTTTATTTCCTACCATATAAACAACTACCTAAATGTAAAAGCTGCAGTTTAATCAGCACTTATAGAATTTTTTACTTCAATGGAACTCATAGGTCCCCAGCTCAACAAGCAGGTTAAACACGTGACTAATTTTATGGCTATATGTACTGACACTGAAGTGAACAGAACCTGAGTAGTATTTCATCGGTGGGACGTGCTTACTGAATCCTCACTTGCTTAAGATAATAAACATTTTAAGTGTTGCCTTGAATTAGGGTCAGATTGCATATTTTTAGAAGTAATTACCATCAAAACAGCAAAGCTTGTGAGATGGTTGCATGAACAAACTGTTTCATTTACTCTACTTTCTTTAACTACGCAACCTTCATATGACCAGCCTCCATGTCCACCTGTTAAAGAGAAAAGCTTTGTTATTCATAAAAGCCTTTATTTATATTAACATAACATATCTAAACTAGCATGATATCTTGTGTTAAAACAAGTACTTACTGTTTTTATTAAAGTCCCAAAAAACACATCTAACTGTTGAATTATCCTGTTTGGGAGGTACAAAAACAAACAAAAAAGATGTTTTACTAAACTATGAGTGTATGACCAAGTAATTTAGGAATTTTCTACAAAAGGCAGGCAGGAATAAATAATCTATACAGCAAATAGACATTTTCATGAACACAAATTTAATTTAAGTACATAGAATGGATTAATATTGTCATATGCGCATGAAAATATGCTGAACAAATTTGAAGTTACCATACAGGAATTAGTTTTCATGCTCATGCTAAGATTCTGTTCCTGGTAGAACATTACGAATGCTGTGTCATTGTCCTCCCACACCACAGAAATTCTTGGGATTTTTATTCCTTCCTAATTTTGTAATTATCAAGGAAATAACCACATTGAAAAGAAAAATCCTAAAAATAATAGCAGCAGCACCCTATACTGCTGTGAATACTAATACTTTTACAGTTCCATTTCAAAACTCACTATTGTATCAACACAGCTAAAGACTACATTAAGCCAGCTCTCGAAGAAAGCTGGAATCCCTACATTTTTCAGTCTATAATATTTTAGTATTTAAAACTCTTTTAAGATATGGGATACAAGATTTTAACCCTTGATGTTCATTTAGGAAAGAAATATTGTATATGAGCCCTAAGACTTCCAGACAACACAATCCCATGTTCCAGTTTAAGGAACAACATTCTCCCAAGGGTAAAAGACTTATATTGCTTTCTGGCCATACAGCACCTAGAAATATGAGTGCTGCCTGTCTGTAGCAACCCCTGCTGTCAGGCTGTCATCTAAATATTTTTATTCTTTGAAGAGGTGGGTAGGAAAGGGAAGAACTGAATGGCTAAATGACAGAGCAAAATTACCCAATGCCATGTGAGAACAAATCTTTATACCAATGATAAATAAGCATAAATGAGTGTTTTTTAAAATCCAGATGGAGATGAAATGTCCACATTAGTAAAGCAGAACCAACCAATCTGTATTCTTAGTACAGTTGCTTCTACAACTCCAATGGAGACAACAAAATTGTACTTTTAAGTGTGCCAAAATATAAATCATACCTGATTAGGTTTGATATTCTGTAAAGTGACAGTAACATTTGCCTTTAAGTTGCTAACTGTGAGGTTAGCAACACTTGATGATATAACATTGCTGATTAAAGATGCATTCTTCAAGGACACATCCTGGAATGACAACAAATAATCAGATTTTTAAATCTGAAAGAAAAAAACAGTATAGTACAGTACACACAAGGTTAGTTGTTCTGTGGAGTGAGTACTGAACAAAACCCACTACTTTTTAAATCAGGACGTTTTGAAATAGGAAAAAAGTTTTGTGGGGAAAAAAGTCCATTCATACTGTACTTTGCTCTAGGCTTCAGTTTAAAACCCTTATGAACAGAGGATCAAAAAGATACCTGGAACACAGTGGTCTTTTTAAAGAAGTTGAATATAATTCTGGAAGCCAAGTCCAACTCTTCAGGGGGTAAATCTGTCAGTATTGAGGAAGGAAGTGTAATTGATCCCAGATTATTTAAATCGCGAATTGCATTAACACCTAGAGATATCTGAAAAATAAATGCAAAGATTATGCTTCATTTCATTCACTAAAGAAAAAACAAATTATAACGTATTTTCAGTTTAGAATTTCAAAACACACATATGTAATCACAGTCAGGAATTCACTGCTGGTCTCTCAATCTTCTCCTGCTCCAATGATGAAATAGCAGGTCTGAAAAGGATGCAACTCATTTCAGCTTTGCCTACCACTGAAAATACTCTGGCTTTACCCATTTGCCTACAGGGACAAAACACATCAGTGTGGTAGATAATATTGATTTGAAAAAGGTGGAGGGCAACAACCTGGGCAGGTCTATGTAACTGTGTAGGGAGAGAAGCCTGCAAAGACTACAAATTTCTAAGCCCTGTATGAAGTATTTCAGAATTCAAAAAAACCTGTAAATAGCCATTATTTGTCAACAGGTTTTTAAGTACACTAGGTTAAGCAGAACCTAAGAACATAACCCCTAACTTTATGATAATCTAGGGGGAAGTTCTTTACAGAGAGAATGGTGAGGCGCTGGAACGGGCTGCCCAGAGAGGTGGTAGATGCCCCATCCCTGGAACCAGGTTGGATGGGGTCCTGGGCAGCCTTGTGTAGATCCAGGCCTGGAGGTTGGTGGCCCTGCCTGTGGTAGGGGGGTTGGAACTCTATGATCTTTGGGGTCCCTTCCAACCCATGCCATTCTATGATTCTATGATCTAGAAAAAATTACAAAAATTAAACTGAATAAGCTACAATTCAGATAGCTCAAGAGGTTAGTAATCTAACATTATAAAAAAGATCTGAATTTTTACCCAGTTTTCTGTGCTGTACTTAGACAGCTTTGTTTAGTACAAAATATCTAATATTTTCCTGTCTAACATTAATCACTTTACATACAAATACCATCTTAGAGTTCCTGAGAGATGTGAAACCAACAGAACCAAAGAAAGAGATTATCTGTGTATTTAAAAATGGTTGCAATAGGAATAACAGTGTGGGCTCTCCAGAATACCCTTACAATATGGTTTAACTATTCTGTTTAGATCAGTGGTTTCCTAACTCCCTAAAAATGTTTGGAGCATGCACCCCAAAATATATCTAGAAGTTACATGCATGTATTGCTGTACTAGTATATTATGCAGGTTATAAACCATACACAAAACCTGACATGTTAGATAAAGATTAAATTTTTTTAATGCATTTTTTATTAATAATATAAAAATATTTTCTTCCTGCACCTCAATGGACTGTCACGTGCACACCCTGGGGTACTCTGGAGATCACTGGTTTAGACAAGCACCAAAAAAATCCCAAATCAATTCCACAAAAGCATTCTTGTTGCACTGATTTCAACTAGATGTTAGTTGTTGAAAGTTCATTGTATTTCATTGCCAGTGCCACGAAATTTGTAGAAAATCATTATTTAGCAAGTATCTGTTTTTCAGCTCTATGAACTCCTTGTCCCTCACCCTAATGCACCACATATTGCTAAGAAAATAGAAAAGAAATCACATGTTAACATTCCACATAATTCTCAGTATCACAGAACAGTTCTGGCACTACTTATGGTTCATGCGAGATTAAGCTATTTATTTCTCTGAGAGGACAGAATGTTCCAAAGTTTGTCCAGAACTTTGCATCTCTCCTTGCTTAAGGTTAAGACTAGTATTGTCCAGAGCAGGACAATACTAGTCTTAGTCTTACGCAAGGGAGACAAAATGGATCCAAACTTTCTAAGCACTTCTTTCCTGGTGAGACCAACTAGCCATGAGTGACAAATGCATGAATGTCATTATCCAAGCAGCATAATAGCTCCTTCCTGGAATCCCCTGCAATTAATACCCTCCTAACAGATGAAGCCATATGGCAACACTCCTTTATACATGCCAGCATTGTCAGGGTGGGTGATTAAGTGACTCACAATTCAGGGTTTTTGAGGCAAAGTCATTCTGCCAAGCACTCTGTCCATTATGGTGTTCTGGCTGTACCCACTCTAACAGCTTATCAGACGAATTCCAGTTTCTGCAAAAGTCTGTGTTTATTTACACCATAATAGAAAATTAAAGGAAAAACTATGTAGGGCTTCAAAAACTAAGTAATTTTTCTCTGAAACTAATATGAACAAAAGATCCTGAAACTCTGACAGAAAGACAGCAAAAGCTCATATTACATATAAATATGTAAACATAAGTACTTAAAAGTAAATGTTTGAGAATGTTCAAGAATGTGAAATTATTAGTATTTAACCTGGAGATCAGCCGAGTCCTGGACAGCAAAAGACATTTCGTTGGAGCGGAAGCCATTGGTTTTAAGAACTGCCAGAGCCAAGGAAGGGGAGGTAAAATCAGCAGACATTGTTGAAAAGTTCAGTTTTAAGCCAATATAATCCACCAGTTTTATAATTCTGTTAAGAAAAAGAGGTATTTAGTATTACCAAGCACATACACCCAAGGCAGGTTGTGATTATGGAGCAGCAATCCAAACACAGCATAAAATACAGATGACACTACTTATTGTGGTGCCAACACAAAAAAATACACTGTTTTCCGTGACATTATATTATAGTAGAGCTAGTAACAGGAGAACCATACTCCTTCCCTTTTGTATGAGTACATTAAGGAACAAGAAATATTCTTTTGGCTTATGAAAAAGTGAAACTTGCTGAAGCCAATTTATCAGAAAGTCAATACACCTTTAACCTATTGCAGAATGACCTACCTGTTAGAAATTCGGGACGGTAATGGTTGAGAAGCAGTCAGGATTTTGCTAACCTCACTAATCATCCTTTCTACATCTTTTGGCTCTACTTTTCCAGCTGCTAAGTCATTTTCTATTTTGGACACGATTTGCTCAGCTGTGGTATTAGTGGTGGTATATACAGAAGTTGTGTGCGTTGTAGCTGATAGTGTCTTTCCTGTGACAAAAGAAAAGTTGTGCATTTATTTAAATGTTTTATTCAACAAATGATGTAACCTTTGAGAAGTTGAAAAAATAAATGGTTCTCCTGACCACAAACCTTACACAACTTGCAAGGTCTCTCAACAAGCTATGTGAGGCAGAATCTCTTTTTCTGCCAATCAGCTACTTTGCAGATAGCAATATTTTAAATCTTATGAAAACATAAAGCAAAGTTTCAAATGGTCAGTGTTAATTCCACTTTTTATTGATTACAAAGTTCCTCATATCAGCCCATTAGTGATATTAATTAATATATTATTTTGGCTTTTTAGCCACTGGAGGCCTCTGAGTAGAATAAAATCAAGATAACATCAGTAATTTGAAAAGATGCTTATGAAGATGCGTACAACCAGGAGAACAAAATAACAGTATTTTAAGAAACAACACTGATTTGCAGTATTTTAAAGACTAGCTTAGTAAACAACATTAGCTATCCGGGTCTCTGACTGATTCTTTTCTGCCAAAGGTACCTGTTGTGAACTTCACACAGTACCTATCTATCACAGTTACTAACCAATTTGTAGGGTCAGGTATCACCCACGATGACCAAGGCATCAGAATGTACTTTAAAAAAACATACACCTTGTGAGAGTTTTCTTAGGCTTTTCACAGAATTTGAAAGTCACAGCTCGGTCATATAATCTTGTTTAATAAAGTTTAAAAGCAAACCCAGTATATGTAATTCAAATAATAATAAAAGAATAATTTTATTTGTCATATTTACCTGTGCTCCCATTAGGCAGGCTACCATGGCCATCAGCGGTAGAATGAGGATGAGAAGCTGAGACAGAATGGTTGACAGGACTAACAGTAGGGGTCAAAGTTATTGTGAGAGGAGTAAGGGGAAGAACAGGTGTTGTAGTGACATTTTTGTTACCAGTAGGAGGTTGGGTCAAATCTGTAGTGTGATGAATTTGTGCAGCAGATTTGGTGGTAGTCTCAAAGGGGGGAATTGCTATTGGATGTTTGGGGCGAAGCTCAGAAGGGGAAACTGCAGAAAGTTTAGTGAAACCTACAGAAGGAGAAATTATTGTAATAGGCTTGCTAACATATGCAGCATCAGATTTGATAGAGAAAGCAGCATTAGTGACAGATTTTACTGCAGGTGTAGAAGTAGTGACAGATTTATTAGAAGCTATGGAAGGAAAAGCTGGCATGACATGTTGAGCAAGAGACTCAGAAGAGGAAAGTGTAGTGATAACACTGGTGGAAGACACAGAAGTTTCAGTAGATGATGTCATGGTAGTTTCAGAGAGAGGATTTGTAGTTGGAGATGTGGAGGAAGTTCCAGGAATATGAGTTTCTGTGAATGGTGGGATCAGTGGTCTAACTGTGGGACTTTGTTTGGTGGAAAACGTGGAGGGGGGAATAAAAGTATTAGATTTGGGGGAATTCCCTTTAGGGATAGACAGAGAATGAGAGAAAGGAACCCAAATGGAATGAGGTGGCACTTGTATAATACTGAAAAAAAAAAGCACAAAAATCCATGTTAAATTTAACATTATTTCTATTTTCAAGAAAACAAGTTATAATTGACGAATTTATATGAATGATATGGACATACTACAAACAACGAATACTTTTAATTCAATCAGATTGGATCTTTCGTTGTCTAGTAATGAATATGAATTTCTCATGAATTCTATTTTGCTATCGCTGTTAACTAGCCAGTCCATAAATACTACTACAGCTTTTGTTGTGTATTCTAGAGGTGACCTGATGCTAAATACAAAAGCTATCTGCATTGAGGAGAAAATAATGGGGTAGGGGAGTGGGGAACAGAAGGGAAGGAAAGGGGGAGGAATAAGGAGGGAGCTGTATAGGAAAATGCCTGTCAGGTTCTTCTTCCTAGCTATTAAAATGCAACATGGAAGTTGACTCTACTAATGCATTAGGAAATTTAGGAAATAAGCAAGTTAAACTTTGTATTTATACTTACTACATCTGTAGTTCTTCAGCAGTCAAGGAACAATACTTAAGTGATGAACAGCAGCACCGCTCTGAGATGACAAAGAAGCATTAATCTAGTTTATCCTGAAGGATAAAAATTGCTAATACTGTGAAGTAGGATATTTAAATTAAGTGTGTGTGTAATTTTTTTTAATAGTGCATATACTGTAAGTGATTTTGAGTTTTTTTCTGAAATGCAATTTGTACAACAGATCTTGACCAGTGAGAATACTGCAATATCCCTGGATTTTTGCTCAATGCTGGACAAGTACAGGCTTTTTACTACTGCAAACAAACCAAAATGTAGAACTACATCTTTTGAAAAAAAGGGACAAATGGTATGAGTCACCGCCCCTTATTAGCATACCACTAAGAAAGCTTGGCTGCTTTGAAAGTCAGATTGCTATTTCAGTAACACATTTATGTTCCCAAGTACTTTTAGACCTGATCTTTTCAAAGTCAGCTTTATTTATACCAGAGGTTTTAATCATCTTTCTGTCTTCCCCATCCCCACCCAAAAATCAGAAGGCTGCATTTTTTTATGTATTTGTATGCTACGACAACAAAAAATTATCTTAAAGTAAGTAACAATCTTTTCTTTTAGCTCCCTAGAAGTCACCTGTAAAGATAGAAATTTAATCTGAAAGGGGAACTGTGATGAGGCTGTGTTTAAAGCACAACTTACCAACTTGGCTTGTTTCAGCTTTGTCTGTTAAGGTGCTTATATTCTCTCTCTCAGCCAGCTTCATTAAGAAATTGCAGTGTATACTACAATGAGAAGAAAAAGCTTTAGACTCAAGAAACAGACCTGCCTCATGCTTACAATGCATGAACCTATTGTCAAATGCTAATTGAAAGCACATTAGCACAAATGCTAAGTGTGAAAGCAGATCTTTCCTAGGCCTTTTCAGGTTTGGAGATATTTTTTATGTACATTAAACTCTATGCCAGGCTAAAAAGAACCGTAGTACATCTGTTGAAGACAGCTTATTGTCTCTTTTCTCTACGGACACTATTGATTTTTAAATGGGGTCTGCCCTAACTGATGTTAGACATTAAAGAGTTGGTACTTTTGTGAAGATAATAACATAATCACTACTGTTACTGTAAAGAAACTCCACAGAGAAACTAGCATGTGTCCTAGGAAGCTATGTCAGTGTCTATGAAATCTCCATTACCTGGAGAAAGCTGGTATTCTTTCTCTTGACTTTAAAGAGAACTTAAAGGACCCACCTAAGCACGTAACTACATTCTCACAACCATGGTTCAATGATGTGAAACCCTACCTAAGCTAGCCAACCTACAGTAAGAATTCTTCATGTTCAAGAAACTCCTGTGTGGAGTCAGGAGTTGGACTTGATGATCCTAATGGGTACCTTCCAACTCAGGATATTCTATGATTCTATCATTCTATGAATGAAAAGGCAACACATAAAAATCGAAGCTACTTTCCACCTAACAATAATTAACAAAGCACATTAACTACTGCCAGTATATGACTCAAAGCTGTGATCTGACTTTCTGTCTATTACTATTTGAGTGGTTTGGATTTTCTTTCATCCGAACCCAGGAAGATAAACCCCAAATTCAGGTACTTGCGGGGATGGAGATCTAGATTTTGTTTTATAAGTGTTTCCAAAGGGATCAGTTTAAGGGATCTGCAATTTAGTGTATCAATGAGATTGAAGACATTATCTACACTTCAGGGTTTCCAGGTTCAGCCTTACGAAACAGCCTTGCCATTGTGATACCTCATGGCTTCCAAACTCTCAACTGGTGACCTTTTCAGGCTTCCCCTACACTGATGGCTGGTTTCCCAAGCTGAATAATAGTAACTTGGGATGTCTGAAGCAATTCCCTCATAAACATTGCATTGTATTCACAATGACTGCCCAGGGGGGGTTGTGGAGTCTCCATCTCTGGAAATATTCAAGACCCATCTGGATGCCTATCTGTGTGATCTGTCCTAGGGAATCTGCTCTGGCAGGGGGGTTGGACTCGATTATCTCTGGAGGTCCCTTCCAACTCCTACCATTCTGTGATTCTGTGAAGTTTCATGGTCCCAAACCCATAGCCTTAGTGGTTATGTTGGTAAGTGACTCAGCTAATTCAAAGATGCATAAGAAATATGGCAGGCAAGCCTTCGTTTAACTAAAAGATTAATGTAAAGCAATATAGTTTGGTTCAAAAAAATAATCTGAAAATATCATTCATGCAAAGAGAATAATAGAATCAGAATTTGTCAGTCCCCATATATTTCTCCAGCCTAGTTTCTCAAACTTAACTTCTTAAAAAGTTTGCTTTTTCTTCTCATACATAGCCATTCATACTTGATATATTCACACGAGAATATCTGAGCATTTAAATAGGCATTAAAAAAACCCAAACCAACACACCTCTGGTTTTCTGTACTGCACTCCATTACAGAAGACTGTAATGACAAGGGAAAATAGATAAAAAATTATTTTTTCAGAAGAAAACAGGACTGATACTTAAACAATTTCATTATCAGAAATAAGTTGAAAAAAAGCTTTCCAAACCTTACCTCACTTATTGCTTGCAAGGTTTTGTTGAACTCTGAAATTCTTAAAAATAAAAAGTTACCATTATGGAGGATTTTTACTTACGCTTCTAAAGAAAATTACAACATAATGAAAAGAACAAGAAATTACTGCCGAAAAAAAGTCTGGTTGATTGGTGATTTTTTTAAAAAATCATGCCAGCTCTAATATTGTAAAAACACTTTTCAAAGGATTCAACATTTTAGAAGTTGCCTTTTATTTGTCGCTTCACCAACTGTTTAAACCTCTGTCATCAGATATTTTAACATCTTTTTCATTACTTCTTTAAAAGCAATTTATAAGTGCTAAAGATAAATATTAATGTTGCCTTTTGGCAAGCAATAATTTGCACAGTGTTCTATTTATAACCAGAGCTACAGAAATAGAATGAGTAAGAAATATGTATTTCTTCTACAAACAAGACCTGTCAGCCAATTACATCTTTTCTATTTTTAGGGTAAGTTTGGGAAATAACAGTAAATATTCTTTCATTCAAACCTCTCTAAGCTTATAAAGACTGAAAAAATAAGCTACACCAAAATAAAAACATAGATACGACACCAATAATGCCTATTAAAAAAACATGCAGCTATGAAAGTTCTCTTAATAATTTCCTAAGAGACAAAAGAAATCCCTGAAATTTAAAAAAAACATTTATTCCTGAAAAGCGGCAGTCAGACTGGCATTCTCAACAGCCCACAGCTGATGTCCTGAGTTGCTGTAGTTGTTGCTACTGCTACTACTATTAACATCAGCAGCATATAGACAAGACCTTTGGACCTTGCTGAGCCCCAAGAAAACCTAAGGGCCTAAAGAGAAATCTGCAAGTGTGCCCTTTCTTAAAACAAACTCCAGTGGTACATAAACTAAAACTAAGACTATTCTAACCACTATGTGCTTTACGTTAAAGAACAATAACTTACACTTCCTGAAATTTTTAATTTATAAAGTGCAGGTATAATGAACCGCATGGAAGGTCCAACTTTGTCTTTTTCAAATATAAAATCTATTTCAATCCTTATTCAAAATTACTTACCTCAATTCTTGTAGGGTAGGTGCTGGAATTGCAATTAATTTTGTAACTTGTTTGTTGATGGTTATGTTATTAATCTGTTAGAAACAAAGATTCCATGACTAAGTAAACCCAGTTATTTTTATCCTTAAAAGAAACATGTTCATCTCATGCATTGTAACAGTCTGAAATTCAAAAGATAAGCTCCACAATTTCTCACAAATACATTTCAACAAATACTTCCCATGACTGTTGGCACAACTTATGGAACGAATTGGCTCACTGAATTACAGGATCTGATTTGTGAAAGATAGGGACAAGAGAATAGAGACCTCACCATATCTCATGTTATAAGAAGAGGAATTTGGATTTGATTGCAAGAAAGACTGCTTAGACCAGACACTGAATAATTTTTCTAACTGGAAGTGCAGCAGTGGGACAACGTCCATAATAGATGTAAGTAACAGACAACATAGAATCCTGGGAATATAAGTGAAGAACTGGGGTGAAAGACATGGTAGGAATGATCTAAATATATATAATCTAGCCTTAGGGCCAGGGGATACACTAACGTTTATCTAAAGGCCTTTTATAGATCTGCATTCTTACATTCTTGTGGTTGCTAACATTACTGGTTATTTTTACAATTCATTCAAGCAGTGAGCAACATGATGAAAATATCCAACTTCTACGGTATTGATATTACTTAAGAAATATTCTGCTAAAAGGTGAAGGAGTTCCAAGAGACAAGAAATCTGTTTTTCTAATAGCTGTAGGCATAATGTTAATACACTAGGAAGATTTCTGTAGGTACTATCACCATTGCAACATAACACAATGGAGAATTGGCTTTTGCCAGGGGGCCTCATGCCAAAACTCAGTGCTCCATGTGCATCTGTGCAGTAGCTCTCTGCAGTGATTCTGCTGGCAGAGACTGGCATGTTATATCCCAGTCTGAGTATACAGGGATGTGTAGGAGAAATGGACAAGGTCCTTTACAAGCTAAAGTCCTTTTTTTCTTCTCCCTTCAGTTTTCCATCTATCAGGATGAAAGATTCTCACTGTCATAGTATTATCTCAATACTGATAATCTGTATGGTCCTTGCATTGCATGATATTGTTCTTACACCTCTATTGTGGTGTATAAGTGGACACTTTCATGCCACATGGGCCTACTGCAAAATTAATAGGAGCTTAAACACGTGCCAAAAGGCATACAATGATAACCTATTTATGAGAGTCTCAACATTAATTATTCCCAGGACCCGATCCAATTTAATTTATGCCCACACTGTTGCCGTTAATGATGCTTGCCTTATTAACTAAAGGGCCTAGATTAATCTCCAAAGAAGATCCTGTATGCTTAAACGTAGATTCCTAATTAGGCAGTTCCTCTCTCCAGACTTCCTAGGGCTTTCCCCTCCTTTCAGTGGTTGTATAGGAAATACCAGCCCCTACTGTAGGAAGTTTGCTTAGTCTGAATTCTAGAATTTAGCTGCAAAGTAGCAGTTTAAGAGTAGAACTATCTACTGCAAATATTAACTTGCAATGCAAACTATATTTGAAATAAAATAAAACTATAAAAAACCATAGTAAGAATCATGTTAGGATATCAGTATTTGAAATGTACTCAAATAAACTCATTCCAACAAGTTTTCAAAGAGAGAATACTTACTATTTCTACATTTAGTGACGTGTTACTTTCTTCTCTTGAGTGAAGTTTTACCTTGCCCACATAGAACACTAAAACCAAAAGCCAAAAAAAGTTAAGAAAATGAACACTAAACCACATTATATAAAATTATTCGAGAATTTAAAAATTCACCTTCTTGTGTTACAATAGAAGGGAAATAAGAACACTTAAACTAGCATTTCTAATTGTCCACCATTTTTGCAAATGCTCTTTCATATCTTCATTTACTATTTCCACAAATAAACTCGTCCAGTAGCTTTGTTATTTAGTCCAATAGCTCTGTACTTATATCCATTCTGTACATTTATTTTTGCTGGTTGCCTCAAAATTCCTTCTAAGCTCTTTTGTTTTTTCTTCCTAACCAGTAATGTGCAGGGGAGATTTTCTATTAGTACAACTACAACTTCCGCAATGAGAATGAAACTGGGTAAAGGCAACGTGATACTCTGAAAATTATTCCCTTGGGGATTAAAGAACTTTCAAGATGCCTGCATTTCAGATAATTCAGAGCATCATTCAACAGTCCTTGAGAGCTGGTAGGCCCATTTTGGAGACAAAAAGGAACTTCCATGACATTTCTCTTCCTGAAGCCACACATTTAGTGCAGGCCTTGTACAGGAGGAATGCATGCATGCATGAAATCACCCAAATCATCCAGAAGTTTACTGTATCTACCAGTAGGGAAACTTCTGGGGAGAGGGAGTGTAAGTTATTATTCTGCCTCTTTCTAATCTATAAAGTACTCAGAATATGGCTACTTGGCAGAAATGTCTTCATTTTAAGCATTTCTCACAGAAGCCATTTATCAAAGTGCTTTGGAAGGCAACATGTATCAAAAAATATTTTACTGTGTTTTTTTTCAACACATATAAAGGAAACATCACTGCTCTTTCCATTTCCCTTTGTCTGTTCTTTCACATTACGCTCTTAAAATAAATGCAGACTTTTATAATAATTCTCCTAAACATTATTTCAACTTCCACTCCTGATGTAGAGTTAGGCTACACTGTGGCAGCCATTAGGACCTAACACAGCATACTAGTTTCTTGTTTTTTCAGGTATGTAATTCCTACCTGCAACTGTGTATCTTTTGATAAGAAATGAAAGATCAAAAATACAATCGACTAAACACTACTTTTAAATACCTCCCCCCATTTTAAATTAATTTTTAAGTAGTTATACAAAATTTAATTTTACAAGAACTTAGTATAGAGCAGGTTTTCACATAGCAACTAAAAGCCATCATATTAATCAGAATAGAAAATAGTTAGGTATATTTTTTATAAGAAAAAAAAGAAAACCACTAACCTGAATAATTACAGACAGGTGTTATGTTGCACAAAATAGTTTCTCCTGCTAGAGGTTTTTTTGTGGGGAAAAAAAAATCTAGTGAGTAAAAAAGTTTGAACTTTTTGAACCCAGTACTGACAAACGTACATATTTACAAGCATTTAAAAGTTTTAAATTTAAAAGTTTTTACCTTTTAGAAATATTTCACATGTCTAGACTTCACTTCTCTAGGGCACTTACCATGACATTTTCCAAGAAATTCAGAGTGAAACAGGCTGATTTAGATTAATTTTTAGTAACTTTCTGTACCAGTTTCCAGAAAAGACCTACAGGCAAGCAATCTTTTTTCCTTTAATCCAAATAACCAGAAATCAGCATATCATAAAAAAAGCTCATCAAATATCACAGTATTCAATCACTAGGCAGCAGATTATCTGCTTCTGAGGAACTTACACAGCAACTTATGACAGCATGAAGCTAAAACTGTTCTACCTGATAAAATTCAAATTATGACAACAGCAGACATGTATGTTCTCATCTAGTAGAACATCTCTTTAATTACTTTCAGCAAGCTTTTGGCTGCTCCCGTATTTTAAATGCTACCTACCCTGAAAAGAAATAACATTGGTCTCAAATTAAAGGTACTGTAAACAAATGGCTCCATTGTATAAAAATCAAATGAAGGACAGGAAAGGTATTTGCACCCAAGAGAAAATTCCTACACTTGTCATGAAAACAAGGCAGCATAACTTTCCTTCCTTAAGCAGACAGAGTACGTTCCATTTAATGGAAAGACAAGTGCTATTTTCTCTCCTGCTATCATTAGCTAGTACCAAATGAGAAGGGGGGGGTTAGTTTTATTTTTTTCTTTTGCTGTGGTACAAAAATTTGCTTGTTACACCTTGTTGCTTCACCAATTTTATCACCATCAAGAAACAGCCATCAGAGGGTATGGACTGTGAGCTGGTGGCAATGTTCAAATTATTAAAAAAAAAATTCATACAGAAATTTAGATTCAAATAAATTTGTCTTCCCTTTTGTGCTGGCAGTTTTCAGTTAAATAGTTATGAAAATGGTAGCAGCAAATTTAAAAAAAACCCTAAAAAAATATAATGTTCACAAAGAACTGAATTTGTCAAAATTGCTAAGTAAAGAACAACATTTAATAGAACATGTAACACAAAATCTAGGAGTGACACAAAAGTAAAGATATACATCAGGCTCTTCTTTTTTTACAGAATACTTATTAGAGTTCAACTTGGTCTTGCTTAGGATCTCTGCATGCCACCAAAATGCACAAAACAGATAAGCAGTGTGCAGGGTAAGACTTCTCAGAAATCACTAGTGCTTCCAGTCCCCGAAGCTCATCGATAACATAGCTGCAAACTTCCTGCAGGCCACATTCACACAGCCACATTGTACCAGCCAGTAGGACTCCAACCCTGTTCATCTACCACTTACACTAATTCAGTGCAATACATTTTAATGGGTCTACTAAGCTCCAAATGGACAATAAAATAATTACATTCAGCCTACTCCTATAGACTGCATGTGCCCTGAGAATATGATGCCTGGATTATTTATTGTTTTTTAGTAAACATGGTCCCTGAGATTGTTTTTCTTACATCTTTGTGGTAACCTGCTACTGTGACTTACAAAGTAACCAAACTCTTCGATATGCAGCCATCTAGGTAAGTGTTACAGAATTAGACCTACAAGGAGGGACATCAATGCAAAGTAAAACTGACTGCTAATATGAGAAACTGCAATACCAAGGAAAAAAGATCCTATTAAAAATATTTGTGAGCAGACTTCCTGAACTCACATGCACTTAAGTTTTGAGGAACATGAAAACAGATCAGTTGTGATATATGAATCCTACCTGGTGTAAAGGTGGAGTAATAATCAGTGACGCTAAGATCTTCTGTTTAAAAAAAAGAAAAAAAAAATTCACATTTTAACTTCAAAAGCCTATGTCACAAAAATAACTTTTCTAATTTCTACTGTAGACTCTGTCTTCCCAGAAGACACCTGACAATTTATAAGGGAATTAGGTTACTTCCAAGCAGAGGAAATGAAAAAGCAGTATTTGGAGTGAGATCCATTAAATCAAATGTTTATGTCCCCATGTGAGCCCAGTTACTCTAAGGCTCCCTATTATTCAGAGGAGAAAGTGGGGCTTTTAAGAGGTGTGGTTCACCATTTAACCTACTCTCCATTCAGCATTACATGAATCATGCTCTAAAAATTATCTTCCTTTCCACCAGCTGTGAGTAACAGCAGGACATGGAGCATGTACAGACATGCGGGAATCTGTACTGATATGAGATGAACCTATTCCTTGTTTTCAAATGCAAATACCAACTAAAAAGGGGGTAGCAAGTTCTGATTGAGTCTTTACTGATCCTATTTGGCAACTTATTGCAAGAACATCTATTGTTTAAGTGTCTTTAAGGAATGGTTTGTACATTTTAGTTCTTTTGAATACTTTAAATAGTATCAGAAAGTATAGAAAACATTCTATCTGTAGATACGACAACCCCCTCCCTCCCCCCATACCTGCTGAACACAGCTAGGGCCAATTTGGGCTTTGGTAAGCAATGTAATATTTTGAATAAAAAAAGTTAACAGCCCAGTGTCAGTTTAATATGCCTCAAGATCCAACCCATACAGACTTAAAACACAGATTGGAGATAAATGCAACCTTTAAGATCATGTAAGAAAAGAATTTGCTCTAAATGAATCCCAGCTATATATATAAAAAAACCCAAAGAAACCCAAACGTTCATGAATGCAGCAAAGATCTCCCTTCATGCTAACTCTTACCTGGAGTATGTGTGGTCTCCTCTGAAGTCATATCTGAAGAAGAAAAATAAATAACAGTAAAAAACATAAAAATAAAAAAAAATCTAAAAAAAATCTAAATCTAACTAAATCTAAATAAGAGAATCATTAATAATATCTTGCCTGAAGTATTAATAGGATAGGTGATAAAAGTAACAATAGAGGATTCTGGGAGAAAAAAAAAAGAGAAAATGAGTAGACCTGTATCAATATAAAATTTTATTTCTATGAAATATTGAGAAAAAAATATCAGGCATGCAAAACTGTGAAAAACAATTGCATTTTTCTTATCCAAGTTCCATTTTGAGAACAAATGTAGTGCTTGTTAGGAATGATCACATCATTTCAATATAAATATTTGAAATAAGGTTCACAATACCCAGGAGCAGAGATAACACACTGGCTTCAGCACACTGTCTCTCCAAAAAGCTATTTTTGCCAGTAACCATACACAAAAAGGAGAATGTAAGATTTTTTTTTTCCAGTTACATCAAAAGAAAGAAAAAAAAATACATTAAGACAAGAGAAGAAAATTTAAAGATTGCTTGGGGCAAATGTGCTTAGTAAGCATATTTTAGGTATCAGCACAGGTATACAAAGAGGTTAGAGGACCACCTCATATCATTCCAACATGACAATTTAGTGCCTTTTAAAAAATGGGTCAATGCAATTTCATAGCAGAACATTATGCTTTCCAAACTTCTTTACTAAAAACATCACTGTTATTAGCAGAAGCAATAACTTAAGTATAAGGAAAAGTTGGTGGCTCTGCATAAGGATAGTTCCATATCAAGAAAAGAAAAAACTAATTAATTACATGGAAAGGGGAGTTTTTATTTCTAATGTATTTATTTCAATTAGCCTAGCCATTTTGAGTCTTTTCAGAAGTGCCTTCTTAATTCTATACTCAGTGCAAAGACTAAGCATATTTGGTTCTTATGTAACAAACCTGAAAATTACTGATTCTCTAAGGCAACTAACAAGCAGTCAAAATATGAGGAATCAGAGTGAAAACTAAGTGCTGGCTTCATCTGTATTACTTGGCTTGATATAAACTACAACAAATATTGCACTGGCTGTAGCTGTTAAAGATGAACCGTCCCCAGAGTGAAACTGTATCTGTAAAAAAACAAAATCATGTGTGCTTGTATCTGTATTATTTCTTTTCTCCAGATCACAGTATGTCAGTATACATTAAGAAATAAAACAGCTGGCTTCCACTCAGTTATTTCGGTGTGTCTACATTCTTCATTTCTTAAAAATGCTTTTAGGGGTATGTGTGGGGTGTGTTTGTGTCTCTGTGTGTGATTTATCATATTGCTCTACCTCAAATGATATGCCCATCTGCTACAGTGGGAGGAGATATAAGGGAGCTCCTCTGCCATCTCTGCAAACCATACAGGTTACTGGACAAAAGGGTCCTGATGAAGCAACTTGCACCTACTTCACCCCCAAGAATCATTGCCACAAACCATGAGTGA
Organism: Gallinula chloropus; assembly: GCF_964237585.1. Taxonomy (NCBI): domain Eukaryota; kingdom Metazoa; phylum Chordata; class Aves; order Gruiformes; family Rallidae; genus Gallinula; species Gallinula chloropus. Next base: position 130,539,696 of record NC_140085.1, on the reverse strand, counting down.
TCCTAAAAGGTAAGCTTTTTCTTTTTATAGTAGCATGAGTAAATTCATTTTCTCTTCAAAATAAACAATGAAAACATTAACTGTTGACAGTCATTTACAACTCTTCTGCATTACCTTACACAAAAGCAAATAAAGAAATAACAAACTTTGCAGTAAAATCCTGATTTTCTTACCAGAAATGGTCGTTGCAGATGATTCTCCTGAATTTGCAGTTTTTCAGACAGAAAAAATAAAAGGAGTGAAAAAAGAACCATAATGAATTTTCAGACACATACATAATCAATTTGAGCAGATTTTGCTTATTATTATCAAAAGTTTACTGCATTCACCACAAGAGGGCAACACTTGCTTATCACAACACTTCCAGGTTGTCAAAAAAGGCAGATGTAACAATCTCTGATAAAAAAAAATACAATTTTAATGAATTGCAATAGAATTTGACTGAAGGTTATTTCTTTTAAATAAATACCGGGCAGTTTGCCTTGTAAAATGTTAGGAAAACAAAAATCATTGGCCCGGGGTATCTCCCATGCTAGCTTGAAAGCCTACCCTGAGCGTCTTGCTAACCCTGGGAATGGGAATGAAGTGTATGTAACAAGATGTCTGCAGTTGGGTATGAATAATTCTTCTCAAGCTTTGTAGAATTGCCTGAGACTTGCCATTTAAAACCTCTCCCATACATATCTGTTTTCTTTTCTATCCTGCAAAAAAGCAGCACTACAAAAAGCTAATAAAGCTAATTCATTTCAAGTTTGAACCTCTGATCTTGATAGGAGCCAGCCAACTATTTATATAGCAAACACTAGCTACTGAATCTTTCATGTTGTTACACTCAGTATTTTGATCAAACAGAAATTATGAAATTTGATATCTGGGTCACACAGCAACTACAGAGTTAGCCCTTTCATTTCCTGAGTGACTTTTGACAGTGTCACAGACAAGTTAAGTCACAGGTACCACAGAAATATAATCTGAAGAAAAGCTGGCTGCAGATATGAAATACTAATTAATAAAATATACTTAAGGCATTTCAATGTTTCTCTCAAAACTCATCTTAGAACAATTACTTACAATACATTAATTATACTGTAAACCCTCTCCCACTGTTGTACAAGGTAGAAACTAAACGTATCTGCAGAAAATCAGGGGGTTTTTTGTTAAATATTGTAAAAAAGGAGTTTCTGAAAGGCTAATCCCTCACAGGATTCTTTGCTCAGACTATTTTACTTGCCTTACTGATAACTAGCAATAGCTTCTTCCCAAAGGATAAATTTAAATATAATTTCTGCAATGAAAGGAGAATTGAAGTAATCTCAGTGCCCTATTTGAATCTTCTCTGCAAAGTTACTGATGCTATTTGTACAATGAAATGTGCACAATGAAAAAGGCACAAGCATGATATGGATAGTTAATTTGCAAATAGTTGCATATTCTTAAGTATCTCCACACATTAAAAAGTAACAACAGAGCAAGTCTTCCTACACGCTCTGTCAAAGAACAATGGGTTAAAAATTGCACAGAATCCCCACATACCTGTTATCTGTTTTCTTCCAGGCAACGTAGCAGTAGTTTCAACTACAAAGGAAGAAGATATGTAAAAAATTCTGATCCTAAAATATGTTTGTGTACACATATATACACACACACTTTTTAAAACACAACCATTTCAGATGTGCTACTCAATTCAACCTGGTTCACAAAACTACTTTGCAACTATTGAGAAATGTGACAAGTATTTTTGAAAGCTGGAAGTTGAACTCTTTTGAGTTCAGTTTTTTATTCAATTTATCAGTTTTACACTTCTGGAAGTCACAGGTTAGGCTGTGAGTTTCCCACTGCCCTTCCAATGCTAATGTATTCAGAAACCCTTTCAGCACATTTACTTTAGTAAGCAGATCAAATAGCAGCAATCCAAAATGTAACAGGTACACACAACTGTGTTTTCACACAACTGTTTTTGACAAAATGTGGAAAAGAAATGGTGATGAATGATTCAAGAAGTGAAATTTTATTTATAAAAAGAGAAACAGAGAAATTAAGCAAAAAAGAAGCAGGGACCAAGAGAGTTGAGTAAGTCAGGGATGCTTTATTCTGCACAAATTTTCAAATCACAAGATATACTTTGAGAGTACATCTACATCATGATGCTCACACACATCATGTGGACAATCAGATGCCTAAGAGCTGCACCACCGAAGAACATCTAAATAATGAGGAAATGGATCAGGCTGCCAGAAATATCAGAGTGTAGTGACAGGGTAATGGATTTAAACTAAAAGAAGGTGGATTTAGGGTAGACATTAGGAAGAAATTCCTCACTCTGACAGTGGAAAGGCACTGAACAGGTTACTCAGAGATGTGGGCTCCCTGGAACAGAACAAGGCCAGGTTGGATGGGACTTGAGACAACCTGGTCTAGGGAAGGATTGGAACTAGATGTGCTTTAAGGTCTGTTCCAAACCAAACCATTCTACAATTCTATAATGCTATGAAATGAAATGACTCAGGTGGACCTGGACTGGGAATGATAAGGTGAGCTATTTCTCAGCGAGCCTATGAAACATATCCCTAGGCACGAGATGCAACAACAGGTGGGCTCTTGATCAAGGTGCACATCTGACAATTGAAACTACTGCACAGGCTACCAATGACTCTGAAATATGCATCATAATCAAGTGAACCAAGTGAATCAAGTCTCTCTGGAATAGAAAGATGGCTGCTAGGCTATCAATATGAGGAGGCCTAGCAAGTTGATTACATCAGACCACTGTTGCAAGCCTGTCACCAAGGCAAGTCCTATGTGCTTCCTGTGGTGAAGGCAACTAGAAGGTGGCTAGAAATGTACCCTACAGCCTACGCCACCACTCAAAATACAATCCTGTCCGTGAGAAACAAGTGGCAACACAGCATGACATACAGCTAAGGCACTGTCACCTACTTCAGCACCTTGATAGATGAGACCCTGGCTGTTGGGGAAGGAAGATATATTCTTTTCATGTCCCTGAACCTGAAGGGACAGTCTAGCCACAGCCAAGATGCAGGCCCACAGTGCTGTGAAGGAAAAGAAATTCTCTTTGAATTGCCAGAGTTGGTGGGACAGTTTCTCCAGAGTCAGTGCCTTGATATTAAACCAATCCCTCATCACCAAGGTGTTGCCATATTACACTGCCACGTATTTACAGACAAAGAGGATCTGGGGGTGTTGGTTGACACTCACCTGAACATGAGCCAGCAGTATGCCCAGGTGGCCAAGGCCAATGGCATCCCGGCCTGCATCATGTAGCCAACAGGCCCAAGGAGGTGATCATCCCCCTGTGCTCAGCTCTGGTGAGGCTGCACTTTGAATACTGTGTTCAGTTTTGGGCCCCTCAGTACAGAAAGGACATCGAGGCCAAAGAAATAAAATTGGTCTTTTTAACATCCAGAACTGTAGGAACTCCACAGATCATGAAAATTTGGCTATAACCTTAGTTTTTACAGCTAATTTCCAGGAAAATTAAGGAATTATTATTATATGGTAAGTCCAGTTAAAATGCATGATCCCCTAAGCTATGTGTTCTAGAGGTCTTAGGTAGAAGTCTTGTTACTTTAACTTTGTATAGTGATTAAGTATTATGGCATCTATAAAAGGATTTTCTTCATACCTAAGACCTTAAGGTCTTTCTCACATACTCTTGAGGGAGAAGTCAATGTAGACGTGCTCACTGTGGACAAACTGCATTTCCCATCCTCCGTATCTTCAACCCGCTTTGTGAATTTTTGAGAATATAATTAGCATCCTGAGGTAGGTAAGAAAATTTTCCACTAACATGTTTAGTACTGTACATTTGTAAGAAGATAGTGAACTCTAAAAATGCCAAATGCTTTTAGTAACAAATCCAGCAGTACAGGGAGCAAAATAAGCTAAACACAAGCCATGAATAAAGAGGTGGCAAATGCAGCAAGTGATGATGGCATGCATGACTTCAGGGGTATCTTTTTTTCTGGACAAAAATCTAACCATGGTTTATCTTACAGCACCATATTCACATGCCTACAGTTGCTACAAATTGCTAGTGAGAAAGAGACTTGTAACTAATCAAGGTGCAGCATTAAGCTCACAAACCAAGTCTTTGACCCAAATCTCCTTGCAAAGGGAAGGAGAAGCTGTTGTACTTTATTTGATTTCACTTACATTGTCAACCCTTGCCCTTTATTGTGTTTAAGAATTAGAGAAGAAAGTGAATAGGGTTTATTTGAAGAAAGATCAAAGTTCAATCTAAAATATCCATAAAGTTGATGTGTAAACAGGAAAGTAAAATACCTCAAGATGTGCTAGTGACAAGCTAACAGCAAATTTATTTCCCTTACATTGTTTACTATCGATAAGAGCAAGAAAATCCTTACATATATGAAACCTCATTTTATTTGCTCCATGCAATTTTCTTTGCAACACACTTTTATCTTAGGATCATCACAGCAACATACCTAATACCCTATTCCAAACCAAAATATTATATATTGAAGTAATGCTTTCTTACATTTTGCCTAATAGAGAACGTTTTGGAGGGTCCAAACAGCAAATGAATAGGCAAATAACATTATTCAGTATTATTCTCTGGTTTTGCTGCTAGTGAGACAGAATAGATCCCCACAGAAGTTTTGGGGTTTTTTTCTTTCTGAAGGGAAAGGAAGCCCCATTAAATGAGATAAGTACCAGCTTCTGTTCCTAATATGCATCATTAGAAACAAAAGCAGCAAGCCCCTTACTGTCTTCGGATCACTTTGTACTGTTCCAATACGAAGAGCTAGCTAGGCCAAGGCTTGAGAATCCGCATCTGTGCAGGGAGAGGGACAGTTCTATTGGTATGAAACCTGTTCATCAACTCTTGCCGTGATTCCATACCACAGCTGCAACAAGCTTATCTGGGACACAGTATTTACACCGGCACAACCTTCATTTCTCATATGTCAATGGGAACCAGAGTAACTTTAGCAGCTCCAGTCTGGTAGGCGACTAAATATAACAGTACTTAAGGCTAGGTCAGCAGACTGATGTGGCTCTGAGAAAGACCACTGCCCGGCCCTGTTCTACAGAATAGCCTTGTGTTTACAACATTCCTTAGCATGACAGATCTTAACTGGCTCTTTGAAGGTGGGACGGTCTCCACTTGTCCTGCTGAAGCTGTTCCACAAAGCAAAGCGAAATTCAAAAATCAATTCAGCCAAAGGAAAAGAAATGGAGAAGGGAGCCTTTGTAACACAGTGGCCAAGATGCAATGGATGGGTCTAGTCCCTACAGGCATTGCCAATCATAGCATACCTTTCATTCACTTAGACACAGGATACAGAAAAAGCCCTTAAGGCATGAACAGTGTACCGTGTTCTACCGCAGACTAGAAGAATGAAAAATATCCTTTTCTTCTCCCTACCTCCAATAAAACTTATGATCAGTACACCCTTTCTTGAAGTTTTTGGAAAGGAAACACCCTTTCTGATTTACCTGTCTTCAAGCAACCCACTCTGCCAGCAGCAGTTCAGCTTTTCCAGGGCGGAGGACAGAGAAGCAGCTAGAACCTGGCTGCAGATAGCAACATTGTGTAAATTAACAGGTTAAAACTAAGCTCAACCTTAATTTTATGTTTTGGTGACCCTCAGGGCACCTCATGCCTGCTCTGGCTCTTAGTGGTGGCATCATGGAAGAAAAGATAAATTATCAACTGGCTATTGGACAAAAGTAAATGTAAGAAAACTATGAAAGTGTTTGTTCTTACCAGGCTCTTCCACTTTGGCCAGTTTATTTTAGCGTCCTTAACAGAAAATTCAGGTGCAATATTTTTAACTCAACTTTGATCTTACATAGGGTTTTAGGAAATTAGGTTATACAGTTTTTTTATCTGTTTCTGTAAAGTTGTTTGCATAAATCTGTACATTAGTTACTGAGGGGAATGAAGTCCCATTTTCACTGGCAGGCTGATTTCCAAAAAGCGACTTCCTTTGATATCACAGAAGAGGGAGGCAACGAGAGCAAAGCAAGGGAAGGTCAAACATGCCTTCTGTTAATAGGTACAAAGTAGAGTGGTGCATGATTCATCAATTAGGCACTCCAGTATTAGGAACTTTTTTCCCTGTCATATTTACTTCCTTTAAGAACTCCAACAAGTTTCTGTAGTATTCTCTCCTTACAGTTTTAGAAACAAAATGGTATTGGAGCAAATAATTTTGTCAGCTTTCCTGATCTACTCAGTAAGCATAACAATATGGCCCAAAGTTATGTACCCATCAGTCTGGGATGCAGACTAGATGAGTGGAGGAGTGGCAGCGACATACCCACATTCTGTCTGAGGAGGTAAAGCCTTGGGACTCCACCCTCCCTTCAAGGAAAGCTGATCCTGTCATCAGAAGTGCACACAGCTCAGGAAATCTTTGAAAGGGATTACAGGAACATAAATCATAGCTCTTATCGCCCACACCTGCAGACTAGAACAACAGCTCAAACTGAAGTTTTCCTCTTCCTTGAACATGCAAAGGCAAATGAGCCACACAGGGCACTGGGTCAGTTCCCATTCTTCTCCCATCAGCACTAAACTGCTTTGTTCTCATGAGCCTGGAAACCTCTTCCAGCAATACCACTAGCAGACTCAACAATATTGGGAGTGAAAAAGATACATGGAAAAAAGGAGGCAACACCTTAATTTTGAAGGTTGGACAGGAGAGTTTACAAAAATCTAAAATGCCACCAGATAAACACTGAATTGTATGTATGCAAAAAAAAAAAAAAAATGCAACCAAAAGCAACAGGCACTGGATTCCTGCTAAAAGTTAGGGCACTGGTAACACAAATGACAGCGTTTTACTACCAGTGACATTATTAACAGTAATGACAGAAATAATCTTATTTAGTCACTGAAATTTGTAAAAGATATCCCATCATCTCTGTGCTCCTTAAATAAATACACAGTGTAACAGTTTGGACGTTTATATTTAGATTAAGAATGTTACTGTTTAATGTGTAACCAATATGATTAATGTTTAAACAGTTCATTTCTTCCATTGTCAAGTTATTATTAGAGGCAACTTGTAAATATCCCAAGTAAAAATGACAACTGATAAACTGGTGCTCATAAGTGACTAAAGTTTCAAGTATTTAGCATTTTAAACTCACCTATTTTCTTGTGGTTTTGTATTCTCTTAAATCACTTATAAGTCTGTATTATTTAGTGCCCTTTTTTCTTGGATTATGCAGAGACAATAGTGATATTATCCATATTGTCCACATTAAAGTATGTAGCTAAATAGGAATCATTCATCAAGTAACAAGATAAAGAAACTTTACAAAGCTGGCATTTGGAACAGTGAGCACATCTTTCTTCACTTACATATTTTTAAATACCAGGAGATGATCTTTAAAGTGAGATACATGCAATCTGAGACACTCTTTCTCCAAATCACAGCTGTTATGCTACTTATTCTCAGCAAAAGGGGAATTACCAAAGTAACATGAGGAATGTAAGTGGAGGGTTAGTGACGCACGACACGTGGGTCCTCCTGCCCCTTTTGGCCCTACCCACAGTATTTACACCTGCTCAGATGCAATGGCTACGCCAAGCAGAGGACAAACAGAAGACTATGACTGGAAGAAGCCAGAGTTGCATCTAACTCAGATCTAAAATTTTGCTAATCTAAGAAATATGATCAGCCCTCATCACAAACTGCAACGCAGTCAGATATGTCCTTTCTTGCAAATCTTCAGGTGCGTAAGGTATGTAGCTACTGCAAAGGTAAACCCATCCACTTCTAGGGGGCGAACTACTTCGTTAAAGTTCAGCATGCCTCTAAGTGCTACACAGGTGTGGAAATCTTACCAGAATCAGGTTTCTGGTCCTTATTGGACCTCACATCATTAAGAAAAAATTAAATACTTTTTGTCTTGGGTTTATCATTTATTTTAATAATATTTTTTCAGATTATGAAAAACGTATCTGAAGAGTCAACAAAAAAGGTGGTGAGGAAAGGAGGCAAGGAAACATAAGCTAATAATGTGACATTAAGGAAATCTGGACTTAGTGCATCACTGCCTAAGAGACACCAATTAGATAAAGGCTTACACTGCATAGAGATTTTGAGTGCTTAAACAAAGGATAAATCACAGAAGTCATGGTAACCTTTCACTGAACAATTCAGGAACTGTTATTTTATGCAGGCACAAAATAACGACCTGGTCATAAAAAGAATTCTGAAACTTGTCCTCTGTCGCAGTGATGACTGTAATGAACCACTTTTCACTTTTTGTGTCTACACAGGAAACACAGCCCTTTCCCAAGCTTTAGCCCTTTGCAGATTGTGCTCTTTGTAGATGTAAAATCAGAACTTACTGAAAACTTACTACTCAAAGTCCTTTTTTCTAAAAAAAAAAAAAAAAAAAGAGAAGCCCCCAAAATCAGATAATTTTTACACAGGTGTACAAAGAAACCAGATTGTAAGACTAGTAGCACCAACAATTAAAATTGCCTGACGCTGACTATTACACGCTCCTGCTGTCAATGTTTTGGTTCTGTTTATTTGCTGGACTGGTATTTGCTAAATATACACCTTTTACTGGCAGACTTGGATGGGAAGGACAACCAGCCAAAACTCATCTATTTCTGTAAACAGGCAAATAAAACAGGCAAATAGCCTGTTAAAAATCTCAGTGAACCATTTTTCGAGAAGGTCTTATTCTTCCATATAGGTTATCTAGAGGTAATAACTTTAAACAAGCAGTAGAGATGACCTCTGTACTGAAGCAAATGTTGTTGGCACAATTAACGTCCAATTTGGTGAAGTAACAGAGCTTTGGGAACCATGCAGCTTACACACTCACTAGAGAGCTCTTGCAGATAGACAAAGGATTCCAGAAGCTCCTACAACACTAATTCTAAAATCATTAATCAGCTGGGGCTGGAGTCAGGCATCGCCTAACAAGATGCCCTGTGATGTTCAAGGATGCTCTATATTCAGGACAGAAAGTGCTGGAACTGAAAACAAGGTTATCCTTTCTATGCTTCAGTGAAAGGTAATGCTCCACTCTGACCACGATTTATCTCACTATCCAGACGGATCTCTTTCAGACTTCCTTTGTACCAAAGTTCTGTCTGACAGCCAGAGTATTCCCCCTTTCTACCCTAGGACTCTTTTCTTTCAAAAGCTGCCACACACAGGCAAAAGACAGACATCCTTTCTTAGCTCCTCTCCCAAATCACACAACCCACTGGAGATGTGCTCCCAACTACAGCATCAGAACAGCAGTAGCATTTCATTTATCATAACTCAGTGTCAGAGGCATACTCTGTGAGTTATAGAGTACTGGTTTGACACATTTCTTCCTCTCCCAGAAAAAGAAATCCAGTCACCTTATTTTAATGTCCTCACTAAGACACTTTTAATCTACCTAGCTGGGAAGTGACTGTAACATTGCATAGATTTTATTTTTTCATCTGCACAAAACAGGTGCAGTTTTTAAGTGTAGAGGCAATGAAGACTAAGATTGATGCCATGGTTTAACTGAAGCACCTATGCTCGGTAAGAATTTTAGGAACCAATTGACCTAGTCACCATAGAATCTCTTCAGGCCTTAATGGGTAATATTATTCAATATCGTTGATAAATTGCATTCCCACCCAAGCCTGATCCAAGTTTGCCTTTCTTGTCAACAAATACAGTAGCAGAAGCTAGAAAGATTATTCTCTTGCTTTAGCTCAACTTCCCTAAAAAAGAAAATCTGGTTCTTTTTCAGGGTAGAGAGGAATTTTGAGAAATGTATGAGAAACCATTTAGCCATTTTAATATAGGAAAACACTACTGATGCAGAAACAACAAAAATGAGCCTCCAGTGGTCTTTACAGATGTAGATCATACCAGCTAAAGCTGGTGGAATGTGCCAGTGAAGCAGTGAAAAGCTGCAATTGTTGAAGGTCTGGCCTAGCAAATGTGCTGAAGAGGACCAGCAACACCTTCCTCTATTCCCTGAACAGAAGGTATGTAAATTAATTCTTTTAAGATTGTATCGATATAAAGCCCTAATACGCCGAGGAGTTTTAGTTGGATGCATCTTGTTTGCATTAGTATTACATGGACAGCGGACAGACACAAAAGTTGAAGTAAGCTGAAAGTTTTTAAAGGATTGAGGCTGTACTTTTTGCATTTGTATAAAAGCTGGTAAATTACGTATTTAGCCAGAAATTACTAATAGACAAAACCATTATGAAATTTGGGAGAGAATGTTAGACATGTTCAGATCAACTTTTAACAAAAACACTATTTTAAAAACAGGAATGTAATGGTACTTACCGCATGCCAAAGAGTTATCCTCTTCTACTGTCTTGTTATAGACCCAGTCCTCCTTTCTCCAGCGTATAACACCACTATCTTCACAGTCCAAAGACTGCTTTATATTTGCTTTATCCCACATTCTGAACATGTATAGCTCCCCAGTCAGACCCCGGTTAGGTGACATAGCTGTTGTACCTGGCAGCTTTGAACAGCCAAGTAAGAACTGCCCTTTTCCAGGCAAATTAACTTTCCCAGTTAGTTTTCTGCTTGCTTTTTTTGTTCCATTTATGAATAGCTTCATCTCCTTATCGTCACTTTTCCACTGGATACATATATTGTTCCAAACATTTTCATGAAGTCTTGCTGTTATATCTATTTGATTTCCAAACAACCATATTGTCAGTTTACCATGATCTCCTGTAAGGCCAAGATCAAACTTACTGGCAGAGGGATTGGTGTGAGGTGTTTCTTGGTTGTATACATATGCTGTCCAGGGACTATTTGAGGAGTATAGCTTGAGGTGCACACAGACAATGAATTCTTTCAAGGGACGCAGAGAAATTCTTGGTGACATAATCCAAGGATCTTCGCATGCAGTCTTAAAGACGGCTTTATACTGTCCTAGGAAATCCTCCTGATCTAAATAAAGAAATGGTGTTTTGTAAAATTATTTTGTTTATAGAAGGATCTTCTATATGAATGTTATTCTTCCATATAGTACTGTTCCTAAGTATTTGCCTAAGATTTTTCAAAACAACACATTAAGAATCCTTTGCTTTTTTTGTGGTATGGAAGCTAATTTGGAGGCAGTCAATAAATCCTATCTGCTCATGAAAGCTTTGAAGTAGAGCTCATGCACAAGATGAAGGATGACCATCTAGATCTCTAAGGCAGTCTTAATGAACAGTAAGTGGGAGGCATAAAGAGAATCACAGATCCTGGTTCCTATTCCCAGGACAGCACAGGTATTTTGCCTTTAATAGATAGGGGAAAAAATTATAACCCTTACTGCATTCTCATGTCCCAAACTTGCTTCCTCCTTCTCTAACAAGATCATGTTTCCCCATGCCACGTTTTTCCAACCCTGAGATTTTTGAATCCTCTGCTCTATACTGGCAGAGTTTCAGCAGGAAAGGTGGAAAATAGCCACAATCTGGCTTTTAACCAGTAACAACAATAATTAATTTCTCTGCAAGTGTTTGCCACCTGTAACACATCTGGCTCGCTACAGTGCATTAAAATGACATCATAAGAGTCTTGTATCTTAATGTATTCTGCCTACAGCTCATAACTGTTTTTTTATAAAAGTTTAAAAACTTAGACTTTCTCCACGGGTTCACTTGATTCTGCCGAGAATTTTTAAAATGTGAAGCAAAGAACCTCACCGTTTAGTACGAGTTTTATCGCTTGAATCTCAAATTCTGTCTCAATAAAAACTTGATTTTATGAAAATTACTACATTTGGAAAATTAGAATTGGAATTAGTCTCGTCTGTAAACCTATGAAGTTTCATTGCCAGTACAATGTCATTAAGCAGGCATACTTACTAGGTACAATTTAACTGCAAGAAATGACAACCTTCTAGAGAAAAATAAGATGCACAACACAGGAGGCATTTTCTAAACCTAGCCATTAAGTACATGGTAATAAAAAATTCTAACTTTTTAACATTCCATGCACATTACCATCATGATAAATGTATCCAAAGAAGTTTTACAAATGACAGCCACTGTTATCTGTACCAGTTGAGGTCCAGCGTAGTGGTAGACTTGTAGCTGCCAGCTTACAGAATAGCCATGAATAAAACACAAACTGCTCATTCTAAAGTACTGCATACAAAAGCATCACCATGTCAGTTAGTCTATACAAGAATCTTATGAATTTATTTTTCATTCATATAAAGAGCATAGACTGTCAAGTTCAAATACCTCACTCCTAGTACACATTTTGAACCTTACTACCTTTTCCCTAGCCATATTTGTACCTACAGCTAGGGGCAACGCAGACGTCCTATGCTCATATATGAACTGAGTGAAGCTCAAAGGACCTCGTGGTCTTTGTGTAAGAACAGTATAAAAAATTTAACAACACATTCTGAAAACTAACACTTCCAGTTAAAAAAACCAGCAAAATAGTCATTTGTCTTGTTATTCATGTTGTGTTTATGCTATGTTCATCCACAGCTGAAAAGAAGTTACTAATGAAAACAAACACTGTGAACACAGGATTTGTATATTCAAAGTGCTAAGCACCAACTGTTTCATTTCTTGTTAATGGCAGTTTTTCCTCTTGATTTCCACAGGGTGGAAACCTGCCTATTTTGAACATATTCAGAAGTCCTATTCATCAAGACTAATGCTATTTATTTAGAATACCAACACTAGATAAATCAGGAAAAAATTGTCTTACCTTTAGCTGCTGTTGCCAGGAACAAATGAAGTAGAAGGACTGCTAGAACAATCCTGAATCTCAAGAAAATATCCTCTATTCTGCCAACACAGCAGTGCTGTTTTCCCCAGGCAACCATTCTAGAAGAAAAAAAAAACAAAACCAAACAATAAACCACAGTGATCAGAAAACATGCAGGTGTGTAGATATTGTGACAAATTATGTTTCCAACCCAAGGGTGTAAAACTTTTCAACCCTGTTGTACTACTGGGTATATATAGTACAGAAATGCACAAACACTGTAGAGTATTGCCAAATGACAGTTTGCCAAAGTCACCAAGAAAGAAAGTGCTGTTTGCTGAAATGAAAAGAAAAAACAAACCAAAAAACTTTCACTCAAGCTCTAACTCTCCAAAGACTCACAAATACATCAGAGCATGGCCATGAGTCCTTGCACAAATAAGGCTTTCAATGTTTGAAAAACAAATACACAACTAACAGCAACAACAAAACCCCAACCAAAACCAGCCAGAGAGCAAACCTGGAGAGCTTATCCAAATGCTTTGTTAATCTCCGTAGGTATAAAGCAAGCATCTCTTCAGTCCCTACCTCTAGCTTTATGTATTGTTTATCTTTAATGTATTGGCTTTAAGGTAGACCAGAGTATTCGGCATGACATCAGAAGACCACCTTTACCATCCTAAGTTTGGTACATGTGTGCATATAGTGCGTAGCCCTCACACTGCTTGCAAACTTCATTCTCTTACAGACTGTCAGATTGCAGTAAATTCCCTTCTTTTCAGGAAATGTAAATTGTGATCTCTTTCAGGAGTTGTAAATTCATGTTAAGGTTAGGACTAAAATATATTTTTGCAAGCATTTACATTATTTTGAATATTAATTAGCATATAATGGCTACTATAGGCTGAACTCTCCAAGAGAAATGCTGGAATAATAAACTGAGAAACAGTGAAGTTGCTAGGTAATTCACATTTTGGAAACTGATTAAAAGTAGATGCAAATAAATTAAACCCATGTAAGGTAGAAAGCACAGAGCAAAGGCTTTTTTAAAAATTAGAGCACTGCAACACTGTTGCCAGCCAGCATTTTCAATAATTGTACAGGATGTGACACTTTTGAGTGCAAAAGTAAGGTCCTACTGATTGCACCGAAGCAGACCTGTCTGGATGACGGCACGTTCCACTTCCTTTGGCAAATTCTGGATTCTACACTTAGAATCGAAATACACTGAGGAAGTAACAGTCACATCGGGGCAACATCATGAACAGCATCTGCCTATACAGGTGCTGCAGGAGGAAAGTATTTAATAAAATGAATGCAAAAATGAAACATGCTAAAGCTGAGAGAAAATAAATGGTATGCTAAAGCAATGGACATAGGTAACACAATCTCCTATACAGGACCTGATCAAATTCAAACAAAACCAAGTTAAAAACCCAAGAAAGGTCAAAGGTGGGATAGCTTTCTAAAGATTCACAGGAAACATGTCCAAACCTGCTTCACCTTGCTTCTCCTGAATGCCTAAAAATCATGTATTAATGAAGTTGTTCAGTCAGCAAACTAAGTACCAGAATTACATTAATAATCCTAAGGACCTGACAATGAAAAATGCCATGCTTAAATATACTTGGAACTTCAACAATAAAAATTACTAGGGTTAAAAGAGATGCCCATCCAAAAGCCGTGTTTCCTTTCTTTACTTACTCATGTTTCCCATTCTAGTCTCAAATTAGGTCAATTCCAAGCAAAGCCAAGCTGCACATCTATTCTTCATTTTTATGGGGAAATTTCTTCTTTTGTACAGTAAACCATCTATCCATAGTGATATATTCAGACAACAAACCAGAGGTTCTATCTCCCTTGCCTTTACTACCTAAATACCAAGAGTTGAAAAGTAAATGGGATGGAGCCCAAAAATACTCAGTGGCACCCACACGTTCAGCCATCAATGCTAATAAACAAGTACTGAAGCAAACTGCTCACTTTGTGTCCCATAATACTGATTCAGAATGCTTCTACAGTCCTTGCATTTCTTTTCCTCCTCAATTCTACACCTCAGCTGACAATCACGTCAGTGCCCCCATTCACCAGAAATAACACCTGCATTCGAAGACAGAAGCCAAGAAATTCCCAGTTTTGCCTGCAGCTCTGCCCAAGTCCTATGTAGCCCCGAGGAGTCTGAATAGACCTTTAACTCAGGTCTTCCAGAGTGAGGTTTGCTAGTATTTGCCTAGTGTTTAAATGAAAGTATGTAACAAATACTTTCAGCACATTTAGGGTTTTATCCTCTTCTTGAGATGCGCCAGGTAAAGATAAATGGAGATGGACAACACTTGCTGTTGACAGAATACAGTCACATCAAGAACTCTGAAGCTATTCAAAGCTATGAATGCAGATTAATGGTCCCAGGGACACAAATAAAACCCAAATAGCATAAAGTCCTTAAATGTATAAAGTGAAATGGCAACCGTTCAATTCACTTTTTGCAAGACTTTGGACATTTATGCTAGCTCAAGATTTGTTCATATATGTCCATATAAAAAATACAATTTAAAGAGTTAGGAAAATAACATTAGTGATTCTTTTTGCAACAATGCTGTTTAAGCACTAACAAAGAAAAATATGCTGCTAGCTTTGTTAGATTTTTAAATGAAAAAGCAAGATGTAAAATATGACTTCACCATATCTATTGAAATAAAGATTGTAAGATACATTCCAAAACATTTGGACATTATGCTTCTCAAGTGCATCTAAACCCTTATTTCTATTGAAATTCTAAAGCTCTTCTCTTAATAATGATCCTGAAAAGTAATTTAATTGTAAATATATAGATGCAGACATTATAGAATTAGATATAAGTGATTTTTTTTCATGTGTAATTAGTTTTGTTCATTTGTTCAAACGAACATTTTGGTTGTTCCTTATAATAGATGAATACAGCATGACTCAGAGAGCCCAGCATGAATCTGCATAGTTTTTGCAGTAGGATGAAAAAATTTCACTTGTAAATCAAGCAGAGCTAATAAAGTACAAGAGCTACTGGACAGAACTAGCGAGCCACCCAAGTGTGGGACATGATTCTATGCACAAACTACAGGAAAAGATACTGCTGTCTGTCTTTACTTTCTTGCCTACTATTGTCAAATAACAATTAAGTCACTTTTATTTACAAAAAACTAACTGCCTGGAGTAGAAAATTATACTGTCAATTAATTTTCCCTTATAAAATGGAAACTCAGAAAGCAGAAAGTACAGGCTCAGGCATAGATCTGGTCCCACTTGTTTGGTCTCCATGAAGACTGGTCTGTTTTGACCAGTGACAATCTTGCAGCATTGGTACCCAGGTTCCACAACCAATCATATACTATGTCATTAATTTGAAAGTGAAACTAGAATTGATACAACTTTTTCTTAAATTAACAAACATACTTTGAAAAATTAGATGTTTGTTTTGTCTGTTGTGTCACATATGTTGCAGTGCTGCATTAATATCACACTGTCTGGAAATTAAGGAGGTTACTGGAAAATAAGACAGGAAGATGGTATAAAAAGAGCCTGTATTCTTATTAATTACCCTATGTCATGCTATTTTACTTTTTTTTTTTAATGACATTGTCCTTTATACAACAGGAGTTGACCTGCATAGAGTATAGCTTCTGCAGGAGAAGTTACTGAAATCTAACAGGTAGTCAAGATAAACACTGAACAAGGGAGTCTGCTGCAGACGTACAGTCAGAATAGAGGGATGAAGGTCAGTAAGCTGACTGCAACTTAGAAGAAGAGACTTTTACTGTGGATACTCTGCTAAATCCAGCTTTATATCTCTGAAAGATGAGTAACATCATTTGAAGTTGATGTTTTTAAAGCCCTTCAGGCAGCAAGTCAGTCGCCAGCATTCACAGTGAAAAGAATTTGAAGTGTCACAGAAAACCGGGCTTCTGTTACCTTCACAACTGCAAGGCAGAGGAGATGGAGTCCATGCGTCTGCCATCAGCCTGGAGGCCGACTGCACAGTGCAGCTCCACTCAAAGTGCAGTGTGAAAAATGTGGACTGCTTTCCAAGTGTGCACCCATGGGTGACATATCAAAGAGATACAGGCCTTACCTTAAGCCACCCATTGCCTTGTATTATAGCAGATGCATTTTCAATAGGCTTAAAGCCAAAGAAAAGTCCAAAATGTAAATACAGCGCTGTTTAGTGCTGTACTGTATTTTGTTACATCATATTTTGAATATTATAATTAAATTTTACAGTTCCTGATTAAAACACTTACTAACTGTCAGTCTTTAAAATTCCATAAACTATTAGTTCTTTTATGCCAAGTTTCAGCCAGAGCAGGTTCTTACTGTCAATGCATAACTGGTTGGTAATAGAAACTCACCTTGGAAACTGTGACCCAAAGTAATTTGGTCATTTGCTTCTAATCATGCTGTCTACTGCTGCACTTCAAGCTGTTTTTTTCAAGTCACATTTATTTCATTTATACCCTTTGAAGACCATTCTGTCTACTTTTGTGGATATCCCCTATTAAAATCTTGGATTTTAATAAAAATATTTCCCAAATTTATAGAATTTACTGTGGAGGAAGATGGCAATAATGAATGGTAAGCTTCTGGCTCTTGTTTTGTGACAGCCTGCGTTACTCAAATTTATACCAGCTGATAAAAAGCACAAGAGCGTAAAAGAAACATCGTGCTGTCCAGGTACGTGAACTTCTTGATGCCTCCTAACTACTTCCAGAAATGTAAGACTCAAGACTTCTTCCATCAACCCTTTTTATTTTCCAGACTGGAACCAAAACGTAGTAATGTTTCAATGTTATTTTTAAATTTTGGCTGGAGCAAGTTAGATGTAATAGGGAGGACGCTTATGTTGGAAAGTCTTAGCTCACTGTGAATTTTGGCACCTACAGTACCCACTGACTTAACAGCAGAAGTAGCACCATTGATTTATAAATGTTGTTCCATGGGACTTTTTAAACACGTTTTTCCAGAAGACAGTAATAGGATTACTACTATCTGATAACAGCTTGGGTTGTATTAATTATCTCCAGTGTTTATCAAAGGCTGTAAAAACAGGCATACTGTGTTCTACACATAGTCACTTTATGTAGAATGCCAGCTTTGTATGAGACTGCAATGGTAATGTGTGGAGGCAGTTGAAGGACCTTCCAAACATCTCCTGACATAGATCATTACTGTTTTCAAATATATTAAATACTTAACTTTTTAATAAGTTGGCTTACAGACAGCAACAAGCCACAGTTACAGACACCACTCTTGCACAAAACTCATATATAGCTCATTGGTTCAGTTCTTAACAGAAATAAACAGGAGGGAAAACTCTCCAAGAAATCCATTCTTTTGTTTAGCCTTTCAACTCCTGCAGGATACAGGTATTAGAATTTTTAAATTTTTTTTACAAATACCAAGCTGTGTAAGCCAAGGTCTGCCATAGATCTCTCACTAGATCCATGTAAAAGTGTAAGCTTAATCATTAAGGGGTTTATAACCAGATTCATGTGTGTAATATCCTATTGGATAGTTCTCCATTAGAGACACCAGTTGCAAAAAGCACTTTTGATGCTTCCTTTTATCTTACAGTAACTCGTATCATATACAGTACCAAGCTGGAACAGGGGACAATTCAAGCAAGTTTGTGCTCCCTCTTATCCAGTTTGGATATGTTTCACCTCTTCAGATCCAGTAGTCACCTGACAGATGAGCAAGAGGCGTCTTTCTAGCTCTCATAAAAGTTGTACACTATTCAGGAAATCCTCTTCCATGTTGTCCATTCCCTTGAGAGAACAGTATTATCCATGCCCTCTATTAAATCTTCTAGAGCAAACTAAAAAGCCCTTCAGCGACAATACCTGAGCAGGTTTCCACTTCAAGGAGTTACAAAGTACTGGTGAAAGAGAGATGTAGTAAATAGTTATTTCTCACAAGTTTGGTGACCTTAACTATAGGCAGGTTGTTTACATTTTCATTATCAATACTTTGTGGCATGGAGGTATATAGATTTCATGGGAGGCTGAAATAACAAAAGAAGCATTCTGCAGAAAAGACTGAAAGTACAACAAACAGACTACATTTAAGCTGGCACACAGAAAAAAAGATTAAAGGAATGCTAGACATGCACCTTGAGCTATGTGAAGAGGGTGAGAAAGGGTACACAAAGATATAAGCATAGAAAAGGAGACAAATACAAAGTTTTGCAAAACCTTTATATAATCAGTAAAAGGACTTGAATTTGATGTAGAGAAAAAGAGGAAAAGGCAAAGGCTTTCTGAAGCTGGAATACTTAAACCAGTGAACAATGTAAGGAATCAACTGAGGGCTAGGCATACCAGAAAGAAAACTGTTCAGCTCATGATTTCAAATCTCCTACTTTTAAAAAATGATACCTGAAAGTTTTTTGCATCTTACTGTAAGTGTGGTGGGAAAGGAAGAAGAAAAAAAAAAAAGAACAAGCAGTTGTTTCCACTCATACACTTTCCCACTCTCCTCTCCATGCTCACTTGGCTTGAACAGGAGCATTTCCTACCTCCTCCCCTTCAGTCTTAAATAGAAATTATATTGTGATTTCACCATAAGCTTCACTTTATGGACTTAACAGGTCTCTTGGATCTTGCACTTGGAGCTGTTAAAAATTTCTTTAGAAGCTAAGAACCAGAAAACTTGGAGATCTTGTTGGGTTGGGGTTCGTTTGTTGGTTGTTTTTTTTAGTCTCTCAGACTGTTTTAATCAACAGTCTTCTGATAAGAATTAATAAATTGTACCAAAGAAAGCAAGCTCATCAGTTTTGACTGAAGCAAGCATCTTCTAGAGCCCAGCTACATCTCTGATTAGGAATATGGCATCACTACTCTATACAAGTCTAAGGAAATACAGTCACTGTGGCTCCTCAGTCTTCCCATGGGGGTCCTCTAATAAGGCATTCTAGGAAATAGAGTCATGTCAGAGCAGCGTTCTGGGCCTTTCAACACTGTTCCTCCTTAGGGTAGAATTTGAGTCTACAGAGCATGGGGAAAAAGAGAGGGCACCATTGCCAGGACAAGCCCCTTAATCAGTTGTTAAGGAAAGAGGGGGAGTCAAAGTTCCATGTGGGTAAGACTAATACAACTGAGACAAGCTGGTCAACAGCAGTCTTTCTTAAATACTTGAAAGTGGTCACACAAGAGAGCATATTACTTCAAAGCAACTTCACAATAATTTATTTAAACCAACACCACTTCTGTGCACAGCCCCCACAAGCATACCAGCTCAGAAAACTTACTTTGTGCAACTACTCCACATGGCTTCTTTCACCATCACCAGATCTATAAAAAAGTGATTAGCCTTCTTACAAATAAACCACTCTAACCACAATGGTCACTTGCTGAAACACAGATAAGGGGGGGCTGGTAAACAAAGCATTCTTTAATTCAAGTTAAATGAATACTTGGACTATGGCTATCAATAAGGAATAATAGAACAAAACTCCCCAGGCTTCAACACATTAAGTGACAAGCATTATCAGAAACCCAGATGTCTAATCCAGGCAGCCAGCCACAGTAATCTTCTCTAAAGAATATAAAGGGGATTTTTAAGAGAATAATTAAAAGTATAAAAAAACCCATCAGTAAAAAGATGTTGAGTTTTGTTACATGTGCACAATAACATTTTCATAATCAGCATATGCACATCACTGATTTTCTTGCTAGTTCTACCATTTCTAAACGTGTCACATCTTGTCAAACTTGACGGGTTTTTGGCAAACCTACTCATGAATCTCTTAACTTTTCAGTGATTCCTTTCAGGAACACCAGAAATGAGAACATACTCAATGCTTAATTTGTGAGTGGTTGGGGGTTTTTCGTAACTAAGGCATCACCTGAGGTACTCATCTCATGTAAATTTCAAATAAACAGAAATAATGTGATAAATTCTAGTAATTTTACATTGAATTCTAAGAAGTGAAAAAATAGTTTAAGCAGGTCAATGAACTTTATAAACTATTTCTTTCCCATACACTGTCTCATCTAGTATAACTGACATTCTACAGTTTTCTCTAAAGCAAACAAAAATAACTGAGTCATGTTACAAATGACAGTTTTCTCTGAGTGCACTTCAGTAGCCAGCAAAAGAGGACATAGGATGGAAGAACAAAGTCACTGTATTAATAAGGCACTAGCTGAAAAGCAGCTGTTGTGTAAAACAGTAATTAGATTTCTGGGCTACAGTGCTTTAATGACAGAAGAAAAACACAAAATGCTGAGGCTGGGAGTTTAGCTGCCAAACACACTTCTAAAATGTTCTATTTGGTTCCTCTACATATTACCTGCAATAAAACTGTCCTTAAGCTGATGTAAGTAACACTCACAGGTTGAGCACCTGTGGTATACAGCTGGAGACAAATCCATGGGATTCATGCCAGGAGGAGACTGACATCCATTTTTTGGTCTTTGAATGAATGCCAACTAAAAAGGATCCTTTGTCCACCCTGAACAGGGGTGGTATTTTGGCACAAAAGGATGCAAGACTACCAAAACTGAGTCCTATTAATTACTGTACTGTTACACAAACCTATCTTTTCATAGAGCAAGCACAGATCCTTTCCAAATTGCAATACCATGTGGAATTTATGACTGGAAAGAGTAAGACCCTCATAATCACAAGCACCTATCTAATAAACATTATTCACTCTGTTCCCTTCTTGTTCACAAGCCGAGTAGCAACTGCCTGTGCCTGTTGCCTGCAACAAAATAATATTGTCTAAATCCATGCATCAGAGAAAAGAGAAAATCTTTTAAATGAACCTACATGCAGTAGTACTATTAAACTTACCATTTATCAGAAAGCTAACATTTCAGGCCAAATAGCAGACCTTATTCATGCCAATTCTGTTGAAGTCAACCGGATTATTGTTTGCACTACCCTGATTTTGGCCTTCAAATTATTTGATCTACTATACCACTCAAAATGTAAAATTCCACACTCAGGTGTAGCTAACAGCTCTAAAGCTGTAGTGTGTTTGCCAAGGCCACCGGTCATGTTACATATTAAGAACTAAAAACTGTCCAAATTTAACAACAGTTATTCTCTCTCGAAATCCAAAACTCTCTACCAGCCAATCCTAGTTACTAGTGGAAGACCTGACTAAAAGCATTCACAGCCAAAAATGTATAAATTGAGCAATTAACTTGAGAATGGGAATTTAGACATTACATCTCTCCAGATGGCTCTAATTTGAGCCAATTTCTGTTGATGTATTAGAAGTTTAACATTAAATTTGAAAGGCACTGAAGAGAATAAAATGTGCTCACAAACTCCATCTGATGTATAGAATTACCTTAAGACACTGAAGTAATACTAATAAAGATACTAATAATATTAGTTCACTTGGTGTCTGACTGCCACAGCAGAAATTAAATAACACTAGCTTGCAGTGTAAGTAGAAGTTTTTGTGGTCCTGGTCCACATCTGAACAAACGCGGTCTACACAGTTTCTCTCCTGCATCTTCTTTCAAGGCATTTCACAGATTTTCTTTATTCCTAAGCTATAAAGTGTGCTTCCTCGGTAAAGACAAACACTTTGAGATTCTCCCAAGCAAAGACATGTTTTCTGTTCTTCAGTTTAATTCAACAAACACATTTCACGTCCCAAAGGACCAAATCCTGCTTGTTTCCCCCATGCAAACAGCTACAGAAGTATACTTTCCATCTTAGGAAGGAATGGCTAAAGCCATAAGCTTAAAGCTTAAGAAGAGGAATATCAACTTGCACAGCTTTCTTCTGATGATGATATACACTGTTAGCCTATGCAAGCAAAAGGAAGAAACCTACTTTGAGCAGAGAGATGTAATGCCAGTTATGACTTTTCACAAATGACAGAGCTTAAATACCCAAATAACTCGCTTTGGAAAGAAGTAACGCTTCGATCTGCATGCCTGAGGTTGTAAACTCTATTTTGTCTCACATTGACGCTTATTCTACCCCAGTTTCAGCATTACTATAACTGACTTCATGTAAGTCAGAACCAGCCCAGGCTTGTCACACATTTAACTTGCTGGGTAGGCATGCCTTTAGAAGGCTAGTGAATTAGCTCACAACCATTTCTTCAATGTTTCCACATAAACTAATGCAAGACAATACCACAGTAAAAGCAACACAGTTCAGTACTGTTACAAAATGAGAAAACCTACGTATTTGCAAAGCAAAACAAAACCCAAATGCAGATAGGAAAGGATGCTTCCTATACAGTGATCTTTCCCCACTTGGCCAGTGTAAAGAGACAAGTCAAAAAACCCTCAAAATTATTGTGCACAACAGAAGACTCCGAAGGTATTTTATTTGCAGTGACACAAGTTACTTTGTATGAGACACAAGCAGCTAAAAAGCCTTTGAGCTGAATACATTCTCAGCACCCATTCCCATGTAAAACGTGTGAGGGCAAAACCTGACCCCGCCTTAAAAATACAGCCCCAACGGGACGCTGCCCAAGCCCTTTATCGGAAACCGCACTCAAACTCTACCCATGCCTCCCTCAAAATCGTTCCCGTTTAAACCGATTTAAATGCATTCCTGATTTTCTTTATCACCGCAAATTAAGTGCCTAGAATAAGGCTGGAAACCAGAAGGAAACCGTTCCAGTTGCACCGCCGAGAAATGTACCTGGTACGAAGCGCAGTCCCGCTCCAGAGGAACTCAGGAAGGCGTCCCCCGCAGCCCCTTTCCGCCGCCTCACACACTGCACCGGCCCGGCCGCCAGTACCAACGGCCGCCAGTACTAACGGCCGCCAACGGCTCCGTCAGCGCACGACGCCCGCCCCGGTCCCGCAGCCGGGATCCCCGCTCAGCACCTCCGCACTCTCTTTCCCTCGCCCAGGCGAAACCTACAAGTGCCATTCAAGGGGCGGGATCCTGAGGGGGCCGTGACTAAGCTGGTCCTGCGGGGCTCGGCTGCGGAGAACGAAGCTCCTTGACCTGCCCTCCTCCGCCGGCCTCGCAGCCAGCTTCCCGCTGGACCTTTCTTGCTTGCAACTCCGGTCGACTCTCCGGCGAGGGTGGCGGGGAAAGCCCGTCCCCACAGAGGCGCGCACCTCTGCCGCCCGGCCCTGGGGAGTCGCTCACCTCAGCCCAGCAGTTCAGGGAGATTCCGACCTTCGCAGCCCGCCGCGTTGCCGGTCCTTCCTGGCCCTGGAGAGCTCACCGCCTCCGGTCGCTTCTGCCGCCGCGAGCCCAGCAGCCGCGCACCTGGCCCCAGGGACCGCCCGTCCCGTCCCGCACCGCCCGCCTCAGGCTTCTGCCCCGCCGCCCTGCCCGCTCGTCACTGGGCGCCAAGACACCCGGCGGCCGGCCCCAGCAGCTGGGACAGCCGCTGGACGCGGCCGGGGGGGCGGAGGCAAGCGAGGGAGGTGCAGCGAGAAACCGAGAGAGAATCCGGCCCGGCGGCCGCCGGCGGGGCCGCCGGGGAGTGGCCCCCGCGCCCCCTCAACAAGGCGCGCCCGGCGGCGGCAGCGGCTGAGGGCGCCTCCCCGTCCGGCGGCCCCGCGGGTGCGGGCGTCGACCCGGACCGCTGTGAGGAGCGTGGGGCCTGGCGGGACGGGTGCTGAGGCGTGCGGCGGGCCCGGGGCAGGTTGAAGGCAGCGGACGGTACCGGCTAGCTTGGGAGAAAACGCGGAGATTCTTTGCAGTGGAGGGTGGGGAAGGGAGGGGGGGGGGGGGGGGGGGGTAGGAATTGCCGCACTGATGAAACTGTGCTAAATTGGTTGGTGGACTACGTGGTCAGTGTTTAAAACGGCCTTTAAACCAGATTTAATCTCATTAAAACTTAATGTACACGCAGTTTCTCAGAATTAGCAGCCTTTATCCAATTCCATTTAAGATTCATACCTTCAGTGAGTTGGGATTATTGAAGGTGTAAGTGAACGCTTGGCCATCAGAAGGACGGCAGTAAACTGCTGCCACGGCCCTTATCTTTCCTTGTAATTCTGAAAATACATTTTCAATTATTATTTTCTTTTAATTGCTTAACAGACTATAATCACAGAGTCACAAGGTTGGAAAAGACCTTTAAGATCATCAAGTCGAACTGTTCCCGTCCTATGCTAAACCATATCCCTAATTACCTGATCTACCCTTGTTTTTAAACACATCCAGGGACGGTGACTCAACCACCTCCCTGGGCAGCCTGTTCCAGGCCCTGACAACTCTCAGTGAAAAATTTCTTCCTAACACCTGATCTGACCCTGCCCTGGCGCAGCTTTGTGCCATCTCCCCTTGTCTTATCTCCTCTCACCTGGCTGAAGAAACCATCGCCCACCTCTCTACACCCTCCCTTCAGGTAGCTGTAATGTTTAGGAACTGCTCTGTATGTGTGTGTTGGTCACTAGGCACTGCTGAGATGAGCCTTGCTCAAGGGCACATCTGGGGAAAGCAGTTCACACTGCACAACCTGAGGGAAAGGCTTGGAGCTTCAGGCAACATCTCAGTGTCCCCAAGAATAAGACAGGGCCAATTCTACAAAGTCCACAAACAGCAGGTCTTCCTGAGGATACAGGGTGTGATGAGTCCATGTGATGATCAGTATTTCACAGAAAATACTGGGGTTAGATGAAGAGGCTTGTTTAATTTTGCTTGGATCGATGGTGTCTCTGGATGCTTTGGAGCCGGCATGTAGTGGAACACAAGGTCAATGCTTTTGCAGTTCCTAACACAGGAAAAAATAGGAGGGATTTTTCTTTCTCTGCCTTGGTTAGTAGGATATCATTAACTTCCTCAAATATTCATGTTCCACAAATTATGTTCTCCTTTCCCTAGCCTACACAGCCTGTGAGAATTATGTCTTCTTCACTTCTGATGTGGATGTTTGAGGTTATGAGGAAGAAGAGAAAAATTGTCCGTGAAGTTCATGCTAGGTGTGTGATATATGAGAATATTGTTTGTCTATGAAAAGACTTGCCAAGTGGTTCTACCTCAGTGCTCCTTTGACACGTCCACAAACAGCGTGCTTTACCAATGTGGCTTAGCAATGTCTCAAGAGAAAGGCTAAAAGGTTGAACGAGGCTGGAAACTGATGCCCAGCTTACCCTGGGCAGGTTACACATTGGCAGTGCAGGGTTAGTAAGTTTGCTGTGTTGCTTGTGCGAATAGAGATAGATGGAAGTCTGTCACTGCCCACCCAATACCTCCGACAAATGACGTGTTCTGGAGAAAAATCAACCAGTTGCTGAATTTTCAAGCACTGAAATGTAAGTTCAGGCAGGGGAATTGCCTCTAAATCCCTATTCTCTTTCCACTGAGTAAGGAGAAAATACCATGTAACTTAGAAAAGGAAAACAATTTATATCGCTAACTCTTTATTTTAAAAGTGTGTGTTACATAAAATGGGATAGTGTCCAGTAACATATGCAGAAACTAAACAGAATTCATTGGTAATGCCCTGAAAACTGGGACAAAGGAAAGAATATAATTTCCAAAGTGTATTTTTATAGCTGTGCTTAGCTGGAAGAGTCCCTGGGCTGAAGTCTGTGCATGTTCACTCAGATACTAGTACACCAGCTGCACAGTTCTCAGACCACACTGGATCAGGCCAGTCTCATCTGCAAGCCAAAAGCAAACTCCTATACACTTACCAAGAAAACCATAGCAGGTCTGATGAACAAGCGTGGGCAATAAAGAACTTTTTAGTCCCATTAAAAGAAAAAGAAAAAAGGTTATCAATTCAGATTGCTCAATGCCTCCTTTATTCTATGCTTGTGCAATGCTTAGTAGGAATGGCAGGTACAGGTTTAAGAGAATGATACTCCCTTGGAGAGAAGGGAGCAAATCTTCACTACCCAGGAAATATGTTCATATTATATAACATTGTGATTCCTGGAACTGGAAGAGTCTCCAGAAATCTGCTGCTCAAACTTGAAAATGGGAGAGTGGATACCATAAACTGGTGTGGATGCAAGTTTGGCCATGTATCCTCCTAGCAGAAAATACCGGGTATCAAGAGTTTGACAATTGAAACATTTTCTTTTCACCTGTTTTCAACAAGATTGAATGTAGAAACCCCAACAGTGACTCCAACAAAGCCAGTGCCAAAATGCCCATTAACTTCACTTTAAGTCAAATTTTATATTGCTTTCTAATTGATTTGGGGTTTGTTATTATTTTTTTCTTTAAACTCTTTAATTAGTGTGTGTGTGTGTGTGTACATGTTTCCTAGGGAGATAAAACATTACTGTGGCATCTTGCAACATTCGTTTCCAATTTGTAGTTTATGTACCCAAATGAGACTTGTTCTAACAATATAACTCATGTCTCTGTAGGAAAACTCGCAAGTAACCGATGAGAGAAAGGGGAGAGGAGAGATGATGGGAGACGTGAGGTCTGTTTGCCTTTTCATTTATGCTCTGGAGGTGAGATGTTGTTGTTTCAGAAAGGTGCTTGATGGGACCGAGTTGTCCCGTGCTTGCTTCTCCCTACTCCTTCCCAATTCCTAGTGGACGGACTGGAGGTTGCTTTGCCCTGTGATACCTATATATAGTCAGTCCCAGGGAGTTTAAGTAGATCATTCTTTTCAAAAGGACTAGGCATAAAGTTAGGGGAATGACTGTTTCAACGACTGATGTTAACGTAACATAACCCCCTGTAGTGCCACAGGCTTAGGGAAGAGTAGCTGGAGAGCTGCCTGGCAGAGAGGGACCTGGGGGTGTTGACACCCAGCTGAATACGAGCCAGAAGTGTGCCCAGGTAGTCCAGAAGGCCAACAGTATCCTGGCCTGTGTTAAGAAGAGCGTGGTGAGCAGGAGTAGGGAAGTGACTGTCCCCCTGTACTCAGCGTTGGTGAGGCCCCACCTTGAGTATTGCATTCAGGTTTGTGCCCCTCACTGCTGAAAAGATGTTAAGGTGCTGAAGCATGTCCAGAGAGGGGTGACAAGGCTGGTGAGGGGACTGGAAAATAAATGTTACGAGGAGCAGCTGAGGTAGCTGGAGTTGTTTGGTCTGTAGAGGAGGAGGTTGAGGGGAGATCTCATTGCTCTCTACAACTATCTGAAAGGAGGTTGTGGAGAGGTGGGGGCTGACCTTTTCTCCCTAGTGACAAGCAATAGGACAAGAGGAATGGTGTGAAGTTACACCAGACGGGGTTTAGATTGGATGTTAAGAAAAAAAATATTCACAGAGAGGATTGTCAGGCATGGGAATGGGCTGTCCAGGGAAGTGAGGAACTCTCCATCCCTGGAGGTATTTAAAAGAGGTTAGATGTGGTGCAGAGGGACATGGTTTAGTGGTGGTTGTCAGGTTGAGGTGATGGTTGGACTTGATGATCTAAAGGGTCCCTTCCAACCAATACAATTCTATGATTATTTATATCAAATCTACTCAATTTAAAACAAAGCAAAAAGACCTTTATGGTAATTTCCGTGGCTCTAGGAGTTGTGGGGTTTTGTCATCTTCTTTGCCACATGCCAGGCTTCTGTGAACACCAGAAACTAGATAAAGGTACAAAGAAGTTAGCGTGGTTACACTTTCCTCTGTAACCTATAAATACAGCTCCCCCCAAACACCCATGTTCTATTCTATAATCTTATTTACTAGCTATGAGTCATGTATGCTGCAGATTAACAGGTGAAAAATAGATGAGAGTGTTTTTTTTAAACTAATGGTACCACTGGAGAATGAACAAAATAGTCTGTGAGTCCTTTGGTCTGTTTTCTGTTTTCAGCATTGCAAAGATGTGAGAATTTTAGGATAAGGAAGTGATATGAACTAGCTGTGATGCTGAAAGTGGTTAAATATATCAAGGGAGGAGCATCTGAAGTCTAATCTTAAAACTACATATTTAGCACAAAGTTCAGAGCTTGTTTTGTGAAAAAGAGGCTGTGTCTGTGCAAAATTTGTGCCTGACCAACAAATCCATATCCCACAAGAGAGCCTTTGGAGTAGATATACCTATCTAACATTCAAATAGAATAACTACTTATTAATATTCTTTTGTCAGAAAGGTGCATATAGGTATGGATACCATGAGCACAGTGTTTGCTGAATGTTAACTGAACCAACACGTAAGGAATCTCTTAGATATGTAATCATTAAATAAGGAGGCTTAGTCTATCCAGCTGTGATTTTACACACATTGTCAAATACCAAGTACAACACCCAGGGTAAGATTTTCATTTGACTGTTGCAGTTTCTTCATTAAAAAAAGAAATACGTCATGTCTTCTCTACTGAAGGTCCAGGAAGGATATTAAAATAATGATGATAATGATAATATAATCTCTGTGGTTAGCTTCTAAGCCTCAACTCACCAAAGAAATATGCATTTCAGTAGTTTTTGAAAGAAAACACATTTAGAGAGTTGTATCATTACTCATGACAAGGGATATTTGTTATTTGGCCCTACTAAATTGCATGTTGCAGGTCCTTCTGCTTACAGACACCCAGCCATGTTGTATCAGACTGTGTTCCAGCACAGTGTCCCCATTGCAGTTACATTCCAAAATGGATAAAGGTGGGAGGCACATAACCTACCTGATTAGGTACCAAGGTCAAAAGGAAAGAGAAACCTTTAATGCTGTTTTGATTAGCAAGCTTTCATACGTCTTATAGAAAGAGTCATTGGTTATATGTCACAGCAGGATGACCATCCTGCTCTGTGGGATGACCAGCCTTTCAGTGCTTCACCCTCTGTGTATGTTTTCATGCAACACTCCATTTTTGTGGATTTGAGAGCCTTCCTTATTACCCATTGGAGTTAAATGTGAACAGAGCACAAATTGAAATGCAAGAAATTCCATTTAAACACAAGAAAGAATGATTTTTTTTTTTTTTGAGGGTGATCAAACACCAGAGCAGGTTGCTCAGAGAGCTTGAAGAGTCTCCATCCTTGGAGATATTCCAAAGCCATCGGGATATGGTCGCAAGCAACCTGCTGCAGCAGCCCCTGCTCTGAGCAGGAGGCTGGACTAGATGATCTCCAGAGGTGCCCTCCTGCCTCAGCCAGTCTGTGATGCTGTGAGAACTGCTGCGAACGCTCTGCTTTCCACCAGTATAAAAATACCCTTTTGCCCAAGCACGCCAAAGCCCAGACCGAGGTGCTAATTAACAGTACGGGAAACTACAAAGAAGAGTTGCCAAGGAAAGCAATTCTGAAAAGAACACCTGGAAAGGACTATAAAACCTTTAAATTCTCTATTTACGGCACCGACTTTTTTTAAATTGCACCAACATTTGTATTTCCATTAAACAAACATTTTAAAGGAGTCGTAACTTCTCCATAAAAACAGCGCCTGTGTGGAACTTGGCAGGCAAATTCTCATTCTGGGAACATTTCATATTTTTGCTTTTTCTTTTTTTTTCATTTTAATTATAAAAAAAAGCTTCATTAACCTCTGTAAAATCACACTGAGTCTAGTGATTCCACATCAAATGCTCTTGCATAGTAATACCTTGATCATAACATGAACTATTAAAATACATCCAAGGGGGTTAACGTAACTCTGCTGCTTCCCAGGTCTATGTAACTTGTAAAGCAACAAAGAAGGGTTTTATTTTTTGTAATCAAGGAACACTTTTCCAACGTATGGTCTGCCACGTGTATCTTTCACCTACTCGGGAAAGTATTTCAGCTTTCAGGCCAAGTCCTTTTCTCTCTGACAATGCTTTTTTTTCTTTCTTTTCTTGAGAAGAAAACTTGCATTTGTAGTTGTCCTGTCTAAACTTGGTTCTTGGCTTTGCTCTTTCTTTTAAACAAAGTATAGCCACCTCGGCTTTAAAATAGAAGGTAGATGGTGGCAGGCAGAGTAAAATGTGAGGTGCCATCATGTTTCGAGGATCAGCAAAGAAGGCGATCTGCTTTTGATGTAACAAAGAAGAGGAGATTTGCTTCCCCCAGTTTTATTCTATAATTTATTCCCCAGTTTCACAGTGCTGAACTCTGCCTATGCTTTACATCAAGCAATCAAACTCAGGAGTAGGGGCAGAGCCTTGGCAAACTGTTTTAGTACTTCTGGAAGACCTTTCTACTGAAGTTTGGACTCCTATGACTTCAGTGCCACTGACCATATTTCTTTTCAACCTCTTCAATTCTTTTAGTCCTTTACTGGTCTGGAAGTGAGGAAAGTTCATAAAAGATCAGCTAATCTATGCTGCCTCTGATTTTACACCAACATAAATCTGTTTTACAGTGTTTCTTTTTAATCATACTTGAGCATTTGAAAAATTTCCATCTCAGAAAAGACCTTCTTCCATGACTCTGTCTGGGGAGCAGGAGCATACATACTGAAGTCACAAAACTAGCTGGTAACTCTGGTGTTCTGTAGGAGGACTAAGACAAAGGAGCTTTCCAAAGAGTTCTGCAGATGTAGAATTCACAATAAATTATTTCTGAGGCACAGATTGGGATTTTAAGTGCTATCCAAGTGGCACATTCATGTATAGTCTGTGCGCACCTTGATAACCTACTGCAGGTCATCAACATTTCAACAATCCTTACATCTGGTTGGAAGCAGGTAGTACACGTGGTAAGAGCCATCACATAAGATACAGTTAGTTATCTTCAACTGGCAAGCACTGAAATCACTACTGCCATGTCTGATGTCTGATAGCAAAGGACAATAAAATGGTAGGTAGCAATTCGGTTGTTCATCTATAGACATCAGATAACATTTCAACTTTTTTTCTGTATATATCAGTTGTTTTATGCTAAATATATTTTTATTTAATCTTCTGAAATGTTAACAACGATGCTAGTATGTCATTCTTGGTGGTGCCAGAAAGCTCTTTGGCTAAGTGAACCACAGGAGTTTTAATAAACCTCAGCTCTGCCATTAGTTGTAAATTGACTGACAGTCTGAATGCTCTGTGCAGAAAATCCACTTCTTGTTTCTACCTAGGTCGAATAATTTGCAATATTAAATATTAAACAACCTATAATACTGGATGATTGAGATAAAAAAAGAAGTGCATAAAACCTCAAGTGCCAGGAGATTAATGTTTTCTTTTACCCTTATGTGCCTGTCTCCTTAAATAGTTTGGAATGCCTGCTTAAAAGTTTAAGATCTTTCACAAAAGTAAATTTTATTTTAAAACAATCATTTTTCCAACTGGAGTGACTCAACAAAATATCTTTTTATAATAGAAGCTGTCACGTTTTGTGTTACAGCAGAGGGGGAGTATTTTTTAATTTAAAGAATTACAACATTTGGGCTGTAGAACTTTTTGCATTAAATCCCTTAAGAATTATTTTTTTGTCTTAACTTTTCTTCCTCCAGGCTTCTTTGCTATTTTCCCTGGCTTTCAGATTTTTTGTGTATTTACCTAGATGAAAGCCTTCATGTGCACAGCGAAGATATGTGGAGCTCAAGGGAGTAAAC
The DNA here is from genome assembly GCF_964237585.1 of Gallinula chloropus. NCBI lineage: Eukaryota > Metazoa > Chordata > Aves > Gruiformes > Rallidae > Gallinula > Gallinula chloropus. Next base: position 130,507,647 of record NC_140085.1, on the reverse strand, counting down.
CTTGTGAAAGAAAACTCTCAGCCTGATTCTAGACCATTTTATCTTTTCTACAAATGTTTTTCTACTCCCAAAGCCTTACTTAGTCCTATCACTTGCTTCCAGTACTTACTATGTTATATTCTTAACCACTTATCTGTATCCAGTTCACTGTTTTATTCCCTCCTCCTACCCACCCTATTTTCATTTCCAGCTCACTGCTGCAAACTCGCCAGCCTCCCCTAAATACAGCTTTGTATGTATAGAACTCACTTTAACGTTGAGTTTAATCCACATGCACATTATTGTACTGAAATCAGATGGGCATTTTACTGAGTATACAAGTTCTTACTTCTGTATCTGTTACATCTGTAAGTCATATACCTATACAAGATACTGCCAAAAAGATGATATTGCTATATTTCTTTATACTAAAGGTCAATTTTAAGCTTTAAGTTTGCTTTATGTTATGTGAAGACAAAATAATAAAGACACTCTGGAGAAAGTAACTGTGCCTTACAGTCCACCCTGCCACAGTGGTAAACACGTGGAAAAACTGGCCTTGTCTCTTCATGCAAAGTTATTGGAGCCTACAGATTTAGAGAAAACTAAGTCAGAATTTTTCAGAATTTTATGCAGCCCCAAAGCCCTCAAATTTTATTTTGCTTCCAAGCCCTGCTTACATTTCTGTGCTTTTATATAAAGTCCATGCTCAGTCTGGCAGCTTTGAGACCGGGCAACTGGACCATGGAGAGAAGCAGTGGCACTGGACTTGCAGTATGGAAAAGTATGATATGCTGCTTCTCTCCTATAATTTTTGTTTTGCCAAAGTTCCTCTTCTGTAGTATCATGGGGAGGAAATACCATGAAAAAGCTCATGGTCAAGGTAAAGACAAAGACATCCGTTACCAGTTACCATGACAGGCAAAACAGACTCGACTCAACTTGGGGAAAATTAGTATATTGCCAAGTAACAGAGTTGGATGGTGAGAAACAATGGAAAAAACTAAACCATCTTCCTACCATAGCCTGGGTTTCCCAGGACCAAATTCGCTTCTTCGCTCCCAACTCTTCTCCCTCCTGCCCACAAGTGGTGGAGGGGGTGGAGCGTGGGGCTTGGAGTCAGATCCAGGCAGTTCTTCTCTGATGCTCTGTCCTCCTCAAACTTTTCCCTGCTCCAGTGTAGGTCTTCTCCATGGGCTACAGACCTTCAGGATGCTCCAGCATGGGTCCACCACAGGACACATTTCCTGTCAGGAGAACATGTTCCAGTGTGGGCTCTCCATGGGCTGCCATGTCTTCATGATACATCTACCTTCACAGGGGGCAGTATGGATGTCTGCTCCACCATGGCCCCACGACCCCACCACTTTGCCACCAGCACCCAAGGCATTGCATTAAAGTTCATTATTGCTTGTCATACAATGGTAAATCAGAGTTAGTTTCCTGAGCACTTGGAGTTGTTACATCAGTTTAGCAACAGCTCTGGATGTGAAGAGGTGAGGCCCCCAGACATCCTCTGGTGAGAGATTCACACTTTGGGGCACAGACTGTTGCTCTAATGACACAAGATGTTGCTGAAACAGCAGATTTATTATGCCTCATGTGGCAGTTACATGCTACTATGGCAATAAAATTCTACCATAGACTAATGAAGTATTTTCTTAAGTTACCTAAGTTGAAAGGCATGATTTTCAGATTCTAACTTGATCATTTTGCCAAGAAAACCTTTCAAAGTCCAATAATTGCATTTTGCATGAAAAAATGGCCCTTTGATTTTCATGGGGCCTGAAAAAATGGCCAGTTTTCTGCAAAGCTAATAAAAATGTATTTCTCTCAATTTAGTCTACTATCTGTAACTCCATTGAATTTAAATTTGCTGACACTTAAGGTTTCTTTTATGTGTACTGTCTCTCCAGCATCCCATTAAAATATAATTGCAGTTCAAAAGATACAGCTATTGAAATATAAAGAATTACCGGATTAAAGATAATGTAGATTCTTAAGGTCATGGTAACTCATCTAATCCTGGTAGCAGATGTTTCAGCTCTGTCTTCAAGCCATTGTGATGTGACTAGAGGGGCAAAAAGAGACTTCAAGCATTCCTGAGTCATTGGAATTTCTTTTCACTGCTGGTAGCTGGAATCCAACAACCTGAAAGTGCTTATCTTAAGATACAATAAACCTAGCAACAGAAAAGTAATTTACTGGGAAAAATGGAACGTTCTCCTGGATTCTCCTTCTGAACTGTTTTATGATATTGTAGCTCTTCACTTGTAAATACCTCTCCATGTGTAATGTATAATTTATATGATATATAGTATTTTATATGTAATTAATGTGATAATGTGATAATATAATACTATATCTCTATCAGCCTACAGTATACACTCTTTGTGTCTAATTGTCCTTGCAGTTTGCTTTTGTAAAAGAATGTAAATTTAGCCTGAGTTACAAATATGAAACAAATCATTCCTTGTATATACAGTATTTTATATCTATGTGAATTTATGGTTCTCTTTCAGGTATGTGTATAGGTGATGACTATACTAAAGGATAGTCGTCAACATGATTAAAAGATCTGGTTTGGCTTTAATTATTTAGCAGCATAAAAACCAGAAATCAATCAACTTTTCCTGAAATATAGAACCAAAGTGAGTTTGATTACATATGTCCGTGACTGCATATTCGGCACACTTGACTTGAAAAGTACCCTTGAGTGACTGTTCTCAGCAAGTAGTTTATCTGAAAACACTTAATTTGGTCTGGAAATTGCTTTTTAATTTTCTTTTTAATTACTTTCAATTATTAGGTCACTATTATACACAAGAAGTAAAAGTCCAACAGTGCTGGGTTGACCCTTGCAGAACCACAGGGGCCCACCAAGCTGCTCTGTCTTTCTCCTCCTCAGCAGGATTTGGGAGGGAGGAAAGGAGAGGGGTGAAAATAAGATGGAAAAAACATGTGAGTTTAATAAAGGCAGTTTAATAAAGCGGAAGCAAAGGTTGTGTGGGAGTGAAGGAAAGCAAAAGATTTATTCTCTACTTCACAAACATCGTAAACAATTAATGGCCCCCTGAATCCCCCCTCTTCCTCCTCCTTTCTCTCAGCTTTTATTGCTGAGCAGGCCCTATACAGTATGAAATACTGGTTTGATCAGTGGGGACAGCTGTCCTGGCTGTGTCCCCTCCCGAGACCTTGCCCACCCCCAGGCTACTGCTGAGGGGGAAGTTGGACAGACCAGCCTTGTTGTGTGCCAGCGCTGCTCGGCAGCAGCCACGACACTGGTGTGTCACCAACACCTCGCTGGCTGCTGATACACAGCGCTGCACTGTGAGAGCTGCTGTGGGGATGAGTAACTCCCTCTCAGCCAGAGCTAATACACAAATAACAGTATCCAGCTTATTTGGACTACTCCATTTCCCTGCAGTGATCTAAAGTACTGCTGGTGAAAAAAGGAAGAAGGCTCATCTGTGTGCTACCATGGTGTGGGCTTAACACCCAAGTCTCTGCTGGCTTAGATGCACTGAACTGGTGTATCTCTACTGACTTAATTGTCAGTGTAAGCTGGATATCATGCATTGACAGCTTCAGGTACACTGTTCACAGACAACTTAATGGTCAGAGCGGGGAAATAAAAATTGATGCTTAGCTTATCTTTTCACAGTTCATTTTGCTAGTGGGTAGAAGAGGTATGCAATGCCCAGGGCTTTGGTGAGCAAACCAAGCCCTGATTCTTTCCAAATACTGAAGCAGATCTTCACATGACACTGTCATGATGTTGCCCTCATCCCCCTTCATCCTCTTCCACTGAAAAACAAGCTAAAGTTTTGGAATTGGCTATCAAACATGACTGCTTGTGTGAAAGCTTTTTCACTGCTGTTGGTTGCTCCCAGGCAGCCTTCACCGAACCATCCCTCTGAAATTTCCCCCATCACTGAATTATTTATGTAATGAAATAGAGAGATGGGAGCTAATACTGCTACTTTCAACTACTACTTTGACCAAGAATGTCAGATAATTACATTTTTACAGAAGAATTAATGATTAAGATACCTAGGTGTGAGGATTAGATAATACCAAATCTCATCTGGATGAAGAAAACTCATGAAATACGCTGGGAAAATGTAATGAGTGTTTTGAAGAATGATTGTCAAAGATAAAACAAGTTTTTAATTACAAAGCCTGGAAATTCATCCAGGTTTATCTTAGTAGTAAGTTTGATATTAAGCTTCAGAAATATTAAAAATAAATATGAGTTATTCCTTCACACACACAATTTAGACACAGGAGAACTCGGTAAGTACAAAAGGGTGAGGAAGTCCTCAAAAAGTTTTCTTAAAGGGAAAAATGAGCAATGAAAGGCTACTATAATGAAGGGCTGCATGAAAGGCTCTGTGGGTAAGTTGGTTAAGAAAAGAAAGTGTAAATTCCCCAGGCATACTCAATCACTATTCATGGATTGTCAGATTGGTCATACTTTCTGTGGAGTGCAGGACCAAGAGATCTTGAATCATTCTTTGTGAAAGGATGCCATCCACAGACTGTGGCATTTTTGGCTATGAAATTGCATTTTGAATTGTGCTAATGTTATTATTCCATATCAAATAACTCCGAAATTACCTTAAAAAAACCCCAAACAACCCCAAACTTCCTCAGGCCTACACAGAGAAATCAGATTATTGAGGTACTCAATGACCTTTCTACCTCATTCTTCACTGGCAAGAGCTCAAGCCACACCACCCAACTCACGCAGACCAGACAGGGACTGAGAGTATGAAGAACTGCCCACTATAAGAGAAGATCAGGTTCAAGAACACCTAAGGAACCTGAAGGTACCCAAGTCCATGGGACCTGATGTCCACATCCACATGTCCACATCCACGTGTCCTGAGGGAACTGGCGGATGAAATGACCAAACCACTCTCCATCATATTTGAGAGGTCCTAGCAGTCTGGTGAAGTCCCCACTGACTGGAAAAGGGGAAACATAACCCCCTTTTTTAAAAAGGTGGAAAAAGGAAGACCCAGGGAACTACTGGCCTGTCAGTCTCACCTCTGTGCCTGGAAAGATCACAGAGCAGATCCTCCCGGAGACTATGCTCAGGCACATGGAGAAGGAGGTGATTTGTGACAGCAAGCATGGCTTCACTAAGGGCAAATCATGCCTGACAAATCTGGTGGCTTTCTGTGATGAATTAACAGAGATAGTGAACAAGGGAAGGATGATAGACACCATCTTCCTGGACTTGACTTGTGCAAGGCATTCAACACTGTCTAGGACATGACTGTCTCTAAATTGGAGAGAAATGGATTCAATGGATGAACCACTCAATGGATAAGGATCTATCTGGATAGTTATAAAGAGTTGTGGTCAACAGTTCAATGTCCACATGGAGGATTGTGATGAGTGGTGTTCCCAAGGGGTCAGTTCTGGGACTGGTACTGTTCAAATTCTTTGTCAATGACATGGACAGTGGGATACAGCGCACCCTCAGCAAGTTTGCCAACAACACCATTCTCTGTGGTGAGGTCGACATGCTGGCGGGAATGGATACCATCCAGAGGGACCTGGGCAGGCTGGAGAGACAGGCCCATGCAAACTGCAGGAAGCTCAACAAGGCCAAGTGCAAAGTCCTGAATGTGGATTGGTGCAATCCCCAGCACAACTACAGGCTGGGTGGAGAATCGTTGGAGAACAGCCCTGAGGAGAAGAACTTGTTGGTGCTGATTGATGAGAAGATCCACGTGAGCTGGCAGTGTGCAGCTCAGAAGGCCAATGGTATCCTGGGCTGCATCAAGAACAGCGTGGCCAGCAGGTTGAGGGAGGTTATTCTGCCCCTCTATTCTGCCCTGGTGAGACCCAGCCTGGAGTCCTGCATCCAGTTCTGGGGTCCCCAGTACAGAAAAGACATGGAGCTGTTGGAGCAAGTCCAGAGGAGGGCCACGAAGATGATGAAGGGGCTGGAGCACCTCTCCTATGAAGAGGGCTTGTTCAGTCTGGTGAAGAGAAGGCTCTGGGGAGACCTAATTATGGCCTAACAATAGTTAAAGGGGACCTACATTAAAGTGGGAGAGGAGCTGTTCCTCGGGGAATGTAGCGATAGGACAAGGGGCAATGGCTTCAAGCTGAAAGAGGGCAGGATTAGGTTACACGTTCTGAAGAAATTCTTTACTATGAGGGCGGTGAGGCCCCTGGCACAGGCTGCTCAGAGAGGTTGTGGAAGCCCCATCTTTGGAGGTGTTTAAGGCCAGGTGAGATGGGGCTTTGGGCAACCTGGTCTAGTGAGGGTGTCCCTGGCTATATGTCAAGGGGGTTGGAACTAGATGATCTTTGAGGTCCTTTCCAACCCAAAGGATTCTCTGATTCTATGATTCTAAGAAAGACAATTATAAAGCAACTGAGGCCTTGCAATTGTGTGAAGTTAATGTTGGCTGCTGCGGCTTCATGAACCATCTAAGGCAGGCTAAACCAGTGCACCATATAGTCTGTTTTTCTCCAGTTGCCCATCCCCATGGTTCCTTCTCCCCTTTTCTCAACATGTCCTGCTTTGTACCAGCACAGCTACCTGTGTGCCCACCCAGGGAGCTAGAGTTGCCTGCATGGGTAGCTTTCACCTGGTTTGTGCCTCAGCCAAGGGCACAAGAGACCACATGGGATGCTTTCGCATGACTTGAGGAGGAAGGCTCCGGGGCAGGATCAGGGAGCAGCAGGGCTGGGGGGAGAGGCAGAGCCACTCCTTTCAGTGGCAGTCTCGGCCTGAAGTGCTCATGGGACTGCTGTGTCAGTTAATGCAATCATTTCCTGTTCTAAATTTAGTGAAAGTGGTAATGCCAGATATCGCTGTGTGGTAACTGCTAGCAAATTCCTCCCTTTTGAAATAATGAACACCAAATGTGCAGCCAGTTAGACACTTTTTGTTATATATTCGAAGTGTGTTGAGGGCTCAGTCACAGAAGCAGGCATGTTCTTAACAAGCCCATGGCGTTTATTGTCATGTCTTTTTTGGTGATGAATCTGTGTTGTATCTTTCTCAGAGCATAGTGCTTATGTCCCAGCACTTGATATGTAGGCTTTTTCCAGTGAAGATTCACTTTAGAAGGCACGAGACATCCCTTCAAGAAAGGTGTGCAAATAAACCCTTGCACACATGAGTGATTGGAAGAGGACTAAATTCCCAGTCTCATATCTATGGCATGTATGTACATCCCAAAGAAACAGTCACCCAATTGCAAACCCTGCAAAACACTCCTGGGTGCTCAGAAGTTTTGTGAACTGCATGAGAGGACTAAATCGGGAGGGACCTGCTGCCTGAATAGAACAAGGTTACCAATTCCTGGACATTCAAAAAAACCAGAACAAAAGGGTTTTGTCGTGGTTTTGTTTTGGTTTTCCTCTAAGACACTGTGTTTTTTTTTCACAGATGGTAGAAAAAGATGCTTTACAGTATCACAGGTTTTACCACATCTCTTTTCCCTTTACATATTTTTTCCTGTGAGAGAGCAGGATTTGAGAGTATTTTCATTCATCTGACTTCAGTGAAACAAAAGTGGAAGGAGAAAGTGCACGTTGTTCCTGGCTTCCTGTCTGAAGACATCTGGGCCTTTATTTGATTGCTTAAGTCGGTGGTTTCCAAAATGAAGTTACAAATCAGGGACGGCCTTAATAAGAAGTTGGAAAAAAATATATTGCTAGGTTAATAGATAGAATTGATAGATTTTAAAATTTAAATATTTCTGATACAAGCATGTGAAGATTACTGATAGTCTTAGTCTGTCTTTCAATTTATGAACACAGATGTAAGAAAGAAGTTCCTAGGAGACAATAGTTTCTTAGGAGCTATTGAAACTATTTTAATTAATTCACATTAAAATCACCTTTCTGTATATTAACCGTACCTTTCAGGGGTTTCTTTTCTTTAAACATCAGAACACCTGAGCAATGGCCAAGACCTTTTCCAAATAGAGACTATTTCCTCGAGCTTATTGTGTGTGGTGATGACCCGACTCCTGGTAATTCTGGTCTGTATCCAAAGAACTCTACCCCACTGTATTTGGGGATATTGCAATTCTGTGTGGATCTGTTTCTTGCCAAAGTAAGAAGGTTGGGAAACATCTGTAAAGCCTATTTTTATATATTTGAATCATCACATACTCCTGGGAAGGTAAAGAGCAACGTCAGTAATGTATTTTCTCATTCACAGCCCTGCCCATGCAGTATGTACACAAGAAATCAACAGCAGAAGGGATGAAAGACAAGGAGCCATTGGGATAAGAAAAACAGGTTAGGGCAAATCAGAGACATGGAGGCTAACTGAGATAAGAATGTTCTGGAGGAAACTTCCCCTTTATTCCCATGCCTCTAATCTACAAAGTACTGAATGTTGGGGAGCGGGGGTGGGGGAAGCGAGGGAGAAGCTAAGGTGGCCTACTGTTTTTTCCACAGACATCCACTGGCTGTTTAAATAGAAACACAGTACTGGGAAGCCACTCAGTCCTCTATGAGAAGAGGTATGCTTCCCAGATGAGGTAGTCAGTGTATGGATCGATGCTAAATGCCAGAAGACAGCAAGGTCCTTCTTCTGCAGACAGGCAAAAAGGTCTATGCTGAGGCATACTCATGCTCACAAAGTTTAAGGCCACCGTCTGATGTGCCAGGCTTGAACATACCCAGTAAGGGGACCTTTACTGTAGGTCTGGAACAGATACCAGAGTTTTATAAAACTCATGTCAAACTTCAGCATAAGGCTGCAATAATACCTCAGAGTCTTATGCAGAAGATCTATAGTCAATATAAATTGGCCTAGTTTTTTTCTCAGATAACGAGATCTTGATGACCTCCTTGTCTCCTAAATTAGAGTGTTTAACGAGTGAATTTTGGAAGCTTTCTTCTCAATAACTGATGACAATTCCAAGGGGTATTGTGAAACTAACTGGGGATCTGCACAAAATACAAGTTAGTTTATTTCCAATGTATTCCAATTATGACATCTTCTTGGCTCAGTGATATCTAATGGTGCCAAGATAACTTCGAACATTTTTTGAATAATTGCATGATTTCACAATAGTATGTAAAGTAATCTGATTTTTCTTGGACAACTGCCCAAGATTTTTCAAATAAAAGAATAATGACCTAACTGCAGATGTAATGTATGTTGCCTGCTTAGAAATTGTCTTCAAAACCTTGCTAAAACCCACCATCTTGAAGCAGTTACGGAGTTTTTAGGAGACTGGGGAACTTGTGTTACATAGAAGGTAAGTCCCCCTTTGTTAGTAAAATTCATTTTTCTAGTAACGATAGGTCCCCAGGTATTTCTATGATCACTCATGACTATTAGTCAAGGAAAAGGACTGTCAGCCTAATCCAGAGATGAAGCAGAACTGATTTTCACTGTAAGGCCAGAAATAATGTTGAATGAGCCATGTTCTTTTGCTGTTTTCACTTGGCAAACCATTTACTTTATCTTCTAAAATAAAATGGGCAAGGTAACCAGCATGGCAATTTTTGCAGGGGCAGCTAACAGCTCACCTACACACTGGTCCAACTATTCAGCTCCGTGTGCCTGATGTTAGGCATCAAAACAGAGGCAGATCTCTGAAATGGCAAGTGCCTGCTCTTGTCACTGACTTTCTCCCATCCAAAAAAGAGCCAAATTTTTTTTTGCATGGGAAAAAACCCAGAACCATATGTGGATGCCTAACTCTATTCTGTTACAGGAAGATGACTTTGGAAATTCTTCAAATTCGGAAGGCCAATGGTATCCTGGGCTCCATCAGAAGAGGGATGACCAGCAGGGACAGGGAGGTGATTGTCCCTCTCTACTCTGCCCTTGTGAGGCCCCATCTGGAGTTCCGTGTCCAGGTCTGGGACCCCCAATACAAGAAAGATGTGGAACTGTTGGAGAGGGTTCAGAGGAGGCCACGAAGATGATATTTACAAGATATATTTACAAGCATCAAATTAATGAGGACAGTGTAAAGAAAGCCTTAGGAAAAAAAGTAAGAAACTTTTTTCCCCTCTTTTAATCAATAAAAAAGTAAAGAGTGGTAAGGTCTGACCTACTGTTTCTGTAAGATGTGGTGCTCTGAAAGAATTGTTTCAGTCACCTAACTACATATGCTCATTGTTTAGTAAATCCATCCTCCTAAAATTCAAAGCATTTTTTTCAGAATCTTACTTTTGATGTGGTTTGTTATTTCAAAAAAATTGCCTCAGGATCAAAATGTTTAAAATTTTGTTCAGTCACAGTAATTGTATTTAATTTTTATCTAAATGCACCTTGACCTGTCCTCTACATTCAGTGCTTGGTTGTTCCCCTTGCAACAGCCCACCCAGCAACGCGTGGGACCCAGTGAGGCTGTGAGGCATGCAGACCTTTCCTGAGCTGCCCTTACATTTCTGAGTAGCCCAGAGGTTAGAAACCCCTGCCGTGTGTGAGTCCAGCCTGTACTTCCCCTCCCTGGCAGCGTCCAAGGCCAGGTTGGATGGGGCTTTGGGTAACCTGGTCTAGTGGAGGGTGTCCCTGCCCATGGCATGGGGGTTGGGACTAGATGGGCTTTGAGCTCCCTTCCAACCCTAATCAGTCTGGGATTCTATGATAATTCAGTATTAACAAAAATACCAACTGATGCAGAAGAAACTTGTCATAGAAGATTTAGGGTAGTTTCTCTTCTGTACGCTGCCAGCAGTTCCAACTGCAGAAGGGGCTACTAAGGCTGGTGGTGGTTCAGTAAAGGGTGATTATTTTACAGAATTTTAAATGACATCTTTGCTTCCTCTAATCTGCATTATTTCCCGTAATTCACATCTTGGTAAACTGAGAAGATTGTATAATTCCTTCTAGAAACATTACGTGTACGGCTTCTTTGTTCATCTCTGTCAAAGTTCACAAGAACATCCAAGCAGGAAAAGCATTTCATAGCTTATTAGAATTACATCGGTGAAGTGTTAGGGAAAGTGATTGTCTGATTTGGAAATCCAAAAATCCATGTGATTTAATGTAAGGGCTCAGCATGCCAGAGGGCTGGAATTCTGGGGTCTGCAGCTTTCTACTAAGAGAGTAGTTGCTAAAACGCTCTGCATTTTGATCAATCTCTTCCTAGCTGTTTATTTCCTAGCAAGTTACTAGCAGTAAATTTTTATAAGAAGAACTTTCCATTTCTAAAACTAAAGAAACTACTTTTGTAATATGATTAGGTTAAAGAAAGCATCCCATAATTACTGAAGGGAAATATATTCAGACACTTCGTAGTGTTTTCTGGTTACATCAGAATATGTAAATAAAAGTTGCGAGCGAGCATGAAAATATTGAAACAAAACTGTTGCAATACGAAGGAGAAACTATTACATGAGATCACAGACACTATAATTATCAAATCATATTTACAAGTTGAATGTGCCAACTTCAGTTCTTGTGTCCCTAAAGCTATTAAAATTTCTACGTCACAGGCACAGCTGCAAAAACCCAGCCCTTCATTGATTTCAGGAGAGAGTTTTCAGCTGGTCTGTTAAACTGGATATTCTACTCCAGACCTTTGGAAGTTAAATATATAGTCAATGTTCAACTTTAATAATGTTGACGAGTCTATTTCATTTGGAAAGATATGCACAAGAGAAATAGTATAAGAGCAGAACCTCTGGCATTTTTAGTGTTGGTGCATAAGTTTTTCCATTCTAAATCCTTACTGTGAGGCAGTTTTAGTATACTGTGACATTTGGCAGAGAAGGAGATTTATGAAAAAACCCACAAAAAACCTCCAGACACCTCCTCCTCCCCCCAAAGCCTAACATCTCCTTGTTGCAGGACACAGAAAAAGAAATGAAGTCTGTGGTTCCTATCTCCCTGCAGCTGATTGTCTCAAAAAAGAGCCCTGCTTTTAATATGTTATAAATGTCCCCGGCCTCTCGTGTGGGCTAAGATATTTCAGAGCTGGAGACAACAGAAAACAATAAAAGACAAGACTAATTATGGATTGCTTTTGTAAGAAGGGGTGACTTCATGTATTTGTAATGAATAAATGAATTGATTTATTCAACATGTATCCATGATTCGATGTGAATCAACATTTGATAAGGGCCCAGCGTCAGTGTATAATATCTGGGTTAAGAACATGTTTTGGAAAGGCCTGGGAGCCACGGAGGCCTCTGGGATGCCGCAGGGAGTGACAGAGCAGGGCTCGCCGCTGGGCCCAGCAGCTGCATCTCATTCCCTCTCACTTGGAGCAGGCAGCTGGTGCTTCTGCAAAAGCGAGCCCGAGGGTGTGGTGTCCCAGACCTTGGAAACCGTGTCCAGCCCATGCTCTCCCCCAACCAAATGAGGCCTTTTCAACACCTACTTAGCGTCAGCTGGAGCCCTCCCTGGTGGCCGCAGGGCCAGGATCCCATGCGCTCACCTCTGGGTCTGGGCCCGACTTCTCGCCAGGGATGGCTGGAAACTGTGCCTTAGCGTCCAGCCACATGGCCAGACGGGCCTGCTCGTGAACAGAGCCGAAAATGAGCACATAAAAAAGAACACAGTTGTCAAAGGAGTGGCTTGATCCTGTTGACTATGTGCTGTGTGATCACTGCTGCACCAACTTTGCAGTTTACAGCCACCACTGGGGTGAAGGGAAAAGAAGGAACCATCCTCATCATCTGCGGCATGACCACAGATAGGCTGGTGGGACAGGAAACTGAGCCCGAGGGGTTTCTTACCCAAGCTTTCCTAGCCTAACACAGACAACATCAGAGAAGAAACTCAGTGTATTTTGTCTGCATTAACTGCAAAAATCAATTTTTAAAAGTCCACTGAAACAAGCACCTCAAAAAGCATCAAGGGCATTTGTCTGTTGAAGAAATCCTAAGGCTAGATTTTTTGCTTTTAAACCTTTTTCTGTTATGCCCAAGTTATTATGTGGCATGGCACAGCTAACAGCTTGGCATAAACATATAAACAGTGACACATCCTGTAGTTAAATATACAGCAATAATAAATTACTGTATTAAAAACTTACTTGTAACAGAAAATCAACAATAACGCCCAAGCTCACTGCAGTCAAAGGTGTTTCAAATGCATCACAAGCTGACTGCTAGGATAACTGTTAAAACAAACAGCTCATGCCAAAACCCCTGAGGGAAAGACCTTGCTACAGATTAATTTTTTCTCTCTACCTAATCAGTCCAATATGGAACAGGACGGTGCAGGGAACTGTTGAATAAACAATTTCTTCCAGTGTTTCTTCAAGAGCGTAGGTAAATGTGACAGTTCAGAAAGAAATATTGTAGGGGACCCAGTACTCCAGCCTAAAAATACCCCAAGCCAACAACACATTTATTCCATTACAACAGACATTCAACTAACAACTTGAAAGAAATTAATTACCTCTCCTCTATGTTTTTAGGCCAACACAAGGAAATGAAAAGCTAACACACTGTAATGGAGTTGGGATACGTGAAATTGAATATCAGTCTGGTTCCAGGAGAACCCAAACACCATTCAGGCTTATGTACTTTTTAGGGCTGGCAGATTTCTTTTCCAAATATCTCTGGAAAAGGGGTGGGAAATCTTTTCATCTTGGGTAGGCCACCCAGTAACATATATATATATAGCTTTGTGCTATCATTGGTCTTATCATATGACCTTAGCCTATATCTTTGCTGGTTTTGCTTGCCTTTAATGCTTTCTTATCTTGAGTTATAACTCAGGTGTTCTCCTGGGGCAGTTCTCATTCTCTGGACAGTATCGCTGACTCCTGTTAAGCTGTACTTAAACGAAGATCGGTGGCCATCACCTGATACTTTAGCTGATGCTTGAGCTGGGGATGCTGTTGACCCCAGCAGATTTTAGGCAGGTCACCTGCACTCCTGATCAGATCAAGATGAAGGTTTCTCCCTGACTGGAATTAGTCACACTCCTATTAAGCTAATTCAAGTGAATTGAGACAACTACGGGACACCCATTCCAGCCATGAGGTTATGGTGCTTATGAAGCTCATCAGGCTGGGTTTGTTGCAAAAAGATCTTCCTGCCTGTGAATAATTCACTATGATCACTGTAAACATATTTTGATATCATTAAGTTTGTGTCAAAGACTTTAGGAAATACGTTTCAGTTTGTTCTTCTTTTTCTTTTTTTTTCTTTTTTTTTCCCAAAGAGTATTTCATTTGACTATTGGCTCTTCACTGTTAATGGTATGTGATTAGTCATGTATGTCTGATAACATTTTCCAGTGGACTTCTCAGATGCCTGAGAGCTTTAAAAAAGGAGACAAAGGAAGGATGATTGACAAATACTGATTAACTGACAAAAGCAGAGTTCTTGAAGGAGTTTCTTATTGCTGTATATTAGATTATGTTAGAACATGCACCCTGTAAAAGAAGACAGTACGTGTGTACCGGAGTATATCTAAAGTTACATTCCACTGTAAAAGAAGTTGAACTTACAGCTGAAGTTACTTAATATGTTCATCATTTTACTTCAGGTATAAACTGGATGGTGTATGTTTTATAACGCACCAATACCCACGGTCTTTGTCTTTCCATCTGAGTGTGCACAGCCAGTTTGGGTGTTCCCAGTTGCAACTCAATGGTTTGCTCATGTTGATTACATAATGACACATATTTCCAAGGCTGTGGTTGGATGCAGGTGCTAAGATCAAGTTGTTGGTGTTTCGATTCTCAGGAGGATCTTCAGAAAACGAAGCATCTGCGATTACATTTATAATTCAAAATCATGCGATGAGATCATCATGGGTCCCTTTGTTTTCATAATAACAGCATGTGAGATTTTAAAGCTTGTAGATCATATACTGGAAAAAGCGTTTAACAGGAAACATACCAAGGTAAAGTGCCCTGAACATTTGTGAGGCACTTATTTTTAAGTGCTTGGATGTACTTTTAAAGTCCCCTCATCTCTTTTTTTTGAGGGTAGCTTTCTTCACTGACTGTTTCCAAAACTTTTCAGAGAAGGTATGCAAACCGTACTGCAAACAAAGGCAATACCTAAAACTATGCCCTAATGTAAGAATCTTCATTTCTAAGTGAAGGTGTGAAAAATCTGTAACCACTTTACTATTCTGTAATAAAAATCACCTTTTATTTGCATTGGTGTCTTTTTTTTTCTTATTAAGGAAGTGGCGGTTTGTACACAGTGCTGTTTGCTCTACATGACACAAGTGGAAATAATAAGCTAGTGGCTAAATATTGACTTGTTACATTCTTCCTCTATATGCTATTCACCAAGTCATGCGACTTGCAGTTTTACATAGGAAGAAGATCAATGATTAACCGCAGGTTACATCAAATTCCCTGGACAATCCCATAGAGATTTCAGAAAATTTTTATTAGGGGTGGGTACACATAGAAATATTATTTCCTCTTCTTTTAGGTGAATTCCTTCTGTGTCCAACATACTGTTTCCTTTTTTTTTTTTTTTTTTATTTTTCCTGTTCTACAGTATTTGGTAGATATTGGAAGAGAAAAAAATAGGTAGTCTGTGCGTCACAACTTCAAAAACACCCCCAAAATCTTTTTAAAAGTAGAAATGCTTTATCACAAAGGCAATTTTTTTTTCAATCAAAATAATTAAGTGTTTAGGCTTGCAGTGTCCTGGAAGATTTCTGATTTCCTTAAGGATGGCAAATGTTTTCCAAAAGATGCTTTGCTCATCCATACTATTTTCTATGAAAAACAAATGAGCAAACAACAGTTTACTGAAACTTTCATGCCTTAGAGGGTAAGGAGCTGACAGGGGGAAAGGTGTGCCTCTGCAGTATGACTCACTGTGCAGGGACTCCTGTGTGTCTAGCGTCAGTCACCAGGATTGAGTTTCTGTATGCAGAGGAGGGTTCTGCCACGAACCACAACACTGGGAGGCATGGTGGTGGTGAGGGCAAAGAAACAATGACTGAAACACGTCTTAGGATAACTCCGAGAGAAATGGGCGTGCAGCACAGGCAGGTAACAGTGTTGCAAAGAACCAAGCAGGGATTTACTCCTCTCCATGGTGCGCCAGCTGGGTCTGCTCTGCCACTCGGTTGGGTGGAAAAACTGAACGTGTTCCACATCATGAGGAGGGGAAAAGGTGTTTGCTGAGCCAGAAAGGAATATACAGAATTAGTACCACCAAAAAATGTCAGCCCTGCAGAGCTTCTTGAGGAGCCTGGCACATCCTTCCCTGAGCACATCCTCACAGGGCCTTTATTTGCCATTAAGGTTGTGCAGTCCAAAATGTTGTCACTGTGCGTCTTTCAGATATCTGAGCACAGTGTCAGACACTTCATTGTCTGCTGACCACTGTCCCTTAGTGGATTGAGGAGCAAATCATCATCATCATCATCTTCTTTTTGATGGACTGATGTGTGAGAGAGCAGAAACTTGACTTGCCCCATCTCCTGGTCTGGGTGCATGCTTCACTCACTGATGTACATATATCCCTTTATACTGCTATACTGCACTGTGTAATCCACACATTTCTTCTGGAACCCAACTAACCTCTTATTCTCTTAAATGTGACCTCATTTGTAGGTCAAGACAAAATATACAGCAGCAGAATCATTTACTGGCTTTACAGGCCTTTACAATATGAAAATGAACCATGATTCATATGCTTTTGTTCATGCACATACACATTTCAATATACTGTGCTAAACCACCACTGATCTTACCCTGAAAGTGATTGCTCCACATCTGCTTTCATCGCAGCAGAGTCTGTGCCACAACTGCAGATGAACTAGTGATGGCAAAGGCGAGGCTGAAGTGAGTATATTGCTTTCTCAGTGTTTTCTACATTATATATTCTGTCGCATCACTCCCAGGAAAGGAAGAATGCTAAAAATACCTGGAGTTAAAAATAATACGTGACATATATAAATTCTAATTATTTTAGAGACCACAGGAAGAAAGCAGGAAGTCACAGACTGTTATGCAGAGTTCTAGATACTTATCTGGTAGATTCACTGAGTCCAAGAATTAATGGACTTAAAAGATAGCTCATCGCTTCCATGTCATTGTTAGCGTGGAGTTATTTCTTGCACTGCTTTTTTCAGTGCTCTAATCTACTCCTATATTAATATTTTCTATTTATACTTATTTTCCTTAAGTGCATTACATTGATTTTGCATTTCAGCATACCTCAAAGGCTCCTATTATCAGTAGGGTATAATCTCAGCATGTAAAAAAAAATCCCCATTGTCGAGAGTTGAGAAATTACAAAGTAATTCCACAAAATGTCATGAAGAATTCTAGATATCCAGTGGAGAGATTCACTGAGTCAGAATTATTAACGCATTAATGCACCTGTTAACTTTATGAGTGTGAGTAGTCTCCCTGGATATAATGAGAATGTTCATCTTGGGTCTAGAAAGTGTTAGTGTTGAAAATATCTAATGGTTTATATTCTTTGCTAATCTCTCTTGTTCAGCAGCATCCCGAAATGGAAAATGTATACAGGTAAACAGTGAAGACATGATGCTTTAATTCAGCTTCAGTGCTGCATTCTAAAGAGTAGAAAAAGAAAACAAAACCAAACCAACAAACCAAAACACAAAACTAAAAAAAAAAAGTAAAAAATAAAAACAGAAAGAAATTTTCCTTTCCCACACAGAGAGAAATTCACCCTGAGCAGAAAGCTAGCACAAAATTTGTGTGCTCCTTGAATTCAATTTAGATAAATGAGTCAACTACTTAAATGGAGTGTAATATTGAGGATTTCAATTCTAAGGCAAACAACATGCGGACTTTTCTAGTCTTTCAGGTCACAGTGTAGATCATCTCATTGCATGGAGTCTTAAATCACAGAAAACATCTCCCCTTCCGGCGATCTACAGTCTCCTCTGAAATATCTGCACTTTCATGTTATGAAACTGCTGCCATGAATTCACTATTAAGCTCCAATTCTAACAACTGAATTTCTCTTATCAGTAGCATTCTTCCACAATGTTTGTAGCTTAATTATCAAGATATGCACTCTATGTAATGCTTTAATGTTTGCATTGGATTATTCCTAAAACCATTTACAGATTACTCACTGATTAGTAAATTTCCAGAGAGACAAACAATCATAGGAAAATATCTGCATGTCCACCCTGAAATTCTGCACTCAGGAAAATCTTGAATTTTCAACAGTGCTTTGCAAAATGGCTCCTAAAATGCTCCTAAAGCTTCCTATTGACAGCTCCAGCTCTCATGGAGGTTTTATTCTGTCACTGTGCTATTCTAAATAGAAAGCACCATAGTTTGTAAAGACTAAATTTATAATTTTAATTCACGTTAGATCTGCATATCTTTTTTTTTGGCTGAAAGAGTCATGTTCCTAATCTCACAGTGACTATTTGAATACCTGAGCTGATTTCCTGCAATACCTAACTTAGTATAATTACACAACTTATTTGTAGCTGATGTACAATGCACCAGATTTAGCCAATGAAAAATAGGCTTGACACTTGCTGGAGTTTGGTTAGTCTCTAATTTCCAATGCTGTTTTAGCTTCCCCATGGATAAAATTTGATTTTCCTTTGTTCTTCTGTATCTGAGCAAAAAAGAAGTGTCCCACAGAAATCTCTGAAGTAATTCATGCTTTCTTGTAAAGAATAAGAGGCTCAGTCTATCAGAAAGGTGAATTTCACTTCATCATTCTTATTGTAACTACCTGCAGAAGAGGAACAAGGCAGAAGGAGAAGCGTGCTGTTTGCTTACCCAGGGAATAAGGGCACCCTTGAATGACTTACTCTCTGGGTAAAATTTATGCTTGGAAAGATTATTTCATCTTCTTTGACATACCACCATCCCTGGCATGAGCATCTGTTGTAGGAGCTGGCAGTGGAATTCTTGAAGGTGTGCATTTCTGCTGAAAATGTTTAAATTATTTGGGAATGGAGCAGAGGAAGAGCAGTAGAGAGGTAAACTCAGCGACTTCTCATTACTTATTCCCCTTTCCTTCGGTCCAAGTCCCTGTGAACAATGAAAGGGATATCCCATCTTCCTGGGAGGACTTCCCATCTCCTTCAGCTGGCCTTCTTGGAGAAATCTCCAAAGTCTGGCGAAGGTATGTGTGCTTAGAGGTCACAGGTGAACCTCCTTGCACCCAGGATATATTTAAGCATTGATGCCTCTTCTTAAAAACTGGAATATAAAACCAGTGTCCCCAGAATAATGTATATTATTCTCACCTTTCTCTAAAGTCCTAAACACAGACACATGAATGAATGTGTGTTTGACGATTTTTTAAAAGGTTGGCATGTTCATTCTCTTACTTTGCTCTGGTTTTAAAGACTAGATTAAAAAAAAAAACAACAATGCAAAACAAATGCAGGATAAGTAGCATTTACAAGACAACTGGAAAAAATCTGATAAATGCTAATAGGTCGGTGGACTCATTGTTGGAAACATACAGTCTACCATTTGGTCAATAGCCACTGCAACTTAGTTTTAGCAATTGGACCTTTAAATCAATAGCTCCTTTTTAATAGTTAATGCCCTCATACCATTAGCCTGTTCTTGTATCTTTTTTGATTGCTAATCAAAGCTATTGGCAATGACCTTGAAAGTTTTCTAGGTTTTTAGTGGCTCAGGTTTCCTTTAATTTAGCAAGCATGGGAAGAGCTTTCTGTTGATTTAAAATTTACCTACATTTGAAGAACTTTGATTGCACTTTATCATTTCACCAGAAAGCAATACAAGGTCTAAATGAGACTGCTTTGGACGTTTCCATTTTCATTGCACCTAGTAGCCAGACACAATTAAAGTGACTTCCTATATATATCTAATTATGTGTTATGACTGCAGGATAACAGTAAAGAAATCTGGTCTTCCATTGTAATTATCCAGAGAAGCCACTGTCAGTTTGGGTAACCAGTTTGGGTTTGCAGTATGTTTGCAAGGATATTTGGGCTATTTTCTCATTCCATGTTTATTGTGTAGCTGTGGTGGAAGGTATTCACATTCAGTGATGAGTTTTTCTGTGTTTTGTTGAGTCTGGAACATACTGTAAGCTTAAAAATTCTTACTGCTAGTAGAGTTACTAGCATAGTTAACTGTAGTAGAGTTACTAGCTCTACTAGCTAGTATAGTTACTGTATAGTTAACTATCTCAAGCATTTCTCTGTGTATGGAGGACAGTATGCAATCCTGCTGTTCTCTGTGACAAAGGCACACAGCATCTCATTATTTAAATTAGGCAGGTAAGAATAAGGAACAAGGTTTCCAGAAATGAAATCACACAGCAATTAAATAAGCATCGATCCAACCCTGTTTTTTCACACAAACTGCTAATGGTGTTTTAGCAATTACCTTATCAGTTGCGACTGGCCCAGCAGTGATTTACATAATTCTGTCTGCGTAGTTAGACTGGTGTTAGATTATATCCGTTGAAATGAACATAGGTGTATTAAATAGCTCATTTACTTATCAATGAGTCACAGGAAATACTTAAACCAGGTTGCTTACTACCTGTTACTTTGTACTAGCAAATCCTTTGTACTAAAAGTTACCAGAAAAAGTAGGATTTGATCCAAAGCTTGTTGAAGTCACACGTCTTTCCACTACCTGCGACCTTTTATGGACACACATATGATATTTTAAAAACAGGGATGGCGTCTTCTCTAATTTCTCCTGTCCACAATAACTCCTGCAGTTTTTTTCTAGTGTGCATCTCTCAGTGAAGTTAATTAGATCCCTACCCAGAGCTAGGCTGAGAGCTCAGGTAAGCGTGGTATTATCTTCCCCCACTGTGCTCAGGGCTGCATCTGCACAAGTGAGGTCCAGAGGGTTCTTTCAAAGCAGGCTGGGCTGGAGGCAAGCTTGGCAGATTTCCCAGTGTCAGACAGCACTTTAGCAAGGCGCTGAACAGATCCGAGGGACACGTAGGTGCTGTTTGCTTAGAGCAGAATTGCATGTGCTCTGTGGCAAAGCATCTGAGAAGCCTGGAAGTTGAATGGCAAGGTCGTGACCTTGTCTGGCAAACCACTGTTTCTATGACTGACATATGTGACATATTCCTTGCCCAAAGACTTACAGAAGCATCATTAGCAACACTTTTCACAGCCCAGAGCCAACGACAAAGCTGCCCACAAAAGCTAATGAAGAGGTTGACAAGGAAGCAACTGTGCAACAAATTCCATCACATATACACTGGAATAAAAAATGATATTATATGCATCTGGACAATCCTTTTCACATAGAGATCTCAAGATGCTTCCCACACGTGGGTAAATATTTTCTTGCTCTGTGGGCAAGTGAGAAAATTAATGGCAAAATGATGGCTTCCCACAACTGAGCAGTAAACCTAAGGAAAATTATGCTCACCTGCCTTTAAAGGAAGCCTTACTGCAAACTGAATGCCAGTTATTTCTGTTATTTCTTTGATGTATTGCTTGTTTTTCACAAATAAGCACTGATCAACACTAACAAAGGAAGCCTCACTGAAGTTACTTGTGCAAGAAAACCCCAGAAAGACTTGTATATTACTGCCCTTTAACAAGAAGATCGTTTCTGTTCCCCCAAGAGTCTATTTTTTATCTCCTCCTGCAAAAGGAAGCTTCTTCCGTTATGAAGCCTATGCTATAAATGAATTTCTGGTAAACTTGTCTTTTTTAGAGGTACATAGGTACATTCTAAAATCAGTGGCACCCTACAAATTCTGTCTAGTGAATCCTGTGAGTTAACCTTGAACAAGTAAAATAATGAATATTTTTGTAGCACGGATCATGCTCTGTATCACCACAGTCTGGTAATTAACATCACTATCATAGTATTGAAAGGACTAAGAAATTGCAGGGGTTTATTATATGATTCAAATGGCAAAGAAATGTCAGAAGGGTCTGATTACTGAGTGCTCAGCATTTCTTGGACATCAGGTTTTGTTTAGATATGTCTTATCACAAAGTATTACAAATTTCAACTCTGCCTTGAAAATATTGGCTGATCTTTGTAGATGCACCAGTCAATGGCTCAGTTGAGTTAGGTTAGGTTTCTTTACTGTTGAGATGTGCAAAAGGTGTGCTGAAGTCTTAATTTCTGCTGACTGCATTCTAAATACGTACAAAGGAGCATATGCAGTTCTAAGGACTGTTGCTGGGGTTGCCACTGGTTTGTACTTTAAAAAAAAAACCCAGAATATAGAGATAATGGTGACACTGGGCCAGGTCTGAAAAATTGGAGCTATTCTTATTTACATAAGTTCATTTATGTACTTAGAACCAATATACATCATTCTCTTCTGGAATGAGGTACCAACCTCTTGAGTATGATGTTACTCTAGGACTTCCATGTTCAGATAATTAGACATTTTGGTTATATTTTATTTTAACATTGATTTTATAACAAAGAGAGAGTAAGAGATGGAGTAGTCATATGTTCTAGATTGTTACGAGCACCATACCAGAGGTTATATAAACCAGGGGGTTTTATATTATAAAAATAAACATGACTATCTGTTTAATGCTTAACAACATGTTGCCATAAATTTCCATTTTTTTGGACCATTTAGTAGTTCTATATACACAAAACTTTACAATAACACAGTAACTATGCCCTAAAATATTCATGTTCTTCTCATGCCTTGGTGTCTCTAGAAACTGCCATGAGATACACACACCAGAGGCAGTTTTAAGGCTGCAGAAGCACAGAAGTTCCCATGTATCCCTGCCACAGAGTGAACAAGGGACTGGAGGAGGGTAGAGTACACAGACAGCAAAGCAAGTCGCCATATAGCTAGGCCACAGGGGAAGAAACAGCTTTTGAGGGCTCCTGCGACTCTGACTGTGAATCACAGTAAAAAACAGGCTTACACATCCAAACACCAACTCAGCTTCTCTGTATATTGCTGAAGAGCACAGGTCGATAGGCTCATCTTCTCAGAAGGCAGCTCCAGTTCCTAGAAACAGCCCAGCGAGGAGCAGAAGGGACATGCTATTTCTATTACAGAATTGCCTCGTGCTCCTGGGATGCTTCGTTCTAAGTACGGGCCAGTCCTAAGGAAGAAGCCAAAGACAGAAATGTCAATGCTCTTAATTATAAGATGACAGCAGAATCAAATTTATACCTTTAGCTCATCTGTTGAATTTCAGCACCAGCATTCACCCCCCTGATGGTGCCAGTGGAGTTTTATTTTGACTCTTGAAGCTGTCTTTCGCTTCAGATGTTCTAGGGGAGAGGAACATAATATTTCTGACAATTGCTGTTTAGAAATAATATGTCTGAGCTACCTCAGATTTCAGCTACATTTGGATCCAGATCAGGATCATGTAACTTAGATTCATCTCTGTTATCAATTAAGTCCTTGGGGGAATACTGATAAAGCGAGTATTAAGGTTGCACTGAGTACAACAGCTTGTGATAGTCTGAATAACCTTTGCCCGGCTGTCCCAGTTTCAGCTGGGATGGAGTTAATTGTCTTTTAGTAGCTGGTTTAGCTCAGTGTTTTGGATTTAGGATGACAATCATGTTGGTAACACACGGATGTTTTTTGTTGTTGCTGAGTAGTTGTAGTGTCTGCACTGAGTCAAAGACTTTTCAGCTTCTCACGCCCTGCCAGGTGCACCAAATGCTGGGAGAGCACAAGGAGCTAGGACAGCTGGCCCAGGCTGGCCAAAGAGATATTCCCTAACATAAAGTGTCACACCCCCAGTGGAAATGGGGAAGCCAGCCAGGAGACAGATTCGCTGCTTGGAAACAGACTGGGCATCGGGTTGATTTTTCTTTTTCCTTTTGCATGTGGTGAGCAATTGCATTTGTGTATCACTTGTATTGTTGTTATTATCATTATCGACCTTATTGTTGTCGTTATTATTATTACTATTACTATTTTTTTATCCTGTTAAACTCTGTTTACCTCAACCCATGAATTATTTTTTCCATTTTCCTCCCCATGCTCTTGGGAGTGGAGTGGTAAGTGAGAGGCTGTGGGGTGCTCAGTTACTGGTTGGGGTTAAATATGACGCTGGCCTTCTTGTGGGAAGGCACTGTGATAATGTGTTTAACTATGTGCTCTCAGCTTTCTAAACACAGGTCTCCCATGTACAATTTTCTGGTATATATTACTGTGCTTCAAAAATATTAATTTGGGTTTTTAAAGTGTCCCTTTGTGGTAATAGATGCTATTATAGTCATTGTAGGTTTACATAGATGAGTAATCAAAAAGAAACCTGTCCTATATACTCAAGAGTGATTGGAGTTGATCTGCCCTGGTACTTCGTAACATACCTGTTTAGAATTCCTGATATTTCCTTGCATAATAGCTGACAAGTATTAGTATGCAATATATTTATCCTGCAGCCATGCAAGAAAAGTAATGATACATAGTTTTTTAAGTGTTAGAACAACATCATGGACCAACAGCTATATTCCTATTGTAGTGTTGGAGAGGTTTGAGTCACTGGCTTTTTCAGCACTGCCTCAAAATTCCATGTAGGTGTATGAATTTTATGAGGGTTCAGGAAGGTTAGATCAAGTACCTGGAAGAGAAATCCACCCTGGGTGTTACTAAATAAGCCATGAGGAAAATAATGTGATTTTAAGAGATTTCAAGTCTCAGAAAATCAATGCAAATTTGAGATGCAAGTAAAGGATAGGAGAGTGTTGGAGCAGGAGAGAAAAGGGAGTTTGTTTTAAGTTATTCTTCAAACGGTCTATTTCTGGCTCTTGAGTGAGATGATAGTAAACTGAGCCACATAGCCCATAAACTGAACTAGAACTTCCACTCTTATGGAAGCTGCCATACAGCAGTGTAAAACATATTTTCTCCTCTGCAATTCCCTGACTCAAAGCATAGTCCCCTTCATGTCAAAGCTCATCAGTTTTGCTTCCACTGGGAAATGGGCGGAAGGATAAATAGGTCTGGGTCATGCCTGACCAGATGCAGTTATAGGAATCCAAGAGATACAAGGGTTACATGAGCAAGAGAAGTGCCTGGGCACTAACGGGGAGACCAATTTGCCTCCAAGGGTGGTAGCATCACGAGGAAGCAATTGTTTGCCTGCCTGTGGTCCCCTTTATGTCAGACTAAGGAGATCCCGAATAAAAAAATGATGGAGAAGCTTACTGGGTCTTTGGCAGCTAGAGCACAGAAGTGCAATATCTAGTCTGTGCCTTAGTTATCAGACTGGCAGCAACCCAGAAGTGTTCCCTCTGCGTGCCATCAGACTGCCTACCTGATGCTCTCCCTCAGCCGTCCTGTACTTCAAACAGATGAAGCGCACTCTTGCGCTCTTTACGTCACCTTTGTCTTTTGTAAGCCTTTTCAGCTGCATGGTTGGCTTGGTTGTGATGAATGAACGCCCTTATTTGCATCTTTGGTTAACTTGGCATGCATTAAAGGTGATTTTGAGATGACTGAATAACAACAAAGCATTCCTTACCCAAACACACAGCGAAAATACAAACTGCAGCACCTTAACAGCACTGTAATAGGCATCTCCTGTGTGTCAAAGAATAACAGGGTGTTCTTCACAGGGGCCAGGACAGGAAGATGTGCCTTGTGATCATTGGGTAACAGGGAAGGCTCTCTGCCAGGCAGGATGACACTGAGCCATGGCTGATTCCAGAAAGCAATCAAGCAATCTCCTTCAGTGGCATTGCTGAGACAGGATTCATGCCTGTTTCTAATTAATGGAGACCATTAGCAGTAAAAGTTACAGTGTTATAAAGACACCGTGTTTCATGGAGGGCAAGGAGTGACGTGTGGGTTTTGCTTATTTCTGGGGTTTTTTTAACTTGGATATTACAAATCAGGGGTGGAGTGACAGGAGATTTCAAGCAAGAGTGTTTCTGGAGGCTGGGCTGCAGTTTCATGCTAACTGAAAAAAAATTCAGTGTAGAAACCACTGATAGTGGTATGGGAAAGCCTTTCCCCAGAGAGGAGTTTTTAACCTATTTCTATTTGCATTTGAAATTCAGTATATACCTGAGTGTTTAGATCTTTTGGGAAGAGTTTCAGGAAATGAAAAACTATATTAATTCTGTATTTTTAGGATTACACGTAGAGCAAGGTTACTCCCCAAAGAGCAGTCCTGTTCTGGAAAAATGAGGGATACTACTGAAGCTTAAGTACAACTGCCCTTTGCTGAGATGACTGGGAAAGATGCTGAAGAAGAAGGGAGCTAAAAGAAAGGGAAAAACAGCCTGAAGGGTTACAGAGAACTGAAGGAAGAGGGTCTTCATGGCCATGATATGAGAGTTTAGTGACCTCAAGACCCAGAGCATCATTTGACTTTGAAAGACTCTGCCTTGAGGCTTCTACAAGGATGGTTTGTTTTAAGGCATATCTTGTGGACTTTGAAAGTTCATTGAAGAGCATAAAGTAGCAAAAGACCACTGCATGTCTTCTTCACTAATCAAGCTAGAAAGTAACGTTCTGTTCTTGACAGCCTCATCAAGGATGAGCTTCAGATTACAGCCAGCCTAAATAAGCTTTGCTTTAAAAGTTTCGAACCTAGACTTTCAAGGAAAGGAAGACTTATTTATCCATGGATACGGTTGAACTTCTGGAAAACCTGTGGTTAGATAAACCACAGACTTTAAAAATTTTACCCCCAACAGGTTCACTTTTGTTAGCATTAAATATGTGATTGTAAACAGGCATTGCGAAGCTAGGCTGTGAAGTAAGGATTGCAGACCTCAGCGCTGCTTTCATTATGCTTTGATGCTTTATACCACTTCTTATTTACCCTGCAGCCACAGAACTGCAGTAAGAGATATCCCAGCACTATATCCCACTGCTCTCAGTCTGTGAAAAACAACAGAGTAGCATTTAGTTGCTTATTGTGAATGCTGAGATGGTTAAGTGGAGCAGTCTGAGGCCCTTAAAAGAAGGATGTCACAAGACATCTGCTGTACTGGTATTATTATTGTTGACATTAAAAATGTGCTTGGATACTACAGCAATGGGCTCTACAGAACATGCTCCAGAAAAAGGAAGAAACTAAATATTTGCACATGCTGGAAAGAGAGTGAGTCAGCATTTGACTGGGAACGTTAATCAAAACTTAACAATGAGCTACATTGTGATGGGTCTTGCTTTCTCCTCTAATGAAGTTTTAAGGAATGGGTTTAACTGGAAATTATTTTGCACAAAAGAAACACAATAATTATTTATTTTTTTTAAATGGGGGTATATTCAAAGGACCAGAAGGAAACACGTTCTCACTCACTCTGGAGACCTCATTTGGATGCATGTAGGCTATGGAGGGAGGTTAATTGGCTAAAAAGACTCCTTCCTGGAAAACCACTGCTGTCCGGACAAAAGAAAAGAAGGCAGTGAGTGGAATTAGGGAGGGACAAGGCAGAAGAAATATTTCTTAAACCATTCCCAGAGCTTAGAATAGTCAAACAACTCAGTTCTCCCATTTGTCTCGGTTATCCAGATAGTCATTTTGATACCCTGCCACATTACACATGCAGGCTAGTAAAATGAATACATCCTGTTCATAAGATAAAGCCATCAAGCACACAGTTGTGTGTCTAAAACCCAGATAAACAGCATTGTTCAAAAATTAGCCAATGTCAGGGATTATGTGTTCTTCTGTATCTGTAGCATTCTGGAAGAAGTCCAGACCTGTCAACATGTAAATGATTCAATAACCATGGCAAAAACGTTTGGGTCCAACCCGTCCTTAATGAAGATGGAAAACCACGGATATTCCCACACACTATGCAGCATGGTCAGTTTGCATGTGTTTTGATCCAGAAAACGTGAATTGTTATTGAGAAAACCATTAGCAAATGTTTGCTAAAGAAGAGAGAACCTTGTTAAAGTTTTTAACTGGGTGTTCACTGGAAATTTCTGGACCATGATTTCAAATAGATATACGATACCTGAAATACTTGATAAAAGCAGGAAAACTGATTTATGGAACGGTTTTATAGGCTACAATTATTTAGCTAACAACATATGAAAGATTTGAAGACCAAATCTGCTATCTGAGCATGTTTTCTGAAACAGGTTTTTGCATATTCCAGGTAGAGGAAGAAATCAAAGTGTTCAAAGATGCTTCTTAGAATTTTAGAAAGTTGAATAACGTCCGTATTCACAGCTGAAATGTGGTGAGCATCACTGCCTAGCTTGAATTGTCCTGGCTTTATTAGAAACCAGAGTAACTGCAAGCCAACTGCAAAATGTGGAAGACCCCAGAGGGAAGGTCCATAAAACTCAGCCCTTGCTTCACTTACTGAAGCCAGACTACTTTGAGACTATAATTGGACCCTTCCATAGAGTTGAATCTTTGAGTTATTTTTGTTGATAGTCCATCATATAGTGCAAGTACAGGCAGCCACCAGTTTCTTCCATGGCTTGCAGCATAAGGAATATAGGCCTGGATAGAATATTTTTAATAAATTTTTTTTTTGCTAAAAATGAAATGTTTCACAGGGACATACCTGGTTTTGACACAATCCTCAGAGTCAACACAGGAAGTTTTCTCCAAAGCTATCAGAACACTGCTTTTCAAGTTGTATTCACAGCAGCCCCCTCTGCAGAGATCTCTCTGCTCTTCATATCAGAACAGGTATTTTGGTGCTGTCATACTTTCTCAAAAATTTTTGAAAGGTTTTGGGCAGCACCAGGGATTATTTTAGCACAGATCACTCGCTCACTTTAGGTTTTGTATGAAGTCCCCACCACAGTAACTAGAGAGGTTGCCCAATAAGGAATTATTCTGCAGGGAAAGGTGATGCCTGGTAGTGTCTGGAATGCTTGGCTAAAATTTGCAAGTTCATTTAATATAATGTTTTAAATGTAGTGATATAAAGGGGGTGGGGAGGGGGGAGGAAAAAAAAAAAAGCATTAAAAACCTGTTTTATCATCATACGGACCCGTGCAGGCCCCCAAACTGTGTTACTGATAAGGTTTGTACCTTCAGATCTACAGTAGAGAGTTTTATTTCCAGAACAAGCAAAATAGTAGGCAACAGTAAAATGTTATTATCCTCCCTGAGGGGCAATCACTAGAAAAAGACGAGAGTCCAGGATATTCTGCCAGCGGGTCGCACAGCAGAGGACTGTAGAGTTAGGCCTGACTCATGCCTTTGGCCCCACCCTGTTTGTTCCACTTGCCCCTGTGCAATCATCTCGCTGCTTTTACTACCATACTATCAGCTCTCCAGCCAAGACATCAGTGAGACAATTTTCCTCCTTTCTGCAAACATCCCCCATTCCCTAATTTGCAAATATGGTGCCTTAGGAGCCCTTGGTGCTACAGAAGATCTCTTCAGTCCTAAAATCTGCTTGGTCATGGCACACCTGAAGCTGTATTACACACATACAGAGTTTGTGAATGGCCTGTGTTCAGTGCAGATGATATTCCTGAATGATATGCCTACCCTACACCTGTGTTTCCATTGAGGATCCATGAACTCTTGCCATGGTGTCAGAGTTAAGTGAAGGAAATAGGTAACCTTACTGTTACTGCTCTCAAATCCTCTCAAACAAAACACATGTATATCTAAACTCATCTGTTGGGAAGCTCAGTGCTAGCAATATAATGTACTCCTTCAACATCAATTCTCAGGTTTCACCTGAAAATTCAACCATTTCACCTGAAAATTTATCCACAAAGTTTAATTTTAGAAAAAGATCTACCATGAAAAATTGCATTTCAACCTCTTAAAGAAAGAGTCTGAGTAAGAATAGGAATATAGAAATTAAAACATTAGGAAATACTGACTCACCTTCGGTACAGTCCTACATCTGTCTTCTCCTAAACTATGCAATCAGAATCAGAAGCTTGCTTTTCCATATGTCTTCCCTTTCCATATTCAAAATATGCTAATTGCCTACTATGCCTAAAATGTGTCTCTCTTAGTCAAACTAAATACCATGCTTGGGACAGGTTCTTTCCACAGCTTAAAATTCCACGCTCTACATTTGTGAAGAATCATTAGTTCCTCGTATAGCATGAGCAATTGCATTTGTAGCCTGTGCATGATCATAGTACCATCATCAAAATCGGATCTAAACTGACCCCACAGACATTAGTGTAAGCTACCGAGGCATCTGGTGCTATACCACTCAGAACAACATCAGACCTAGATGTATTAGTTTTAGTTTATCTGGAATGACCCGTGTCTTTCTTTAAATTAATCAATTAATTAAAGTCCAAGTAAAGTGTTTTATCTGAATTAATCCAATGAAATGTCAGTGTTGGTGCCTTCTAGTTAACAAGAAATACATGGTCTTATAGTTAAAAATTAATTGCGATGAAACAAACTAGGAAATAAATATTTGGAAAATAATTCATACTTCCAGTATTCATTTTGTGTCCTTTGGAAACTGCAAGTATGTGGTAATGATGTAAAGTAAAGACAGATCCATCCTATATTCCTGGAATGCTTTATCACTATATAACACTTTAACAAATACTTCATTATATTAAGAGGATTTTTTGCCCTGCTGCCTCTCTTTCACAGTCTAGCCAAAATTAAAATCTTAGGAAGGAAATACAGGGCTCAGAGAGTGAATACAATACTGGAAGTACAATATTACAAAGCTCTGGCACCCCAATCTTAAAAAACACCTTCCTGGTTTGGTTGTTTTGGGGTTTTTTTGCATTCCATCTCATTGTCTTATTGCCCATCTTTGCATTTCTGTGTGTCAGGTACATGGCAACACTTTGTACTGGGACATCTGAGAGTTCAAAAAAAAGTACTTGACATGCTGATGAAAATAGGTATGTTTTGAGGGAAGTCTTGGAGGGTGAAGTCATATTTTTCTAGAGATTATTAGAGATACTTGGGTAAAAGGTATATGCTTTTGGCCACACCAGCCTCTCTTCCACCCTGATAAAGCAAGTACCTTCAAGGTTTGATACAAGTTTTACTTGTTGAAGAAGATGGCTGGTACCTGTGGAGCTGGAGAGGAAGGGGTGATGCGGTCCTTTGCCACAGCAACACTCAAATTACCCATACCAGAGAATACACAGCACAGTTGCTCTCCTGTGATACTCATACTGTGTGGACATCCAAGTGCCTCAAGAAAAACCTGACACTGAAATAGTTTTAATGTGGATGTGTGTCTTGAGTTCAAAACTTACACTGACAGGCAGAGATTTGAGTTTAAATTCCCAGACCTGCACCTTAAGTATTTCTTAAGTCTCCCTTTCTGTGCCAATGCTCTGTTCTGATTGCATCTCTCCCTCTCACTTCAAATTACAGGGAGGACTGTGGACTGTTCTGTTTCTTGAGTTTTCCTTGCTTGGTTAAGTATTTGGTTGCTGCTTACCAGTTGGGCAATTAGTGCCCCCCTCATGCTCATCGCTTCAGCCAAAGGCCTGTAATTGCAACAGCATCTTTCCAAGTCTCTTCCAGACCACACCATGTGTGATAACAAGGGGTGTGGTGCCATTAGCCTCTGCTAGAAATCTTAGCACATGCCCTGCAGCAAGCCTGGAAATGATTTTTCACTCTCATAATTTGTACTTTAAATGCTTTTCAAATGTTTTTGAGGGGTGTTTTGGTGGGTTTTTTTTCTCCAGCATGAAGCCAAGTGATGCACACCCTTTTCAGCATGCGCCTGCCAACTTTAAGAACTATCCAACTTCTGCCTTAGCTCTGTTCTGATTTGATTTGATTTATTTTGTTTTGAAGCATGGATTGGTTTATTTTTTATTTTTGTTAAAGGGGCAGTGTTTGGGTGGTTCTGACTCTTACCAAAACCAGGACACCCAAAGTGACTCCTTCGAACTTTTAAATGAAAAAGCACAGAACAGACAATTTTTTTGTGTTAAGCCCCTCCAGCAACTTTAGGTTTAAAACAGATTAGAGGCTTGTTACACTGTAAATCATATCTCATTGACCTGTTTCAAGCAGCTCAAATACAGACCATGGGTTAAGCCTACATTGCCCAATAAGGCAATAAGCCTTAACAGTAAATTATCCAAATCCCCACCTCCAGGAGAAAACAGGCCAAGGCTGAGGGATGGTAACCTGGGTCTCCCATCCATGCCCCAGTGACACGCTGCCCCCAGCACCCACCCACACTGGGTCACTGCCATTCCCAGGGGACGCAGGCAACTTCTGCTTGTGACTCATGCTCACAGCCTCCCTTCCCCTCCAGTTTCTGTGGTGCATGTGCTTCTTGGCCCTTGTGAGGATTTCTGATGTACAGCTAAGAAGGGTCAGCAGCTGCTAATGAGTTTCATCTCTTCCATCACATTCTGTCCTCTGTAACATCAGAGGATCACTTGGATCATCTCTGGAAATCTACTTGAAAACTTTGGTACTGTTCAATTTTTTACAGTAGAAAAAAAAATAAAATGAAACAAACAAACAAAAAAACCCAAAAAAACTAAACAAAAAACCCCCCAGAAGGGCAGGTGTGAACATGTAACTCCAGAAAAACCCAGTTAAATTTGCTGCTATAAATAGGCTTCCTAATGGGAACGGAACATGAACAGCCAGATTATTTTGAGGGGTGCAGCTTTAAGGAGATCAGTATTGCAGTGGGTGTCAAGGAAAAATAAGAGATCTGGAAAATAGGAATGACACAGTTCCAAGTTGTTTGTGCCACCAACTGTTTTTTTTTATTTTGCCCGAGGAACTCTCCAAGTATCAAACCCTTGGCTTGTAAAGGCAGCTGCTGAGAAAAAAGAAGTAAAACAAAATAGAGCTGCAGGGAACAGCGACCTAGAGAATTCTGCCACAGTGGTGAATGGATGGCATTCTGTGAGGTGTGTTCTGCTTGCTTCATTTTGTGGGGTTCATCACTGTGGAAATTATCCTTGTTGGCATTAGTAAGGGGTGACAACTCTGATGAGAGAACAGTTTGCATTCAGTTATTCATGGTATGCCTTCCAGTAATAGAATGCAGGGAAGTAAAAGGAGAGCAATAAAGCAATGAAAGCTGTAAATCCCCTTTAAGGAAAAAAGAAAAAGAGCAAAGTTTTCAATACACAAGGAAAGAGTATAAAAACAAACTCCAAAGGGCCACATTCTCACCACAACACTTTATGTTGATTATTATCAAAACAGGATATAAACTTCAGGAAGAAACTCCAAGCAGCTTTTAGTAATGGCAAAATCACATCTATCACCTGTAGATATAGCTAGCATTGTGCTTCTCCACCACAGGTGGTGTTACATTTCCATTTGAATCTTCCAAAAATCCGAATGAATGAAATAGAGAACCGTGACATATCTGGTACCGATTCGTTTCAGCCTGTTGCAGGCATTTGTAGATGTGAAACCCAGACAGCCTAAAGCTGTGCTGGAGGTTTATGGAGCAGAAATAACTGAGAGGCTAAGAGGACGTTTCTGTGTGGTAACCCAGATATTGAAATGGAAAAGTTTAGACCATTTGCATGTGGGCCTGTATACATTAACGTGGTCAGAAAACACTGACAATAACTTTTCCTGGTGTTGCAAAGAAGGAGCCTGGGAAATACTGAGGAAGTAGTCTTTTCCACAGGCATAAACTAGGAGGGTCACAACTGGCATCTTCATTCGTCTGCTAAGAACAGCCCTGTCTGATGTCCCTTCACAGAAATTAAATTTACCCATGCCAGGAGAATTTGCATCCTCAGGCTAGGACTACCACAGACTTCTCAGTATCTCTGTAAATGCACCTTTCTGTCACTCCCATCTTGCAGGTACTCTGGATTACAATGCCAGCATGACAACTGAAAAATTTTGTAATGATTGCAGAACGCCAAATTCTGTCTTTTCTAGGTTGCATGACAAATGTACAAATGAGATAATATTATAAATAATTGCATGCATGTCTTTTCCATGCCAGTCTTTTAAGTTCTTTTGTCAGCATCCTCTCAGGATTTTTCCTTCCACACATGCCTTCTTTGATTCACAAATTTATAAACAGCAGGGCTGAAAGGAACATAAAGAAATAATCTGATGTACTCTGGCCTGAATTAATATCAAATGCACATAAATCACTGTAAATGGATATTTGTCTGACTGCCATTGAAGTATTTCATTCTATCCGTGCAAAATATGACATTCTCCAGTATTCTTACTATTAGAAAGATTTTCCATGTGTCTAACATGCTTTCCTTTCTGCAAGTTTGTTACTTACACATAAGAAATATGTATAAAATGCAGTATGATTTTTTTTGTATTTTTTCACCTCTACAATGAGCCTTCCTCTTCCCCTCTCCTCTCCTCTCCTCTCCTCTCCTCTCCTCTCCTCTCCTCTCCTCTCCTCTCCTCTCCTCTCCTCTCCTCTCCTCTCCTCTCCTCTCCTCTCCTCTCCTCTCCTCTCCTCTCCTCTCCTCTCCTCTCCTCTCCTCTCCTCTCCTCTCCTCTCTCTCCTTCCCCCTCCTGTAAGACTCTTTAGAGTTCATCTATTCCACCTCCTGAACGAAGCAGAGCTCTCCTATATCTAGTCATTTGTGTTTGGTTCACAGTTCTTGGTTAATGTCCAGTCTGTACCCAGTAATTTACCTTCTGACTTAATGTCTGATAAACACTTCCTCAACCAGTAATGAAATATCCATGTGTGGCATATATGGTGCCTTTTCAGGATGATCTCCACAGTTAATGGACGACTTTGCCATTCTTCTCACATATGCAGCCCTGAACCAGAGACTCTCACACAATATTTCATGCATGAACACCGTTGGTGCCTCCAATGCCTTTCTGGTAACTGTGGATAATTAATGAGGTATAATGACACAGACATACACTGTCTTGCAGCAAGCAGTTGTACGAAAATAAACTAAGCATTGTTAACATTGAGTCATCTACAGTAATAAACCATAAAATAATACAGGCTAGAGAGGGAAAAGACATATTAAGTCATCTATTCCATCTCCTGCCAAGGCAGGCTTGATTTCTGCCATATATTATTAAGTGCTTTGTCCAGTCTAGCCTTAAATTATTCAAGCAATTTGATTTCCACTATTTCCTTTGGGATACTACTCTACAATCCAGTTCAGAGGTATGCTTATTTATTCTGTGGTCTTTAACTAAATTTTTCTTTGCTTATCTTCACTACTTTGAAAACTGCTTTCCAAAATATTTTTTTTATTATTTTATCTTATTACTCTTGGAGCTGGGATGTAAAATTGAAGATGAAGAGGCCTTTGGATGAAACAAAGACATAAAGATCTCCTGGGAAAGTAAATGAAGGTGTATTCTTTTGGGAGGTTTGTTTGTTTAAATCTCATACCATGTATTCATATACCTCACATACCAGAGTCAAATATAATCACAGCATTTATACACTGTTGAGTAACTTCCTCCTCCTGCTGGTAACCATTCTGTAGCAGTTTCCTCAGCAGGGGTTGGGAGATGTCCTGAGGGGAGCCATGGCCTGGAGGAGGCCTGGAGGGATGGCTGCCCAGCACCCTGTCAAGAGACCACACTGCCCACAGGCTGCCTTCAGCAGCAGCAGCTTCCTGCAAAGCTGCTCACATGATGGAACATGCAATCATAGCATCACAGACCGGTTTGGGTTGGAAGGGAGCTCAAAGCCCATCTAGTCCCAAACCCCTCTGCCATGGGCAAGGACACTCTCCGCTAGACCAGGTTACCCAAAGCCCCATCCAACCTGGCCTCGAATACTTCCAGGGAGGGGAAGTACAGGCTGGACTCACACATTACAGGTGTTTCTAACCTCTGGGCTGCTCAGAAGTGTAAGGCCAGCTCAGGAAAGCTCTGCATGCTTCACAGCCTCACTGGGTCCCACGCGTTGCTGGGTGGGCTGTCGCAAGGGGAACAACCAAGCACTAAATGTGCTGGACAGTAGGAAACACAGGTAAATGATTATGAGGAATGATTAAAAGGCATGTGCATGGCATAAAAGTAAAGAAAGAAATTCTTAATCCCAGTTGTTCAGCTGTGCCTTGTCAAGTGTTCCAGCAAGCTGGTCCCCAGCCCTACGCTCCGGTACACTTTACAAGAAGTTTTCAGGTAATGGGAGTTTAAAAATTAACTGGTGCACCCTGTGCTGTTCACTCACAAGACAGGGCCCTTTGAAGTGGGTAGAAAAATCCCCAACAGTTTCAAAGCACTCTGAAGTGGGCCCTGAGCACACAGAGGCAGTAGTTAATTTTACACTCGGACACAAAGACACCCTGCAAGTGAGAAATGTGATGGCCGAGACAGCCAAGGGCCTCACCCCACCGCCCCGCCGATGGGAACAGCTGCGGGGAGGTGATGGGGGCAGAGCCAAAGCACAACTGCTTTGTGCAAAATGGCAGCCAGCCAGCACAGCACCCACGCCTCAGCTGTGCCTCTGGCAGGTGCCTACGTCTTGTGAGCTAGATTAAGGTAATGCAGAAGGACACGGAAAAAATAGTCTGACCTTCCCCTAAACTGGTGCCAATGTTCAGTTCTGGGAAGAGCAGCAATGGCAAAGTAATCCCCTGGGAAACCACCTTCACTTGGCAATGGAGAGGAAGGTAAGCTTAATATGGGGCATCTGGAAATACTGTGTGTGAATACTAAGAGTCACAGCAGTGACTCCTTTATTTAGGTGTCCTTCTACTGTCTTCTTACAGAGAAGAAAGGATGACCCCATGCTTGGTGGAACAAAATGTAAGAATCCTGGCTATCTAGAGACCACCACCAAAGATGAAGGTGGTTTCCCAGACAGAGCCAAGGCTCTTGCTCTGCTGCCAGACCAGGTCCTGCCTTGCTCAGCAGCTCCTGCTGGAGACAATCCAGGAGGGCCTCCCAGTCGCTGAGACACCCCAACCTGCACACCATGGCTCTTGGGCAGTAGTGCAGCAAGGGCTTCTTCCAGACCAACCCATTTGAACCTCCATCATCATGTTGCCCTACCTTGGCTCCAGCCTTGTGTCCTTGGGGGAGTCTCACTCCATCTTGGTGACACCACTGAGATGCATGCCACCAGTTCTAAGGGACTAACCAAGCCAGGGAGAAACACCTGAACATCACTATATGGATATAAGATTGGGACTACATCTTCAGAGAAGATTCCTTGTGAACTCATTCTGGTTCCCCTTGCACAACAATATGGCTACCTCAGAGTCCAGGGACACCTGTCTTGGGACGGAAGGCTCTCTGTAAGCCATTTCCCTTTGTTATTAATTGATTTCAATGTTTTAAGACAGTAATTTGAATTGCATCATGCTGCTGCTATTGTCTGATTGTACTCCTTAGAATAGTAAAAAATAACAGCCCATTAAAAACAATTTATACACATGGAGTATTATTTCACCAGACATCTTCACAACATTGGTATGAGTTACAAGTTTCCAGTTTGTAAGAAACCATGGATGTTTCCAAGGAACTCATTAATCTTTCCAATTTTTGTCAATGTACTTGAGCACATTAATCAAAATGGTGGGTTTTATTCAAACATTATCTTCTACTTTTAACCATATGAGCTGCATTTAGCGTGATCCATCAGGATCTACACAATCTCTGCAAGGAAAGACACCATTTCTGGCACGCTACGGGAACAGCTGCATTTGAGTTTGTGTTTCAGGCAAGTAAAATCCTCCTGAACAAGGCTTTGCCAACTCCAGCACTTGAGTTGAATAGTAATAAGCACTTCAGGCAGTTTTAACTATAGTCATTATTTGCTTCCTTGGTAACTCTACTGTAACTCTATTTAGGTGCAGAACACACATTAGTAAAAAAATACTTGGTAACCTATGCAATGGGACAGGAAAGAAGAACTGCATAGGAAACCCACACATGGATTATAAAAAAAATCCATTATTAATGAATACATTTAAATTAGCCCCTCAGAAGTAGTTTAAGAACAGTTGACCCAGTCCAGGGAGAGGAGGATAGAAGACATAGCGGTGCCTTCTAACCTTGGTCTCTCAGTGGGGTGCAGAAGCTGACAGCAGAACAGTGTTGGAGTTCAGTGGTTGATGGGTCTTAGGAAAAAGAGCAGAATAGTTTGCAAAAGCTGTTTATTTCTACTTGATCATTAAACTTGTCTACTCATATGTGTATTGCTCTGTTCAAATATGTTTAGCCATTTCATACATAAAATCTAATCCTGGATTGGTTAGTGACTCTGTGTTGCTGACAGACTATCCATAACTTGTTTTGTGTTATAAATATGTAAAGTAGGTGCCCTTTAGTTGATATAAAAGAGATTCTCAGCTACCAGCTGAAAAAGGGGACACATATACAGTACTATATTTAAAAAGAACTTTTAATTCCCAAACAATATTTTCATGATTCTGTCTTTCACAGTTGGATAAATATTTACTGTTGTCATTAAAGACTCATCTCACTGTGTCATTCTTATCACTCTTGCAGCATCTTTATAGCAGCTTCAATTATTTCCTGTGCTGTGCAAATGTGGAAAGTAGTAACTTATTTTTGATGGTGTTCTGTACTTGGTTTAGGCTATCAGTTGTAGAAAAATGATTTAATTGTTCTCGCTCATTATACTAATATTAGGACTATGAAAACTGATACTACAGGGTTTTTTGATTTTGATGTCAAATTCTTCAATCTAAGAATTTTCTTGGACTCCTTCTTATGGATACGCTGCCCTAGTCAGATATACCAATGTGCAGACATCAGCCAGCACCTGTACATGGATGGAAACCACTTGCACTCTCCTTGACTTCTTTGTTGGGATCCAAAAGTGAGGAAAACAACTGTTCACCCTTGACTAGAGTCTGCCGCAATGCTGAGTAGCACCTTGCTCCTGGCACAGAAAGTGCTTCTTTGTGGAGTGACGTTTAATTCCATCATTATAAAATCCAGCTCTGAGACTGGGGGACTTGAAGGTGTGAAAATGTCCTGGCCTGTTACTTCATGGTATCACTGCACATGCTTTGGGACAGAAGGGTAATGTCTACATTGTGCTGCTGCTGTTGGAACAGGAGTGTCTGGTCACTAGGTGGGAACTGAGTGCCACCTTCAGACTAACATATTTCTCTCCATTCCATGAGCTTTCCCAGTCCCAGAGTATCCAGAAGAAATGATCTAGGCAAGACAAACCCACACCAGTGATTTCCTTGTGTACTCCATGGCCAACCTCATCTGCTAAGTTACACATGTGTAAGAAGACAGTTGAAGAAAATATAGGTACCTTGACCCTGGAGGAGAGATGCAAGTATGTTTAAATAGAAAACATGAGCTGGTAGATACCACTAAAGAAAG
This sequence comes from Gallinula chloropus, assembly GCF_964237585.1. Classification (NCBI taxonomy): domain Eukaryota; kingdom Metazoa; phylum Chordata; class Aves; order Gruiformes; family Rallidae; genus Gallinula; species Gallinula chloropus. Next base: position 130,468,655 of record NC_140085.1, on the reverse strand, counting down.
AGGATTTTTGTAACGGGAAAGTTTCCAATTAAATATAACTGCAGCCTCTTTTGTTTATTAAATAGTATGTTCAGTGATATTACAGGGATGATTTATATTCTAAAATATCTTGCTTTCCTTTAGCCTCCATTGCAGTTAAATCTGAGACATATATTGCTATAGCAACAGCTTGCTTTCAGAAAAACAGAATTTGTCAGGGAATATTTCACTTCCCTACAGAATTAAGGAATCGGTAAAGGCTAAAACAGAAATGCAAAATGACAGGTTAGGGAATATAGAAGCATGATGTATTACAAACTTCTTATTCCTGAGCACAGCCAAATTTCACAATTATTTAATACCTGAAAGCACCAAAACTTGGCATCCTTCTATTTGAATTTTAAAATAAAATCAAGAGGCAGTTTGAAGCGAAGATAAATAGATGATCTTTTTGTAATGGAATTCACTGTTTGCAGGGAAATATTTGTCTAGTTAAACTACCTGGACAAGCAGCTTAGAAGTACTGGTATGCAGTGATGACTACTAAATCAAGGATAAATATAATGTGAATGTGTTTGAGAAACTGAGAGTGTCACTAGAGTGGATAGATGATATGAGAGAAACTGCAATAATGAATTCCAGTGGTTTACACAAGAACACACAACGTGAAACATAATTCATGTGTATAAAGTCCTTCATGTGTGACTTATGGAAGGCAAGTGGGTGTCAGGTGCATGAAACACATGCCACAGAGGTGAACACCTCCATCTCACACACCTTTCTCTCCCAGCAAATGAACATGCTGTCTCTGTATTCCATAGTTACAGATTATTTTATTTTCAATTACAAATGTCCATAAACTGAGCACAGTCTAGTTAGAAACCCAGAGTTTATAGAAACACCTTTCAAGGCACTGATAAACATAGAATAAAGCACATTTTGGACCTTCATAATATGAGACCTTGTAATCAGTTTTAAAAAGGCAGCAATAAAAAAAAACCCAACCAATAAAACATCACAAATCCTTGGTCAATGAAAGGTAGGCTTGAGGATGAGGCACAGGAGCGACTAGCACCTCGTGTTGGCAGAAGAAGGTGCTAGCACAGTGTCTTCACAAACCCGTGTCAGGCAGGGAAGGAACAGCCAGTGCTAGCTGGAATCCCCTTTAAAAGCATCACGGTGGTGATGAGTCATCCCTGCGGTATTAAAACATCCAACACTGTCTTGTCAAAGAAAAAAAAAAAGGTCATAGCTAGGAACAGTCAATTCTATGTGTGCAAACTTATTTATATCCATCGATCTGCACGTTAGATTTCATACAAGCAGGGACGTTGCAAACAGCTTCTGGTATGTTAAAAACCAGAAGGAATAAGGTAAAGGAGCTCAGGACACCAAAACATATTTAGTGCCATTCAGCAAGAAAGCATCTGCTGTCACCTTTAGAAAGCTGGTTCAAGTAAGAAGTGAAAATCACAATGGTGTACGGCCCTGATGGAGCATACTTCATATAGCTTGTCTAACATGCCATACAGCCCAAATCTTCTGTCAGATTTGTGTTCAGTTTACAATCCAGACACTTGATAGTGATGAAATAACCTCTGTATGCACAGGTTACAGAGACAGCCCTGTGCACTGTTAGGGAGAAAAGGGAGAAAAGTTTGTGTTATTTGCTGGGCTCTTAATAACACTGTACAGTCAGAGTGCTCAGAAGACAGATGAAGGAAAACAAACCCCCTCTGATGGAAAAACCAGTTGTGAACAGCAGCTGTACCATGACAATGTGGCAATAGCTACAGGCAAGCTATGGAGTTGTAGGCATCTTCTTCACATCCCAAAAACGCAGGAGGTTAAGAAGTCCAAAGCTGCTGCTGCTCCTAAACTCTACACGGGGGAATGACCACTGTGGGCTGGGGCAGGTGACACAGTCAGATGAAGAGATGTTCCAACAACAGGCACACAGGTGTCTTTGAGGAGACCTGCTAATCAAACAACCGTTCTGAACTGCACGGGTTGAAACAGAGACCAGTGGAATGTAAACCACCTATCTGAATTCACAACTCTGCTTCCAAAAACATTGCTCATTAATTTCATTACTGTTGGCTTGGGAAGAAGTGGGTAACTGAGCTTTCTTGGGAGGCAACAGCTGTGTTAAACAGTGCTGATAACAAAGTGGTCACAGACTCCCCTCAATGCTGAGTGAAGCAAACCTCTGCCATGAGGAGTCACGTGTTAACAGCACACAGGAGAAGGTCCTTGCCTTCTGCTTTCCAGGAAAACACACATTTTTGTAGGTTTTGTAGGTAGGATGCCACCTATCCCCACACCTCCCCAGAAACTGAATCAGTCAATAAACCCCAGTATTTTTAAAGTTTCGGGTATTAGAGTGCTTTATGCAGAATCTAAACAGAAATATTTCTTTCAGCCCTATACACACACTTCTGGCTTCTCAGAACACCCCTGGAAATTGATACTGAGCTTATTTCTCACAGAGTAAGATCAACTGTCAGAAGAATCGTCTTTTGGATGCCCTCAGTATTACAGCAGGGAGTTGCCTTGGGAACTTAAATTCAAAAGCAGAGAGAAAAGATGCTTAAATATTGCTCAAGACCTGTAGGGAACGTTAGTGCAGAGTTTTAGCTGACTTCATTATGTATTTAATACTAACTTACTTGTCCCTTAACTGTACTAAATCTTTTAATAGCACTTTTCCAGGATTGGAGCAGTCCAGGAAAATTCCAGACTTTGCTCTGGCCAAGAAAGCCAAGAAGAAAAACAATCTGTAAAGCAGAAGTATGTTAGCAGGCAAAATCTGAAGTGTTCAGACACTAGGGAAGGCTGGATTGATTTTCTCAGAGACCAGGGCAGAGGACAGCTATACAAAAATGCCTCTGGCCAGCGTTCACCTGAAGACTGTACTGACTGTTGTCAATTTTCAGGTTTGCCTGCTTTTTTTCACTTGGGCACCATCCAAGAAAGATGCAAAGACCATACCGCTCTTCTAGAACACTTACATGAAGAGGGAAATACTGAATAAGAACACAGTGAACTTGCTCTAGTTATGAATGATGTAAAGTATTATAGACTTTTTGATGAATGCTATCATTTTAATGGGGTACAGGAAGAGACCTCCTGCCTCATCACTCAAGAATAAAATTTTTTACTCAGAACTGTTCTTAAGAATCAAAACTTTTCTTTCTAGTACCCCCAAAAGTCTTCATTTTCACAGTTGATTTTACATGTAAAACCAACGCTCCATGGAGGTACTTGGTCTTGTAATGGCCCAACTAGACACTTTGTAAAAGTCTATTGTTTGCTATCATGACTATCATACCTCCAGTTAGCTAGATTATATTTTGTCTTCTTGAGTCTGCAGATATCTTGAAACAATCCATTTGACAAAAGGACCTGCACAAGCAAGATGTCCACGCGAGAAACAGTTAGCAGAAGCTGTTATCCGTGTGATTATCTCGGACTCTCCATATGTACCACAGCATTTCCATCGCAACCGTTTTCAACACAAATGCAAGAATCAGGCAGGAAATGTTAAATTTAAATTAACTGGTTATAAATACATCCAGGCACCTTATTTACTTCTGTATTCTTTTATTTTCCTCACTTCATGCATTTAAAAATGTGTGTGTAAGAAATATGTATTGACACGTGTGTGTGTTCTGATAATTTATACGGAAACCTCAGAGAATTTAGTGTCTTTGATAAAGCCTTTGGGTGCAGTTTACCCCAGTATTCATGGGAATTGTGAACGATCCTGTATTTAGTTGGATTTGTGAATGGGTTGGTGGCTTTGTTTCAGATTACACGTGTTCTGCGGTTTGCTGACATGACAATGTATTCTCCAACTTCAAAATCAAGTCCAGAAAAAATAGATCATTTTAAGCCCCATGCTCCAGGCTGTCAAACAGCCTCCAAAACCGCTATCAACTGTCTTTTCTAGTGAGGCCAGGGGAAAGTCTTCTCATAATCTGGCTCATGCTGGAGTTTTATCTTTTTTTGGGAAAAGTATTCCTAGGTTTCAGAACAAAGTGCATCTTTAGACTTATTAACAATACAGCATATGTAAACCAGGTATATCCAAGCTCTCCACTTCTGTTTCAGCCTTTTCTTCTGTGTTTCTTTCCATTAGTTATATATCTCCCCTTTAGTTTATCCTTTCTATATCAAAAGAACTGGACAATAAAACTTAATGTGTATAGTCATCTAAATTCCTCCTCATTTTGGTTTCGACTACACACTTTTCTCTGCTGGAAAAGATAGAGGTGAGTGGATCTCCAAAACCAAGCTACATTTATTTTTCCATCATTGTCCTTATATTTTAAGATATCTAATGAATCAGTAGAGGAAGGTGTAGCAGTTAGAGTAACAGGCGAGGTCCATCTGCACACGGTGGTAGAAGAAGAAGGTATGGGGTGGGAGTAACAGGATGTTGCCCAAAGACCCGTCAAGGCGTGTGGGCACAGAGCCAGGCTGTGACACAGCAGAGACTGAAACTTCCCACAGCTTGCATCTTCCAAGCTGGGATGGGCAGTGAGAGGAGAGGGATGAAGCAGCTGGCTTCATTCCAGAAAGAAGAGAGGGTACGGCAACAGCAGGGAACAGATCTTGCTGGAAATATGTGGGGCTTTTATTTGGTTATCTCTTTAATTTTAATTAAGCTTTTCTAAGAAAATACCTCCTGCACAGCCCCAGGGAGGAGAGACTAGTTAGTCTGAACCAACAGTGAATATTTTGACAAAGTTATTTTTTGGATACTCAGACCACTTTCACTCAGCTCAATCTTTGTAAGTCTGGAAATTTTTAAAAAACCCTTTATCCTCTTGACATATCCCTTTTCCATCTCACATTCTTCTGGATTTCCTCAATCTATCAGAACCTTCCTCTTCTGTCTAAACTGCCCTTTCACCTTTCATTCCTCTTTTCTCCTGGCTTTTTTCTCACAACAATATCCTGACCTATCTAGTCTTCATTCACAAATTTCAGATCCTCTCTGTAGGAGACACCTTAATGTAAACAGCTTGGAAGATGTGAGAAAAGACAAATCAAGACATAAGTTTGGAAAGAGAGCTGTCAGCACCTCCTCTTGTTGCAGCAGTTGTGGCAGGATGATGCAGCAGGATGTTTTGTCTGATGGTTTGGTAGGAACTCGAGTTTTTTATCTTAATGGTCCTCTCTGACCTAGAATCTCTGCATCCCTCTGTCTTCCCTGGATTGTTTCCCACACAGAGATACCCAAAGTTTTGGGGTTTTCCTCTTTTCCCTTTTCTGTCTGGTTTACTTTCTCTTCTTTTTAAAGCAGTGCAGGATTTCCGTGGTCTAACTGATGTGATTTTTTAATTTTATTTGGTTTTTTTTCATTTGCAATGACAGTCCTAGAGACTTAACATTCCTGGTTTAATTTCAAACCCACAGCATTAAATCGGCTTCGATATTACACAGGGAGCATCTGCCCAGCCGACTGTAAATAAATGTAAAACGCTTACACTTGTTCCATTACAGCACACATTGGTTATTACATTAAATCCTTAATAAAGTTGCATTAAAAGGCTTGTAAGAGTGAGACAGAAACTTCCCACAGAAAGGAAATATTGAGTAAGTATTTCTGCTGTGTCTAATTCCTTTTGTCTAGACATCACAGCAGCCGTTAGGCTTACCCTGCCGATGTTAATAAAGTCTCTTGAGATACATGGCAAATTAACAAATATAGCAATAAAAGTGATGGGCTGAGAATTACCTAACTAGAATAACAATACAGCATATATTAATGGAATGTCCACATGCATGCAAATACTTTTAGGCACATATATGCATATTTATAGCTTCTGAGCCAACATCTCCAGCTTACATCAAACCATTTCAAGCCTTTTTTTCTGTGTAGATTTATACCCGTGCAGTCCTCCATGGCAGCTGGATGTGATGGTTAGCCAACATAATGTCTGTATATGAGAATAACAACATGACGGAGATGACTAAAGGACTGGAGCATCTGAGGATAGGCTGAATGAACTGGGGCTGTTCAGTCTTGAGAAAAGAAGACTGAGAGGGGATCTGATTAATGTTTATAGATGCCTGAAGTGTGGGACACAGTGGGAAATGGCCAGTCTCTTTTCAGTGGTCTGTGGGGACAGGACAAGGGGCAATGACCTCAAGTTGGAGCACAGGAAGTTCCGCATGCAGAAGAACTTTTTCACAGTGAGGGTGACAGAGCCCTGGCACAGGCTGCCCAGGGGGGTTGTGGAGTCATCTTCTTCTCTGGAGATATTCAAGACCTGTCTGGATGTCTACCTGTGTGACCTGTCCTAGGGAACCTGCTTTGGCAGGGGGTTGGACCCGATGATCTCTGGAGGTCCCTTCCAACCCCTACGATTCTGTAAGCACCGTGGCAGATATGTGCACGTACATAAACATGCCTGCACGCACCACCGCAGCCACTCTCCTCTGAGGCGAGTGAGCCCCCGCACCCTCTTACTCTCAGCCCTAGTGAGGACACATCAAGCTGCAGCTCTATGTGTAGTACCAAACTAGCCATTGGTGCGGCAGCGTCTCATGTTCATGCTTCTGCACGCTGCCTGATCTCTGGCTGAGCTTGGGTGGCTCACTAATCCCAGATGCCAACCTTGCAGATGGAGCTGAGCCCACTCAGGAAGTGCCATCTTCTCTGTGGGGGAGGCAATGAGATGGCAGGACACACAGATGAGCTCCTGGGGGTTTTGTGAGCACAGGATGCTGGCAGCTCTGGTGGGGTTACCCAGAATCCCCTCCACCAGTGCTTCTGCAAGCAGGCAGCAACCAAAGTCTTTGAATCCTCCAGCGCTGGATGGATGCAGTGAGGGGACTGCACCATTTTAGAACATACTTTTCCAGTTACCAGAAGGACAGAGTCTCTCCCTTCACAAGAAGCCACATGGAGAAGACAAAGGGCAATGGATACAAGTTGTACTGGGAACGATTTCATCTTGATATAAGATAGAAACTTTTTTTACAGTGAGAACAATCAACCACTGGAACAACTTACCCAGAGACATGGTGGAGTCCCCATCATTGGAGGTTTTCAAGATGTGTTTAGACAGGGTGTTGGATAATCTCATCTGGGCTCCCTTGCCCAAGAATGGTTGGAACACATGACATTTCAAGGTCCCATGCAGCCTTTGCTGTGGTTCTGTCATTTGATTGAATATCTGCCTGGGTTCTCCTGACACTTCTATGAGGTCCATAAGTTCCACAGCTAGAAACAGTTTTTCACTATCAACTTTAACTACAAGACTTTTGTAAAACAAAATATATTGAGAGAAGAAAAGAAACTCAGCTCTTTCACTGTTGTGCAACGAACAAAACTGTGATCACCCTTTTTAGCAGTCACACAGCAGCCAAGGGCTAATTTGAGCAACACGCTCACCTAATCACAGTGCTGGGCAATGTCCAACTCAGGCCAAATTTGAAAGAAACTAACATCTGTGGTCAGTATGCAAATGTGACCATTAGTCAATCATCTTACCCCCACAAATAATGAGCAACCCAGGAGAGTCCTTTGAGCAATCCTACATGGCAGCAGGCTGCACACCAGGATCTCCCCTAGAGTAGGGACACTTCTCAAGGTTACTCCTCAAGGCTGAGAGAACCCTTACTGGGGTTAGGTACTTGCTAAGTGAATCTGGAATGAGTGCACTTTGGAAATCTTAGCTAAGTGATACAAATTGTGATTGATTGGGCACATGTACTCCTTTAGACATAAACCATTGACTACTTCTGTGACTTGGACCCAGCCACACTCAGACCCCTCTGAGTAGTTTAGAAAGCAAGGGGGTGCTTTCTAAACCTTAACAGGAGATGCAGATGGTTTTGTCTGACCCTGTCCTCTATGTAGTAAATAATCAAATGTACCTTGTCATTGAAACTTATTAAACTAGTCGTATGTACCATTGAGCTTTGCTATTAATAACGTACACTGCTACTTCTCTCTTGCAAGTGATGTGCATCTCTATCACTACCCATAGCAGCATCCCACACTACGGGGACTGTTAACAAGCTGGAAAATGAAAGCAATGATGAAGAAAGTTATGAATGCAATTTTTCTTGAGTTTGCATGGAGTTCGTACCTCTCTTTTAAAACAATGCAATGTTATATCTGTTGTACCTTATTTTCCAAACACACCCATTGAATGTTCTAGTTGATTTTAAGTGATAAAGGTATTGGACTGATTTCAGCAGTAGATGAACACTATTCACACCAAGAAGTTTAGATTCTGTCTTCTCCTATGTCTCGTCAAGACAGTGGAGTTTCACCAAGTTTAACTGTGGCCCAATTTTTTTATTAGGGTGATAAACTCCATATTTACCTGAAATAATGACTAGAGATTACAGTCTGTAGCTGCAAAAGGTGTATGAAAAAATTTCTCAGGAGGAGACATAGATGGTCTTAGGATGATATTACATGTTTATTGGTATGGTTGAGCCTCCTTTTAAAAGACAAATTACTTTAAATTTTTAACTGTGGATGCTGTCATTAAACTGCTCTGACCGGTCCTGAAAGAGTTCATGATTTTTTTCTGTTTGTTGGTTGCTGTCACCACAGCAACTAACTGATTCTACATGAAGCGATAGTGCAAGCCAGCAGAGATGTAATGGAATACATTCCTCAGCGTGAGTCAATGCCTGTGCTGAAGAGGAAGTACACTGTTTTGGAAACAGTCTTTAAAATCGTGTGTTCTGCTCAGAAACTGAAAATAAGAAATTCTCTGTAATCAGATTTCTCCCTCCTTCATGTATCTTTAATTACAAGCACCTCAGTTACGCTTTGCGAAGGATCGGGAGCCCGGCTCTTCCAGTGTGACTGCAGCAATGGGAAGGAGGGAGCTGAAGCTGAGGTTGCTTTGTGCCCTGGAGAACAGAGGGAGATCGGTGTCAGTCACAGTGTAGGCTGGCAGTTATTTCCTGAAGGGTAGCCTTTGATGCAGTGGCTTTCATACCGTGTCCCACAGACCCCTGGGGATTTGCTGTGCTCTTCTGAAAGGTCTTCATAATGGGACTATAAAACCCAAGCCTACTGGTTTCATAATTTAACTTCGCTATCCAGGGATCTCTATATCCTTTGGAAAACTATGAAAGGTCAACAACTCCAAAGAAAGTTGCCAGTCACTAACATGCACAATGGAATAATAAGTACTGACAATGGAATAATAAGAACTATGTAAAGTGAGTCTTACTCTGCCTTTGTAAAACCAGCATCAGTCTGGAGAAATTCTGCTTGCACTGGGAATTGCAGTGGTGCAGATGTAGAAGGCTGAAACTTTTGCCTGGACAAACTGCTCCAGGTCACATTGTATGAAACACTTTTGACCGATTAAAAAAAATCAAATATATTTTGCTTTGTGATTATAGGGGGAGAGTGATGGCTTGGTTTTGAGTCATTATAGAGTCAAATTTGAGGAAAAACAAGACCAAATTGTGTCCCAAACAGCAATTCACAGTAATGATTAAAATGAAGTAAATTATTAATGCCATGCATTTAATAAGATGCATTTGAGGTTACCAGTCTTTGGAAGGAGTTGCATGACTTTGAGATTTCTACTTTAAAACCACATCATACTGCCCAAGTTCGTAAATCAGCAACCATATGAAAACTTAGGGCAGATTATTTTTGCACCAGTAGAATTCTCTGTGCAGTTACAGCTATTTTGGACTCATTTTTATGAGAACAGAATGAGAGCTCACTTTGCATCACAGATATTATGTCATCTGCTTAAAAAATAAGTCCACAACTCCAACCACAGGCTGGTAACCTCAAATGCAACATGTCACATTTGTCTTAATAAATCCAACACATTAATAACATACAGAATTTTAATAATGACTTAGTTTTGGATTTGCTGTTTGGAATATGATTTAATGTTACTTTCCCTCAAACTTTCCTTTCAGACATTTATTATAAAAATTGAGCCATAATTTCCTCAAAGTAAAACCAGATGACAAAAATACGCTTGCTCCCTTAACAGCCAAACTTAGGGGAGGCTTAATGAAAGGCTCAATGAGATATCAGAGTTAGAGATAAATTGGTCAGTAAATTCATTACTTTTGTTCTTGGTTTAAAGTAATTGATTAATCTAATTTTTTGACACCCTCCCCCCCCTCCCCCCAGTTATATTTTCACATACGACTCTGTATATCTTGACAGCTGTGAAGCTTATTTTTATCCTACCACTAATGGGCAAATTACAACGGCAATCTTCTCATTAATACTTTCAAATGGACTTGCAGGGGCCACCCTAACAAGTTATAATTCATTGGCAGTCCTGGGTAGAACACTTCCTCAGAAAATGAAATGAAATGATGACTTTGTCATCTCTGTTGCAACACATGGAGACAATGAATAAGACTAAAGGGAAGGAAATAATTTGCAATTTATCTCTGTCACTTTGATAAATATTCGTAATGGTATAGAAATCTGGAAAAATATCCACAGGAAGTGCAGAGTTTGGCCAATAAAATCTTGCAGATTGTAAAGTTATTACACCATCAGTCTGATGTCCTGTGGAATGGCATCCAGCAACTCATATATTGAGTTTAATAACTTGTGCGTGGCTGTGGGAAGCATTTCAGGCAATTTCAGCCTAGGGATGGAGTACCTCATGTTTCTCTTGGTAATTTATTTGGGTGTCATTATCATCACTATTAAACACACAGGGTTTTTTTTCTAGTGGAACAATGAAGTTGAAATTTCCTGGCCATTGGTTCTTCTTGGTTTTCTATACTAGATTTTCCATGGTAAAACTATCAAGCATGATATTTTATGTATGAAACGCTTATTTTTCTGTATATATATATATATATGGAGATATATATACAGGTTGTGCTCTTTAAATTTATCACTGTAAAGCATTACAGCCATTTTGAGTGGTCTCTCACTTTCCTCTCTTTCTTCATAGAGGTCTCAGGACAGTACACAATATTCCAGTATCAGTACTATAAGCAAAGATAAAATAATTTTCCTGTTTCTTCACACTACTTCCCATTTTATACAGACATGGATTATAAAAACTATTTATTAATATTTATCTGTATTTCCACAGTGATGAATGAAACCATTGGCAAGCCTTTGAGGTTACTGCCCCACAGTGTAAAATTTGCAAGATTAACATTTTTGTTACATTAACAGGACTTCTGAATCTTGACATTAATTTTCCAGATTTCTTTGCTTCTGGGGGTGGTTAAAGGGTGCAAACTCAAAGCTTTTGACTAACAAATATTAGATATTCCCGCAGTTATGCTCAGTTACCTGAGGTAAAGCTTAAGTCCCTTCTGTACCAGTCTGTAGCAGTTTGACCCTGGCTGGAGGCCAGGCATACACCAAAGTCGCTCTATCACTCCCCTTATCAGTTCGGCAGGGGAGAAAATATCTATTGAGAGGCTCAGGAGTTGAGATAAGGACAGGGAGAGATCATTCCACAATCAGCGTCATGGGCACAACAGACTCAACACAGAATAAAGGAAAGAAACTCTCCAATTTATGACACTGCCCTGCACACCCAGTGACACCAGAGTCGGGTAATGAGAAGTGTGGCCAGATCATAAAGCACTTCCCCCCACCCCTCCCTTCTTAGCAAACTTCACTTTAGTCATGATTTCGCTCCCTTCTTCCCCAACATTGTGCCATGGGGAGGGGCAGGGACTGGGGAAATGGGGGTTTCGGTCAGTTCCTTAGGAGCTGTTTTCCTTCTCAGCCAGGGAGGGGGCATTCCTCACTCTCTTCCCCTGCTGCATCATGAGGACCCACCCACGGGAGACAGTTCTCCCCAAACTTCTCCAATGTGAATCCTCACCCACGAGGCTTCAGCTCTTCCCCGGCTGCCCCAGCGTGGGTCACTGCTATGGGGTGCAGTCATAAATCATAGAATGTCTCTCGGTCCTCAGGCCCAGACTGCTCCAGCCTGGTCCTCCATGGGGGTCATAAGCTCCCCCCGCACCCAACCCTTTCCTCTCTAGCAAACCTGCTCCAGGGTGGGTCTCTCTTGCTCATCCCAGTGTCTCTGTCTCTCTCCACAGACTGCAAATACAGGCAGGGGCTTGCTGCAATGCGGGTCACAGCGTCTTCCGTATGTCTCCACCTACTACAGCATGGGGCCTCTCCACCGGCTGCAGGTGGGGTCTCGGCCTTTACCTTTGGGCTGGAAGGGGGCAACTGGTCCACCATGGGCTTCTCCACAGGCTGCAGGGGCATCTTTCTCTCCAGCACCTGGGGTGATTCCTCCCCCCTTACTTGACCTTGGTGCCTGCACAGTTCCTTACATCTTCTCACTCCCTTCTCTTGGGGGCACAAAGCAGCCGCTTGTGGGTTTTTTCTCCTAAATGTGATTCCCAGAGGCGCTGTGACCGTCGCTGATGGGCTCGGCCTTGGTCAGCAGTGACTCTGGCCTTGAGCCAGCTGGTGTTTGCTCTGTGGGGCCTGCAGAGAGCTTCTGGCTGCTTCTTGCAGAAGCTGCCCCTGCAGACCCCCTTCTTCACCAGAACCCAGCCACGCAAAACGTTTTTCGTTTAGAAAAGGCAAGCTGTTCCCTGTTCAAAAGAGAGTTGGCTCTTCTGTATATCATCTGTGTCCTGGAAGGGAACACTAAATCATAACTAGATGTGAGCTCTCCAGTCATACATAACTTTTTTTTTCTTTTTTTTTTCAAATAAGAAGGGCAAAGGTTGGGGGTTCCTTGGAGAACGCTAGCTTGTGACAATTCACATATGTAGAAGAAACAGGGCTTCTTGTAGGTGTTGATGACATTGATTCAGTTGCAAATTAGGCCATATGGCACATGAAAGCTCCCTCCAATCCAATTTGTAAATTACACAATGAAGAGGACTGAACCAATTAAAGATTTCCTTTCATCCTGCCTCTCTCCTTCCCCACAACTCTGCAATCACTAGACATATGCTTCATTTTACTGAAATGAGCAGTCCTGTAATGGGGTTTCCTTTCCTGGATGTAAAGTTAAGCTTCCGCAGAGGTATTTGCAGGATTGAGGCTAATGTGACTGGCAAACTAGAGAGCTTCACTCTGATATCCATTATATTCATTATCTATCATAGGCTGGAAATGTCAAGATTTTTATAAATGGTGCAATCCTCAGTTAAAAAGTGCTGGTGGTATAACTTTGTCAGATTGGAAAGCTACAGATCAGACATATCCTTACTTTTTCCTTACTGGCCCTCCGTGACTGGAATAACTTTATTTCACAGAGTGCCTGTCTAAGGAACCAGCTCAAGATTCCAAAAAGGAGAGTTCCTACAATAATCGTGATTTGATGTATTTGTGTTGTAAAATTTCAAGACTTTCTTTACTGCAATGTGCAAATTAAAAGCAATTGGTTGGAGGTAAATGTAGATTCTTGACTTGGAGAAGAGACTATTTCAAAAGCAATGTACATAAATCCAAGAAACCAAGATTATCTTAGCTCAGCCTTCCCACAGATCTATTTTCCATTGTTGGCTGGATAGGGAGGATAGTTGCAATAATATTTTTAATAATAATAAAGAATGAACAATATTTCCGTATATCTAGCAACTAAGCCAAACTCCTGCTCAAATTTCACCCTATGTAGCATTTGGCAGGGTCAGAGTGTGAAGAGATGGTAAAATTCCCCTCTTTTTAACGTGCTTTTAAAAAATCCACTGGAGGTATCTGTGTTAATCCAGCACTGGCCACACCAAAGAAAAAACCCAAGAATCTCTGAAATCTATTGCAAATGCAGTGAAAAAGTTATTGTGGGGGTTTTTTTTGTTTAACAGAAGCTATGAAAAAGAAAATGCTATTTCAGAAACTGTTGAAGGAGGAAAAAGAGGAGTTCCACTGAATTCCTGGATTCTTTCTGTGCTCCTGTTTCTCCTTAAAAACCAAAAAAACCCCAAATCAAAACAAAACAGCAAAAGCTGTAATATTGTTTGATATTTTAATGAGTACAAATGCACCAATGAAACTAATCTATTAATCTTTCTTTGTTCTGAACTCGTGTCTAATTCTAGATGCATAGTAAGTGTGAATTTCTTTGAAGTTGTGACACTGAAGATACTTGTTTTTCGTGGTTAAGAGGGGTACCCTTAAAAGTTTCTGGTTTATTCTATGTAGTACAAACTGATGTTTAACTCCTGCCTTTCTTTCCTATCGTTATCATGTTACAAGTGATTGCTCTCACCTACATGTGGCCACTTCAAATCAAGTACATATTCTAAGTCAGTCTCTTCCAGGGGGCCATTTATTTAACCAGTGATATTTTAGGGTGAACTGAACCACCCAGTAGGATGTTTTACCTCTCTTCAGTGACCCCAACATTCTAATAATGAGCTCAGACGGCATACCTCACTTCTGTAGACATTGTTGTGGTTTTGCATGGCAGGGTTCTCCTGGAGAGGTTGGGGTGGCTCCTGCAAGAAGAGCTAGAAGCTTTCCCTAGGTCCAACTGAGCAAACACCAGCCGGCTCAAGGCCAGAGTCATTGTTGACGAAGGCTGAGCCCATCAGCAACAGTCACAGCACCTTTGGGAATCACATTTAGGAGAAGAAAAATAGTGCTGCTTTTTGCCCCCCAAGAAGGGAGTGAGAAGATGTAAGAAACATCATGATGCAGGCACCAAGGTCAGGGAAGAAGGGAGAAGAGCAGGCGCTACAAGTGCCGGAGAGAAAGATTCCCCTGTAGCCTGCTGAGAAGATCATGGTGAAGCAGCTGTCCGCGGGCAGCCCATGGAAGAGGATGGGGAGCAGAGACCCTACCTGCAGCCTGTGGTGAGACCCCACACTGGAGCGTGTGGAGACATACAGAAGACGCTGTGACCCGCATTGGAGCAAGCTCCTGGAAGGACCTGCAGCCTGTGGAGAGATCCATGCCAAAGCAGGTTTGCTGGGGCAGGGCTTGTGATGCCCATGGAGGACCAGGTTGGAGCAGCCTGGGCCTGAGAGGCTGAGAGACATTCTATGATTTATGACAGCACCCCATAGCAGTGACCCACGCTGGGGCAGCTAGGGAACAGCTGAAGCCCCATGGGAAAGGACTCAATTGGAGAAGTTCGTGGAGGGTGTGAGGAATGCCCCATGCTCCCCGCTAAGAAAGAAAACAACTCATGAGGAACTGACCAAAACCCCCTTCCTGCTCAATGGGAGGAGAAGGGAGAGAAATTATGACTAACATGAAGTCTGTGAAGAAGGGAGGGATGGGTGAAGGTGTTTTAAGATGGGGTTGTACTTCTCATTACCTGACTCTGTTTTCTCTGTGTATGTACTGTAGTGTAATAAATTAGATGGGTTTTTTTTTCTTTTTAGTCTATGTTGACTCTGTTTTGCCAGTGACACTGATTGTGGAATGATCTCTCCCTGTCATTATCTCGACTCCTGAGCCTCTCAATAGATATTTTCTCTCCTGTCCAGCTGAAAAGGGGACTGATAGAGTGGCTTTCATGGGTGTCTAGCCTCCAGCCAGGGTCAAACCACCACAATAAGGAACTGTAAGCTGGCCCCACCATTTCTCAGGCAAACCTGTGAGAACCTTCTCAATTGGCTTTACGGTTCTGATTTCTCATTTGCATGCCTTTTGTTTCTAATATTAAATTGTTGTCCATAAAGTAATTTTGAATTTATTTTATAGTTCACTCCCATTTAAGTCCTATTTCTACTATGAACTTTTGCATGAAATCACAGATTTTTACTGTCCACAGTGGATGGCTGTTGTCACAGAATGATGCCCATGACAAAACACTTATCACTGTTCTTAACTTTATATTCTTGGAAGTGTTCTCCAATTTCATGCACTGTACTCTTCTTTCTGCCAACGCAGCATCTCCATGTACATGCTTGTTTTGGGGCACGTTTTGTATGCGTTCTTAATGCTGGTGTTCTTTCTGTTTTGCATGATGGACATTTATAGGCAGCCTTGTTCCCTCTGTCCCTTTGCTCTGACTTTATGCTCTGTGTAGATGGGACCCTGTTCTTGCCTCCTTCTTGTGTGTGTTGGATCCTTGTCCGAGAAAGCTTGCCCACAAAAGGCAGAAAGTTCTCATTATTTAATTAAGAACATAAATAATGCCACCTTCAAACTTCTTTTCTCGGAGAGAGAACTATACTGTTTGTTTACCATTTTATGAACACACACATGCACACACAAATAAAGCATGACTGATACACAAAAACACCCAAGCTGGCTCAAATTAGCAAGATGGAGCCGTGATAACACATTTGAATTCTGTCTGGTACGCTGATCACTTGATTTTACTCTGGCTCAGTATCTCTAGATGCTGCTGCTTTTCCATGACAGAAGATCATTTAAAAAATCTATACAAGCATGGATTTTTCTAAATTATTCTTAATGGATCTCCCTTTGAGGCAGCAATATATAAATCAGGAGATGTCAGAATTACTGCCGTACCAACCGTTTCATAAAACTTATTGCCACCAGCAAAAGTCCAAAAGCACTTCCCTGCCATAAATGTAGTTTGACAGATGGGAAACTTCTAAAAGAAGGCACATCCAAAAAAGGCAATAATGTCAAAATCAGTTTTCATTATGATCTGAGTTTGTCCCCACTCTCTGAATTATACAGACTCAGGTCTGCTGCTTTCACTCTCCCAAGTGACTATGTCTTACAGGACTACTCAAATTAGTATCATTACGTCCTTAATTGAACAGGGACTGTTCGCACACAGATTACAACACTTTTATGGGTTTGTGAAACAAACGTGGCTACTTTTATATTGCTTTTAATGATGTCAAATTTCAGTTTCACAACATCAAATGTTCAAATCCATTAAGAACGTAATCAACTGGCTGCCTAGAGATTTTTCAAGAAGCCTTCAAGGCAGGCACACAGATCCACAGCTTTTCTTGCATGTGAACATCCCACTGAGAATGATGTAGCGTTGTACATACAAGAAGAGCACACAAGCCTTTGTTTTCAGAACAAACATCCTTGCAACAATGGCTTGAAATGAAGGATGGTCAGAAACTCACATTTTGAGGTCCTTGTGTTTGGATTTCTCATAGACTCATTGTAGTCTTAAACTGGTAATCTCTTATCATGAAGAGCTGTAATTAATTGTGACTTCCCTGATGCTGAATGATGGTCTTAGTAACAAAAAAATCACAGAATCACGGAACGTTAGGAGTTGGAAGGGACCTCAAAAAATCATCTAGTCTAACCTCCCTGCTAGAGCAGGATCACCTAGACTAAATCACACAAGAACACGTCCAGGCAGGTTTTGAATGTATCCAGAGAAGGAGACTCCACAACCTCTCTGTGCAGCCTGTTTCAGTGCTCCATCACCCTCACAATGAAAAGGTTCCTCCTTACATTCACATGGAACTTCCTATGCTCCAGCTTGCACCCATTGTCCCTTGTTCAATCGCTGGCCATCACTGAGAAGATAAGAGCTCAGTCCTCCTGACTCTCACCCTTTACATATTTATAGACATCAATAAGGTCTACCCCTCGGTCTCCTCCAAGCTAAAGAGATCCAGCTCCCTCAGCCTCTCCTCATAAGGAAGGTATTCCATTTCCTTAATCACCTTGGTGGCCCTGTGCTGGACTCTTTCAAGGAGTTCTATGCCCTTCGTGAACTGAGGGACCCAGAACTGGACACAATATTCCAGGTACGGTCTCACCAGGGCAGAGTAGAGGTGGGTAAGGAGCTCTCTTGACCTACTAACCAACCACACCCCTTATACCCCCCCAGGGTGCCATTGGCCTTCTTGGCCACCAGAGCACATTGCTGGCTCATGATCATCCTGCTGTCCACCAGGACCCCAGGTCCCTTTCCCCTGTGCTGCTCTCCAACAGATCTGTCCTCAACCTGTACTGGTACCTGGGGTTGTTCTTCCCTAGATGCAAGGCCCTACACTTGCCCTTGTTAAATCTCATTAAACTTCTCCCTGCCCAGCTCTCCAGCTTGTCTTCGTCTTGCTGAATGGCAGCACAGCTCTCTGGCGTGTCAGCCACACCTCCCAGTTTTGTGTCATCAGCAAACTTGCTGACTGTACACTCTATTCCCTCATCCAGGTCATCAATAAATATATTGAATAGTATAGGCCCCAGTACCAACCCCTGAGGGACTCCACTAGATACAGACCTCCAGCTAGCCTGCAATTGCGAGGCTACTGTGAGCTGCCTGTAGAAGGCCTCATCAACTTCCTCCTCTTGATCAGGCAGCCTGTAATAGACACTCACAACAGTAACCCCCGTGCTAGCCTGTCCTTTAATTCTCACCCACAAACTCCCAACTCGCTCCTTGTCCACCCTAAGCGCTCATTCATCCAGTTACAGCAGTTTCCCAGCTATGGAAGGAGTAACAGCCTTCCAAAATCGAGGTAAGGTAAGAAATAATATCCCAGAGTAACAGTCTAGCCCAGAGAAGGCTGCTGGCAGCTTGTGGGGTGACTTTACTCAGCCTCTAACAGTCCAGACTCATCCTACTGTGACGGCACATGCTTAGCCCCTTTCTTTGATGAGCAATAATCCCATCTAAGTGAGTTGAGAGAGCAGCACAAATGGACAGCAGATGTGCCCAAAACTGGCATCTGTCCCACTAAACCGTTAAGTAGCCCTGATCTAAGCGGTAATGAGTCTCAGAGGGTGACAGTCTCACCCTGGCTTTCAAGGGGCTGATACTTCATTAAAAAAGAAAAGTAAAATGCAGTCTTTAATATAAAATGCTACAGTAATAGCCTCAAGCACTCCTTTCAGTGTCACTGTGGGGCTTACATTAATTCTAACATATTAACAAAAAAATTAATCACACTTAGGGGGGCCGGATGGCACATTTTGTGTCAGACATTTAGGCTTATCCAAGGCATCCTGTTCTCTATCACATGTTTTGGTCTTGCTAGTGATAGATCTTTTGCTGGCATGGGAAATCTGCAACAGAGGCATGGCTGAATCAAAACTACATGCACTGGGAGAAATGAAGAAGTTATTCCTATCTACTGTCCAGGAAAAGTCAATCCAGAGGCGAGTTGCTGAGTATTTTATTCCATTCCCCTCCTGGAATAATTCATGTTCTCAAACATTCTTTAACATATAGCTAACAAACAAGTTTTTGCAAACAAGTCTTTGCAAATATTTCAGTTATAGGTAGGCCAAGTGCACAATCTAATTATTAATACTGGTACCAGATTAAGGCAAAACAGAAAGAAAAGCTGTTGAATACAACAGTCTGAAGCACCACCACCTTATATTTCCACCTCTGGCCTTTCTTCTGCTGTACAAGTGGAAAGAAGTGTGTGGACAAATGAGGGAGCTCTTCATCTGACCCTATGTTCGTGTTCAAGTTTGGAAAAATGACAGGAAAACTCATACACTGGGTCGGATTTCCTTTGCTTCTGTTTTCTTATCTGCACATACAGCTAAACTTCTCCTAGAAGAGCTATTAAACAATCTGCACTGGAAATCTACACTTACACAGCTTTGGGTCAGCCAGCTGGATCACTTGCCTCAAACACTTTTTCAGCCATTGAGAAATCTTCTCTCACAAATTCTGTTTGTCCATCTTGCCTTAGCAGCTTTTCACATTGTTGGCAGCCACACTATTGTGATGCCACATGCCAAATTTGTACAGTAGTTTTGTCTTTCTCCATTTCAACAGCCTGCCCAAGTGAAGAATAGGTTAAAATAATATTCTAATATAATGCATTCTTTGGTTTCATTGCTGCTTATTCCCCACAGATAGGCATGATTACCAGCACTGAGTTTTCCCTATTAGAACTCCCTCAGGACAAATGTTAGTATTGGAAATTGATGTGTGGTCATAATGTGTTCTGAAATGGGCTTACCCAACTTATTTTTTCCCCAACATAAATCTTCAGATTCTTTAAAGCATTGATTGAGCTGAATATCTCAATAGCAGACTACATGTTGCAATTAGAATACCTTAGAAAAATCTTTAGGAGTTACATTTGCGATGAAAAAAACCCTACCAAACACAAAAAAATGCATATAAAACCAAAGCCACCCTGAACATCTTAAAACATGTATTCCAGTCTTTGTGAAGACCAGATGCTCAGTCTGCTTGTCTACTCTAACTGAAAAATTTATGAAAAATTAATGGGAAAAAAATGAACCCATTTCACAGGAGACTAAACCAAATTGCTGCGAGCCTTGCTGAAATTTACTGTCATGCTGCTGTTGAAAAATATAACACATGAATTTTCCTTGCCCGTCCAACCCACTTGGTTCTTTCCTCACCAAAATGCACTTGCTTCAAGTAAATGGGCTAATGTAATTTCACAAGTTTGTTTTATTTGGCTAATATGTAAATCAAAATAGTTGACTCACTGGAAGTATTAGCTTTGTTTGAGGGGTGAAAAAATAGCCACCTGAAAAAATAAATGGGAAATGTTCCAACTAACATAATCTAAAACAAATGAGTGACTACTGAGGTTTCTAATGGGAAAGAAAACTTGCTGTCAGCTGCGTTATATGGCACCAGCAAGAGAATAATGGAGTCTAGCTGGCGAAGGATCCGGGCAAATGCTGCTTGTCATATGAAACAGGAGACAGATGCTTGAAGAAAAAGTAGAGCAAAGGGACAAGGAACCATCCAGTAAAAAGATCCAAGGCATAATAGTTGTATAAACTTTATAGGACTCTAAAGCAGTTGAGTTAGACAAAAATAAATAAATTCTGCCTTGTTTTGCAACACTGTAAAACTAACAAACACTTTAAAATAGTTTATATTCAAACATGGAGTCTTCTTCATGTTTACTCATTGTTTAAGTAAAGCTGAAGTTAATTGTGTGCTTCCAACCTCTGAACACAGGACACACAATCTTAAAATCTTTTCATGACTTGCTTGTTTTGTGTCAAAGTGTTACAGGCTTGTATGTTTGACTGCAAATGTACACGATTCAATAGATTTGAAAGCTAGTAGACAATGGGTTTGACAGAAAACATGTCAAAATCAACAGGGAGCTTCTCATTGTTTTTGATTTGAGTCTGGAGAAGGCCATAATCTGAAAATCCATATGATAAATCTTGTTCTCATCCACCACAGGCTGCTTCCTGAAGAGACATTCTCCTCTTCCTCCCTCTTCTGTGGCTTTACTGTGAATAACTCTTTAGCATGTATTTTTGCAAGCAAGTCTACGTTTGCAGCACACTTTGACTCTAAGCAAAGACTCCTAGGATTCATAGGCAAGGAAAACATGTCAAGGAGATTGACAGCTGCAGTAAAGAGTCATCTTTCTGCAGGGTCAATGTCCTGGTTTCAGTCAGGATGGAGTTAACTTCTTTTGTAGCAGCGGATGGAATGCTGTGCTTGAGAGTTAAAATGAAAGCAGTGCTGATAACACCCTGATGTTTTTAGTTGAGTCAAGCAGTCAAGGACTTTCTCAGCTCTTCATATTTCTCTATTAATGAGAAAGGAGGGGACGAAGCCAGGACAGGTGAACCAAACTCCGCCAAAGAGAGTATTCCATGCCAATTACGTCACGCTCAGTATAAAGGGGGGCTGGTGGGAGGAGGAGCGGGTGGCTCCAGGACGTGCGGTTTTTAGGGGACGGTCAGGTTCCAGGATGGCTCTGGGTGGCACGGCCTGACTTGTGGGTTTGGTGAGAAACTGCATTGTGTATCAACAGCTTCATAGATTTTTTTGCTCTAAAGTCCTGTTAGCATTGTTATATTTTATCTTTCTGCTATTTTACTAAACTATCCTTATCCCACCCCACGGGCTTTTGGTTTCTTGGTTTTGGGGTTATTTGCCCCTTCCTTTTCCTTTCCCTTGCCTCACAACCCCCCACACACCCCCCCACACACACACACCCCTTTTCCTTTAAAGAGCAGGCAGCTGTGTGGATCTCGGCTCTCAGCCGGGGTAAAACCATGACAGTCAACTAGAACTGCAAAGCCAGGACTTGTCTACAACAGCTGACTGCCAGAGGCAACAAAATTATCATTTGGCATGTGTCACAGCCCTGGAAAGTCACGCTGGTTGCTGCTGCTTGCTGGCAGAGTAAGTCCATGGGGTAGCAGTGCTGCTCAGGCAGGTCACAGTGTCTGTGCTCCCCATCCCTCCATCAAAGCCTCAAGAGCTACAAACTCAGTTCCTTGCAGATCTCCTTACAGTTTCATAGCTCTCTCCACTACTTTCTGCCTCTGGCCCAGGATACAGCTTCAAAGTTTGGTTAGCCAACTCGGCCTCCCCAAAACTGCTTAGAAGCCTCGAGCTAGCACTGCAGTCAGTCACTTGCTCGGGACTTGCCTGACTGACAGTAATACAAACAAAAATTTAATATCCAACTCAAAACTAGTAATACAGTTGAAAATATCCTGAGGTTTTAGGAACCCAGAAAATGGGAAATCCCATTTGTTACCGAAAAATTAACATTTAGAAAAAACAGTGTAGCCATTGCCTTGTAATGCTCAGGATGAGGGGACACTGAATTCAGTTCTAACAAAGCTGTAGTTAATTTTAAACCCCAAGAACAAGTAATCATGAGGGGTTCATTCTACTCATGCAGGAAGTCACATGCAGATTACCTGAAGAGACTCAGCAGCTTGGTGAAAGTTAGCCCAGTTCCCCTAAAAAATTCTTGTGCTTAAATGTCTTTCAACTACCCTCAAGAAAAGAAAAAAAAACCTAAACAAAACTGAAAGAAAAATTTTCAGACTGGAGGGTCTACTCTCCACCTCTCTGAAAAAAAAGGTCTGTTTTCTTACCTAATTCAGTCCCCACTCTCCATTCTATTATGCATTTAGAGCACTCTTAGTTGCGTAATCAAAAATAATTTTGAGTGCCCTTAATCATGACAGAAGAAAAGACTTTCTGAAAGTGTAAGATCAAAGAGATGAGTTTTATTTCTGAGTCCTCCACAAAGAGGCAAGAGTGTATTTTATTATCAAAGCTCAGGAAGCCAAATTAAAGAACATTAATTCTGCTATTTGTTTGATCTGCTTTCATAAGTGTAGCATTCCCTTCTGTAATTATCTGCAGGTTTTCTGCACATGGATCCAGATGTGCTGATGCTAAAGCAAGTGTCATCGCTTCATCACAAAGCTGGAGTAAGCCAGGGATGAATGACTCTGCTCTGAGGGCTGTCAGAGGAAACGTGGCTTAGTGTAAAATGGCTTCACATCACGAGTCTGGTATCGTATTGGCATGACCCGTACCTCAGAGTGGGGGTTTTTTTTGTGATGTATGATCCTACTGTATACCACAGGACTGCACTGGATTTTTCAGAGGTTCAGAAAGCTTGGCAATGAGTACAGTTGTGTTCCTTTGGTCTGGGGGGTATGGGGAGGAGGTTTGTATAAATGTGACTCTGCTCAAATTTATAAGCTTCATTAAAAACAGATAAACGTCGAAATTAATGAAAGACAAATCTAAACTGGGCACTCCTTCCCTGGAGAGAGCCAGGGGACTGGGAGCAATGGCCACAGATTGGGTACTAAAACATGCCCTTCTAGTGCTCAGGGAAAGGAAATAAACACGACAGATACATCTGGGGAAGAAATACCAAGCAGTCACACCCTTTTCTAGTGTAACCAGTTTATTTTCAGTTCGCTCCCTTAATATTATGCTATCACTACATTCTCGAGTAACTAAGCAACCTCTGGTGCCCTACTGCTCGGCCGCTTTGAGTCACTGCTGAGACTCTCTGTAGTTTGGGGTTCAGTGGCAGGAGAAGGCGCAGAGGCGCTCCCAGCCCTGGGCTACACTGCCGCCCGACGGCACTTTCCCTACACAGCTCTCCTTCCCCCGCCCAGGACTCAAAAGCCTGTAATCAAAGCAGTTATCTATGGGTTGCCGGTCTCCTTGTGCCTGTGCTATTCAGTGTTCTTATCAGGGATAAGAAAACGGAGACTCTCCCATTTTTAGGGGGGCGGGGGGGGGGGGCGGGGGGGCGAGAGGGGGTGGGAGGCACAAACCAAAGGGAGGCAGAGGAAGAGTTATTTGTTAACCTGGAAGAGCATTCTGAAAGACAGGGCGGTGTAAATCATTGGTTCCTACCTGGAGGCAAAGAGAAGGCAGGCAGGGAGCAACAGGGCTGGCTGGCAACAAACCTGCAGCTGAGACTTTGGAATCGCAGTGGTTCGCAAGGGAGTTTTGTTCCCAAACTGTCTGTCCCTGTGAAAAGGCAGGTGCCACACAGAGCTATATTGCCAGGAACGTTACCTGTGAGAAACAGAACGCAGCAGGGTCAGGGTGCCCGTGGAAAAAGCATGAAGTACAGTTGTTTTCTTTAAAAAGCTTTCCATGTGTACACAGGTTTCACAAAATATTTGCTCAGGGCACTGGCTCAAGCCTTGCAGAGACAAAGTCTAAGACCTTGATTTTGGACAAAACTGTACCTGAAAAACAATGTATGATCTCAAAATGCAGAAGGGCTGAACTGAGTCCCAGACATAACATTTTGGTTTTCGTACCAGCAAGATCCAGCAGCAACAGAATATATGTCTGTTTTTGTCCCAGTTCTCAAACTGATTTGTGTTACCTTCAAATTACTCCAGAGTAGTTGGGCTTACCCAGGAGAGTAAAATAACATCTCTTCCCCTGGGAGTGTACTATGTAAATGAATATAGTCTTTTCTACAGCAGTGCCTCTCTGGATGTCATAATACAAATTACCTCTGGGACCGAAACAAAAAAAAGGAACATAATGGGAAGGAGAGGAATGATATAAAAGGATAAATAATTCAAGCGTGAAAGCTTGAATTATATATATTAAAAAAAGCATTATAACTTCATCAGCATCTTGTTCCTTCAGTGGTTTCCAAATAATAATACAGGAAAGCAATTGGAATGACAAAGAAAATCATACTTTCTTAATCCATTCTGCTATCACTGCTAGAAGCAAAACATCTGGAAGATCCTAGAAAACTACTTCTCTTCCAAACTCCAATGATTCCAAAGGAAACAAATCATCTGAATGATTTTGACAGTGTAAGTAATTGTTCTAATTCCATCATCAATGCTGATTACACATGTCTCGGTATTAAAAGTGAGTTGGGAGCGGCATTACTGTCTAAAGCACAAACTCTTAGAAAATGTAGGACAGGATGGGAATTAGTCAGAAAGGGTGAGAGGCAAAAAAGACACACAGAGATTTTTTGGTGAGATATGTAGAGGGGCAATGAGGACCTGAGACAAGAGAGGAATAGTGACAAAAGAAATGTTTGGGCAAGAAAATGGGAGGAGATAAAACAAATGAAAACTGAAAAGAAGGAATAATAAGAGAAAAAGCATTGTTCCCACTGAGCAGTTTCAGAGTGTAATATATTTAGAACTGGAGGATGCATCTGGACTGAAGCTGACGATTCAGGTTTTAAAGATGGAAAAGGAACTAAGGCTGCATCTGTTCCGATAACTTAATTCTTCAGTTCAGTCCCAGGACCTGGTCCCCCAGTCATTCACATCCAACTATGTTCATCCACTTGTGTGCTCTCCTTTGGACCTAACTGACCACTTTCCCCAGTCCTAGGGGCTGCTGCCACTATCCTTCCCGCCCAGTCCTCCAGAACAGAGCCAGCTCACCATGCTACCACAGAGATTCCCATGCCACCGAGCATGCAGCACAGTCCCACTGTGCAATCCGTTCACACGCTACTCACAGGGGCTCTACACGGCCTCCGTTTACTCCAAGCATTCTGAACTAAATAAACATGAAGAGTTACTACAATTTCAGGGGCCACCATACGGGACCACACAGGAGAGCTGGGCAAGCGTGCCACGATGTGGATTTCCCCCCAGATGAAACGAGGCTGAAGAGACATGACCACAAGCTGTCCTGTGGCAGCCATCAGTGCCCCACACTGCTGCCCTCTGTGAGCCAGGCCTATGGTGACGTGGGAAGAAGAAAAATCAGGCAGCAATGTTCTGAGGTGAGGACAGAGCCCTGGCACAGGCTGCCCAGGGAGGTTGTGGAGTCGCCATCTCTGGAGATATTCAGGACCTGTCTGGACGCCTCCCTGTGCGACCTGTCCTAGGGAACCTGCTTTGGCAGGGGGATTGGACTCGATGATCTCTGGAGGTCCCTTCCAACCCTCACAGATCTGTGATTCTGTGACTACTTTCATTGCTGGCATGCAGAGAGATGATGAGCGGAGGTGAATCCGCAACGCTGGATGCTTCCCTCTGTCTTTAACCCAACGGCAGACATTTGCAACAGCAGCTGCAATCCGAAAAATGATAACATTTCGGGATCACACCCAGAACAATAGAAAACAATGAGTTTGGGACGACTGCCACGCAACACACCCTTGATGTGTAATACTGGAGTCACACATGGCGAGGTGCTCCGTTATGAAATACCACACAGTTGTCTTTCATTACTTTCCAGTGTCATTCTCTGCTAACGATTTTATTATGTTTTCATTGTTTATCTCATTCATGAATTAGTTTCCTACACTAGTTTTCTGTGGGACAATTTAATCATTTCAGGATGTTTTAAGAGTTGTTAATGGAGAAAAAACATGAATATTAATGAAATAACATCAAAAGTAAAAAAGTCACCGAGTAATGTAGATTGTGGCTTTACTGTATTTCCAGGGAGGACAAAAATGCATCCTTTCCCATCAAAAATAACAATTTCCTATGACTAGTAGAAGTGCTAATAACATACCAGGCTAGAAATGCATAATTACAAAAATTCCTCTGCTTTTTTCTTTCATGTAGAGAAGGAATGTGTAGATGCCACTGAACCTGAAAAGAGCTTGATTGCATTCTTTTGCAATAGTCTATTTTCTTCCTTTGAGCAGGACCATATCTGCAGTTAACAATTGCTCATAGAACTTTCAAACTCTTTACTTGATAGCGCTGACTAGTGAAGAGGTGGCCTGTGAGTTTACCACAAGCATTCTGTCTCACACTTCCTACCAGTACGCTTCATTCTCTTGAGCTAAAGCAGATGAATCTCACCTGTGGAATGCTAAAACTACAGAATAAAGCAGGGAATCCTTGTTCTCCCATATACTGCATTCTCCACAGAGAATTCTACCGTTCTACGTATGCTGCACATCCCCCCAAGCCTGAAGAGAGGCCAGTTTTCCAAATCACAAGTGCTAAAAAAAATATGGAATAAAAGCTGGGTATGAAGAAGATCATAGGAGGAGTGAAAGCGTTACATGGAGTTAGTGCAATGGAGAAGAGAGGACAAGGAACAGCTTGTTCGAAATGACAGAGAGGGAATAAACATCACTGGGAGCCACAGGGAGAGGAAGCAGAGAATGTTGTTCTCAACAGGGAGAAGACTATATATAAGGAAGCTGAACAAGGTCCTGGGACAAGAGAGGGAATGAGCATCAGGAATACACAGCCATATGCACAAAGCAGCACTCCTTCTCCAAGCTGGTCATTGTTTCCCCTTCTCAGAAAAGCACCAGGGAAAGAAGAGAGGCACTTCTGATGCTGCTCGGGATTTTGGCCCTTTTGCAGTCTTCACACAGACTTTGTGTATCTTTCCCAAAATGTAACATCTCCTGTGAGGGGTGGCAAGAAGCTGTTGTCACCAGCCAGCCACTACAGGGTCACTCTGAGGAACACCTCAAACCCTCAACTTCCCCCTACTTAAATCCTAACTGTCCCTGGCAGGTTAGCAACCCAGGCTGTTAAGGAAATCCTGTCAGTCCATCCCAGGTACCATTCAGCCTTGCTATGAACCTGAGCAGGCCAGAAGAACACAGCAAGTATTTGGGGTTTATGAGTTGCACCAGTATAACTGGTACATACATTAATACCATCAGTGTGCATGAACCCACCAGTAATCTCCCCAGCAGTGTGAAATATTGGTCGATAAACTGCAGGTTGCAGACTTACAGGCTGAGATGGCTGTACCATTCAGAAGTGGCCTGGGACCTCTCAGGCTGCCGCAGTTATCTCAGCAGCCCAGGTGAAAGCCCCACACTGAACTTTGGGATAATACTTTCTCTAGTGACAGAGCTGCTCCCTGCCTGCAGAACAACATCTCCAGCAAGTCTACGCTTGCTTCCCAACTGGGGAGGTTCTAGAGACTGAAGATACTCTAGGAAAATGCCTTCTGAAGCAACCCAGCAACCTTTTTGCATCGCTTTTTATTCCCTCAGAGGCCAGCTGCTGTTGTTCTTGTTGTTTCATGAATGACATCTAAAGCTGCTCTGTAGTGCAAAATTCAAACTTCCAGCAAGTTGCCTGCCAAAAATGACTCCACAAGAAGCCCCTGTGTAGGCTTGTCATTACCAATGTGTTAGCAAGAACTGCTTTGTCCTTAATGACATCTGAAAACAGCACATCTACTCACAAGTGGATTTCATTCACCCCTTAGGCGTGAAAAGCAATGGCTTTATGCTGCTGCTTTTACACATCTCAGCCTGTGCCAAGGCATAGTGTACCTCAGAGTAACAGCAGGGCAGCCACACAAAAGCAGGATGCTGTGCATTGCCAGTGCTGCCACCCAAACTTAAATCTGAAGAGAGTCCAGTAGTTCCATGTCTTCCAGCAAGATAGTAACAAGCCTGGGTTTGGCTTGGTAAACAACTAAACAAATACACAGTTGGGCTTCATAGCAACATCTGTCTGCAGGGATGGCTACCTGTCTTCCTCACATCATCCTACTTTGTGTTACAGAGAAGATGATGAAGAAATTGCATTGGCCGTTGGTGTCCTGTGTAACAAACAGAACTGGTGGCCAGCCAAGGAAGGAGGGGAACAGTGTAGTGGAGATCTAGAGGAAGCTGTGTTTCGAAAATAGATGCCCACCTTCTGTCCTTCTGCTGGAGGTTGAGGGTGTAGTTAGTTTGAGGAACACATTTTCAGTGCCAATTATGCCTTAAGTATTTACCACTTGTGCTGCACTTGCTCGGATCTCTGTGCAGCCCTTGGGGCTTGGCAGACACAGGCACGTGTGATGCCAGCAGGTGAATGTGATTTATTTTCTGGAGGGTGAGGGGAATTTTCTGCCTTTCTGCAGTGTTCAGCCAGAGGGTTACGCAGGTTCCGATGACAGCACTGCTCAGGGAAGCAGAGCTGGTGCCGGAGCCAACGGCCAGGTGCAAAGCCAGGGTGGCGATGAGGAGCGGTTAACCTGGTTTGGGCACTCAGCCGCAACCCAGCGTGCAACCTCAGCATGAGCCTGTAAGCGGGGGGGAAGAAAGGGGGAAGGCTGGCTGGAGGGATCAGCAGCTGCAGCGCGGTGCGAGGACCCCTCAGTATTCGGTTAAGCGTTAACTGCCTCGCCCGCGTCCCGGGGGCGGGACGGAAAGTGCGGTTTTGACACTTCATTTAAATGACTGTAAGTCAGGGGGTGCGCGTCGCAAAGGCAGCAGAGCGCTCAGCCCCGCGTCGCTGCCTCAGCCCCGCGTCGCTGCCCCAGCCCGTGCCGGGCGGGCTGCGGGAGGGCACCCGGAGCGCCGGGGAAAGCGGCACGGCTGGGGGGTGCGTGCCCCAGCGCTCCATTCCCAACGGGGCTGGCCACGTCAGCGCCAAGCCGGGTGTGCCTGCGGGACTCCCAGACCTTTCTAACGCATTAACCGCATCTAACGGTCGGCCCGCGAGCCCCTCCCGCCCGTGGCGGGTCCCGCGCGGGCCGCCTGACGCCCCACCTTGGGCTCCCCAGCGGCACCCTCACGCCCCGCCACGCAGCCGCCCGCCCGCTCAGCAACCGAGCCCGCGCATGCGCGCAGCGGAGGGGGGGACGCAGGGAAAGACGCTGCTTGGCCCGCTGCTGGGGAGCGAGTTTCAGCTGGCGCTGGCTGTGTCGTCACTTCGGGGAGCGTGTCGGTTGGCCGGCTGGGGGCGGGCTGGGCTGGGCTAGGTGGTGGCGGCGGCGACTGAAGGAGACTAGAGGACGGGGTCCCGCGCCAGGTAGTGCCGCCCCTCCCCGCTCCATGCGCAAGATGTTGCTGGCCGCGCTCTCCCGGGTGCTGCAAGGTCCGGCCGCCGCTGCCGCCGGGAGGACGGTGAGTGCGGCCGTTGCCAGCCCGGCCGGAACGTGGGGGGACCGCCGGGCCCGAGAGGCGGGCGGTGCGGTGCCGCCGTGACGGCCGGTACCGCCTCAGCCGGGAGCGCGCCGCCCCCCGCCACTCGCCCGGCGCGTGGGCCGGCGCGGGCCCTGCCGGGGCGCGGCCCGGGAGCGGCGGGTCCGGGCGCGGCGGCGGCGGCCTTGGCCCGATCCGGCCCGGCCCGGTCTGGCTCGGCGGTACAGAGCGCCGGGCGCGGCAGGGTGGTGGGTTCTCCTGTGGAAGCAGCCCCGGGGTAACGCCTGGCAGCCGGTGCCTTGGCTCCGGTGGAACAATAAAGCTCGTTGGGGTTTTTATTTGGGTTTTGTGGTTGGGTTTGTTCCCTTTTTCACTCCGCGGAAGGTGCGGGTTTTGCCTCGGGGCGCTGCGAGGCCTTGCAGCAGGCGTGCGGGCCGCTGGGCCGGCGGGCGGCCGCAGCTGCCCCGCGGGAAGGCTGGCCGGCAGCTCCCTGCGCCGGAGCCGCGTTTCCGCCGGGGTTTGTGGGCTACGTGGATGATTTCTGCCACCCTTCGCTGGGCCCCGTGCTCTGCTTTGTTGTGTTTATATCTCCTTCGGCTGTCAGCACGGGTCGGAGCCTAAGCAGGGGGTAACCGTCCCCTTCTGGGTCTGTTCTGAATTCAGCCCTTCCAACCATGGAGTCACAGATGGTGTTAGGTTGGGAAGGAACCTTTAAAGGTCACTTAGTCCAACCCCCCCTGCAGTAAGCAGGGATATCTCCACTAGATCAGGTCTTGAATATCTCCATGGATGGGCCCTCCAATACCTCTCTGGGCAATCTCTTCCAGTGATCTACCACCCACAGAGCGAAGAACTTTTTCCTAATATCCAACCTGAATCTCTCCTTTTCTAGTTTAAAACCGTTACCCCTCATCCTATGGCTACATACCCTCATGAGCAGTTCTTCCCCAGCTTTCTTATGGGCACGTTTCAGGTATCTGATGATGATTTTTCTGGTCTCATCTGGATACACTCCAACAGGTCTGTGTCTTTATTGTGTTGAGGGCTCCAAAGCTGGAGACAGTACTCCAGGTGAGGTGTCACCAGAGCAGAATAGAGGGGCAGAATCACCTCTCTGGATCTTCTGGCCACACTGCTTTTGATGCAATTGGCCTTCTGGGCTGCAGATGCACATTGGTGGCTCTACAGCTGCTTTTTTTGGGCTGCTTTACTTTTCTTTGCTCAGACAATGTTATCTGTTTCATCCCTTCCTGAAGGGAATCATCTTTTAAGTGTTGTTTTGGCACTAGTATTTTGTTTCTGTATTTCCTCTCTTACATGAAAAAAGATTTTCCTGTGTGTATTGAGACTATATGGAATAAGTATCTAAAAGTATTTGCTAACTTACAAATAAAATATCAGTATTAAAAACCTCAAATACAAATGCAAAAAAAAACAAGTACTGAAAGTACTTAGCTGCTTCCTGACATCTGCACTTTCCAGAAGTCCACAGTATATCTAGTCTGGATATCATACTTTTCTTTTTGATCCTAGTGACTGCTGACTATATGTTTTGAATTGTTCCTGTCTGTGTATTGCAAAGCATAAAGTACCAAATAAATAGAAACAGTGTTACTCCATAAAGCAGTATTTTATGCCTGCTTTGAGCATAGTGTAAAGATGGGTTTCCATCTTTTTTCCATCAGTTTTGGGCCCCTCACTACAGGAAAGATATTGAGGTGCTGGAGCATGCCCAGAGAAAGGCAACAAAGCTGGTGAGGGGACTGGAAGACAAATGTTGAGGAGCATCTGAGGGAACTGGGGCGGTTCAGTCTGGGGAAGAGGAGTCTCAGAGGTGACCTGATGCTCTCTGCAGCTACCTGAAGGGAAGTTGTGGAGAAGTGGGGGCTGACCTCTTCTCCCTAGTGACAAGCAATAAGACAAGAGGAAATGGCTTCAGTTGTGCCAGGATAGGTTTAGATTGGATGTTAGGAAAAATGTCTTCATAGAGAGGGTTGTCAGTCACTGGAACAGGCTGCCCGGGTGGAGGAGTCTCCATCCTTGGAGGTATTTAAAAGACGGGTGGTGCTTAGGCACATGGTTTAGTGGTTGTTGGCAGGTTAGGGTGATGGTTGGACTTGATGATCTGAAAGGTCCCTTCCAACCAAGACAATTCTGTGATTCTATGGTGCAGAACTCACCTGTAAGGAAACTGTCTCTTACAGTCTTCTAGCTGGGTCATAATTTGCTGACTTCTCTTCCCCTAATTATTGACTTACTATTGTCTTTTTTGATTTCTGTTTTTTTTTCTCTTCCCCATGCTGCAAACCTAGGGAGCTGTCAGTGAGGTAAGGCCTGAATCAGTTGTGCCAAGGTTTGGGTTTGGGTTTTGTTTTGTGTCCTAGCCACGTGTTAGAGCTTTTGCTTTTAAGTCATATTCGGGGGGGGGGGGAGGTGGACCTGAGGGCTCACAGAGCCCTTCCAACCTCAGCCATTCTCTGATTATGTGAATCACAAACTCTTGATTTACTTCAGCCTGTAGAAGCAAAATAGCTCTTCCTCACTGATAGTACTGATGCATTGTGGTAAATGGGGTAATGAGTTTTAAATTAAAAACTCTAAATGTTCAATTCGTTAATGGGGGAGGGGGGATTGGGATTGCTAAAACAAATATATAAGAGAGTAGGTAACTGAGATGGATTGAGAAACTTCCTGACTTTCTTCCAAGCTTTATACCTATCAATCCAACCTATTTTTAGAGACGGTGATGTGGACGTTCCCAAAGTTTTGAAATAATGAACATGTGCAAGTTGCGTGGCTGAACGAGCTACTGAAGTTCATGTGTCACTTCATTAGCAATAGGGTTTTGCCAGCAAAGACACAGTGCACTCCTTATGCTGTGGTCACAGAGACTGCATGGAAGGATGAACATCCTATCAGATGCTGCAGTGAAACTGTCAAGTTATCTAAAAATACCAGCTGTTCATTAGTCTTATGTCAGCCTTTGTTCATTCCTTAAGACAGAACAATAATGTGTTTTTAAACATCCTTCTTATCTCTTCCTACTGTGCCACCCTTTCTGTTCTGTATTTCGTGTGTCCTATGGCATGTCACCTTTTGTGTTTCTGTAGCATTTTTAAGTTGCAGCCATGCTATTACCCAGTTAAATGATGCTTTCTCTCTTCACTGACATTGCCTTGCATCCCCCAAACTTCTATTTCTATTGAAAAGAAAGAGCTGGAGTAGTTCATATTCCATAAATCTGCTGGATTTTTCAGGATTTTGTTGTTTGGGTTTTTTCTTTTCCAATAATTTATTTGTTCTATCAAGGCAAAATTCCAGTCAGTGCAGAGAGACATGAAAACCTGCATTGGTTCTCTACTCATACAGGCAGTCTGGCATGTGAAGAGAAAAATACTTATTTTTGAGGTTTCAATGCTCTTCAGCCTTTTGAAACATACTGGTTTTCTTTTATATAACCAAGGGTTATATAGAAATCTGAAATTCTGTTCTCTTTTTCTAATCTTTATTTTAAATACTGGGTTTTAAAAGACTTCTAGCACAGCCATGCAAAATAAAAGTTCTTTAGTATTACAAGGATATAGCAGTAGTGAGTTTAATTCATACATTACTTCAGTTTGTGAGATATGTTAGAAATATTTGAGGATTCACCTGCATCTGCTTAACAGTGATCTTTAAACGCTGCACGTGTCCTGTTTGTTTTCCAGGCATCTCGGGTGATGGTAGCGTCACGCAACTATGCAGACTTTGCCAGTGAAGCTACGTTTGAAATTAAGGTAAAGAAGCCAAACACTTAATATAGTGGTACTCTGTGTGAGTGCTTGTTGTAGGTCTTGATGTGATGGACTTTCCCCCTTATTATCTCAGTTATAAACATTCTGTTTGAATTTCCAGTCCCAAACCTTCATTACCTGGCCTGACTTCTAAATGCAGCTGGAAGTACTGTGCTTGGCAGCATGCAGTAATGCTCCTTCTTTCTGATGCATATGAGACTGATCCTTTGCAACTGTGAGAATGGGGTCACAAAGGAGATAAAGAACCTTTTCTGTTCCAAGGGAAGAGTTAGGGTTAATAGTTTCCTTAGGGTTAATGGTTTCCTTAATGCTTTTTAAACAGATCGTTGGTGTTTGCTGCCTACCCTTCTTTCCATCTCCATTTTGTTTATGGGGACGTGGGTGCTGTATCCCAGATGTGCAGCTGATTGAAGTCTGTATGGATTTTGGAGGAAAAAAATACAGCATCCTTTTAATGCTTGACTTGGTGCCACTCAAAAAAACATGTTATATTCTGTCAGCTTCCCACTGTGGCTCGGTCTTAGGAAAAAGCTGTGCTTCCATTGGCAGTAGCTTTTCTGCTGGCTTTTCATTCAGGAATAGATAAAACAAAATCTGAAATGGATTATTTGGTTTTCTTTCTACCTGCTCCCTGTGTGTTCATCCCTGTAAAGTATTAAAATTGTTTTACAGGTGGAAGGGAGGAAAAATAAGTTTATATGAGAAGTCTTTTCTGTGTAAATACCAGGTTTGATGTTTGGTCCTGTGTTAATTACAAGACTCATAAGTTTCTATTGTTACATGGGTACTGAAGCTGCCTTAGTGTGCCCGTGTGTTATATCCAGTTCGTGTAGCTGTCAGTGGATTTGTTCTTTTGCTTTAATATAAACTGTCTTTTACCTGTATAGCAGTATTTAGGCCATTTAATTTGCACTGACTTTTATTATTATTAAATTATATTGGATTTTTATTTTATTTGTTTATTTTGTATGGGTGAATAAAATCAGCCCCCCCTGCCCCAAGCAGAGCCCATGGTTTTGGGAGGAGGGAGCTGTACTGCACACATAGTGGTTTGACTGGCAGGATGGCTGGTGCAGCAGTGGCTTTTTGCTGCTTGCCGGTGTTGGTGGTGGTAGAAGAGGCGAGGTCCAGACCTTACAGGACCTTGCTTTCACAAAGGAAACCTTTCTGTTTTTCTTGCCTCTTCACTAAGCCTCTGTAGCTCTTACTGAGTATTTGGCCTGCAGCTACCATGGAAACGTGCTTTTCCCATATTTTGTGAGGATTGTGGTTCATCTACTGCTAGTAGGAAGTGCAAGGCTTCATTTCACAAGTGGAAATCTGTCTTTATTAAAAGAAAAGCTTTTATTCCCCTGGCTTTGGAAATACCGCACAAATCTTACGGTTATTTTGACCTATGAATTTAGGTTTTGCTGGGTTTCCTTTTTTAAATGGCATTACACTCTGAATTTGGAAATAGCACATCATTAATTAAAAAGAAGCAAACAAGTAATGTCCCTAAATAGGATGAACTCCTGTCAGGAAATAACTGCTGGTAAACCTTGCAGAAGTGTGACCTGCACCGCCTGGAGGAAGGCCCCAGTACCACAGCGGTGATGACCCGAGAGGAAGGGCTCCATTACTACAAGACCATGCAGACCATACGACGCATGGAGCTGAAGTCTGACCAGCTGTACAAGCAGAAGATCATCCGTGGCTTCTGCCACTTGTATGATGGTCAGGTGAGGCTTTTTTTTTTTCCCCCCAAGAGACTGTATATTGTCTTGCCCCATGTAAGGGAGGGATTTGAAAAGAGTGGAAGGAAGTCTAGAACTGAGTATCTGTGTGCAGTGCCTGAACCTGTAGCTAGATTCATGATTTATTTAATAATTTCTTCTAAAACATTGAGCACCTGAGGGAATCCCCAAGGGCTTCTGAATAGCGGTGGGGAGCGAGAAGGCAAGGTGAAGCTGTGGAAGAGCTGGAAGTGAGGAATGAGCAGCTGCCACAATATTCAGTTCAGCAGTCAGAGGCCATACATGTGGATCCTCCTGATTAAGCTTTATTGATGGCTTTTCCTCCAGTGTCTCATGTGCCCACTTTTGCTCCAGTGACTCAAGGCCCACTTGCCCTACAGCCAAGAGAAGGAACTTGATGAATGTAGTGAAATTTGCTGTCTGCCCATTCCCTCCTGCCATTTTTGAGTTGGAGATGTTTAGAGACTTTGTTTAGAAGATGGCTGTAGAAAAAGTCCACAGATCTGTGCGGCTTCTGGTTTCTGTCCTGTCTGCTTCTGTTAGTTGCAGTCAGGTTGGAATTTAAAGCCCAAGGCCTGCTCTGGTTTAAGGCAGCCTCCTTTATCTGTGCTCTTCCTGTTCTCTGCTGATACTTGGTGCGTGTGGGATCACGCGTAGCCCTTGCCACACAGTTGGCTGTGGAAGTTGGCTGCTTTTCTTCGTTGCTGAGCTTACTTTTTCCCTTTCTCACAGGAGGCTTGCTGCGTAGGGCTGGAGGCTGCCATAAAGCCCACAGACCACGTGATAACAGCTTACAGGGCTCACGGCTTCACCTATGCACGAGGAGTTCCCGTTCGAGAGATTCTCGCTGAACTCACAGGTTTGTGCCAAGTGAAGTGAGGGTTCTCATGCTGCTGTACTTGTGTCAGAGTTTTTTATTCCAAGTCAAAATTCTTTTGATACACAAAGTACAAGACAGGGCCTTGAAAGTGGTTTAGTGACATGGCAGAATAAACCAATTTTATAATTTTATGCTGCAACCACTTTTTACTATAAAAAGTAAGGTATATTGAAGTGTCAGTACTTCTAAATCACAAATTCAGAAAACTTTTCTAGATGCTATATGTTGTATTTCCTGTGCTGCAACAAGTTAGTTGAATGGAACTTGCTGCTGGTAGACATTTCTTCTCAGTAAGGCATTGCCCTTCCTGGGAGACAGACTTGTGTTTTCAGAATTGCACTGTCAAGTAAGCACTACCTGTAATGCTGAGCTAGATAGCTTGGGAAAATCTGACTGTACCAAAAATATTAAGCTCCAATCTAGAGAGAACTGAGACTTTGTAGAAAGGAAAGATCACGTCTGTGAATGGATGCCAAAAGTGAGCAAGGGGTTTGAAGGCCTTTAGGAATCAGTGGCGTATCAAAGACTTGATCTGAGAATTTGCACACTTGAAACATGTAGAGAGGAAGGCATGTTTTGGGGGCAGAGGAAAGGTGTGCATTTGTATACTAAGAATGTGTGTGTGTTACCAGTGCATATTAAGAGCAGGCACAAAACCCCAGAGTTTTGTGGGCTTACTGGGTGTCACTGGAAACTGATAAAATAGAAAGTCAATGAGGAGGTTGCTGTGACTGAAGTCTGCTGTTGGCCCTGAAATGACAAATGTCAATGATGATGGGGGTTGTTTGGGTTTTTTTCTTCCATACATGACACTAGGAGGAAGTAAGTGTTGATCTGCCTGAGGGTAGGGAGGCTCTTCAGAGGGATCTGAACAGACTGGACTGATGGGCTGAGACCAACGGGATGAAGTTTAATATGGCCAAGTGTAGAGTGCTGCACATGGGACATAACAACCCCATGCAGCGCTACAGGCTTGGGGGAGACTGGCTGGAGAGCTGTCAGGAAGAGAAGGGCCTGGGGGTGTTGGTTGACTGCAGGCTGAATATGAGCCAGCAGTGTGCCCGGGCAGCCAAGAAGGCCAATGGCATCCTGGCTTGTATCAAAACCAGTGTGGCCAGTAGGTCTAGGGAGGTAATTGTGCCCCTGTACTCAGCATTGGTGAGGCCACATCTGGAGTATTGTGTCCAGTTCTGGGCTCCTCACCATAAGAAGGACATTGAGGTCCTTGAGCAAGTGCAGAGAAGGGCAACCGGGCTGGTGAAGGGGCTGGAGGGCAAATCACATGAGGAACGGCTGAGGGAGCTGGGGCTGTTTAGCCTGGAGAAGAGGAGGCTGAGGGGAGACCTTATCACCACCTACAACTACCTGAAGGGAGGTTGTAGAGAGGTGGGCGATGGTCTCTTTGGCCAGGTGACAGGAGATAGGACAAGGGGAAATGGCACAAAGCTGTGCCAGGGCAGGTTTAGATTGGATATTAGAAAAAAACTTTGTACTGAAAGAGTTGTTAGGGCCTGGAACAGGCTGCCCAGGGAGGGGGTTGAGTCACCTTCCCTGGATGTGTTCAAAAAAAGGGTAGATGAGGTACTTAGGGATATGGTTTAGCTTAGGATGGGAATGGTTGGACTCGATGATCTTCAAAGGTCTTTTCCAACCTTGTGATTCTGTGACACACACCAGCTTCTATAGCATTGGGCTTGGGTTTAGTGAGGCTCTTAGTTGAGAAAAAGCAGCCACAGTGCAGAGACTGTTGTTCCAAGAAATGGCGCGTGGGACAGGTTTGTAGGGAGGAGTGCTGCTGGCACGGATTCGTGCAAACAAAGATCCTGACTGAAAATGCCAAACTGAAAGATGTCCTGAGTTACAGTGACCAGGACATGGCAGACAGCTTTGAAGCAGCAGAAAGCAGTCACCCAAAGTAAGACTACTAGATCCTACAGGATAAGCCTCCTATAGAAGAGGGCTTGTCAGCAGAATTGACAGTTCCCTGAGAAACGTCTTTGTGGGCATCATGGCAGATTGTTCTAAGAAAAGTAGAAGGTGTAGCAGACAGTGACACTGGTCAATCAGGAGGTCACAGCTAAAA
The DNA here is from genome assembly GCF_964237585.1 of Gallinula chloropus. Taxonomy (NCBI): domain Eukaryota; kingdom Metazoa; phylum Chordata; class Aves; order Gruiformes; family Rallidae; genus Gallinula; species Gallinula chloropus. The sequence continues at coordinate 130,430,270 of NC_140085.1, read as the reverse complement.
TACACAAGAGGATTGTACGAAAAGGGAAGGGAGAAGAAAATCTCAAGAAAAATAGTTTTCTGATTAAAACTAGACAATCCTTTTTTCTTCTTTTTACTTTGGCCCTAACTGTCAGAATCCATGAAAGCTCACATGAAACCAGTTCATAAGCATATGAAAGTACAAGAAAGACCAGTAATAAAAATGATCTGCTGTTAAGTTAGAAAGACAAGTACAGTCCAGAAAAGAGATCCAACATTCAGCTTCTCAGACTAAGGCAAAAGAGCCCAGCCAAACAAGCTGTGCTTATTAGAAATAAAATAGAAGCATCTGGTTAGTTAACAAGACAGATGATAATATGGAATGGAGTAGGCTGATGAGAAATTCTCTGTTCTTAGATCAGCTCATTTAAATGGGATTTGTTGTAATGGTTCGTGGACCATCTTCAAGCTGCAGCTTGGATACAGCTGGGCTGGGTGGCTTTTCAGTGTTTATCCCACTTTCCAGGGTGGGAAAGGGAGTTGTTGGTTGTTTTGGTGTGTTTGTTTTTTAACTGTTCCATCTGTAGTTTTTACTTCTGGTTATTGTCGCAGGGAAGACAAGTGTAGATTCCTCCAACTAATTTGGAGCAGTGTCATGTATTTGTCACAGAAGCCAGAAGCAATAAGGACTGTACTTCTTACAGATAACCGAGAAATACAGACCATGTTTGCTATTTAAAAAAACCCCACCTGCATTTAAAAGAAAGCCCTTTTGTATAGTAGGACACTGAAACTTGTTAGTTGGTTTTAAGATTTCTTAATCTCATTCTGCATTTTCTGAATTATGTTTTCATTATAATTTCCCTCCGACCCTTCTCTTATTTGTTGTGTGATATATTTCATAGAAACACAGAATGTATTGGGTTGGAAGGGATTGGTAAAGGTCACCTAGTCCAACCCCCTGCAGTAAGCAGGGACATCTTCACTAGATCAGGTCTCTCAGAGCCCCAGCAAGCCTGACCTTGAATGTCTCCAGGGATGGGCCCTCCACTACCTCTCTGGGCAACCTGTTCCAGTGATCCACCACCCTCATAATGAAGAACTTTTTCCTAATATCCAACCTAAATCTCCCCTTTTCTAGTTTAAAACCATGAGCCCTCCTCCTAATGCTACATGGTCCCATGAGCAGTTCTTCCCCAGCTTTCTTATACACGTTTCAGGTACTTTAAGGCCACTATAAGGTCCCCCTGGAGCCTTCTCTTCTCCAAGCTGAACAAGCCCAACTCTCTCAGCCTGTCTTCACAGGAGAGTTGTTCCAGCCCTTTGATCGTTTTTGTGGCCCTCCTCTGGATGTACTCCAACAGGTCCCTGTCCCTCTTGTATTGAGGGCTCCAAAGCTGGATGCAGCAAACTCTTTGGGGAGGGGCCATTGTATCTTAACTCTGCACAGATGTGATGACAACAGCATAGTCTTAGTGTTACTGCCTGTAGGAACTGCATTAGATGTTCCCATTTTCATAGTATTTTTCTTCCCAAAAATGAATTGCTTGTTACTCATGTTTCAGGTCGAAAAGGAGGATGTGTGAAGGGAAAAGGAGGATCAATGCATATGTATACCAAAAACTTCTATGGTGGCAATGGTATTGTTGGTGCTCAGGTTTGTACATGACTTCTACTTTAAAGCACAAGTTGAATTTGGCTCATGTCCTGTGCTGGTGTTTTCTCTCACACCACAAAAACATTGTTTTGGCTCATTATCCTAAATTGCACTAACAGGGTTTTTTTACTGAAAAAAACCTTAATGTTTTTGTGGTGTGAGATTGTATGCAGATACCATTGCTCTGTGGCTATTAAAACCCCAATGCATTTATTCTGGTTTGCTCACTGTTCTGTAAACTGTAGCAAAAATTACTGGAATTTGGAACATAGTTAATGTTTATGTTTTGGTTGCAATATGGATTGGAAGCGGGTTGTCACCAGCGTGCATGTTGGGCAGGTCTCTGACAGTGTCGCTGTCTCTTTAGAGTTCACAAGCTGCCTATCTGATTCCTCTAGACGTTGTTGTAAACTTCTGTTTTGCCCTGTGCTCTGTGTTAGGTTCCTCTGGGAGCTGGGATTGCCCTGGCCTGCAAGTACTTTGGTAAAAACGAAGTCTGCCTGACGCTGTATGGGGATGGTGCAGCCAATCAGGTAAATGAGCTTTGTCTGACGGGGGTGTGGGCAATCAGTTTCCCTTCTGTGAACTGAGGAGTGGTGGGAGAGCACCTTTCACCCTGGGGGTGTAGTTCCTGCACCCTGGGCAATGTCTGACTTGGAACTTAGGCTGAGATGTGTGCATCAGGCTTGCTGCTGCTAGGATGCTTCCTTTATTAAAGGAGGCCTGATACTGGCAAAGCAGTTGTGGTGAGAGAGGGGACAGCGCACACCCTATGTCCTGCAGTCCACTGCAATTTGTTGTGGGGCTTTTGTGTGAAGTGCTGTTCACAGAGACCAACCTCAGGTCAGTGGCCGGGCATCCTGCAAATTCTGGGCACTGGCACATCATATATGTGATGTCTTGGGCATTAGAGTAGGGCTGCATTTCAAGTGCTGTGCCATCCTGAGGAGTGGTTCAGAGGGACAGTTGGAGGTTAATTGCTGGGTGCTCTTTGTGCATCAGGAGTGCAGCATGTGCTTGGGTTATTTTTTTTGGTTATGTTTTGGATTTGCCTCTGTCCTTCCCCACCACCACTTTGAACTCTGCCCTTGTGGCTGGAGTGGTGGGATGGCTTTTCAGCTCCTTCCCCTCTGGAGTGCTCCAGGTTCTGAGAGGGAGCAAGTGGGGCTAGTGGTCAGTTAGGTGAAGGCTGCTGAATCGTGGGAGGAGGGGTCTCCAGTTACTCATGTTATCTTCTTTCCAGTTGCATGTGGATCACCTAAGTGTGACACCCTGAAGTCTCTGTGCTGTAAGGAGGGCCCGAATGACAGCAGTGAAGATGACAGTGCTACTGAATAGGCAGAAATGTGGGACTTGGGTTTCTGAAGACAAGGGAGAGGACAGAGCATTTTGTAGAGCCACTTTTGACATTCAGAGAATTATCTTCATGTTTTGAGCAGAGACATTAAGCCAGATAAGAAATTGGTGGGTTACAGTGTACCTTAGATGTAATTTCCCACTACACACAGGTGGAGAATCTCAGTTCTTGGTTTTCCCTGCCTAATGCTGGAGTAGTGAGGCTGATGCAGGCACTGTGGATGAGCTTCTCTTTTACTTTGCTAGTAGCAGCTTCCTGACAGATTAATGAATTGTGATATTTTTATTATGACTGTTGCTAAAGTATGTCAGTTCAAGGTGGAGGTTTTGTGCTACCCTAACACAGATAGTGAAATAAATGGGTTTAAAAATTAAGACCTATGAAGTGTTGGCTGAGGTGAAGGTTATCTTGATCACTGCAGCGAGTGGCTGGTTTCAGGTCACCTTCAGGATTAAAACTCCTCCTAGCCAGACCTCTGCCCCGAGTGCTTTTCCGCAGAGCCTGGTGCTGGCGGGCTGAGCTCCCTGGCTTGACGCGAGTCGCGCGCTCTTTCAGGGCCAGATATTTGAAACGTACAACATGGCCGCCCTGTGGAAGCTGCCCTGTATCTTCATCTGTGAGAACAACCGCTACGGAATGGGGACGTCGGTTGAAAGAGCTGCAGCCAGCACTGACTACTACAAGAGAGGAGACTTCATTCCAGGGCTCAGGGTCAGTGCAGTCACAGCTGTTTTTGAGGGGGGAGAAGGGTGGGAGTGGGTGGGATGTGCGTGCATAGACCCACGCAATACATCCCTCTGTATGTATTTCTCTTACTCACACGTGGATTTGTAAATACTTTTTCTAAATAGAGAGAAAATTGAAATTGAATTCCTGTTGGAAGTACTGAGTTCCTGTTGTGGAAGTACTGAAATTGGAAACTGGGGGGGGGGGTGGCATTTTTTTGGTCCAACTTGTAGCTTCTGTTTATCAGGTGGATGGCATGGACATTCTCTGTGTTCGAGAAGCAACCAAGTTTGCAGCTGAGTTCTGTAGAGCTGGAAAAGTAAGTCTGTGATTGTCATTCCTTTTCCATAGGTGAAATTCTTAGCTAGACTATTGCTGCTTAAAACCTTCCTCATGTAGCTCACTTTCTCCAGTCGCTGTTGCAACTTTCTGACCTGTATTTCCTTTTTTCTCCCCGGTATTGAACTTGTGAGCAATTGAGTGGCTCTTTAGTTTTGTTAGAATTTCTTAACATTTAATTGGTATTAACCAAGCATTTTTAAAAAAATAAATCCTGATACCCTGTCATCTTTTCCCCCATTTTTATTCTAGTTAAATTCTGTTTTGAAAGGTATTCTGTCAGGCACTTGTGTTCTTTGCAAAGATTAATTAGGGGAAAGAAAGCAGAAGCCATTTTATCTTCACAAAGTAAAGTAAAAGTTTTATGAGTCAGCTTAGTGTCTGCTTTTGTTTGTTTGAACAGTTTTGTAGCGATAATGCTATGTAAATTAAACTGAGGAAGAAAAAGACATTGTATGAAAATCACTCGTCACTGGGGCAATTCACCTATAGCAAATACCATCACAACAAATTGGTCACTCAGGGTGTATTGTAACACGCTCTGTGTTGTTGTTTTCTTCTGAAGGGGCCTATTCTGATGGAGTTGCAGACATACCGTTACCATGGACACAGTATGAGTGACCCTGGGATAAGGTACTGTGACATATGGATCCTTGGCATTCACTAAGGCGTGTTGATGGCCAGAATCTGGACACTCTTCGTATCAGTGAGGTGCAGAGTTATGATGAAACCTCTATGAGCAGTCAGCTTGCTGCTTGTCAACTCATCTCACTGCTGAGTTATCTGTAATTGTGTCACTTTTGCAGCAGTAAGGGAGTTTGTTTTAGAATGAGCACAGTGTCAGTTCAACTTCTGTGCTTTGTGTTAGTGAATTCTGCTTTCAGTGAGACTGACTTCATGGTGTGCTCTAATTAAGTGCTGGCTGAAACAGCTTATTAGGATTACAAATACAGAGGTGCTGGAAAGACATGAAGAAGTAAGAAGTGTCTCCCAACAAAGCATTGGGAACTTGCAGTGAATTGGAAGTGGGCAGCAAGTCATTGAGTCTGTGTGTTTGCCCCTGCACCCCCACCCCCTCCCCACCCCATTAGGGGAGATAGGAAGGAGGAACTATGGCCCCTTGTAACTGTTTCAGCCTGGGGCTGCTCCCTTTCCCCTGCCTACAGTATAATTTTGCTGGAGCATCTTGAGGTCAGTTCCTGCTTAGAGGTCTGAGCAGTGTTCTGGTGTAGCTGTGCCTCCCCAGGTGCTGAATGTCACTGTATTTGCATTGCATTCCCCACGGTTTGCCCCCTCTTCTAAAAGTGAGCCGTGTCCAGACCCTTGCTGCTATTCAAGGACGTCACTGAAGAAGCTCATGTCTTTGCCTGTCTTGCTCCTAGCTACCGTACTAGAGAAGAAATCCAAGAAGTGAGAAGCAAAAGTGATCCCATTACTTTGCTGAAGGACAGAATGGTCAACAATAACCTCGCTAGCATTGAAGAACTGAAGGTAGGGCTTTTAGCTGCTATTTAAGCAAACTCTTGAGCATTCACACACTTAACCATCTCTGAAAAGCACATCTTGAGCCATTGCTTGAACGTTGAAGAACAAAGAACATTGTAACATCAGTTTTATGGGTGAAGTTTTGTGGCAGGCTGGTTGATACAGTTGTGCTTTTCTGGAAAGGTGTTTTGCTTTTGGGCGCTGAATATAACTGGGTGCCTTAAGGCTGTCTGTATGGGCAGAGGTGCTTCAAACCCAGCTCCTGCCATTTCTGAACATGTGGAAATCCAAATTACACAGGCTTTCTCTGCTACCAAGGAAGGGGGTAAATTTCTGAAAGGGAAATTACCAGTAGGGAAGAATCCTAGGGACGGGAGCCTGGAGCCTTCAAAGTGGAGGGTGTGAATACTTCCATTGGCTTTGTTTGAAACCATGTCCATTGGCACTCTGTCAGCTGACAGTGTTGTGGCTCAGGGGGGTCAGTGGCAGGGTGTTGCCTGTGCTGTCCAAAAGGGACAAATGCAGCAGTGTAGAGGGAAGGCAGCTTTCACAGGTTTTTTAATTTATGTTTATAGACAGTGGTATTGATTGGTCTGACCAACACTTAATCAGTGCATTTAAGTTCAGCATAATGCTGATTTTTTTCTAAGCTGTCTTCTAATCCATTTTTTTGTTTAGGAAATTGACGTGGCTGTACGGAAGGAGATCGAGGAAGCTGCTCAGTTTGCTACCACTGACCCAGAGCCACCACTGGAAGAACTAGGTAACCACATCTACTTCAATGAGCCACCCTTTGAAGTACGTGGCCCAAATCAGTGGATAAGGTACAAGTCAGTCAGCTAAAGGTTGCCTTTGGTGGTGTAACTTATTCGTAAGAATAAGGGAATGCATTTACAGGAACTATAATGCCTTGGAAACAACCCTTAAGCTTATTTAAAAGCTCTTTCAGAAGAGCAGAGGTGTAGGGAAATCCATGTCACTATGGATTTGCTTAAATATGCTGAATGTTGTTGCAGAAGGAGCTAAGTTAAGAGAAAGCAGTGGTTTATTTAAATTGCTATATTTGCTTTACTGATTTTTCTTTGGATTGCTGTATGTGTTATGTACAGTGTAAAAACAAAAATATATTAAACTTTAACAACCTTTGCTGGGGGGTCTGTTTGCTGTTTCCTGATGAACCACCTTCCAACCTCCCCAAAAAAAAAGCCATTCAGATGCTGTGTTTGTGGTGCAGGAAAGTTACCAAATGAAAAGCTCACACCAGGCTTTGTGTCGTCGTTCAGTGGGAGCAGCTTTATTACACGAAGCTATATACATTCACAGGGGGCTTTAGCGTAGCCCCTCCCTGCTCAAACCATCAGCCAGAAGAACTGTAACGCTCTGTAAGTTCACAGGTTTCACAATGCTGAAGCCCACCCAGATGTGTGGTACCCCTTTGGCAGAAAGGGTGGGGTTGTTTTCCCCTCCCAGCTAATGCTTTCTGTTACAGCGATGGGCATTTGACTTCTGCGTTACTCCCAGAAATAACTTAATGCATCGACACTGACTGAAAAGCTGTTACTATTCACTGTGCATCACACTGATGGTCACACAAGCTACATCATTGTGCAAAACCTGCAAGGCCGCTGTACATCCTTATATACATCTAATAATTTAAGTGTTAGGAATGTATTTTTCATTTGCTTAATCCCATTGCACATCCTCCTTCCAAAGCTTCACTCTCCTTGTGCTGGGGTCTTACCGGATGTCTGTCGGTGGTTTAATATTGCATTCCAAATTCTGCAGAGAAGACCACCCCTGGATGAAGAACAGACAGCAGTTATGGGGAAAGCCCCTCATCTCCATTACTTTAAAGTGAAAAAGAAGTAAAATGTAGAAACCCCAAAGGTATGTCATTTACGACAGGACAGAGGAAACACTACACCACTTTAAGGTTACAGCTAAAGCAACTTTTTCCAGGTCAGCCAGGAGTTAACAGAACGGTGACTGAAACTCAAATCAACAGGTAGGAAAAAGTTCTTCAGGCCTGTTTTCCATATGATAACATCACCAACTGGTGCAGAAGGGGTTCCCAACCTTGATAAATGCCAGAACTTGGATAGCTTGAAGCACCCTAGGGGCAGTTGTTACTGCTGCAGCAGTGGAAGTTTTTCACATGTTAACAGAAAATCAGAGGGGAAAACAGCAGCAGTTGCCACAGAACTATCACTGACCTACGTGAACAGCCTTCTGAAACAATTCAATTCATGGGTATGAGCTGAGAAGTACTTTCTTACCGCAGCTGGAGATACCGCAGATCATCTTTAGTGATATCATTAAGGACAGCACTTAGTGTATAATCTTCTTCAGCAAACTAAAAGGCATATTAATTTCTAAATTAACATTCCTCCTTTGAAACAAAACTGCTAATTATGAGCACAATGACCCTTTTTAAAAAAAAAAGAAAAAGTTTGGTTAGGTTTTTTACCCTCTTAATTGCCTCCAAGTCTGCTCCTTGTTGTTTCAGCCAGTTCATGAGCTCAGGGTCTGCATTCTCTCTAAGAGTTGCCGCAGACCATTGGGAATCTTTAACAGAAAACAAAAGTACAGGTTAATACAGCTCAAAACTTGGGCCAGAAGGCTGGGGGTTTTTTTTCAGACTATGACACCTAAAATAGATGTTTGTTTTAAATTACCCTGAGCCAAATCAAATAAACCACGAACCAATCTATTTCTGTGCAACTGTCAGAGCATGCAGGATCTCCTCATACCTTCCGGGTTCAGTTTTAATCGTAGCAGGCGTAATTCCTGAGTTTTTTGCTCCAGAGATTGTCGTAAGAGGGTCTGATACTCTTTCTCCTTCTGAACGAGGTTTTCCAAAAGTCTGTTAGCATATGAGAGATCAAACACAACCATACTAAGAATAAAAACAGCTGAAACAAGTATTGCTCATTTTTTAACAACTACCAAAGGACAGAGACCTCAGAGATACTCTTTTAAGTATTTTACAGCTTACAGACTTCATTTTGCTTGGCTGAGACTCAACGTGGTGGGGGCACTTTAAGGCTTTCCACTTGGCAGGATTTAGTAAGGAGCTTGTAAATTCTGTTGCTATTGTGTAGCCTCCCTGGGCAGAGCTGCTGCCTTCGTACTGTAATTTACTGCTGCATAACGCCTGTGTTTTACCAGGGACTTTCTGATCACAGATTTACATCAATCACACCCATAAAGAAGAACGGGACCTTGAGGGATCAACATCTGGGCAGCAGCCCACAGATGTAACGCGTGAGGAACAGGCACGGGCACTGCTGGGCTCTACTTGTGAGTATTAGCAGGCAGCCTGTCCAGCGGGACAGGGCAGAGCTGCTCTGGCCCTGCTTGCAGGACCAGCTCTGAGGACACTGGTGCTGCTTCAGGCAGCATCCAAGGAGCTCAGGGCGTGAGAAGGAAACCAGCACGGGTGGTTCAAGCCAAACTGCTTAACAGCAGAAACCCAACATGACGTTCTGCGATTAAAAAATGAACCCCATGGAAACAAGAGTTGTACTGACGGCTGCTGAGCTCACACATGTGCTGCTGGTGTGTCCTGAATCCGTTTGTGTGCTGGAAGGGCTGCTTCATCACAGGGCAGACAGTAAGTGAGCACTGTTATGTTACATGCACACATCACCATAGAAAGCAAGGGCTATGTGGGAGCTTTTCAAAGCCTGCCTGAAAGTAAAACCTCGGTCTATACAGGAGGGTTACCTTAAGGTCTCTTGTTTGAGTCTGCCCAGCTCCAGGCTGAGCTGTTGCTGAGCCTCGTTTGACACCACGGAACTCAGGGTGCTGACTCCTGACGTGACAGCAGGATCCTCGGCCCCGTTTTGCTCAGTGGGCTGGTAACTGTCCTCCACTTCATCACCGTCCTTGTCCCCACCTTCAGTTTCCGAGGCCGGCTCGAAGTGCGCTCGCAGCTCTGGTAAAAGGAAATGGTAAGAGTAAGAGCTTGTTTGGACAAGTCTGTCTGCAGAGGTACTACAGTGTGTTCTTGGCTGTGGAAGTCGGCTGTTTGCACAACGCGCTGTATTGCAACACTAAGCGGGAGTAGCAAAGCTTCAGGAGACCTGGACCACAGGTTCTCTGGCATCAGTTCTAAAATGAGCGGCACTCTAATAATAGCTCAGCTGCAGTGTACCAGCAGAGGTAGGTAACTGTAGCTTACAGCTGTCGAGGGGACAAATCCATTTGTGATCACAGAATTGTAGGGGTTGGAAGGGACCTCCAGAGATCATCGTGTCCAACCCGCGCCGCCCCCCCTGCCTCCCCCCCCACCATAGCAGGTTCCCTAGGAGAGGTCGCACAGGGAGGTGTCCAGATGGGTCCTGAATATCTCCAGAGAAGGAGACGCCACAACCCCCCTGGGCAGCCTGTGCCAGGGCTCTGTCACCCTCACTGTGAAAAAGTTCTTCTGCATGTTGGTGCGGAACTTCCTGTGCTGCAACTTGAGGCCATTGCCCCTTGTCCTGTCCCCACAGACCACTGAAAAGAGGCTGCCCATTTCCTCCATGTCCCACACTTGAGATATTTATAAACGTTGATCAGATCCCCTCTCAGTCTTCTTTTCTCAAGGCTGAACAGCCCCAGTTCTTTCAGCCTTTCCTCGTAGGGGAGATGGAATGAGTAAGATGACAGTTCATTAACAGTATTGCTGAGAAACCCCAGAAAGGTTGCTTTTAAGAAAACAAAAGGTTGTTTTCCCCATTGCCTTGGACCAAAGAGTTTATTTACAAAGCATTCTTGTTCTCCCAGTAGCACTTCTAACCCCAGTTCTCTTAGGACTTGCTGCAGGGGTCACCCTTCCCACCAAAGCATAGTTGCCATTTTTCTCCTACAAAGTCCTAAAAACCAGCTGATTTGGCTTAAAAGCCCTAGCAGCTTTGGTGTGAAAGAGCTCACCATCACTCAAGTGTTCTCAGAGCATTCTCATACTGGAAGGGGTGCTCAGCATCCCGAAGAGTTACAAAACTACTTTCATATTTCTAGCTCAAACTTATTCCTAGACAGTTCTTAGTCATTTATCCCCTCCTCAGTGCTTTGTCCTGTTATCCATCCATAGGCCATAATCAGGCTCCTCCTCGTATCAATGCACTCCCTTCTCTGCACCTGCTCCACAGAACACGTAACCAGGCCTGTGCAGTGTTACCCACCTCGGGTGTCATTAAATGTTGTACAGAGCTGGTGTCTTTCTTACCAGGAAACCTCCAGCTTGGACTGAATTTAATTTGCCTTTTTTTGTCATGGTTGGATGACACCAATGGTGCAGAACCGCTGGTTATCTCCTCATTATGTGCTTTCTTAGGGCAAGAGCAGCAGTAATCCTCCAGATCAGCACTTCTTTCTGTAGAACAGTCTGACCCGGTGCCTTTGATGTAGTGGCACATGGGATGCACTTATCGGCACGCTGACAGATTAAACGTCTCAATTGTTCCATTTGCCATAGTGCTTTGACATGCAAACAGCCTGTTTGAAGTTTATTTTATTTAAAAGGTTATTTTTAGCTGCTTTGATTTACCTGGAATAAGAATAGTGACTGCTGCTTGGACTGCACGGCGAATGATGTTATCCATCGCAAACATCCAGTGGGGCCTTATTAAGTGATTTCTTAGTACTTTGTTCACCTGTAATTAAATAAGCACATTAAAATAGCAGCAAACAACACTGGCTTACACATCAGGGGAAATAATCTTGTTCTTCAGTAGTCAGATGAAGTGTTATGAATTAACAAACCGCACAAATCACTAAAACCCTCCCACCCTTCAAACTCTAAACAATAGATTTGACGGTTCTAGGCTAGAGTTCTCAATCCATGCCCAGAGTGTGACATTCAAGCCCCTCTACAGTCCAAGGAGGAAGAGGAGTGAGGAAGATTGGGGAACCTGCAATCCCCTGGAGTGAGCTCTGTCTGCAAAAATTTCTCTCCCCCGTGCTAGGCAAGGGACTCACCGCATCTTGAAATCCAAACAGCACCAGATGAATCTGATTGATGGAAGTGCTGTCAAAGTCCAAATCCATTTTCAGTTTGGATATGGTAGAAGCCATCACTCTCTGCTCAGGAGAGCGTATAAAGTCCCTTAAAATCCCAATAATTTGCTTGATGTGGGCCACTGAAAGTTGCAGTTCTTCAGAGCTCTGGAGAAAAGATAATGAACGTATAGATAGTAAATCCCAGAGTCATTAAACATCTAATTGGAAGCATTAGCATTTTTAGGGTTACAACCTCTAGGTCTGCCCATGTACATTTCACACTGATGCCCAGAAACCACAGAACTTTTGTTTCTGCAAAGCCTTTGCTTTCTACCTGTTTCTATTTTATTTTGTTTCAACAGTAATTCCTCTCTTCCAAAATACAAATGAAGTTGTCTGCTACTGTGGCTGTTGCAAGGGAAGAGGTTCCAGATAACACCTATACTTTTCTACAGTGTACTGCAGAGGGCAGCTCTCCTCCACAAAACCAGGAGAGCGAGTCTGTAAGAGACCCAAATTATTAGACACTGTGCTTTCAGTAAGCTGAATCTGGACTTAGAGCTAATTATGCAGATATTTGATTTCCTTAGGCGAAAATAAAACAGATTTATATACACATTTATCATAAGCCAGAAAAAGGTCTGAGATCACACAGTGATAGGACTCAAATCTTCCTTCTAGGACTTGCAGTCCACACACCCCCCAGTTAAAGCCATCCAACCGCCTCTGAGAACAATGTGTACAATTAAAAGGCAAAGGCACAAGCAAGACAAAGTACAGAAGAGAGATGATTAGGGCAGTGCTGCAAAACAGCTGGAGACTGAGCTCGGACTTGCTGTTACTAAATAATCCTTCTTCATCCTGGAAAATATTTAGAGCCCTGGTTATTTCTGACTGAGACCTCGCATACAAGTTCCAGCCCTCCATAAGGCTGTATGCTACTCTGCACATGCAGCTCAGAGCAGAAATTTCCCCCCGTTGCTTCCCCTGCCCCTGTTTGTGGCCCGTCCCCTGGGTCCTGTAAAGCCTCCAGCTCTGGGTCCAGCCAGTCTGCACCGTGAGGCAATTTTGAAGGGGGAAGCAAAGCCCCTGCGCTGTGCAGGCCGGGCTGGAGCTCAGCAGGGCCCCGCCAGCAGTGCTGTGTGCGCTTCTGCACCACAACCGAGGGCAGAGTGGGGATACCACACCACGGGAGCAGCCCCCCTTTCTGTCAGTGGAGTCCTGTGAGAACCCATAGCTTTGGTAGAAACATCGGTGCCACTGTAGAAGCAGCTGTTAAGGAGAAAAGGCTCAGCAGTCAGCTCCTTACTGGTGTGTGGCACTGCGTGGCTGCAGGTTAACCAAACACAGGATTTCTCTTGCTCCCCTTTAGGCACTAAGCCTTCCCAGTCAACCCATACCTCTGCAGGAATCTGCCTGTGTTTTATTAAGATTCATGTGTGGCACCTAGTTTACACATTTTGAATTAAAAGCTATTAAGCAGATCTCTATCCTTAAATCAAATCATACACCTGTTACTACCTGGTGTTCCATTTCCACATCTTTAAAGGCCAAACCAAAAAAACCCCAAAGCACCAAGATCAGCCCTGCAACCCCCACACCAGAAGCCTGATAAAGACATTCAGGAGCAATTCAAGCATCTTCATTTACTAGCTTTCAGGAAAGAAGTAACACTGCATGACTTGCCATTTCCCTTTTGACCTGGGAACTGGAAAGCTGAAGTGAAATTACCTGTGCTATACAGTCCTGCAAATTGGAAGCAACTTTATTCTGTTCTTCCTTAAGGATTTTATATAGGATGGCTCGGCGTTCGCTGTCCTTCCGCAGCAGGAACAGACCGGAATCCTTATCCTCCACAGAAGGAGAGGTGCCCCTGTCCTCGGAGGCCAAGCCCTCATCAGGCACGCTGCGTCACAAGAGAGACCTCGGCAATTAGCAACACGGCAGTGCTGACAGAACAGAGTAGGGATACTTCAGAGGTTAAAAAGCAAGCTGAACTACAGCAGTAGATCCACCAGTCTGTTAAACACTAATTCTGGGGCAGAAGATGGCTCAGATCCTCAGATGGTCTGAACCTCACCGAAGCCAGAAGCACAGGGCTGGTTTCATCCCGCTAAAAAGTTGGCATTAATGTCACCCAGCACCGGCTCAGTTTTGGGAAGGAAAGCTGAAATCCCTGGACTGAGATATCTATTAATTTTTTGCTGACCCCACAATGTAACAGAGTCATCTGGAAGCCCTTCTTTGTGCCCTCTGATCAGCAGAACTGCCTTTCTGCTGCTCCTTTCCCACATTTGTTTCGTAAGTGCATGGAACCGTCAACTCTTCCGCTGACTTCTGAATCCATAGCCACTCAGGCAATAAGATGACTGACATTTATTCACTGGGGAGGGAAAAGTAAATAAATATGTGGGAACCTTAAGGACAAAGAATCACTGTTCATTAATTAAATATTGACAACATATAAATTAACTGGAAAATTGCCTATGCAACTCGCTGTTTAACACACCTGCTTATCTAGTCATTATGTGAAAAATTGCCCTCAGATAAAATATAATGTGAATTAAATCCACATAATCCCTCATATGTGTCAAGCGAGAAGCAAATGCCTTACCTTAGTAAATGGGAAAAGGGAGGTGGTGTCTGAACCTCTGAAACGGTTCTCTTTGGCCTTTCGAAAAACATGTCATGCTGCACATCAGAGTCTGGGGAAACAGAGCCGTGCTCACTGCTGCTACTGCCAGCCTGCTCTCCGTGGATCAGCAGCGGGAGGGATGTATTACGATTGTAATCTGGGAGCAGACATTGTAAAACATGTAGCAGAACCAGGCAGGAAAGGGCAACGCGCTTAAAAGAGCTGTGATCATCTTCAGTGATATATCAGCAGCTGCGGGAGAGGCAGCCCCTTTGGCAGCAACGCGACTCCCAGTCATTGGATGCGTAAGGAATAAAAGGCACAAACGAGCGAAGGCTGAGCCCAAAGACAGCAAAGCAGCTGGATGCACACATGGGATGCCATCTCATTCCTCTTGCATGCACACACATTGTTATCCCCCTTGGTGCTGGTGTCACAAAGCGACTCAACTGGATAGACAGCTGCTTAAAGAACCTGACTCACACCAACAAGGCAGCATCAGCTGCTCCACCAGCCATATCTGCAAGCAGGAAGAGCTCTGCTACCCACCCTCTCACAACTGCCTGACTGTGTTAATGGACTTGAATTTGCTCCCTCTCTGACACGGGTGCGATCTGCCTTGCTCGCATGTCCCCTTGCCCTCAGGAAGGACTCTCTCAGCACTAGCCTGGAGGAAATCTCCTGTCCCTTCCCAATTCATCTTGAAAGTAAGAAGAAATTTAAAAAAAACCCAACAGACATTGCGAGCTTGCTGTAATGCTGATTGCCATGTTTCAGCTGTGTGACAGGAAAGGTAAGGAAGAAGTTCTGTCAACTCAAAGCACACACATCCATGAAGTATCACAAAACCATCTGATGCTTCTCACTATGAATTATGTGGAGGGCAGGTGTGGGGAGAAGACAGCAGTAATTTAAAAGTTGTTCTGAAAGCTCTGACATACTCCATGGTACATGACTGATGTCCAGATGGCCGAGGCTAAACAGTCACAGAAATGAAACAATATATATCACCTTGGGAGAACTGGTGCAAGGCACCTCTGCAGTACACAAAATTGAAGGCTTCTGTCCCAAAAGTAAAGGGCTGAGATTTGCTCCAGGCTGCCTTTATTATTGGAAAGAAAAAGGGGATAGTGACAGGATGGGAAGATGGGGGCAAAGCTGAGGAAATTGATGGTGAGAGAAGCGGTAGAGGAAGGAGACAGGGTGAACCTCTGCAATTGAGATTGTGGCAACTGCTGAGCCAGGACCTGGCATATGTCCCCAAACTGCCCGTGGTGCTGGCTGCAGCTGCCAGCACAGCTTTCCCAGCTCCAGCACAGCGAAGCAAACGCTCAGCTGCAGCCACGCTGCCTTCCCCCCATTCCCCCTTAAACAGTTCTCATGGCATTTGCCCGCTCTGCTCATGGCCCTGACCGAGCTTGCTTCTTGCTGCAGCCCAGTGCCCAACCCCGCAGCACCAGATCCTTGGCCATCTGAGGGAGCTCCACAGCCTCATCAACAAGTGGGACAAGAGAAGAAAGGAGGAAGGCAGCAGGAGGGACAGGATGCACTTCCCCAAGTATTCGGCAAGGAGCCTGCTGCTCCCAGGGCAGCTAGTGAGGCCTGCTCCAGCCTTTCTAATGCCTGCTCCAGCCTTTCTAATGCCACGCAGTTTTCCCAGGGCAGCGTCCTCGGGCAGGGGCTGAAAAGGTGACAGGAGAGCTGTGTCGCAGTGGGGCAGAAGACCAATAGGTCCTGCCTGGCTGAGCAGTGCCAGCTCTCTCTCCCAGCCTAACCTAAGGGATCACAGTTCTCTGTGCCCCTCCAGACAAGAGAAGATGCCTGTTTCCTTGCTGAAACCAAATTCAGCTAGGTGTTAGAAATTCTCTGCTATTTTTCCCCCTTAGGATTCCATTCTTTCAGATGTTCCCTGCTGAGTGGGAAAAAGCTCAAAAGGGGAAGCAATTCAATTTGCACTAGGAGTGTGGGCATGTGTGTGTGCAGACAGGGAAAAGAAGCAGCAAGACCAAGAGCTTTCCTTGTTTTTAAATGCAGAGTTCCTCCAAACAGAAATTATTTATCTGGCAGGTCTATATTAAGATTTGTTATCTTATCACTGAGAAAGTGGCTGATATGTTGGGGGTGAGGGGAGCGGGGAAGAATACACTGGGCAGATAAAAGAGAACAACATGCTAAACAGCTACTTCAGCACCTTATATATGTAGAGTTTCCAAATTAGATGCCAAGTTTGCAAATGCTGACCCTTGTAGGCCTGAACACCTAATAGACCCACATTTTCAGGTGCCAAGGACTCAGATCAGTGTATATAATTGTGAATCCAAAATGCAGAACTGTTTTGGCAAGTCTTCACTGAATGTCATTTGTCCAATTTTAATATCCTATGAGGCATTTTATTTTGTGAGAGGATAAAACTGGGTTGGGGGGTTTCAGCGAGCAAAACACATGACAAGCAAGTCACTGTATTTTGTGGGAACTGTTAAATTTAAATATATCTAATTACAAATCACAGGCACTTGCAACGGTTGAGTTCCTGCTGTTTCCCTGGCACAAGAAACGTCCTTAGTAAAAGAGAGTGCTTAATGATTCCAATTTTTTCTGTAACACTTAATGATGATGCTGACTTGTATTTGGCTGATAATTCCTTACCTGATGGCTTGAATGCAATCCTGCTTTTCTTGCCCTTGTTCACTTGTTTCAGGAAGGAATCTCTGAGCAAATCTGATGCTGTAACACGCTTACTAGGATCAGGTTCAAAGCAGAGCAAAATAAAGGCCCTTGTTTCAGTGGATAGCGATTCTGGAATTTCTGGATGAATCTTAAACATACCAACCTGCAAGTAAAACACAGATATAAATTGTTTTTACTGAATAATTGTACTAAACAGCTTCAAGGAGACCATGGGTGCAAGCTTTCTTAGTATTGTCTCTCAGTCTTGCTGACTCTTATGGAAAAGGAGCGATCCAGGTACCCACATAGAGCAGGGAAGTGACAAGGCTCTAAACCTGGTTTACTTCCACGTAAACATGGTGTGAATGTCCACGTGGCATTACACAAATGTCAATTTGTGGATGCATCCAGCCATCTACTGTCAGCAACCTCAAGACCCAGGCATTATCCACACCTTGTGCTTCAAATGCTGCCTCTCCTACCAGCGCTGAGAGCAGCAACCCCTGCAGCTATTGCATACGCTGCCCATCACCCTGCCCAGTACCGTGTCTCTCCATTGCTGACTCCTCCAGCACATTTGTGCCCAGGAACAGGAATAGCTTCCTCCTCTAGCACCGGCTGCCTGGGGCCCGCACCTGTTCTGCTCCTGCTGCTGCCAAATTTTCTCCTATGAATGCTCACGGTGACCTTGCCAGATCCTGTCACCACCCTTGGCACTCAGGCCAGATGTCTTCCCTAGCTTTTCAGTGTTACTTAACTGAAAATCACATCGTGTCCAAAGGTTTAACGAGACCTCCCCCCACCCCTTAAGTAATGAAAAATGTGCTTCTACGGGTCGCTCCCTAGTGACGTATCCAACTCCTTCACTGCCTCCTTATTCTCTCATGCCAGTCTGGCATAAATGTTTTGAAATGAGCAGCATGTAGCACGTGTGCGCTGTACGGCCTGTACCCGGCGAGACTACCGCTTGTAGTCTCAGCGCCTTCACACAAAACAGGCCCTGGAGAACAAGCAGAGGGATAGTGGCCACACGGGAGGCGACAGCCTCGCAGTTAAACAAGTGCCAGCTGCTTGCTGAAAGGAAGAGTCGTTTAACTAATCTCATTATGCAGCTGCATTACCGCGCTGTGGCACCGTTAGGCACTTGCAATAGCGGTTCAGCTTCAGTGGAAGCGGAAGCCAGGCCTGCTGAGCAGCCCTGTGTCTCTGGGAATGGCAGTGCAGCACGGAGGAGGCCAATAATGCAGTCATCCTGAACCACGACACTAACCACCCTCAAAACTCAGGATCTCCCACATGCAACATGTTTAATGTACACAGCTTGCTAACCTCTGCAATTAAGTTGATGTATTTAATAAAGAAATGGAATAACTAACTAAATTGATGTCATGTCCCTTTAGCAGGACACAACATCTGTACATTCACCTTTGCCTGACTGAGCATCTTTATCTGATTTGTAAAATCCCAGGTGTATTTTGGACAGTGCTTTATAAACAGGGTATATAGTTTCACCTCCTCAAAATGTCAGCCTGGCAAGGCTTTTGCTTTGGAGCACAGAGAGAAGACAGCCGCCTGCTTGCTGTGCTCTGACAGCTCCTTTTGACACAACATGTCTGTGCCCATGATCAGCCTCCCTCCTTGTGCACTCTGGGGACAATCTCAGGCCGCCAGCTTCGGCTGGGGGACTGCCACAAGCTGACAGAACCTTACACACTAAGCAAAACCTGGGACAGTGCAAACCGGGACCAGGAATTTTGAATGCTCCTCTCTAAGCTTTATCTCTGCAGCTCAAGGACAACGAGTTGTGTCACAGGCATCCTGTAACTCTATGGCAACGCTAGCTTTATCTCCTTTGGATGTCATTTGTTTGCACTCCATTCACACAGAACCAGGCACACACATACTGTGCTCACAGATGAAATACCAGATAATGTACGCTCAGCTAGGAATTATTTCCAGTTCTCTGTTTCCTCCAGCCCCCTTTTCTCTACTGTGTCCAACACTTTGGTCATTTGCAATGCCTGTGCTGACTGCACAGCCAGACTCAGACCTTCGCTCTCCTCACGTGTCCTACATGCGACAGTGTCCACAGGTGGATGTGGTGACCTCAAATGATCAATATCCCAAGTTTTCCACACTTCTGGTTTTGTTACGTTCTTGTCCAGTTAGCCTGCTTTGTTCTGTCTCAGACTTAGTTTCCATCTTGCTTACTTTTATTACACAGTAAAAAGAAATCACAGTTGGCAATTCAGTGTCCAGCAAGAGGCAGTTCCAGGCAGGTCCCAGCAGAGCGAAGAAACAGAAAACCAAACCACATGCTTGACTGTAGTCCATTAATGCAGTCAATTAAAACGCTAAAATCTCTGCCACATGCTTCAAGAAAGGACAAGAAGCATTTGTTTTAAAAGTGCCAGTTCTGAGGCCTCAGAACACAGATCGGTGGCCTGACAGAGCTTATGGGCAGGACACAGGGACAGGGTGATCCTGCCAGAGCTCACCTCGTGAGCTTGTGCAGAGCTCATCGAGCACCCAGAAAGGAACAATCATTTCCTGACAGTTCAATACACTGTGCTGAAAAATAGGACATGTAACTCACTGAGCAGCTCAACAACACGCCAGGTATGTAAGATGAAAAGGCATCTGCCGACAGAACTGTACGTGACATACTGGACAAGGGGCAACGGGTACAAGTTGGAGCACAGGAAGTTCCATGTGAATGTAAGGAGGAACTTTTTCACAGTGAGGGTGGCAGAGAGCTGGCACAGGCTGCCCAGAGAAGTTGTGGGGTCTCCTTCTCTGGAGACATTAAAAACCTGCCTGGACGCCTTCCTGTGTGATTTAATTTAGGTGATCCAGCTCTGGTAGGGAGGTTGGACTAGGTGATCTTTTGAGGTGCCTTCGAACTCCTACTGTCCTGTGATTCTGTGATTGACAGCAACGTGGGGAAAAAAGTCTCTTTCCATGGCTCCCTCAGGAAAGCTTTAGTGATCCAAACCATGTTCACCCAGGGAGCGCCCTTTGTAATGTCACAAGTTGACAGCACCAAGGTGACATGTTATACTGTTGAAACAACTACATGAAAACCCATAACCATCCCTTCCTTTGGTGCATGGGACAACTCACAGGGCTAGTGTGACGGATGGCGTTACGTGCCATGCCAAACTGCAACCCAGGCCACTACCCTTATTGAGGAAGAATCTGGTTTTGCTACCGTGATTCCATTAATAATTATACTAATGCTCACACAGTGACTTTCAACAGCATACACAACAGAATTAACAATATTGATAATTTAAAGCAGTTTGCTGGGTAATGGATGGGGTATTTTGTTATCATTATAAGAACAAGGGCTCTGCAAGCGCAAGTGGAAACTCAAGTACTCTACTAAAGGTCTACTGCAAGTCAGTGGAAGAACCAAAATTTTTCAGTCTGCATGTTAGACACAGTATTATACCACAGCTTTTACACTGCTGTTAGTTTTAGACTTAGAAGAAATAACTTTTTTCAAACCCATTTTGCATCAGAACTCTCGGAATCACTCTCTTCTGAAGTGTCAGTCTGTGCATTTGAAAACAGGCACGTTAAGAGAAACCTAGTACTAGAGGTAACAGTTTACCAAGGAGGTGGCTTTGATCCAAAGGATTTTGGATGTAAAATGCAGAGTATTTTACTCCTGTAGTACCTTATAGAAATCCTGGAAAGTTAGCCCTCCACCCCCTTCCACCATAGCTTCCTGCGGTGCTGTTGAGACCAGGCCTTTGAAAGACAAGGCAAACAGATCCCCTGGGCAGGAGGCTTGTAAAAGAAGACTTAAAGGAGAAGAAATAACTTGGTCGTTATCACCAGAGAGGCTGGCTGCCAAGAAGGAAATCATAAACCAAGATCAGGAGCTGATAGAAGTCAGAGGGTCAAGAACACTAGTTTTCCTAAGTAAGTCCTGACTCATTTTTCAGGTTGCTGCTCTGAACCATGACCTATTTCCAGCACAAAAATAAATTATGATCCCTTAGAGCAGCACAGCTTAGAGCAGAGAAGGATCATTCAGTGAGAATTAAGAACTCAGGCCAGACTGTGGCATTTTGCAAAACTAGCCACATAAGGAAAGGTTACTACCAATTAAACTAATATTAAAAAAATAAGTTAATATTTGAAAATCCATAATCTCTATAGCAAAAAACCAAAGCACTGTACTTACTTTGAACATTGCTGCTTGAGGCTCCCCAAGCTCATGAAAGGGAGGCTTGCCTGTTGCCATTTCAATAATGGTACAACCCAGTGACCAGATATCAGCTGGTGCACCGTATCCTCGTGGTCCTTTATCAATGATTTCTGGAGCCATGTACTGCAAGGTTCCTAGCCAGGACAAAAAGAGTAGTCAAGTGTTATAGTCTTCACTACCACTAAAGAGAATTAACACACTGCTAAGCAACCTGAAAATTGTCATATGTAACCTGTAGAGCCATAATATCTGATTTCCAGCACTGGGACAAAAGCTAGACAGAAGTTTATGTTTTAACATCTTTTCTATATTCTATCTCCCTCCCCCCCACCCCCAAATTTCTAACACAAGGCTTCAAACTGCTGAAAGCATATTCACAACATAATCCAAATGCTTCCTCAGAATGTAGAATTGTATTAAACCCTTTTTGCAGGTACTAAATTGTAAAGATTACACATGTAACAGGTGATGAAAACCCACAAAGTGACAGTCCACCTTCATGAGAATCATTTTTCATGTGTTTACTCCTGTAATGAGAAGACTAGTGACAACGTCTTTCAAAAAGTTAGTTTGCAAATAAGCTATTTTTGTAAATATAAAACAACAAATTGAAAAAATGTTTAAAAAAATAATCTCAAGTTTATGCAATAACAATCAAGGGTAAATCCAGTAAATGATGTTTAAATAAGTAAGGGAACCCATCATAAATTGCAGTTCCAGGAAGTCTTTTGGATAGGCTTGGGATTTCTGACATGCAAGGTTAAGGGGAAAAAAAAATAACATATTCCCCCCCCAAAAAAAACTATTGGAATTTCTAAAGCTATATATGTGGGGAAAATAAGATCCTGCCTAAGCCTATAGTTGGCTCTTAACAGATGAATCTGAATGTCTATAAAGTTTGCCTGTAGACCATGTGACTGTAATACTAATTATAGTACTAATAAACAAAAAGAACAGTATAAATGAAATAAAGGGTGGTCAGTTTGGAATCGCTGGTATTCAGTCATACCCTAACACAGGTAACAAGAGGTCTTTACAGGCAACAACAGGAACCTACAGATGTTGGAACATCTACACTACGGTACTTTCTCCACATGAATTCCTACCAGGTCTGTTATGACATCTTTAAATTAAATTATGTTTCTTCTTAAAGCTACAATAAAATTACACTGTGGTAAAGCTGTGAGCTATTAAGTAAAGGACATCTGGTGAAGATAAAAGATATTGGCTATTACTGTGTTCATGAAATGGGACGGCTGTGGAATAACTGTTCAAGCCACGGCGTTGCCCTCAGGCTGTGTCTCTGGAATGGAGGGATATAACCTTTAAACCACCAGAAGTCTGGTTCTTCAATCAAAGAATAATAGAATGGTTTGGGTTGGAAGGAGCCTTAAATATCATCTAATTCCATCTGCCATGTGATTGTAATACATAATGCCTGAAATCCACAGAGTTTATGTACTGAGTTAAGGAACAAAACAAATTGCAAGAGACCTTCTAAGACCCTCTGGGCTACAGTTACATGTGCAATAATTTTAAATCCAAAAAAAAGAGAACTTAAGTAAAATATTTATTTTCATGGTAAATTACATATCTGAGGCACAACCAAGGCTGCCAACATGCAAAAAAGCACAGAAGGAGGGCACAAGATTCATCTCCTTCTTTTAGACTTCTTCAGATACCATTTCTCCATATATCAACTCTAACAAAACAGCCAGCTACTAAAAAGCCACTAAGGAGTATGTAAAGCACAGGCAATGACAGAATGGTTTTCCTCTAGTATCTGCCCCAGTCACAGTAGCAATCACACATAATAGTGACTTCCTGGTCACTCTGAATAGCTACAAAAGGGTCTTCCTCTATGACTTCAACTTTCACCTTATGCAACCCCTTGATATACTTGAAGTTTTCAGAATACCCTGTAGAAATGAGACACACAGTATAGCTATACATCACACCACGTGGTAGCGCACCCCTTCTCCATGCAGCACAACTGCATTGAACCAGTGTAACATAAATGGCAAGGACAAACATTGCAGGTGAAACCTGAAAATATTCTTTTCCAGATACCACAGAGGACCTGGACATACTTGAGAATTATCCATCCAGTTGCATAAACAAGATGATTATCGAGAAAATTATTTGTTGAATAATTTGTTTGGGAAAAAGAAGGTGAAAGTCTTTCAAGTAGAGCTGCTTCAGAAGCCAGCCTTTAACCAGCTCTGTTCAGACGTACTGCCATTTATGTATCGAACTGTTGGAGCACCTGTAGACTGGGGAGATGGCTTCTTGTAGCTCTTTGTTCTTAAAACATTCCAGTGCTGCGTTTAGGATTCCAAACAAGACAAATGACCATTTTTTTTTCTCCTCTTTAAATGACTTCTAACTTAATTCTAACCAAAATATTCACAGCTTTGCAGGGAATTGGTTTGTTTCAAATGCCTGCACCTGATGAGATGCTGATCTCACGGTACATGTTTTGTTCAGACTATAGTGTAATACAGGCCCAGTTTCCAGTTCACAAGCTTGGCTAATGGTGAGTGAAAAAAGCTCAGAAAGGTAAGTTAACCTTAATATTATTTTTTCATGGCTTCCCTTGTAAGAAAGCTGGAGGCACTGCATGCAGACTCGTCACCAGACAGGTAACAGGAAGCTTTGATAATCACTTAAAAGGAGGTTGTCGTCTTCTGCCTTCCACACACAACTGACAGATGTGTCTGCGAACCACGCACTGAGCTGCAGGCCAGTATGAAGCTTGTAGTTTGTGGCATCAGCTTACTCATATGGACAAGTGAAAATGTCATGTTACCTATATCTCCACTGATAAAATAATCAAGTAATTATGTGGTGATGTATTCATTTTTCAATGTGGAGTTTCAGCTGTTACTCAGCAAATGTTTTCTGTGAATATTGGGAGTTTTTATTACCTTGTGTTATACAAAAGCTTTTCTGTAACTTACCAGCCTAATAGTTTTATGCAAACTGTTCTTTTTTATTGTGGATAATACCAAGTTAGCCAGTTAGTTTGGTCTTGTAATTAATGCCTTAAAAGTGAAAGTATTTATAGGTTTATGTTTGGCTTTCAGCACCTCAGATTTCAAGAAAGCGTGCATGAATGCAGGAGTTACTAATACCAAGATTATTAAATTAAAATGTTGCTGTATTCAAGTGTTTCCAGATGTAATTGCAACAAATCAATTGCTACTTCATGAAAAATCCTTAGAAGAGAAACCTGTTACCCCAGCATGCTGATCAAGTTTGAAACAAAAAAGTAAATTGGAAAAAAAAAAGCATTAAAAACCCCCAGAAAGACAGGAAGGCTGTGTTTATGGTGCTCTCACTCCCATTCGCTCTCCCCTGAAAACAGACACCTTTGTGTCTGTTTTGTCTTTGTGTTTTCATCACAAACCCAAAGAGCCTCCTGCCTCTCCCGCTAAGTCTGTCACCAAAACCCTTATAAACGTGCTAAATTCATCTTACCTGTAAATGTTTCAGTGCATGGGTTGATTCCTGCCAGCCGTTTGGAAGTACCAAAATCAGATATCTTCACAACACCACTATAGGTGTTCACCAAAACATTGTCCCCCTGTGGTTTGAATAAGAGAGAGAGAGAGATAGACTGGGATGGGGACAGATGAGTACAGATTCCAAATCCCAACCTCAATACTCCTTCAAGTTTGCGGTTTTCTTTGTATTACACCTTTCTACAAAGGAACTTTTCTGGAACACTAGGGAGAAGGGTTTATTTTATTCTTTCATTTTGCTTTAAGCTTCCATGAAATCCCAATAAAAGCTTCACTTCACGTTAGAGTGAATGTACCAGAAATAAATAAGACAAAAAGCAAATCACACAAGATGCACTGAAGGAAAATTTACCTTTATATCCCTGTGTACAATCTGGTTCTCATGGAGATACTTAAGGCCTTCCAGAATCTGCTTGGTGTAAAATTTAATTGTAGGTTCTTTCATTGGGCCCCACTTAGATCTTAGTAGAGCTGAGAGGCTGCCTACAAGAGTTAAGAAGAAAGCATATCATGACAGCAAAATCCCCAAATTAACATCAAACATTAAAGTCTGGGCTAAGTCTCTGCTCAATATCCTAACACAAGAGAAATGCAGTACCTATAATTAAGCCAAATTCTTCCTAGATCCTGCTGAGAAAATAACTTGCTGCTGCTGCTCCTCTTGAGTGTTATCTCTTTCTTGCCAGCTCTGCTTCCAGCTCCATGATAGGAATAAACATTACGATAGGGGTGGATGCATCTCCCTTGCTTCAGTCTAACAACCGTTGAGACTACAACCAGCAACCATTTAGCCCTTAATGAAATAAAGACTAAAGGTAACACTGCAGGGTACACTGGACTTCAAGTTCTTCACAGGGAAAGAGAAGCGGATTTACTCGAGATAGGGATGAGAGAACAAAAAGAGAGAGTCTCTTCCTTGTAAATATGGGATTAATGTCTGGGAATTTTCAGACACAGAGGAAAGAAACCAAGTAATGGATGTTCAGAGTAGGAGACGGGTCATCCACACTTCCCCTACTTGTAATAATCTCTTTTTAAAAAACCCAAATACCACAATCATGAAGCAAAATAAACCCAGTTTTGCTTTTTCTGCTCATAACAAATGAAGTGACGTCGGCCTATTTAAAGCCAGACAACTTCAGCTAAAGGCATTTTTAGTCCATACCACCAACTTTATAAAGTTGCTGCAAAGAATGTTGCATAATCTGAACAGCTGACTCCTTTTTAAGACTGGCTGAAGAGTTTAAAACATCTGCATTGGTTCAATGCTGTCTTGCATTAGCAACTAATCACAGCACACTCCACTGTGCATATATGAACAGACAAAAAAGGTATGTAGCTACAGCAGCTTATACTTTCAACAAGTGCAGGAAAACAAGTGGAAGTGTTGGTATAAACTCAACATATCTGCATCCATCATACCTTTCTGAGGGTCTCAGCTTTCTGGTGAGAAGGCCACAGGAGCTCAAAAATTAAACAGCTTCTCCATGCTGAATGCCCCAGATATATTTAGTTAAACACTTCGAATGCTTGTGTCTGCACCTTACCTAAAAACCATGAACTTTTTCCCTGGTTTTCTTATTTCTATTTTTATTTGGGAAATTACAGTCATATGAGAATTTAACTCTCATTCTGACACATCCTTGACACTGAAGAGCAAATAGCAAAGGGGAGATGGAAATATAATCTAGAGATGATGTAGAGGGACTTCACATCTTAAAGTGTAGAGAAGGCTAGGGGAGTAAAACTGGAAATTATGAGCAAGGGAAGCATATAATTTCTTTCTCCATTCTACTTGGGAAATAGCAATGCTTTGTGTATAGCAGTTACAAAATGATACTTAATTGCTCAATTAGTGTTACTGCTGAACAGAAACTTAGCCTAAAAGCTCCAGCCATTGTTCAGATGCTCAGGCTAAATGGACTGTACAACTCTAACTCCACAATTTTATAACATTGAGTACTTGACACCAAATACTTTTAATGATTTTTCTCTAGGTTTATAGTTATTATAGAAAGGGGAGAGGGTACTGGGACCTGGATACATCAAATCTATTTTTGATATGAGAAGAATGCCACCTGTAGCTAATATCTCAACAGAAAAGCCATCCACAGTGCACAAACATATTAAGGGCACATCTATTGCCTTCCTCTAAGTTGAGAGTCCCAACTGCTTTTGATTCCTTTCAGAGACCAAGCTCAACACAATACAAACCTCCTGGCACCTGCTCCATAAAAATCTTAATGTATCCATCTTCTGAAACAGATCCAAGATACTGGACAATGTTCCGATGCTTTAAATATTTATGCAGTGCTATCTCTTCATGAAGAGGTTGAGAATACCTATTAAAAAGTAAAACAAAAATAAGTTAGGAGTATCTGATCCTACAGCAAAAGGTTCTAAAGGTCCTAGGCTGGGCTTAAATGCTAATTTGCAAACAGAATGGATTTTAGTGATACTGATGAAACACTTAGCACACATCTTGTCCATCACAAGCCAGCATGACTGGCTGCCTAATCAGAAAAATTACAGGGGTAGATCTCAAAGGAACCCTAAAGGAGAAACGTGTCCTCAAAAATTTATACACACCTTTCTTCTGTCTTGTTACATAGTATTGTCTTTGTCACTGAAACACCTTTTATGCTTTTCCCTCCTCCCCAAAAGGAATACAACTGCAACTTAAATCCCAAACTATGTCTTACTCTAGAACTTGGCAGACTCACAGATTATAAAATTCTATCATTTATGTTATAAAACTTTCCCCCAAAATGCAATGTCCTTATTCTCAAAAGGGTACTGTTGAATACTAGGGGGAAATAGTAATTGAACAGAAATATATGCAAGGAAAAGCAGTTTTCAGTTTCATTAGCAATGCATATATATAATAAACTAGGTCTTACCTGCTGTCTTTCTCAGGTATTTCTTTGATGGCTATTCGGACTTGATTGCTAAGGTCTCTTCCAGCATAAACTATTCCGTAAGTACCTTTCCCTAGAACCACCCTGTCACCGTTCTCATCATAGTCGTATTCGTACTGCAAGCAGAGAAGGTAAACAAAGCAGCACAGAGATTTTTAGCACTGACACTGGACATCACAAAGAGCTTTACCAACACCTACGTGCTGCCCTGACTCAGAGCAGCACAGAGCAGCTTCTGTAGCAAGGCACCTTTCCCACCCGACCAGTGCACCGTACAACTTGCAGCATTTCCACCTTACTGGCTTTACCAAACAGCTTTCCCTGACCAACTCTAAAATGAACTGAATGCAAGGGTAATGCCAAAAGAACAGATTCAGGTATCATCTCCAAGGTTTGCTCCCAGAGCCCTCAGGGTACACAGATGTATGGAACATAACCTATGGTTTTGAACCCAGCGGGTTAAGAAATTGATAAAAGTGACATTCTGATTACAGTGGGTGGATGCTGCTTTAAGACCCTGAACTCTTGTTTGAGCTTAGCCACAGCAAAATTATTTTCTGACGTATTCCTCTCATTATGAGCTTTTCCAAAAAGTGGGGGAAAAAGAAAGCTCATCTTCTCCCAGGATGATTAAACAAAAGAAGTGTTGGTTTCCACTGCTGCTGAAACACAGTGGGTAATACTGTCGGCTAAGTCACTGCTGCTTCACTGGCTTCAGTAAAGCTACATTAATTTACACCACCTCCTGGTCTTGTCCCATGCGGTGATTTGTCCCAGAGCTCTCCTACTGTAAAAGTCAGTGAAAAGGCCTTTTGATGAATGATGCTTAAATACATCCCAGATACTAAATAAACCCAAACTTCTTAGGAAAGTTGGGTTAAGCAGTACATCTGATTTCAATCAGGGAACTGATAAATTATATTGAAAAAGCGCCTTTGCAAAGAGTTAAGGAATTAACTGGACAGCTTCATAGCCTCAGATATTATCAGGAGTACACAGACCTCCCCTACCAAGTTCCCAGATCCAAGAGGATATCATGTATGGGAAAACTACAGTGTATTCTCTGCGGGTTCATATGATTTCCCTATTTAAAAAAACAACAAAAGAAACCTTTATAAAATAGCCATAACTATCAACATGTCTGTTCATGGGCACTTTTTCTGCTTCATCCACTAAGACTCCCTCACACAGAATGCAGTCTTGAGATGTATTTCTTTGCAGTGTCTTCCCAGCTCACATCGCAGCTCCGGTATTGCAATGTCTGCGCGTCACTTACATTCCCTGTCTCTTCACCTCAGGAAAGATGGCAAGTTTCACGCTGCTGCATGGAAGGTGCTAAAGAAAAGCTGTCTGCTGTTTATCCTAGCAGCATATTCTGCCCAGTGGAAGTAAACCCGAGTTAGCACAGCTTCAGTAGTTTCCTTTTCCATGTTTCAGCACTCTGCAGTTCCTAACGCAATCCTGTTACACGACAGGCATAACTGACCCAAAACGCCATATGTAGCTCTGTCAGGTCCTGTGGCAGGAGCGCAGCCAGCTTTCACAGCTATCCTATGACACAGAACTGCAGGAAAAAGATGGCACTCACATTGCAGAGTTTCAGATTGACAGCCAACCCTATCTGCAGCAGACTCATCCTAAGCTAACTCTGTAATTACTGTGGAGAAACCTACCTTCTCTCATCTAGGTCCTACAATACATGAAAATCATTGAGGTCTATAGTTCAGTGCTAGTTAGTAGACAGTTTTGTATATGCTTGAGGTCACTTTACATTTGCCTCCTCTTTCTCCAACAGCTGAAATGTTTGAATAAATCACTGTTGGCTGCCACAAGTCTGACTATGTGATCCACTGGACGTGTGATGCCACTATTAGGAATGAGTAAACAAGTGTTCATGGCTGACCTTCTGTATCAAGGTGGTAGGGCAGAGTCTGATCTCTAGGATATCCTATTTAGGTACAGTAGTTACGCTTAAAGTGACAGGAACTTCTTCAACATCAATATCAATATCCAGAAGCAAATGCCCTAAGGCAGAAAGGGCTGCCAAAATCACTCTCCCTCCAAATCCCAATGAGTTGTAGAATGAAACTGTAGTTGCTTTCAAATAATGCTGCAATCCAAAATGCACAACCCCTTGGAACAACATTCTTGTAAAAATTCTGACTGAAACTATGTTTTCTTCCTCTAAATTGTGCTCAAGGTTATTTCTTCCTCTTCTCCAAATATAAACAGTTCTTTTACTAATGGTAAAAACTTCAGCTTTCTTTGTGCTTGCCACGCCCATCAAGACCATATAAAGCTGCATTTTCTATGTTGCCTCTTCTTAAATGTAAGATCTCAGGCTTCAGAATGACATTCATTGTCTCACCTCATTTATAAGCTAACCAAATTAATCTGGACCTTGATTTCTGTTTTAGTGTCCTGACCTAAGACAGGAAGTACAAGGTGATAATTGTGAAAACTTCAAGTTATATAGAATGATATAGCTTAAAGATTTTAAATTAATTTCTGTAGTAATATCTCTGCATATCCTTGGTTCCTGCAGTATTGTTTCCTACTGTGCATTCCCAAGCGATTCTTTTGGTTCAGTTTTCAAAAGGATCAAGCTCACTTCCTCTGAGAGACTATGAATACAGTTGAATAGACTGTGGTGTTTGGAGATTGTCCTGTATTAGCTACATGTGTGAGTATGTAATGTAAAATCTGCAGCTATAGATAATACCCAGTTGTTGCCAAGGCAGAGCGCTGATCCTAGGCCGAGCCCCCAGGTGTATGTATTAAGTTGGGCCTAAAAGATACATATATCTTGTCCTTTTCACTTGAGGAGAGAATTGAGTGGCCATGATGCACAAACTTCAGTGCAAAGACTCATCATCCCCACTGTATGCAATTTCATTCAACGGTATAGCAGAGGGTCTCCTACTTTCTTAATTGTCTTCTGAAGCCTAAGATACTGCAAAAGGTTCCCTACAATAAAGAGCATCTCTGAATCATAAACCAAAGAGAATTGCTGGAATAAGACATGGTCAGAAAGATACCCAGCTCAAACAAACCAGAACAGGGGTTCTGTACTCATTAATTGGATTGGCTGAATTTACTTAACCACAAATAAAAGTTACAACCTGCTTTTTATGATGGCTATTCAGATTTCAAAACAAACAAACAGAAGCTCAGGATATATACTTAGAGCTAAAAACCTGGACATTTGCTGTGAGGCAGTGTGTCTTATCAAGACAAGGATCCACCTACCCCACACAAAATGTGAAGAACCCTTTCCAAGTTTAGGTTGGTTTCATCCCCCCTGGTACTGATTATAAAGAAAGTGTACCAGGTACTAACCATGGATTCTTCAGCCAAAAGGATGATGATTAATCTCAGCCTTAAAAATCTGCAAATCTCTGTGACAAAAAATCCTGTCAGATGACATTACCTGGAGTAGTAACAGTATCACACACCATCTAGAAAAACTGAAGTACCTTTGCTAAATGGCTTTTTCCTGGAATTTATTTACTATCTTATCTTTTTCATCCACTTAAGCCAGCTGGTATCAGATGATTCTCATTTATAGAGTGTTTGCAACACAAATACAAGATTAGTAACACTCTTCATTAGGGATTTATGCAGTTTACAGTAGTAACAGGCTCACTTCACTAAAAATGTGGGCTATTTTTCAAATGAATGCAACTCTTGTGTACAAATAGATTTGTAAGAGTTCAAATTTCATATACGATTAAGGAGTTAAATGCTATTTATTATCTTTCTATATACTGATAGGAAAGTGCAGAGAAGAGAGAGAATGAGCTTCAGAGGTTTTGGATCTTCTATCCCTGACATACCTCCAAAGTGTCTCCATCTATTTCTCCTTCGAGTTCCAAAGTACTGCCAACTGCATCAGACAAAATTTCTTTGACCAACCCACAGAATCTAAAAAAAAAAAATAAACAGCACAGATCACAGAATAATATCCTTTTAGAGGGAGATTAAACAGATTCTTCACAAGGTGCTCTTTGCTTTCAAGCTAACAGACTCATGTTCATAGGTTTCTTTCATTACTTGCTTTTTCCATATTTATCTTATTTTAAATGAGGAGGACCTTCAAACACACACTGAAAAGCCTAATTATTTATAAAATTACTTTATTTGCTGTAGCAGAACCTAATTCTTGCTTTTTATAGTAATTGCACAGTAAAATCTTGGTAGATCAAATTCAAATATTTTTGCTGTACACTTTGACAGAAAGTGCCTAGCATCACGTTTTCTTTACCAATATAATTAGATAAAAAGTTGAGATATTAAAAAAGTAAGTATTGGTTTCAATGGCTCAAGTCAGTAGTGCTAAACTTGCAACATCATATTGGGTAGTTCTCCTTCAGTGTAGCTGTCCTGGGCTCACCCGGGGATAGTTAAATTGCTTTCTAGTATCTAGCATGGTGCTGTATTTGGGATTTAGCACGAGAACAAAAGACAGAAAAAGAAGAAAATAGCAATATAATATAATATCATATCATATCATATACATATAATTTTCTGAGACCTAATGACTTGAGGTAAACTGATCAGAACCAATCAAGTGTGATAGACATTTCTCTCATCAGCTTAATTATCACTGAGTTTACCTCCTTGTGCTATGATCAAGGTAAAGAAATAAATAAATGGACAGAAATGTCAGCTTTCCATCCTTATTAAATCAATTCTATTTGGGACATAGATCTTGCATGCAATGTCACACAACTGAACTCACCTACTGCACTGGTTTTCTGTAGAGAAGTAGATTTGAAAGTCATCAGAGTTGTCATGGACATAAAGAAAACAACATCGCTCATCAAACTTGGAAATGCTGTAAAATTCACATTAAGAAAATATTATTTTGGATGTAAGTATTAGAAGAAATAGAGCAAGGAGAAGTTATTTTTTTAATTATGAACACTTTGCAAACGATTTTTTCACAGTTAATTACCTCAGAGACTCATTATGCAATTATATTTCTTTTCCTTACAAGTAGAAGCTTTGTCATAATTTATATATTCTACAATCCTATTTTAGTTTGATAAATGACTAAGCTACTGCTTACTTTGGTACAATACTTTTTCATCTGAAATCTTTTGAGGTTGGTTTGTTGCTCGTCCCCCCTTCTGTTTTTACACAGTTCTGTCAGATTTCTTGGTATTTGATGACACCTCTATTGAAAGTGAACTTATTTGACACTAGTCTATGAAGAAAGCCTTTCTTTTAAGCTTTACAATTAATTATGTCTTTTCTAATTCCTTACTCTGTAAAACCGAACTGGGGAATACGTGTGGTGTAGCAGATATTTCACAGGGTATACTTTTTATGGCCTTAATAGTGATAAACAAGTTTCGAGGTGACCAATACCTACTCCAAACTGCTGCAGTAATTCTGAAAAAGCATTTACTTATTGCACACTGTGTTTTGCCATTGTCACACATGTCCCATCTAAATGCACTGAAGTGAAAAGCGAAGTGGCCATAAAACATGATCATATCAACATGAAAGTAAACCTTGGAATGACTCTCTTATCATTCCAAACACTTATAATTCCAAACACAGTATTATTCTACATAAATGCCAAGTTGCTATCCCTGTTAAGGTATTATTATTTTTGTGCACTGAATTAATTAATTTGATTAGATTCTCAACTGATCTAAGTCAAATTCTCACAGTTTGCTTAGCCTCTCCTGAGCCAGTTAATATACATGACAGTAGACGACAGCAAAGTTACAGGATGTTGTAAGATCGACTTGCTGTAGCATCATTAAGGGCTACACGGACAAATGCTACAAAAAATTACAATTTTGCCAGAAGATTTTTTTTCAGAAATATATGAAAAGACACTGCACTGATCTGTAGCTTGGTTCTGGTGTAGCAAGGGGGATTAACCTGACATGACAACTAAGACACAAAGCAAGGTGATTCTTCCAAGGGCAAATATAGCATAGAATGCAGTATGTAAGATGACCTGGTTAGTGTAAATACAATTTAAGGATTTTGAACAAGTATAAGTTAGCTGAGGCCACTAAAGTTATAGTACAAAAACTAATGCAATTTAAAAAGTATAGCAATTTTAAGTTGTCACATACAAAGCAGCATCTAATTCCACTAAGTATAAAAAGACTGCTTCTTTGAGCTTCGCAATCCCTGGCAGTGATTAAGAATCAAAGCAAATTAATTTCTTGCTTCTATTTAATTAAAAGTTATCTTTCACAAAGATTAATTTCTGTGCAATGTGTTGACTGAAGCTAATTAACACATTTCAAAAACATAATGCTGAGTAATGCTCAATCAACTCCATAGACTTCAGTAATGACATCTTCACATCCACTCACATTGCATCGGAATAGTAAAATAAAATATCACAGTGAAGTCGTGGAAAGCAAAGCCTGCTTCTAAAATACTGAAGTTATGCTATAATCTATGTCTAAGTTCACAACTGTAGGCCTTCACAGCAGTCATTGCTCACTTCATTGAGAAAAATATTTTTTCACTGAGCTTACTTGTTAAGCAAGCCATGCAAGTTCAGAGAAGAAGAACTTGGGACCTAAGCCCAGGTGCTTCTGGTCAAAATTGTGGCCCAGAAACCCTCTGCTTTGATAACTGGAGAACTCATGAGGTAGATGAGTTTATGCTTGTACTTGAATCAGAAAGTTTTTTAACCACTTAAATTTATGCACTCACACAAGTGGTGCCAGCCAAGAGCCAAATGTTTATATCTCTACAAAGGCCAGATCCACCAACATAGCGACTTCACCAATTCAGAGAGAAGTCAAAAGCTCACCCTGTGTTCCCTATCCTTGCAGCTCCTTTGGTTCTTCACTACAGCCTGTGTAATGCAGCCAGAGAGCAAGAATGCCACAGGCACACTGCCAGGCTGTACAGAAAGGTTTTGGGTTTTTTCCTCTCCTGGTGCTCTGACTCTCACCATTCTGACAGTAAAGTAGCCCAGATTAAGATATATAAACTAGCTTCTAAATGTAGTAATATACTTTGAGGATGTTAACACCAAATATGATTCTTTTCTATCCTTTCAGTTCTCAGAACAATCCTGTTCTTTCTATATAATATTCTGATTATCTTTTTGTACTAATATTTAGACCCATTTGCTTGTTACTAGTGTTTCCATTAACATAGTCATCACAAAATGGAACTACTATAACTATTTAAAGGCTAATCCTTGAGAAACAGTTGAACTAGATGGTCTTGGAGGCCTTTTCCAACCTCAGTGATTCTATGAAACTCCACTAGCAGTCTCCTTCCAGCTCAAGAACTCTTTCCTTATCACAAAGCATGTCCATACATCATTTAACATTTATCTTATAATCCAAGTTTTAGCAGGTTTTCAGATAGAGCCATATCAGAAGCATTTCTGAATTCCAAACAGAAAATATGTTTCTTTCCTTCCATGGTTTCTTTTTCTTAAAGGAAAACAGCCAAAGTGTTCTTTCACTTTTGGAAGGAAGCTAAAAGACCTAAGGGCTGTTCTTTCCTTCTGTCCTCTGTTTTTAAATGCAGAGATGGCACTGAAAGATTTAGAATAATATATAAAAAGCAGGTACACAATTGAAAACAGGGGAAGTCTAACAGAGTAAACACATTCACACACATCCCTTAGACAAATATTCCTATGAGAAATGTACAGCTCTTCCCTCACATGGAAAGGCAAACTCTTCTATGTTGACATTTCAAAGCAGGTTGGACAGAACAAACTTTCATAATAGGAATGCAAAGCAGAGGCTTAAGGCAGAATCCAAATCTCCCACTTAAGGGAACTATAAAACTATAAATAAATCCCACCTAACTGTTTTCTGACATACCAACCTTATTCCTCGAATGGAAGAGGCTGTAAAATTCCATTCGTGAATCTGTTTCTGTAAAAAACAGAGAGGTATCTGTAATCATCCACAGTTTAACCTTGACTTACTATTGTAAACAAAGTCACAGAATGTTAAGCAAAATAAAGCTTTTCCAATGTGTCTCTTTTCCTTTTTTTCTTCCACCCCACCCCACCCCCCCCCCCCCCCCCCCATTTGAAATCAGATCGATGTATAGGTAAAGAAAGGCCATACATGACTGGTTTACTCACTTGAGGGAAAACAATATAAATGGCTCAGAGGAGAAGCAAAGGCCACATTTCCTCATGTAAAATTAAATCTGAAGAATAAATCTTGAGACACAATTTGCTACACAATATGTTTGCACTCAATGCATCAATGGTTCATATTAAACACAGAGCAGAAAATGCCCTACTCTTATCTAAGCTCAAAGGGAAGGAAATCTTCATACATCTTCCTAAGAGGTATTGAGCCAACAGTTTCAACCCTGGGAGCAGGCTGGAGGCAAAACAGAGGAAGGATGGCCTGCACCTAGGACCACAGCCCTCCCTACATCTCTAGCTAATGGCTGGGTTGTATTTAGCAGCACCAGATACACACCAAGAACTTGTTCCATAAATCAAAGTTGTGTCAGGCACATTCACTCTAAGTAATGAAGTAGAACAGTGTACTGGAAAATAAGTTCACAGATACAGGTAATAATGTGGTCATCTCCTGCTCTGGTATAATTCTTTTACACACTTGCCTCTACATTTTTAGTCATTCTGCACTTATGCTGTTCTGATATTAAGAAGGGGTGGTGAAATACATTCCAGATTGCAAAATTTCAGTTTCACATTGAAAGACATTTCTTACTTTTAAGATATTAAACTGCCCATAACTGTGCCTAATCCTTTCCTGATCTCCTGTGCCTTATCCAGTCATCCAAGACACCAAATATTTTACCTCTTGACATTTATTTGTCACAGGCTGACACTTTTTCTAGTTTCTAATATCATAACTGTAAAATTTTAAAATTTCTACAACATTAAACACAATACTGGGCTTTATCTTTACTTTTTATCTAGCTTTGAGTGGCATCTTAATAAAAATCACACACTTCTAATGAGAAATATTATGAGTAGACCAAATAACCCAAGTGCTTCTAAGAGGCACAGGATAAGTGAAATCTGAACTAGAGCTCAAAACCACCTGTGTTCTAATCATCGTCCCTCCTCTTACTTTCTCTGTAAATGTCAACTTCTGAATCTGCACAAAAGAGATACTGAGGCTTGTGCTTCACAAAAATGTAGCAAATTTTAAATTATTATAAAGTGCTCCAAAATCTACATGTAAAAAAGTAACTTCAAGCACAACTCAGAATACATGAAACACATCTGCTGGTAGTTTTACCATTTCAGTGGGAGAGACATGCCACAGTGAGAGAGATCTTTCATCTGCTTCATTGTTGATTGAAACATATGCAGGCTGGTAGACTTTAGTTGGTTCTATTACCAAAACCTGAAGAGAGAGAACATTTCTCCTCAATAAACCAGCAGCTAAATACACAACAGCATCTTCAGATGCTCTGATATAGACAACAGGCAATCTCACAGTAAGGCCTAGAAAATTTCCAGGGGAAAGAGAAGGGCAAGACAAGAGAGGAAGAGGCTGTGTTCCTATATACAACTAGACAGTATCATCACAGTTTGCTGTAGCAGACTTAAAAGTATTTATTGGAATGCTTTTGGGGTGGTGGGTTAAATGTTTTGTATAAAGATTAGCAGAATGCAGGGTTTTGATACATGCAATGAAATAAATGGCAGTAAAGCATGTATTGAATTCAGAGTCTTACAAATCTTATTACAACTTATCCAGAAACATAAGACACACAAAAAACTTGTTTGGATATAACATCTTACTGGAAATCTCAGTCCATTAGTTGTTTCTTTCGTTGCCTCAAAAATTATATCTAGCCAGAAAGTCAATCTTTCTTGTCTAGGAGAATGTTCTATGGTGAGTTTCTTGAAACGCTGAATTAACATCAGATTCTGAACTAATGATTTCAAGTACCTAGAATGTATTGAATTAGTGAGTTAACAGAGAGAAAATAAAATCTGACCAAATCCTAAAAGCACTGAACTGACTTATACATTCAAAAAATTCACTGCAAAATCAAAGGTACTTTGAAAGCTACCATGATGGTACGCCATAAGGTCAACATGGATGTTCACAAAGAGTATCTTTTTGCAAAAGGGTGTAGTTACATGAGTAATTACATGGGGATTAGACAGGATATTATGAGCTGGAAGATGGTGGGGAAGGGAAGCAGCAGCTAGCCAAACTCTGAAAAGAATGATTTCACAACCTTTTCACAATTATTTCACAAGGAATCATCACAAATGTGAATTCTTTCTTACAAAAAATGTGCTTCAATGGGATATAAACCCAATAGCTACGGATAACTTAATTTCTTACCTTCTCCCTTCCTTCCCAAAACAAAAGGACACAGTATAAAATTAGAGTTATAAAGAATCTTAGATGGGAAAATCTATTTAAGTTATCCAAGTGGCTGCAATGTGGGGTTTTTCTCATTTGTCTTTTTCCCCACATATGGGAACTTGAGCTACAGCCTTCTGCTACTTACCACACTGGAGGCTTCAGCTTAAAAAGTTTCTCTGCTGCTTGTACTGCTTTACCAACATCATTAGCCAGCATGCTCACACTGAAGAACTGTCCTACATCCCAGTAATTGTTCATTTTCTCTAAGCTTCCTTTTCTTCCCAACAAACTGTTTAACCGTACACCTGTAAAATTTCAATTAAAACCCGTATTTTTTTTCTATCAGCAATACACTAATAAATATTTTTTACTGATAAGTCTTATCAGTAAAAGACTAATCAGACCAGATTAAGAATTAGTGATAAAAAAAGTGGATCAAGTTTTCCCCAGAAAAATAACAAACAGCACTGCCCAACACAGAGGCTGGGACTGCAAACCACATCCCCAGTACAGTTCAGACAGTCAGAACTCCAACCACACACAGTGTTGAAAAACGTCTTGTGCTATCTATCTGGCCTATCTGCCTCCTGATTCTTGGTGTAAGCTGTGCATCTCTCTGTCCTCAAGATCTTCATCTATTGCAAAAAATCAATGGCTAGAGGCTTAGGCAAGTCCACCCCAGAGTGAGGTCAGGGAAAAGATTCCAAATATAATTTTCAACTATTATTTTTCTAGGAATAACTGTATCTGTTTCCATCATATGATTTCATTCTAGACCTATAGTGGTAGGTTTCAGTTAGCACCTACATGGAAGAGAGGAATTTAGGTAGGAAACTAGATACTGTCCTGGTAGATCCTTCCAGGAGATACTTTCTGTGGATCTCTCATTTCAGGGACAACAGAAACCCTGTGGATCGTTCCTTGGCATCGCTAAGGAGAGCTGGGCCACACTCTGTCACTTCTTGTCTTTATCCCCTGTTGGCTGTGGAATGGGGTAATCTCTGTGGTACAGTAAAGGCAGTTTACAGATGATGCTGAAGTTGGTCCTTGCTTGTTCTCTGGGACCCTTTAGATGGCCCAAGTTACCAGAAAGCTGCTCCAAGGCAGCAAGTGTAAAAATGGTCCTTCAATATCCCTGTGTTTTAGCCTGCTATCCAGGATCTGCCACTGAAGAGCCTAAACCACCTTTCTGTCTATACAACCCATTATTATAAGTATTTTGGTTTTTTTCTTCATAGGGAGTGAGGCAGAAATCTTGTCTGTGTGTGGCACTGTGTGTGGATATTTACCTATTTTTCTCAGTTCCATTGAGCTTTCAAACTGTTGTCCTGCAACAAGTAGCAAAACTGCAAGGTTAATTCCAGAGTACAAAGTCGACTGGAGTTCAAATCCTTTGCGATACCTGTGGAAAGGAGTCAAGAGCTCACACCTCACCATACAGAATCACTGAAACATTGCAATGTTTTGGTAAGTATCTTAAGCTATTAATTTACAGTAAGGACCATATGGCTAGTTGATACCAATGACACCCTTTGCAAAGAGCAGTTGAAAGAAATTAGCTTTTTTTCTTATGGTGAGAAAGAAAATCTGAGGTTTATGTCCTTCCACCTTGTGTAGGTTTGTGAAAATAAAACAAAGTTGTTACTGCATAACTATTAAATGCAACAGAATCTAGTTTTATTTCACTGTTCATATGAGAAAAGCAATGAAAATATTAGTCTTAGATGCGAGTTTTTAAAAAAGGCGCCAAGCCCTTTGCTTTAAAGCTTCACATTCATTAAAGATAATTGAGAGACAGTTGACAAAGGCTGCATGCACACCATTAGCTGGTGCAGGACAAAGAGAGCCATCTGAAGCTTTTAGGTTCACTACTACCCATCCACATTGCACTAACCATGCTGAAGTGATTTGGGGGGGGTGGGGAGGGGAAGAGAGAGAGGGGGAAGTATTTCACAGTTACAGTACAAACCCACATTGCTAACACTACTGTATTCAGCAGTAGTTTATATGACTGTACAAACATACCTACATGAACAGTATGCCAGTGAGAGCCTGTGTGCACATGCATGCCTCACTGTCTTAAGAAAATTCATAATGCAGTTTATCAATATTTTTCCTTATTTACAGCA
Source organism: Gallinula chloropus (assembly GCF_964237585.1). NCBI lineage: Eukaryota > Metazoa > Chordata > Aves > Gruiformes > Rallidae > Gallinula > Gallinula chloropus. The sequence continues at coordinate 130,390,341 of NC_140085.1, read as the reverse complement.
GATCATGGCATTTCCTGAGGATCCAGCGTGGAAACCATCCTTTTACAGAGGACCAATGTACGTCCCATGATCTCACCTGTACTTCATTTTGGCCTTGAAGCAGATTAATTGTGTATTTTCTCTAAAAAGACATGGGTGAATCATTGTTCCCCTCCAAAAAACTGAGTGTATCATTCTATATTTATGACAGTCTATAAACAGGGGCAAGAAAACACATAGCCCAAAATCTGGTGCTCAGTAAACCAATTACTCAATTGTTTTTTCTGTTACCATTCAATGGCATGGTCTCGGCTATCGGTATCTTTACAGTCAGAATCAAGAAACATATCCTTGTAGATCCTCCCACATAAACAAAACATATCTGGGGCAGGGTGATCACACGTCTGCAGGACTTGAAGCATAACTTGTAGTGCCTTCTCTCTGTCACCTGCATTGTTTCTTCTGAAATGAAATACAGAGGATAAAATAAATGAGTTCAGATCTGAATCAGTAACTGCAAGGTGGTTGGAATAACATTATCCCCCATCTACCCCACAGCCCGTGCATCATTGCTATATACAGACTTGACTTTATTTGGACTGATGTATGATTGCTGATTGACTGATAAAACCCACACACATTCTCCTACCATGGCACTCTGGTTCTAGCTCACGTAAGAGCCAATTTAAGCCCAGAACTCCTATATGAAGAAAATCTGCCATCTAACTTCATTCCTTCCTGCAGAAGCAGACAGACTCTGCACATCCTGCAATGAGAAACAAGCGCCTGTTTATTCATTTCTTACAATACTCAACAAAACTGGCCACTTTCAGAATGTGAGCTGACAGCTCATTCAGCTACTCCCAAGATTTCTAATCTTGAATCCAGAGGTTTCAGAACTAGTATCAGGCAATACCAACCAAGCACAGGAGAAGCCAGGTCAGTCCTATTTTAGCCAAAAGAATGATGGAGCTCAGTATGGGCTAAAAAGGGTAAACTGAGATGTATTTCTTTAACTAAAATTCTTCAGATAACAGAAAAAAATGGAAAACAAACAGCTGTCATACAGCTTCTTTTGACAAATATTTAACAACTGTATCTGTAAGGAATCAGCAATTAAATAATATTTCCACTCCTTTCATTAAACTTATCAGAGTTTCTGACTCCCTTTACCTTGCTGTTTTTCTAAGTTCAGAATTTGCTATTTCCTGCAAAAAGTCACTTAGAACAAACAAAAATGTCTATTTGCAAGAGCAATACAAACACAGCTTAAGAGTTCAACAGCTTCTCCAAGACATTTTTTAATCACCACAGAGATTTAAAATATTTGCCAACCCCTTTTCAGAACTGTTTACCATTTTCTAATCCCTACCTAGGTATCCAGGAACAGGCTTACAAGTACTATGATTACTTTGTCAGCAATGCTGGTAGCAGATAACCATTTCTGGTAAATTTATTCTTTGCATGCCCTGAAAGGATTAATATTTACTGTAAAATGTCTCAGTTCCTTAGGTAACCAGGTGATGCAATAAGACCAATAACAACGCATCTGTAGCAAAATTCAGGCTTTGGTGCATGTTAGGGGATGGAGAACATCTAATAAGATTAAACAGATTTGTAGCTACTTGTGCAGGCTTTATCCTGCCTTTGATGTCACTGGCAGAGTGTAAACTTTCACAGCAAGCTTTAAAGCATTTTTTCTTCAGATCGACTCTTGTTCTGAAGCTAATGGTGGTTGGTTCACAAGGAGAAAGTTGGGGCTTTTTTACAGTTTTACAAGAAATAAAGACAAGTTAAACAGTATGGGGGTAGATTTATTGCATAGGTCAGTGTGCTCTAACCAAACCTGTTCTGAATGAGTGAGAGTCTCTCGGCAGGATTACCCAAGTTTCACTGTTGTTAATACGAACACAGGGAAAGTTGAGTTAACAGAGCTTAGAACAAAATTAGGCCCTAAAATACAAGTCAAACAGCTCCCAGGTTTAAGTCAGCATGTGTTCAAGCTTTTGCTGAAAACACAAGAAATACACAACCAGTACCTAACTTACAGCACTTCAGCATGGAAGAAGCAAATCCCCTGAATATGAATTTTATAAGCCAGAGCAGAGTCCTAATAGGTTACTACAGAACGGACCCTAGCCAGCTCATTTTACTGCTCCTTAGTCACAGCCCAGCTTGCACTGAAATACGTATGTTCCTTGTGGTATCACACGAACTAGTCATTTTGGGAACAAAGTACAATTCCGAAATAGCTGCTCTTCACCTTGCTTAGTATCTCCATACCTGGGAGAAGATACATCCTACCTTAAACAGGTCTGCGTATACATGTAGTAAAAATATGAGTTACTCTTCATGGTTTGTCTGGAGTGGGGGGGAGCAGTTTTTAAAATCACTAACCACAACCTGAAAATTCTTCCAAATTTTTACCTTTACAACATATATTTTAATGGTAAATGAGCTAAGAAAAAAAGAACACTAGTACTTTTTATTTAGAAACTATATTAAAACAAAGCACACGTCTTAAGAGAGCTGTTAATAATACTATTTTCCCCACTGGTTCCTTTGTTAACACATGTTCATCCTCTCCCTACAAGACTTGCCTTGCAAAAACTTGCACAGAAACTGAACAGAGAAAATCAGTCTAGATTATGTGAACACGATTAACTGCAAAAGCTACTGCCAGTGAGGAGAGAGATCTTCTATTTCTAAATACTAGGGAAATTATGAAAATATTCTAGTGTTTAACAAAGCACTGCCAAAAATCCCCCACAAGCAAAATGCCAGGAATTAAAAGGAAATGGACAGAGCGTAAAAATGAAAAACATCACAACACCTTTTTACAAATAAGCAGCACACTAATCTTCAGTACTGTGTGCAGTTTGAGGCTGCATTGGAAAAAGAAATTAAACTATTAAGATTAGGTGAAAAAGAAAAAAACCAAGAGAGAAGAACAATCAAAGGGATGTAATTGCATGTTTCTGTATGAAGGAAGCTTCTACATACTAAGGTTTTTCAGATAGAAATGACTATACAGAGATTATTTTTTTCCCAGAAATAAAAGGAAATGTTGGCCTGCAGGACACCTTTATAGCCTTTAATCACTTCCTCTAAATTAGACTCAATGTTCTGTTGGCAGTTTTGCTTTGCCTAATAGCTATCATCCTCCAGAAACTGATTTGCTCAGTGCAGTGTCATCCCATGATTTATCTGTCTGCTTGCTCTACCGTGTTTCTTTAACCACCTAAGCACTCTTCTCACTTCCCTGTCTACACAAACCTCTTATCTGTCTCCCCATCCTGCCCCACTATCCACTCCTCCTTTACCTCTCTGAATCACTACAAAGTGAGAGATTGTAGCTACATAATACTATGTAGATATAATAAAACATGTGTAGCTACAAACCTGATGAAAACAGCTTAGCATGTAATAAAGATACCTTTAAAGCATGTGCATACACTGAACAAGCAGAATTGAGGTAAGATCTGGCCACGGTGGAACTTTGATTTTGCTCACCTGTTCTAACCTGCTGCTCTCGCCCCATCCTGCTGTCACATTGTGTCTTAAACCAGAGTTGGAGCCCAACATTCTCAGAAAGAAGCTGCTGTTCCACAACTTGGCAGCTTCAGTCACCTGAACTGTGGCTTGGTTTTAGAAGCTCAAAGGTTCTCAGTGCTGCTGAGATTTGGTTGCTTGTTTCAATGGGGGAACATCTGCACCACCAAGCAGTAAATGCGAAAGGATGCGCTCCTGCTCTTTCCTTGTGTTGTACTCACAGCATCCTCCTCAGTTATTGATATGTAGGAGACCCAAGACGTTCTCAGACTAAAAATTCATAACCTGCTAACGGCACCAGAAACCCTCCCTCCACGAATCAGTCCTGTTCCTCATCCACCACCCCCACAGTTCTCTAGGTGTCTCCTGCTCCAAAGCTCAAGAATAATTTGTTGAGGTTTGCTTCAGTTCATCCAGGTTTTCTCTGAATTTATACTAATGAAGGGAGGTTACAAAGCCAGCAGTCAGCCATCAGTTGCAGAAAGCAGAATCTCTTTACAAATCTATCCTCCTTTTCCCTTCACAAATTTACTTGACAAGCACAAAAATTACTCTTGCTTTCCCTAAAATATGAGTTGGTGGGAGGATATTTAGGGAGATTTATCACTATACATTTTTCTGTCTCCATAATCTTCCCCAGGTATCTGTTGTTGACCACTGTCAGAGACAGGGATTTAGGCTAGAAAGAACTATGCCCCAAACTGGTATGGCCATCCTTACTGCTGTTTCTCTTCCCTAGCTCTCAGTTATCATCCAGAAGTCATATTCACGCCACAGCCTCTCACCTGAAGTAACACTGCCTTACAGCAAAAGAAACACAACCCACAAATTATCTTTTTTTTTTCCTTTCTTTTTGGTTTCATTGCTTCACACTTCTTTCTTCTCCCTCAAACCCATTATCTTCCCTGAATCTTTCTCTCCACTGCAGACATTACGGGGAGTCCTAGCTTTAACTATCCCCAAAACAAAAATCCTTCCCACTTCACAGACTGGTTTTACAAGCTTTAAAGTACTGGCATGGTTAAGGAACCAGAACTACACTCAGCAAACCAAGCTTTTGTCCAACAAAGTTAACAGGAACAGCAGGGATTTCTCTGGGACAAGAACTAGCTTGCTCTGTAAGTAACAGTTGATACAATCTTTTCTTTCTTCACCTTTTTGTTCACATCTTCCCCTGTACGAACTGTTTCAATCTGTCTAGCTGGAGAAGACTATCTGCTATAGAAAATTCTATGTCAGTGAAAAGTAATTCGCTCAAGGGAATACACCTTTGGGTTTCTTTATATTTCGTGTTGACTTATTAATTAGAGCTTCTTATTTTAGGACACCTATAAGCAAATAGATTTCTTGAAGAGCAGTGCACAGGGGGAAAAAAATTCAAACCACAACAAGAAGTTACAAAAATGTTTCCCAGAAAATAGTCCATTCAAAAAGACTAACCTGTTTTTCCACTCTATTCCTACATGAACCCTGCTTGTCTTCTCATTTCAGCCTTGAAGCAGATATCAATAGTTTACTGCATATATTATGATTAAACACCGCCCCACTCTCACTGTCACATTGCAGATAAAGTGTCAGACAACTTAATCAGCTACTATAAATCACATAGAACCATTCATAAAATAACTCATGTTCATATATGATATTGTCTTCTTTTATTATAATGGACAATACCTTTGCTTACAGTAATTACATGCAATTAATAACAAAATACATATTTTGAATTTTCTTCTATAAAAACAGGACATAGTTAGTTAAATACGCCTTAATGACTCCACAGCAGATGATCTGACCTGGTACTAACTATATAGAAAACCACATCAAAAGAAAGATTTTTAAAAAACAATCTTAATTATTGAGGAATACAACAACTGATTTGAACTAGAGTTATTACACTTGCAATCTCACTTAAAACATGAAACTAATTTGTGAGTTATGACAGATTTCAATAAGGACAGAATTTTATTGTAGACCCTTTAATATTTGAAATGAGGAATAATATTTGAAATGAGGAAAACTCGGCTTTGAGACTGGACCTAAGTTTGCAAGTCTCTAGAGTTATATAAGACAATGAAAAAAACCAGCTTTTTCCCCCCCCTCACATGCTTCAGGTGCCTCATGAAGCCACTCATAAAATAAGGAACACCATGATGTGTTTTTTACTAAATCTGAGTAATTGCAGAATGGAACATTTTAAATAACCAACTGTTATTCAATGGGAATAATTTCCTATGGCTACTATTATTCACAATTACTAGTGATTTTCTACTTGCACCCTGTAACGCGCTTCACTTGCTAATTGCCTTTTTTATTATTGTATTGGAATATGTTGCTTGTTAAAAAACCAACATGCTGAGTTAAATAATAGTGACTACAGCTGCCCTCATCTTTAATATAAGTGAAGACAGGACTGCTTTGGAAAGAGACTGAAGTCGTCACAGCTCTGGCCTCATGCCAGGGCAGGCTTTGGTTTTAAAGTCTGCTCTGTTCTGAACAGAATTTGACATAGTCTTTGGCCTCTTTGCAATCTTCCAGAACTTGGTAGCCCCAGTCCTGGTAAATAAGGCCAACTGAAAAACACTTGAACATAAATGTACAGCGAATCATCAAAAACTTTCTAGTAGTAGTGATTCCAAACACAAAAGGCCTGTATATATACATATATAATATATTGACAAAGCATATTAAATCACTTTGTATGTCTGTCTGCTTTAAGAAGAATTTTGGGGGTTTTTTTAATAAAAAAAGGGAAGGAAAAAAAGCTGTAATATTAGATACAACCAGCTTTAACACCATGGCATACATGCAGGTAGTATTTTTACCTTCTTTTCTTTATTAAAGAAAGCTACAGCCTTCACACTAGATGATGAGGGAATTGCTTGTTGGAAGGGTAACTGGATGTGTTTGCACACTCAGATTCTGTAAGACATCTAATTCCAGGGTGAAAGCTTCCCAAAAAGGGATCATTGACAGGGCCTCTGTATGTGAATTGAGAAATTAACCACTAAAAGCAGCTATAAGAGCAGTATTGAAATCATTTGGGAAGAGCCATGTCCTAAATTCAGCAAGTCAAGCTCATGAACTTTAGCTGGAACTCACAGAGGAAAGCAGAATGGACCAATGTAACAAACACAGTGACACGCAAACCATGGCACAACACAAAGGAATGCCCTTTAAAAGTGCAAAAAACATAAAATTTTAGAAGAAACCCCCAGAAGTCCAGGTCATTGTTAAAATGTAAATTCAATCCCCACATGTCTACTTGCCAATGTAAAATTAAACTGTGTGATCAAGCGGGGTGGGGGTGCATGGGTTGTTTAAAGGAATCATGAATCCTGGTCATCACATGGAAGAGTTGGATTTACTGTAAGGTTCTGCCATGGACTGGCATTCACTGTTGGTGTTGAGACCCCCACCTCAGGAACTGGGATGCAGGTAGAGCAGAAGCTGGGAGCTGCAGGAGAAAGGACAACCATACACCTGAGGCAGCTGCAGGCCATACTGAATGACTGTCTTCTAGCTTTACGCAGATCCCTTCACTCAAAGACTTGCCACAGAAACGTGCACTTCTCACTTTATAGGAGGACTAGCTTGAGAGGCTGAAGGCTAGTAGAGATGCGTTTACATTTACTGTTGAAGACAGTGGGATTTTGAAATACATGTCATCATGCTTTATACATCAAAAGACAAATCACAATGATGACATCTCAGTTTGAGAACCTTTACTTTGTGGACTTACATATCTGTGTGTTAGTTCCATATCTGTAAATGTAAGAAAATGCCATTGTTCTATTTCTCCATGATATGGTGATAAATTAATCACGTTTTGCAACAATAAACATGAAAGGACCCATAAGGTACCAATAATATTTCAGGTGGGGGGGTGGAGGGCTTTGCCATATAATAAATGTGTATTCATTCATCATACAGCACTGTTGCATCTTTAACAAGCACATGAACGCAAATCATTGAGATACTGACCACCTGACCTCCAGCTATTCCAGTGCACCTCACCAGGCAAAGCTCTCGAGGGAAAAAATCAGACAGCCTTCAATTAGACACACATTTAAAACAGAGGAAATAAAATGGTAACCTTAATTCAGAAATTGCTTAGCTATCAAGAATCTGGAACTGGGAAAACATTCTTTCATGGCAGGTCCCATACCTCATCTTCTCTTTACACAGTGCCTGCCTCCCAGGCAAGGTATACCCATGGAGTGAAGCAAACAGCTATCTACATCTGAAACATCCAGCACTCAGTTACACAGCATCTTACTTCAGAGCAAAGCTGTGAATACAAGCATTAAAAACATTCATGTTGCACATTTGGGCTGAACTTATACCTAAAGATGTGTTCCATTCTATGCCTAAATCAAGATACAGACCTAAATCTCACCTGGAAGACAACAAGGAAAAACATCTTAAACCAATCCATGTCTGTATAAAAGAAAGCACTCTCTTCTCTGCTTGTGTGTGGAGTCAAAATGAACTAGCTTAAGACAGCGGTAGAGGAATGGCCTTTTGCTCCCTAGGCCTTCTGAACAAACAGCTAGGAGGGTGATCAATATAGATAGCTGGGCTTGGAAACAAGCACAAGCCTGTCCTTGCAAACATCCTTTATTAGCCTCTGTTATTAGACATGACAAACCTAAGATGGTCTCAATGGTCTACTCTGAAAGGGAAACCAGGGAGGAAGATAGTGATCTAGGAGAGGGACTGAGTGTAAAAACCTGTTGTGTCCCCTACATATGATAATAGTGCTTGAGCACCTGTCTGCCCAGTACTCTTGCAGGTGTGCCCAGGCTTCCAAGCCAGGTCAGACAGACTCAGGCTGGCTTTGAACCAGAAGACGTGCAGCTAGGCTGGAACAGTGCTGAGCCTAAAAGAAAACATCCCTGTCCCTTCCCTTAGCACAACTTGTTAACTGGGACCCAGAATGGCACACAGCTGGGGCTCAGGTTGGGCTTGTGTCCAGCCAAGATGTGAGACCCCCAGAAGCAGTCCCGCACCGCTTGCCTGCCGCATGGCTAGCTCCATGCAGCAGTGCAGCAACACTGACTTGAAAACGGTAAGTGAAAACAATTGGCAAGAGAACTCAGTTACAGAGTCCAAGAGGAAATAAATGAATGACTTTGTTGATTATGATCACAGTTCTGGTACACTTTCATTATGACATTAAGCAAACATTAACTTCTGCAAGGTCTGATATTCTTACAGCTGCTAATTCTATTTTGCTTATGATGCATTTTGTTCCTGGTAGGCTCAATCAGTTGTATTTAGCCACATTAATACTGTTCTGTATGCTAAAAGTAGTAGAATATGAAGTTAAAACATTGTTCTGTATTTTTATAAATAGACTCTGAGTGTATTTTTATAAATAGATTCTGATGGAACTCACTGAAAAGAATTTGGTTTTAAAACAGAAAAAGTAAGTGATTTAAAAAATCCCATGAAGATGCTAAAAGCAATATTTTAGGGGTCATTTTGAACTAAGCGGACTCAGTCTTAAAATGTTCTTTCAACATCTGTAGAATCAAAATTCTGCATTCTTACTGATGGAAAACTGGTCATTTATTTCTGAAAAAAACTTTTTTTTCCTAGAAATGTTTAAATTGTTCCCAGAAGAACACAAGGAGAGTCAATGCTGGCTCAGGCTAGTGACAGATTTAATGAAACCTATTGATGGGGAAAGTGAGTTAATAAGCAATTAATTTTGTCTTGTCTTAACCAGGGAGCTATTGGTATTACCAAAGCAGATAATTTAGTGGTATGAGGTTCACATGCTGCTCAAAATGCAAAGAATTTGAAGACAAAGAGTGTAATGGAGCTTGCCAATTTTATTATGCATATCTAAATGAAAACATTTTTTAAAACTGATCATATCAGGATATTTTTCTAAAGACATGGCATGACCCTAGCATTATTCTTACTGGCAAGTTTAAACATCTTTTGATTATTTCAGGAATTTGACTCAAGTTGGACAAACAACTTCTGAAATACAGGGCCAAATCCTTTTTGTTGAAGCCATTTCTCAAGACATCACTATGATATTTTAAGGAGATTTGAATTTCAGAATCTTTATATTATCAAACCTGCAATTTTTAGGGGCTGGGGGATAAAAGGTGGAAAAACATACCATTTGATAATATTCAATAACTACTACACAGCCAAGAACATGCCTTATAATTTACAGAATTTAATTAAGGAAACTTCAAACACTGGGATCTATTAAAAATTGTACTTTGTGTGGTACATTAAAAATTTGATACCAAGACTGTGCATTTTTTCCTTTTATTTTTAAGCAGCCTATTGTGAAAACCATCTATCATTAGGTGTGATACACCGAAAGACACACTTCAGTGAAACCAGTTAGCAGACTAAGTAGATGGTTAACTGGCTAAGGTTTAATGGAGTGAAGGACCAATGTACCCAGTGAACCATACATAAGCTGAATCATATGCAAGAGCTGTATTTATGTATTTGGTACTAAGAGCTAAATATTAATTTATCCTTATTATTAAAAAGGCTTCATCATCATCTAAATTTGGGTTAAAGTTCCAAACATAGGTCTAGTTGTCTTTTTCAATGAAAGACTTGGATGTTGTCTGGCATCTGATATATTTCTTCTCACAGAAGGAATTCTCATTGTAATCTATTAACTTCTTACAATTTACTTCTTTTAATTAAAAAAAGGCCTTTTAAATAGGTTCAATTCTAGCCTTAAAAAAAATCACTATAGCTAGCTGTCATAAAAGCATGAGCATTAGGATTATGCAACACATCAGTCACAGCTGTGCTGTTTGCTCCATATATTCTATATACTCTCTCATTCACTACTAGTCTTTCAAAGATCAAGCTACTTGCACAGCATCACCCAGATGATCACTCAGCCTATTAAAATCCACCAGATCCTTTTCTAAGTCCACTGATTCCTACAGAGTTTCTTGTGGGCACGTACTGCATCCTTTGTTCCTGTGTGTATGACCTTGCATATGTTGCATAAGAATGATTTTTAATATTTTTTTGGCAGACAGCACAGTCTGTAAATGCTGCAAGGAGACTGTTCTTTGACACAGGGACAGCCGATAATTTTCTGAGCAATTATTTTGCATTTACTCCTACACCGGATGAAACTGTCAAATGGCACAAGACACTAACTTTCCATAAAAAGCCACAGGATCTGCTTTACTAGATCTACTATTAAGTTCTTAATCCCTTTGACAGATGCCAGCTTGATGTTGCCCAGTACTATTTTTTTTGGACAGATTGCAGGTCACAATTTTAATAGCATGTGGATTGCATCTAACCAATCACTTTTATTACTACATATGATTTCATTTGTATGAGAAGTATTTTCTACAATACAATCTGAATACTTAATAATTGTTAATAATGAATAATAATTGATTATATTTAATAATTCCAGTCACTACTGGGGACTCAGTTTAGGGCCAGTTCTTTTGAACATTTCCATAAATGACCTGGACTCAGGACTAGAGGGTATCCTAAGTAAATTTGCAGATGGCACCAAATTGGGAGGAGCTGTTGACTCCACTGAGGGTGGAGAAGACTTGCAGAGACACCTCTAAAGATCAGAGAGCTGGGCAATCACCAACAGCATGAAGTTTAATGTGGGCAAGTGCCAGATCTGGCACCTGGGAAGGGGCAACCCTGGGTGCATGTTCAGACTGGGGGGCCAGATGCTGGAGGTCAGCCATTCTGAGAGGGATTTGGGGGTCTTGGTTGACAGCAAGTTAAACATGAGCCATCAGTGTGCCCAGGCAGTCAGGAGAGCCAACTGTATCCTGGGGTGCACCAAGCACGGCATTGCCAGGTGGTCCAGGGAGGGGATTGTCCTGCTCTACACTGCACTGGTGCAGCCTCACCTCAAGTGCTGGGTGCAGTTTTGGGAGACAGGCTGAAGTGCCTTGGTTTTACAGCCTGGAGAAGAGGAGACTGAGGGGAAACCTCATCACAGTCTATGGCTTCCTGAGGAGAGGAAGCAAAAGGGCATGTACCAATCTCCTCTCTTTGGTGACCAGTGAGAGAACCTGAGGGAACAGCATGAAGCTGCAACAGGGGAGGTTTAGGCTGGATAACAGGAAGAGGTTCTTTACTGAGAGGGTGGTTGGGCACTGGAACAGGCTCCCCAGGGAAGTGGTCACAGCACTGAGCTTGACTGAGTTCAAGAGGCATCTGGATGATGCACTCAGTCCCATGCTCTGACTTGTCTGGCCCTGTGTGGAGCCAGGAGTTGGACTTGATGATCCTTATGGGTCCCTTCCAACTCAGGAGATTCTATGATTCTATGAATACAAATTCTTTATAAATGAAGAAACTATTATACATAGGCACTAGAGAAATGTGTAGCCTACTAGGGTTCAGTAACGTGCTTTCTAATTTAGCAACATGCCTGTAGGTCCAGATCACCTCTCAGCCTTTCAAGGAAACTGTACCATGAATGTGTATTTACAGATCAAGCAGTGCTCATTACATATTACTTTAATAACTCACCTATAATTCTATTATGCTAACCTTTTCAAGGGATTCAGTATAATCGATGACTCAGAATAAATAATCTCAGCCTGACCCAGAACCCATTGGTATTATTGAAGACTTTCACAGTTACTCAGGTGGCCTTTGAAACAGATACACTCTCCTCAGGTCAGGTTGTTGACAAAATGATGGTTGTTGGAAAACAATTATTTTAAAAGTTACAAGCTGTCCTGGAGCACAGGAAGTATGGGATTAAGGAAAGATGATTGTGGTGAATACCAGAATGTGCAGAAAGGGAAAATACTTTTATATTATCTGCACTGTAAATTTATATATAAGCCCATATGGCACAGCAATAGAATGAAACAACCTCAATCAATCATCCTTACCGATTCAATGCAAAAGCATAATGAAATTTAATGTTGTGCTGATCAGCCAGATCACAGGTAGGAAGCATTTCTAGTGTTTCGACTAGCTTCACCATAGCATCATAGTCCTGGTATGAATTTAAAAAGATAAAAAGAAAAGAAAAATGAAAGAAAAGAAACTGAAAGCAGAGGAAAGCATCACTAAATTAAAATGTATCATGACTGCTAGACAGTATGTCAAGTGACTATTCCTAGAAGAGTCAGTGAAACGGCCAGAAACTCCGTATAAGGAATTAACTAGGGATTTTGTCTGTTCCAAGTCTCTTCCTCACCTCAATGCCACTGCCCAATTTACTGAATCCCTCTGGCCAGTTTGATCAATTCAGCACCAGGAAGAAGAGGTGATGGGTCTGGCTCTTCCAGGCCTTGTTAAGGACTTCGGATGAATGACACTTCATCAGGTCATCACAGACACAGTTCATTGCACAGTTCATTCTGCAGCACATCAGCCAATTGTGCATTCATTTTGGTTTCTCAGGGGCAGCCCACATATACATTGCTGAAGAGGTCAGTTTACTGACATCACAAATGGCCTCACATTACTTAATTTGCTTGTTCAAAAAAATGTTTTGAGACTACTACACTTCTCAAGGAAAACGACACTTCAAAAGAATGCAAATGATACCAGAGTTGATCAAAATTAAGTTGGATAAAGTGCTAAGGGAAAATATGCAACTCTGAATGGAAAGCTGGGCAATGCAGGATGATGTGGTCACCCACTACTCTCATGACCCATTTATACTTATCAAAGAACCAACTTAGATCCTGACAGAAAAAAAAAAAATCCATCAAATGGTTGGGAATGTATTTTAAAAGGGATGTCAAACACACAGACTCTTGGTTTGGAACTATATCATGCAGGCTGAGTTTTAGCAAAAGCACAACTTATTTACAGATAAAATTAAAAAAAATACAGGTGGAATTATATTTTTAAAATAAATTAATATTTCTTTTAATGACAGTTATCAACTGGGGCACGTTTCTAAATATATCTGAGTTTGGGAGGTGAGGGAGAAAAGGGAGAGAAGGGAAAAATTAACATCTTGATTGAGTAGGGATTTGTTTGTTATGTTTTTTTTTAAATAGGTTAAAAACTACTAAAACCAAAGGAGACTTTAGGAAGTCACCTAATCTGTGTTTCTGAATCACAGGCAAAAGAAGAGTTTAAAGTCCCTTAAGCTGCCTAAAAGACAAGTCAAAGTATTAAACAATGTAATGCTTTAGCATCAGTTTTGAATCATTGTTTAACAAACAATGAAGTACAGAAGAACAAACAAGAGCCAAAATCCCAGAGTTAAATAATCTTCCTTAGGAACATACCTGAATATCTCTGTAAGAAAGAAGTAGGTTTATGACAATGTCAGAAGTCAGCACTTCAGTATTATCCATACGAAGCTTAATCCTGGCCAGCTCCTTAGCCAGTTCATCTCCTTGATACTTCTCTCTAGCTTTTCTAATATCATTTAGCAGTGTTTCTTTATAATAGGCACTAAGGAAATAAAAAATAGGCATATGGGAAGAAGACTGTTAGAAATTTCTTATGAAACATGATTCTGTTTCTAATAAAAAAGCATAATTTCTAATAAACAGTACCATTTTCTCAGTGCACCTGCACATCAAATGTTTCCACATTTTTCATTAACTATTTATAAATATTCCACCTTGCCCCACCTCAGACTGTGGGGCTATGCATCAATACATTTATAACCAGGACTGTGAGATAATGTGTCATTTCTTTGCCTTCTTAATTACCATGACAGATGTGGTACTTCTTTAGCTGTATCCTAAAGATGGAAGCAACTGGGATATCAAAGGGACACAGAGAGGAAACACCGGTGTGATCTGAAGAGGAGGTATGTGATTTTATCATAAAAGCAGCAGAGAGGCTTTCAAACAAAGAAGCTAAACCAAACACAAACCACCAAAAGATGACTTGTTTGCAACTGTTTGATGAGCTTAATACATAATGTGGGCAGGACTGATGTAAAAGCCCCCAGTTAGTGCATCTTATTTACAGTAACATCAGTATACAATGCAACACCAGAGCTTTTGTAGAGTACAAAATCACATCTACATTATCTTTATGATGGTTACAAACAACCTGGACAGGCTACTTAGAGGTCACTTTACCTGAAGCAGCTCATGAAGTCTACAGTTTGGAAGTTAGAGGACATCACCTGACACACACTCAAGTGCTAAAATGCCTTTTTGTTTACCACTGAGTATTGCAAAGCATTTGACTTTGCTCAGCATATAGCAATGAAAACTAAGTTTTCCAATACATGTTATATCTTATATATTGTCAGATATGTTTAAAGTGCAGAGCAGCAAGGTCACAGTAAGTTCTGCTGGAAAGCTTTTAGGAGTTGTTTTACTGTCAGTGGAGGTTTGGCCTAATTCAACATGGATTTCCAGTCTTGGGTCTCTATCCAGATTGTCTTCTACTGGAATAATGATAATTAGTCCTTCTTGTGCTAGCCAAACTGCAGGGTGATACTGGGTAATATTTTTCAAAAGTATCCAAATGACTTAGGAATGGGAGTCTCACTTTCAAGAACGATGCAATACAACCTCTTCAAACTTATTCAAGGTTTTGGCAGAAATGAGGGACCATCTAGCTACGTCTTCTTCTTCACAGGGATCTACCACAACAGTGTCTAATTCTGCAGCTGTACAAAAGCTGCTTTCGGGTACTTCAGCCTGAAGTTGGAAGAAAGGAAAGAGGCTTTACTGTAGGAGTTCACAGCACAATTATCAAATCTAAATCATACACAACCCTGGTCATAAATGTCAGAGACAAAGTTTACAGGTAGCTTTGGACACCAGATGCCCAGAACACTATTTACTGCTACCAGGACCAAGTGTGATGCTAGTTGCATGAGACTGCACTGCTGAACACAGTTCTGTATGAAACTGAAACTCAGTTCTTCACTGAGTTTCTACCTCTCCTATTGTCCCTTTCTTCAAGGGGAACCTGTGTTACCTTCATGTAGCTTCCCTTCTACCAGTGTTTTCTAGAAGCAGGAGACAGCCTGCGATCTTCAGGCCAGCAATATCCCAGCCACTGCCCAGCAAGAGTCCAGAGAACAGCAAATTTGCCATGAATGGAAGTGTTAGGGACAAAGTGTGTGGGTGAGAGGGCGGGGGGGCCATGGGGCAGGGTCATCTATAGGATCCCAGGAGTGGAACCACGTGAGAAAAGGATGTTTTAGGGCAAGTCTTGCACATGGGTGGGATGACAATGGGCATACAGAAAGAAATTCAAGGGCCCTCAATGCTATCTCATGCTTCAGACACTAGGAATAAGAAAACCTAGCTCAGCCATTCCTGGTGTTTTCCAGAAACACAAACAAAAGCAGTCCAGCTGCAAAGTATAGGGTGAGCAATCAAGAAAGAGAGACTTCCATTTCCAGGCCCAATCCTCAAAAACTCCAGCAGTCCTTTATAGAAGTGGCTGAACACTATCATGTTTACTAGACGATATCAGAAAGCTTATATTAAAAAAACCCAACCAAACCAAAACAACAACAAACCATGGAAATGAATTTGATTGCCCATTGCTACCATATATATATATACACACACACACACACACTTAACTTGATGACAGAAAAGGACAGTCTTTGGCTTTGAGCTTTATGAGGAAGCTGTGATCTTATCTCCTATTACAACCTGCTGCACTGTAATTTACACTTAAGCTCTCTACAGTACCCATGGACTGCCTTTGCTTACTGCTATTCTAGATAGTAACCATGTATCAGTTTCTAGCATAACATGGGTAGTTAACTGCAACAGCTGCAGGACATCAATTCAGAAATCCAGAAAGTTATCAGCTTTGTTTATCAATATATTAAGTGCAGTGAAAAATAAAGAATAATAAAAAATAATCATTGCTACTAGAGATTCTTCTTTAGTCTAACATTAAAAAGAGACTGGCAGAGGTTCTGGAGGTGCATGATTTATAAAATTACCATGACGTAACATGAACATCCTTGAGAAGGCTGATAAACTTGTCCACCAGTGGAACACAAAGCGGCCCCAGGATGTTGTCCCAGCTGGGTTGCATATACTCAGAAGCTCTTCTTTGGGCATCACTTTCACAGCAAAAGTAGTCAGCACAAGGTGTGACAATGTATGGAATAAAATAATAATTGCCACTGGAAGCCTAGAAGAAAAACAGGCACAGTTTAAGAAACAAATGAAATTAGAAATGTACTTGTGTATACACAGAATCTTTTACTGTCGTGAAAACCAGCTAGATTAGGGCTGGTGCACTATGAAGCTTTAGCACACTGTTTAACACAAGATTTGCAAATGTTAAATTCAAGGAATTTTCTGTGGAAGAGTTATAAATGTTAACAAGGGTGATGAATAAGAGTTTGTTAAGTGACAATACAATGAAACTGTTCAATTTTTTTATATGATATATGGATCCTAACAGGGTCTGAAAGTTACAAGCTAATCTTTTGCTCCCCAATTTTTTGAGTTCAGAGATGTACTTGCATCCTCTAGGCTCACTCCATGCTAGGAAAGATAGGATGCAAGTGCTCCTCACAAAGAGAGAAATACAGAAACATTGGTATTGGAAGGACTTTATGGAGATGTTCAATCCAGAAACGCTTACAAAGAATCTGCTGCACGTTGCCATCAAACACCAAACTAACAACAACACTTTCAAATGTTTCGTAATAAATGTAAGACTTTTAGGTCAAAATTCTGTAACTAAAAAGACAGAAATTCTTAATGTGTGAGCTAAAAAGTGTGGTGAACATGATCAAGGCACTGAAAGGGGAGAGGAATCAGGCAGCGTACCCTTCAGAGTTCAAAACCAGCAGGTTTAGTGTCTTCAATTTCTGAACAACTCCCTAAAACCAGACACACAGAAAGATTTCCACAGCAACTAGATTCCTCAGTATCCCATTTTGAACTAAGATAATTCTCTGCTGTTTAAAAGAAAACTTTGCATTTCAGAGTAACTAGAGAGGAGCACTGTGGCATGGGTCAGTGTGATACATCTATCACATCGTTACAATCCATTACCACTAAATACCCTTCAGCTGCCACCTTCAGGTTATCATGGCATCAAACGTGCAGCAAAATCATACCTTCCATTTTTTCATATCATCTAAGCCTGCAGTAAAGCTGTAGCCATTTAAAGTCACCTTGAACAATGGAAGAATGGTGAGATGTTGAAAAGAATGGATATGAAGACAGTGTATTTTTATATGTGTTAATAAAGTAGACAAAAGAAATAAACTGTTCACAGGAGGTAACAATGTAGAGCATGCAGTTATGAAAAATAGAGATGAAGAAAAAAAGCCTTTATCAGGTCATCCTGTGGCTGATCTGAGGATTTAGAATTTTAAGTTATATCTAACAGATAGTGATCAAGCTATATTCCTTCCTCATAAAGCCTACCGTATTGTATCTCTATTGTAACAACATAATTATCTGTTGCAATATTATCTTTACTTCCTGCTGAAAAAGTCAGACACTTGCAACCCAAACCACAAGTATGTTAAAACAATTCAGTATCAGGTTTCTTCAAATAAACACACAGGTCGGTGCAACACAAAATCTGTTTGTGTATAAACTCTACTCTTGAAGCTGCAATAGTGAATTTCCTCTTCCTGCAGTGGAAAAAATAATAATACCAATTTGAAAGTATAATGTGTCTTGTCAGCATGGCATTTAAAGGCAACATTATGATGCAAAGAGAACTGCTGTTATCTCCTGGAGAGGACATTTTCAGAAAAAAAAAAAAGCCAGACTCATGTGAAACACTCTATTAATTTCTATTCAGCCAGCATCTCATCTATTTGACCTAGTTTTCTTGCCTCATTTTGGACAGTGAAATCTATACAGTTACACCCACATTTTTATCCATAACTGATGCATTTTTGTGAGCGGAAGTCAGAAACCCTGAAGATATTTGAGCTTGTCATCTTTTCTGAAAAGCAACCAGTTCAAATTTCCTAGTGACTTTTGCCCTATATTTACATATATTAAATTATAAATCCCCTTCATATAGGGTCTTTGGCAGTTATTATCTACATTATGTAACAGTTCTGTCCATTTTCTTACACTATTAAGGATTAGAGATAGTTAAAAATATCATCCTCGCGTCTTCTGGTTGTCTAAGTCAGGATGTTGCTCTCTGACACCAATAATTAATTGTGAAAATTACTGTCTTGTCATACATCAGCTATTGCTTTTTAAGGTAATGAATAAATGGCACAGGTATGTGTGAAGTAACATCCATAGCAATGCTAGCTGCAAATATATATAATCTATAAATTATGACTTATTTAATTGTAATAGAATTATAACTTCATAGCTTATAAAGACTATATGGTAAGTTGGTTTATTTCAGGATTAGCAGCTAAGCTATTTCATTGTCCTATTCAGAGAAAATTTAAAGTTAAAAATTACAGAAAACCAAGCAGACTGAAAAAAACCAAACCTCTCAATAACTCATCTTCCAATATATAACGTATGCCTACTATGCTAGCAATGAAACTTTTGTACTCAATCAGAACTCTTTCAAATCTACCACAAAAAGATCCAAGAGTTTAAAAACAAAACCAACCAAAAAAAAAAAAAAAAACACCACCCAAAACAAAACAATAAAACCAACACCTCTCCAAAACCTAGAAAATAACTACAAGTAAGTTGAGAGAAGGACCTGTTTTTCAAAGGAAAAATGGTTGAAGGAATTAAACATGGAGCTGAAACATTTGCTGAAAGACTGAAGGAGTTAAACTCACATAGGCCATTTTTAGGCTCTAGGCAAGACAGGCCACATGTAGAGGTTTTTTTTTCTTATAATACTCCCCTCAACATTTTTCTAGCACTATTAAAAGTAACCTTTTGACCTTAATAACATAAACTTGTTTTTTAATTGTACTGCTCTAGGTGTTCTGGTGTGACTGTCACTTCATGATAGAAATGCTACATGAGAATTAAAACCTGTTTCTTTTTTTTCAAATAAATAACATTGAGTAAAATCTCTGCTTTTTTAGAGAGGGAATTATGCCTGCACAGCTAGTAGCATAATTATTTTATTTAAGCCATGCAATTCATTTTGCACCTTGCTTGCCTAAAGAGTATTACAGAATCACAAAATGTATTAGGAGTGCTTACTCTAACTTACAAAACACTAGAATGAAAGTTCTAGAAGGAAAATAAATAAGAAAATAGAAAATGAACTGCACTCTCTCAAAGAAGTCACAAAGTTTTGAGTGTTTAGGGTGTTTAATCGACTATTGTTTTAGAAATTAAGGTTTTCACAGCAGTTTTCTGTGTGGACTCTGATTCATATTCCTATCCATCTTGCGATACAGATGACTAAGATATTTTAAACTTTAAAAAAAACCCTCCCTTTTCTAACTTTGAATATATGCAGCATTTGTATGTAAAAACTGTGACGGGTGATTATCACAAGCCAAACATTCTAAATGTTTGGGTTCTAGCTTGGAATGAACAAGTACTCCAAGTTTACAATCACTTTGAAGGAAAGACCCTGCCAAGCACTATTCTTGAAGTGTCCTTATACATCATTAAATGCCTAGAAACACAGTCAAAGGATGGCATATCTATTCAACAGAAATCAGATATAAAGTGATACATACTTTGCCTATCAGATTACCACTGTGGTATTCAGGAGGTACTTGAACCCGAAGAAAAGCTTTGTGGTTGGCAACCTACTCCAAATTGAAATAAAACAACAAAGAGGAAAACACCACCACAAAACAGCATAAGAATCAAAAACACAGACATGACACATGAATAGAGAAATTATTAAAGAAAGAAAGAACAAAAATGAATGTAGATATTTATAGCAAGTTTGTATTTACAAGGCCAAGAAAACAGTGCGATACTTTGCCGCCCAGAATGTAAGATTTCTCTACCTACATGATTCTTTTTGTCTATAAATCTCCTTGTGTCATCATTAAGATGCTTTTGAATGTATTATATTTACTTTTATAAGCCTATTAGATCCATCATTTGATTAGATAACGATAATCCAACCACTGCAAATATGCATCCTTTGAGACAGTAACATTTTCATTAAAACTAACTTTCATAAATAAATTTTAAAAGCCTTAGTTTTCATCATATCAAGAGTAGCAGTGGCATATTTCATGTTTTGAAACATTACAAGTAATGTTTACAGGTTACCCGTTGCCTGTGACTATTCTCCCCATCAAAAGGAAAAAATGACAGCCTGTATTTAAGATGCTCCTACTCTTCTTTCATACTGTGCCACTTCTGTTACCTCAAACTTCATGAGAAATATATCATTAAATGACAGTATCATAGAAAAGTTTATGTATTCTAAAAATAATAAGAAAACAAAAATAGAAAACTACTCTGCAATACCTCTTAGTCAGATTATTAAATTCATATCATGTAATCATACTTCCGAGTCTTGGCTCTCATTTCAATACATTTGGGACACTAAATAGGAGAATATGAGTCCAAGTGCCAAAATATTTCTAGTTAGTTTTTTTAAATGTTCATTGCCTTG
The DNA here is from genome assembly GCF_964237585.1 of Gallinula chloropus. NCBI lineage: Eukaryota > Metazoa > Chordata > Aves > Gruiformes > Rallidae > Gallinula > Gallinula chloropus. Next base: position 130,369,356 of record NC_140085.1, on the reverse strand, counting down.
AAACAGTAGATACAGACTAATTTGTATAGCTACTGAAACTCTAAAGAGACTTTCTGCCAATTACAATAAAAAGTGATTTCTCAACATAAAAATTCCTTGTGGCAAGGATAAATTGCAATCCTGTTCCCTTTAGATCAAGCAGAATTTTTGCTAATGACTCTTCCCTGGCCCATGCTAATGACTCTTCCATGGCATCATGCTCTGCTTACTATAAGAGCTGTTACAGGATTTAATGAAAAAAACCCCACATTTAAATTGCTGAAAATACTTCATAAAGCCCACAGGCCAAAGTACACTATAATAAACCTTTTGGGTTAATAGACATCTTAGTTTCCTTTAAATATCTTCACCAAAAGCAATTAACAGATTTATTCAAATTTCTTCAGGCACACTATCCACTTAAGTCTTTCTCCTTACATTCTGTACTTGCTGTAATAACTTTTCCAGAGTGGGAAGTTCTAGTTTGTATTTTAAATGCCACAGTCAAACAAACTGAATGGATCAATGTATCTCAAACTATTGCCAGAAGGACTATACATTTTGCTAACTGACTGCAGCAGTTTTAAAAAGTCCCTTGTGCACTCTTGTTTTCTCACAATCTAGGACATCTTTCATGCACCATTCCTTAAAATTCTGCAGAGAAATTTCTCTATTGAAAAAAACCCAGTCATAGTTAGCAACAAAATGTTGCATCAAAATAGAACAACTTTCCCATGGATTTTGTCCATTATGTTGATTTGTGGAAAGGTGATTTTTTTAAGCATGTTTTTGCTTTTGAAAATCCTTGAAACTTCATTTCTCCAGTAAACCAATGTTTACTTGATGTCTAAAGAAAATCCAAAGCAGAAGCCCATTTTCTGTCGATAAATTTATTTTCCTGTACTCTACAGTCCGGTAGCAGCCTCTGTGCTCTCCAAACTTACTCCCCCCACAATACACAGGAAACAAACTGTTCTGCAAGCCTGCATGGTTGCAATTTAATTTATCAGTAGTCATTTTTGACAGAAGCTAGGAAGTATGGCATACACCTTCAATAATATTAACAGAAAATAGTCCCCAAAGCTCAGAGGAGTTCTACAGAAGGAAACCTAACTGATGGGACACAGAACCTTGACCTTGAATTTCATAGCACAGCAATTCTTTCTTGGGAACTGAACTCCCACAGCCAATAATTCTTTCCTTTTGTATCCAAGTATGCAATAAATTATTAATACAGAATTTTAATTGCTTGTTTGGGGGAGTCAAGTGGAACTGAACCACGTTTCCCATCTTATCTTATCCCTCAAAACTTCATTCCTGGATGGTGGAGGGAAGGAAGGTATCCTACTCTTACCCTCTTGTTTTAGACAGTAAGCTATTAAATCTCTTAGACTCACACCACTGCATCATGCCACTGTATAATTTTCACTGTTAGATCAGGCCAAATCCCAAATGAATTGCTGACCTTTTCTCTATGCATTGTTTTCAGCTTTATATCCAGTTTCCTTGCTCTTGCCTCCTTGATGCTGAATTAGAATAATGTTTTCTTTACAAGGAAAACATCAATTTTCTTCAAGGCTTACTTTCCTTACAAGGCTTTTTGTGTAATACACAAAACCATACCAGGTGACATGCTAGACATTCATCATCTCTGCATCTTTAACACGGCTCCACATCTCTTCTGTGCTATGATGTTTTTTGCAGTTTTGTACATAACTTGAGGTTTGCAGCATAAAGAGCAAAGGTGAGGGCAAGAGAAAGTTCAGAGCTACAGCAACCAGCACAGAAAGCCTCACTCCTGCTGCCAGAACAAAGGTGTGCTGTGCCTAGTGGTAAACTCAGTTGCTTCCATTCCCTTATACACAGTGTAGATGTGTGAGCATGGAGCTTGTAAGACATGGAGAGGACTTCATAAAACTATCAGTGGTATCCCTGTGGCTGTCTCTGGACTGCAGGATAGTTTAGTAGATCAAGTATTTATCCTCTTCCTAATACATCTCCAGACCCTAACAAGAAGCACATTTAAGCTCTTTCTGCTATTCCACAGGTATGGCAGAGGCATACTCACACTTTTCAATCAGGAGAAGTGAAAGGAAAACACAAACACCCAAAACAAGGGCATTAACTATTGTATCTAACATGCAGCTTTTGAACTGAAATGGTTATGTAGCTACATACTTGATTAGACACACTAACTTCAGACCAGTTCTCTACCTACTTCACTAGCACAGCAACCCTCATTAGCAATTAACTTCAAGCAAGACATTGCCCATATGGTTGTAAAATATTTAACCAAGCAATGAAACAGCGGTACCATACTGGGGCAGCAACAAACTGGAAGCCTCTCATGACAACTCACTGGATCTGAAAGGAGGGGAAAGAAATTGTCTATTTGAAGTCAACTCCAACTTAGAAAAACTTAACTTTCTAATCTACTAAGGATTAAATCTAGCTAATTAATTTGTTGTAATTTCTGATTTAAAAAAAAAAACCCAACTTATAAAAGAATATAACATGGGAGCACATTTATCTGATAAAAGAGAATATGAACAACTTCAAATAACACACAAGGGCCAAGAATCCATACTTTGTATTTACAGTCATTTCTTTTTTCCTCACTGTATATATTTTCTCTCACTTGTTTGGTTAATTTAAGCACTTGAAGAAAGTGGATTAGACAATCCCTCTTTTTTAGAGGGATCCTAGTTTCAGGATGCCTCCCTGTCCCTTTTGTTAACCACATGAGGCTTCCAGGTCTAATATCAGGACTCTGCTGTACAAACCATGTCACCAGATCCATCTTTCTTCTGTTCCATGTGGAAGGTTAATACCTTCTCTGTGGGAGAAAGAATCTGCTAAAAGAAAACATTGCAGGCTGCTAATCTGATCACACTAGGTTTTACTTGCCATTGTCTTATTGCCTTCACTGCATTTCTAGAATTAACCCCAAATGGCTCAGCCACAATTCTTCCTCTTGTCCTAGAGGGGAAAACACATGCTTGTGACATCTTGATCATCCACCAGTTGATGGATAGTAGCACTCACAAGCAAACCTGCCTCACTCTGCAGCCCTCTGTCTCAGAGCTACAGACTTGTAAATGCATTTCACACCTCACAGTTGAAACTAGTTCAAAAATGACCAAGACAGGCAAGAAAATGACCTGGCTTTACTCATGTGTTCAACCTGATCTATCTTTAGCCTACATGCAGCACTGTGGCCAAGAATAAACAGCAGCTCAAAATAAACTGCTGTGACTAACACATTTGTTTTCCTAGTTCTCTCTTAAATCATTCGCAAACTCTAAGAAAATTTTATTATTTTAGTCCTTCTCAATACTCTTCAGAAAAAAATAAAAGGATATGGTGAATGGGTGGAAACAGAAAGGAATAAATGGAAGTTTGAAAGTTTTGCATATTCAGTAGTCCTCAAAAATACCAGTGTTTAATGAAAATAACCACTGATATGATGTGAAATAGGGCAAACCATGTAAGGTATCATGTAATACTGCAATAAATCTCAACTAACCACTAAGTTTTATCTTGTTTCAGGCTTACTTGTTCAGTTTTACTTGCATTAAGTATAAGAATATTTTTACTTTGGCAAATTTTGCATTACTAAGTAAAATCTGTGAATTTGCAAGGAAGAGGATGGGTATACAGTAGCCAAAACTGTTTGAGAGAGGAGTGAGCCCCATTAAGGCATCACACACACCCACATTTGAACAAGTGGGTGAAGGCAGTAGGAGGATACTCTGAATTTCTGAGTTTACATTTTGGTGTAACAACCTACATATACCTGCTGGCACTTTTCTAGAACTTAAAAAGGAACTTCTAAAAAAAGTATATTTTTTTAAATCTAGCTTTCCTTAGGAAAGGAAGTCAAGAACATTTCCATAAGTTTTGATTGTATATAGGTAAAATAGACTTCCTTCAATCATATAGAGTATATATTCTTGACAGCTTCATTATTAGAGTTGCTTTCAATGTAGTATCCCTATTTTATGTTTTAAAATGAATGTGGATTTAATACTTACTGTGTTTTTCTGAGATACCATATCCTGGGGGAAAAAAAAAAGATAATAAAAATGTTTATTCATTTTACTGGGAATAAATATAGCATCAGCAACTATATATACACACATACACACGCAGATGTGTTCTTCACAACATAATCCAGATTTGCTGTTACAGCAAATTCCTAGTACTGGAACAAAGCAATATCAAGAAAACTCTTAGCAGTTCAAGTTAGGAAAAAAACCCCATCAGAATTCAAAAAAGAAACTTCTTGTAAAAAGTGCTCAGAAGATGAAGAAAGTTGTACTTGCCAGTAACTGAAGTTTCTCAGGCTGGGCATTCCACACACCCAGTCACAGTTCAGGTATTTGAGAGACAATCATTCAAAGCTGGATTCATTTTCTCTGAAAGAGTATCTTTAGGATACCTAGGCCTCTTTCCTACTTGGATGGGCACAGACCAACACAGTCATCCTACACTCTAATTCTTCTTACCACAATCTAAGGAGAGATACTGAAACTATGAGGCAGATGATGGACTAATGGGCAAGTAAACCTGACCTCAAAGATTTCCAGTCGCTGGTAAATAACCTCCTCCTTCTAGTGATGGCTCACACATCTAATGGACACCACTCAGTGAAACTAAAGAGATTTCCAAATAAGTGATGCTACAAACGTTAGCTGTAGAGTTCCTTCCAAGTAAGGTTTTTGATGTATTTTAATGCTCTGGTGTTCTCAAGTCTCCAGACTTGTCCTTGAGCATCCTTGGAGAAAATGCCTCAGAACCACCAGTGCAAAGACATGCAAGTTCTGACAACAAAAAGTCTGAAGACCTGACCCATGGATGGATGTAACCCTGGAGGTCATTCAGCACTCCAATTTCAGAGCAGGTTCTTGCTATGTGCTGGGCACAAAGTTCAGGAATCAAATCCATCCACAGTGGTCCTCGCGGGGCAGAGACAAATAGAAGCTTGTGCTTCCCAAACTTTGGCACAACCTTAGAAGAACCAAGTTGACCAGAACATCTGAGTGACACCATAAAGAAAGTTAAATGCATTAGTGAAAAATAAAATTGAAATATGTTTTTGCAGTCAGGTATAGTCACAATGCAGGATGAAAGGTTTTATGCCTGCCTACACAGATTAGCTAGAGGAATAGAGGGCCTTAGCACACATATCCACATGGACAACCTCTTTAAGCAAAGAGTGTAAGAGGCCTGAGCTCCAAGTTCTTGTGATCCTAGGTCACACAGACTGTAAATGTGTGACACAGACATGAACAAAGGAAGTATGGGGTACTAGACACATCAGAATAAAACTGATGACACAGAGCAGAAAAGAAAGAGAAGCTGTGACAGAACAGAGCCTTTCTTGGAAAAGAGAAGTTGGCTCATATAAAATTAAGATGAAACTTAATATTCTTACAGGATCAAGAGAGGTTGGAGAATTCCAAAAAGCATTTTTGGACATCGGTATATGAAGTATTTATGGGCAATAACTCAAAATAAGGAAAAAAGAACCACAACTCATGAACAACACTGCTCTCATTGAAGGTAGGAAAAAAATGGATTATATTAAAAGGAGCAAAATGTGATGATATAAAGTATAAAAGTCTAAATGTGATCTAAACCAAAGAGAACCAGCACTAAGAAAGACAGAAACATGCACAATATCTGACTTGCATCCAGAACAGCAGTTTCAGGACTGAAGTGCATAGCATGTGTTATCCTACTATAAAAACGAAGAGCAGACTTATAAAAAGATTTGATGAGGATCTCCCTTTTATCTTCAAGCATGAATAAAAAGGAGATTCTTGTAGTCTTAGCTACTCAGCACCTAGGAGGTACAAACCTCATCTGAAAGAGGTGCTTCAGTAGTAGGATTAGGTTGGACCCCTTTTTCAAGTGTTGATATTTTACAGACCATAACTATTTTTTTTCACATGTACTCTGAGAGAGGGAAAGGAATTAAAAAGAAATCATACCTGCTCTCTCACTTCCAAGTCTAACCATCTCAAGCAAAATCTGTATCCATACTGTGGATCTTCTTTTACAAACAAACCTTTATACTCATCATTACTATTCTTGCTAGCAGCTGTTTTAATTAGCATTATTTTGTTATGTAACCATCAGGAAATCACATTCAATTGAAGTTTCAGAAAAAAAAACCCAAATGTTTGAAGGATCAGGTACTTAAAGATATTTCTGAAATGAAGCATATTTTGACGTGAGACCCTTACTTTGAGAGACTGAGCAGTGTCAGCATCAGTGTCATGGTACAGTATAACATTATTAGCCATGTCAAAGCTTTCACGCACGCCAAGGTGGTAGAACAGTGATGGCTGCTTGGAAATATCACTCATGTCCACAACAGCAACATCTGAAATGAGAGAGGGAGGGGAAAAAGTGCTAAAAAAATAATCATCTTAAACCCAATTTTATTCTTAGGCAGGATTTAAAATAAATCATGAAGTTACACATACCTTTAAACAGACAAAACCAATATATTCAAATAAGGATCATTTTCTCATGGTACGAGAAAAATTTTCACACTCACATTTACCATTCACATTCAAGAACCTGCTCAGGAAATTATCACAGTGTTACAGTAACTGGGAGACATAGTTTATGAGTTCTGCTTGAGGTTATGAAATCATTGCATCAGGAAAACCTCTGGCCAAGAAGCAGTTCTGTACCTGCTCTCTGCATTATGCCTGAGAACTTGCAAGCCCAATAGGATGGGAGGCTCCAAACCTTCAGGCAGAATGTTTAAGAACAATAATGCATCAGAAAATAAGGCAAACGTGAGACTAAGTTTATCTTAACAGGAAATTTCTAAACAGTAGCAAAAGAAATTACTCTGAAAACTGACTTTTAAAAGCTACAGGCAAAATGTTCAAGATGGGGGGTGGGGTGGTGGTTGTGCAGGAATGAGGGGATTCAACCACAAGTAGCCAGAGCAAGACTTCCACTGCTCTTGGGTAGCATTCCAGTCTGAAATGGAAGTTAAAAAACGTATGTCAGTGAAAGATAACATATAGAGAGATCTAAGGAGAAATATCCCATGTTATGCAGAACAACTAAGATACAGGCAAAAGATTCTGAGTTCATTATTTGGTTCTCATATAAACCTGAAAGCCAGTTTAGAGAGAAGCGGTAACTGGAGAAGAAGACACTACTGATTTTATTTCCTTGATCCTTATATCTTAAAGCCAAAGTTTTCAGAGAATCACAGAATCATTAACGTTGGAAAAAACCTTCAAGTTCATCTAGTCCAACCATGCCCCTACCACCTATATTACTTACTAAACCATGTCCCTAAGTACCCCATCCAACCTTTCCTTGAACACCCTGAGGGACAGTGACTCCACCACCTCCCTGGGCAATCCTTTCCAATGCCTGACCACTCTTGCTGAGAAGAAATTTCTCCTCATTTCTAACAGGAACCTCCCCTGGTGCAATTTGCAGCCATTCCCTCTTGTTCTGTTGCTAGTCATCTGTGAGAAGAGGCCACAAACTCCCAACTCATTCCTCATCTGCCCCTGGACAGAACTCAATACATTCTAGTTGCTCTTTCACATAAAAAGCAACTCCACCTCCTTCCCTTTTTGACCTGTCTTTCCTAAAAAGGACATAGCCATCCATGGTCCAGTCATGTGAGTTGTCCCACCATGTCTCTGTAATTGCAACTAAATCATAACCCCTTGACTGCACGGAGATTTCCAGCTCCTCATGTTTAATCCCCATACTGCGTGCATTGCACAGGCATTTCAGGGAGCAAGCCAAGCACCTTATTTTTGCCTTAGGGGGGGGGGATGTGAGGTCTTCTGGTTCTCATTATTACCAGAATACTTCCTCACTGGTGAGAACCCAGCAACAACCCCATCCCCCTTCAAATCTACTGTAATCTTCCACTGGACATACACTCTTTTTCTCCCAGAGACTCCGCAAAGTTCCCCGTTCAGCCATGATGGTCTTTCCTGTTGTCTCATCTTATTGCACACCAAGACAGCTCCTGACCACCACATCTCCCAACAGTCCTTCTCTGTGAACAGAAGGTCTACTAGGGCATCTGCACTGCTAGGCTTTCTAACCAGCTGTGTCAGGAAGGTATCTTCCACACAGGCTTGCTAACCAGCTGTGTCAGGAAGGTATCTTCCAGGAACCTTCTCTGCTTCCTCTGGGCTGTATTGCATTATATTCCCAGCAAATATCCGGGAAGTCGAAATCCCCCATGAGAACAAGTGCTGGTGATTGAGGAACTTCCACCAGTTGCTTGTTGAAATCTTCATCTGTCTCTTCATCTTGGTTCATCAGCCTACAACAGACAACCACCAGGACGTCCTCTTTGTTGGTCTTCCCCTTGATCCTTACCCACAGGGACACTACCTTATCATTCCCAGCCCCGAACTCTACCACATCAAAACACTCTCTAATATAGTGCCACACCACCACCCCTCCTATGCTGCTTGTCCTTTCTAAAGAGTTTATAGCCATCCATGTCTGCACTCCATTCATGGGAGTGGTCCCACCATATTTCAGTGATGGCAAGTAAGTCTCAGTTTGCCTGCCACACAATGGCTTCCATCTCTTCCTGTTTGCTGCCCATGATGTGACATTAGTGAAGATGCACCTCAGTTGGGCCATTACGCTCACGCCCAGCTGTGGCACTGTTCCTCCAGCCTCATCCACAGCCCCTTCATAAGACTAGAGCCTTGGAATTGAAACCACAGGGGAGTCTGAGGTTTAAAACAGATTCCAGAGACTCAGTGCAACTGGGCAATAAATCCTACATCTCTGAAGGGATAACAGACAGTGTCTGTACCTAAAGGGAAAGGCAGAAAAGGGTGAGCTAATAGTAAACAAGAAATCAAAAAGCAATCTCATGTATAAGATCCAAACACAGCAGTCAGTTTAGCTGGGCTTCACCGAGGTTACACATCACAAGAATCAACACCCTGTACTTAGTATGCAAGTTCTTGGAAAAGTCTGCAATGAATACACACTCCTGTACAATTCCATCAGGCTATGCTAACACACCACACTGGGGTCAGCCAGTCCCTCTGGTTAGTAACCAGCTCCCTGCTACAGCACAGGGAACGTATTGAGTCTAAAGACAATGACCTGCCTTAAGACCAAAACATCACCATTCAAGAGCAGAAAAGCCCCCACCAAAACAAGCAAGTAAAACCAAAGTCTAAACACTTCCCCCCTTGCCTCCCGCAACCCCAAACAAACAAAAAACCCAAACCCAACCTAAAATCATGGCAACGTGAAAAAAATTCCCCTAATCCTGTGGAACCTCAAATTCTGCACTGTCTACTGATGATCTTTCCAGCTCCTGTTTAGCCAGCTCTCTACAACATGGACAAGATTCTTACTCAACTGCACACTGTAGCGTCACATAAACTGAGTGGGTTTGAAGCCATAAATCCCAGCTCTATAAAAACATCCAAATCTAAACTACCCCAATACTGCAAAATCATTTGGGAAAACATAAATGATCTATAAAACAAAAGTTAAGACAAACTAACAAGCAGACTTAGAATCAAATATCATTTATTGGTGGGGGAAAAAAAAAAGTCTTAACAGCTTGGACTGTTTATAGCACTTGTATAAATTGGTTTTTGTGGAACTATAGTGCTGTGAAATCAAGATCACCATCCTGGTAAGAGAATTCAGACAATGAGTTCACGTAGCACACAGATACTGCATTTTACACTACATACGAGCAGTGATCCATAACGGAGTTCACTGGAACAAGGCTATACACAGTTCATTGCTGCATGTAGTAGCGTACAACTTAGATTTGTCTTCTATTGACTGCTGCTAGGTAACAAGGTAAGAAGCATCAGAAATCCATTAAATAGACACAAGAACAGAAGTAAGCACCAGCACTAAAAAGGGCAATTATTCATCACTTAGGTATTCATTCACAGCCATAAAAGATCTATGAGAATGACTTTTTCTTGTTTATTCACACCTCAGGAACAAAGTTGTGAATATGGTAAAATAAAATTAAAACAAATAGAAGACTAGCAGAGGAGATGAAGACAATTATCACAAAACTACACATGCAAGTGCAAGCAAGCCCCAGGAATATAATTGAATGGATGCAGTCTGATCCTGGGATTCAAGGGATGACACAAAAGCAAGTGACAGTGGACAGAAACAGAGCATCAGAAGCTTTAGTGGTTGTGCAGAAGAGCAGTGGTTAGAGGCTGCATTCCCAGGGAGCTCTCCAAGTTCCCTGCAGCAGGAACAGCAGCAGGCTTGTAGCAGGGAGGAATGCAATCTACTTACAAACCTGCTTTACTAACGTGCTAATGAAACTTGGCTTGAGGCCAGTGGGCCCAGGAAATTAATGCAAATTCCAGTGGAGAATAACAACCAACAATAAATGTTTATTAAAGGAGCTGATCCCTAAAATGTTTCCCGTGCACTGAGTGCTGAGAGTATGGTGTTCGGTGTCACTGATCACTGGTTTCCAAGCACATTCCTATTGTTTTCAGGGTTACATCTCTCTTTGGGGTATTGCCAGCTCTATGAACCTGTCAATGAACTATGCTAATATGTGACACCACAAGTATCTGTTTCAGTTGTCCCGAATTTTTCTTATGACTTAAGCTAAAATCTTTCATCTACAGCTCTTTAAAACACAGACATGTGGCCCTGTACTCCAACTACATACTTAGTATGACTGATGAGAGAGAAGTCCCTTAAACTTCACAAGGCTGACAAAAAGAGCTACTAAAGTCTAGTATCTGTTTCACAAAGCTTGATTTATGAATAGAAACACAAGTCAATCACACTTTATCCTCGACTCCCATGCTCTGTGTCAGGAGAGCCTCTTAAGCCAAACATGCTTCCAGGCTTCCCCTTCCAAATTTAGGTTCAACCTCCTTCATTGTAGACAAGGGTGAAGTGAGAGTTAATGCCAACTTGGATCAAAGCTTTTGATCAATGAGGAATCTTATACAATAATGAAACATTTCACATAGGTCTAAAAGATTAACAGAAATGGTTTGCTATGTTCAGAAGGAAATAGAGTAGGGGAAGGCACCACCCCACTGTAAAGATAGAAGACTTCCAAGTGAAGTACGATGTTCTCTACAACACATCCACCAGATGGTGTGGAGGGGTGGGGATGTGCTAAGTGTTGCACATGACCAGTTTTGGATGGTTCCAAAACAGAACACTTAAACTCATAGCTTTGTTACTGAAGCAGCAACATACCCATAGAAATGTGTCCTTCCTCATTTCTTCTCAAGCATAAGAGATCTTTTCAAATATTCTTGCTCTCTCATAGTTGCAGATGAAAACTGTTTTCATCCTGAATATAGTTGTCTTTTGTCATGACCCCCAAAATTGATCTCACTTGATTAAGAATTTGATTAAGTTCGTTTGTCTAATCTTTTGTTTCCACTGAAAAACAACTATACTATGTGTATATTTTTTAAAGCATCAGTATTTCTAGTATAAACTTGATTAGGTCTTTGCACTGTTGCAGCAGATGGCACATCAGTAATTTCTTATACTACAGTTTGCGTATTTTAACACTCATGCGTCTTAAGAGACCAGACAAGGGAAAAGATAACTAAGAGGAAGAGTAGAGATCATTAATTGTGGTAAAACAAGAGACTGAAACTAATAAATAATTCCACAGGAAAAATATTATTACACAGGTTAAAACCAGAAGATTTATTTCTGTATCTGGAATGCACCTGAAGGCATCATATAATTTAATGATCTAAGCAAATCACACGATCTCATATGACTCCGGTACGATCCATGGCATTACTACCAACAACAAAAGGAAAATTTCAGCACCAGCTTTTGGGATTTGTAAATTAAAAGTAGTAAAGGAGAAAATTAAGAAATATCCTGCAATATGTTATTCCTCCTGGAACCCAGAACGCCTAAAGGAAGAAAGAGTCTGTACTGATTTCAGCTTGTAAGACTCACCTCCATCCAGCCTTATCCATGCAGAGAGAAAGAACCTCAGTCCATTACTGTGCATTCATTATGTTTCAGTATTTGGATCCTGTCTATACACAATAGATTTAAAAAAAACCCCAAACCTTAACATGATTGCAGAAACTTTATTGGAGGAAAACGCAGAACTCTGCCCTTTTGTTATTTGCTAGCATCCTGATAAGTGATTAACATTCAAATGACTACTGCTTCAGATCCTTGGCTACTTGCATCAGTGTCTTTCATAGGAAACAAACAAATGTGTTAACTTAGAAATCCACTAGAGGAAACCACCAGAGTTATTCTTCAGAACAACAGCAATGCTCCCTAAAGAAGAAAAAATCATCATAACTATCATCAAGAATCTGTAAGTTTTTTTTTCCTGCATGACTGACTGGTCCTTTAAAAGAAGAAAACCAAAGTTTTTATAGGGAAACAATGATGGTAAAATCTGAAGTGCATGTGAAAACTAGTAACCCTTTGCAGCTTTCACTTAAGATAACATAAAAGGCACACACTCTCAACTTTAATACACCCTCTATTCCTAGAAACTGTAAGGGGGGATAGTTCAAGGCAATAAAGCATAGTAATAACAGAACTGTTGAGGTAGTTTTTCAGCACAGTTTCTTATGCCAGCAAACTGTCAGTACCTTCCTTTAGATCCTAAACACAAGCCAATTTTAGTGTAAACCTGTTGTCAACATTTGTGATGCCATTATGACTCTCACTATGCATCAAGTCTTATGAAGATCTCACTGCTCTAAAATGATGTTATTCTATAAGAATCTAATTACTTTTCTCTAGAGAAAAAAAACAAAACATGTTCCAATCACAATCACTTAACAAAATACAAAAATACAACCAGAAGTTCCTTGAGAAGATAAAAGTTTCATGAGATGTAAATATGGAACATTTTGTAAGTTTAGGAACTTTTAGTTTTATTACAATTCAGTCTCTTCAAGTTTGCAATATTAGAGCATGAACTTCGCTAATTTCATTGGTTTGATAAAGGGCCAGAATTGGTCAGAAAAATAAAACCCAACTAGGCAGCCCTGCAATATAGACTTGCATATATTATAATCACACTAAATAGCATTTTGAAAAACGATTTCATATATTTCAAACTAAGCTTAACTTCTTATAGATTAAAACCAAGTGCTGCACTTTACTATAACTACTAAAATTAACTTTTAGAAATTGCTTACAAAGCACCTTTAAGAAGGAAGGTTGTTCTTAGAAGTTGCAACCAATTTTTGCACAAAAATTCAGCTGTGGCCGGATTCCAACTACAAGTTTCAGCCTAATTCAGAAAGGGAAGCACAAGCATCCCCACTGGACGTCTGAAGTTTTCTGATAAAATGAGGGCTCTTCCTTTGGAAAGAGCTTTTAGTTCTCAGGCCAAAGGAATTGAGAACTCAAAGGACAGGGCAATTAAGAATTAAATTACTCATGAATATTCATTTTAATTTGGGATAGAAGCTGATTCCTTTCTATTCCTAGACAGTAAATATTGAAGAAAAAACAGTAAGATTTGGGGGTTTTGTTAATGACACCAATCACAAACTGGAGAAAGAATACAACATTAATATTGGCCAAATAGTTCTTAATTATCTGTTTTTAAAGGATGATGTTCTTGGTGGCATGGTTTATCCCCAGAAGGTAACCAAGCACCATGCAGCCACTTGCTCACCTCCTGCCCCCCAACAAAGAGATGTAGAGCAGAAAAAACAACTCGTGGGTTGTGGGCATCAAAGGACAACAATTATGAAATGTGCTTGTCCATCGTTTGTCCGTATGCTCAGGAAAACAAAAGAACTGTTGTAAAGTGGAAATTTAAGGCATATGTTGTTTTATCAAAAACAGAACACCTCCTCTAATTTGTGTTCTGAGACTGAACTTGTCATTTGCCTTTTACTCAGTTGTTGCCTTAATCTTACCACAGGTTTTAATGTACAAAATGATCTATTGGTGAGAAGGGTGCACCACACACCAAAATGTACCAACTCTGCTCCTCTCAGCTAGCAAAATGGAAGGCCAGGAAAAAAATAATCTAACGATTGGGGCCCTTATAAAAGTCAACATTAACAGAAACAGCAAACATAAGGGAGAAAGTCAGGCCTAGGCCTGCCTTTTGCTTTTCTTCCTTCCTGTGTATCAGATCTTGCTCTGGAAAGCAGTTTCACATCCTTCCCCATGAAGTCATTCAGCTCTGTGGACATGAATACTGTGACTGCTGAAGAAGTAATTTTAACTATTTATTAGCTGAGCAGAAGCATCATTCTTGGCTAAGACAGCTGTTAAATAACTTTCCTGAAAGGACCAGGCAAATCCAGAGCCCTGCTGTTCCTAGGAAACTGCAAAACTTTAATTTTCAGATGAGCCTTTCTGTTACATGGCAGCATTACTAACTGCAACAATTAGGATGATTGCTTTGCTCCACTTAACACACAAACACACTAAAACTGGCAGTGTCCCACCTCCAGAGACAAATCTGGGAACAGCTGTTCCCTGCGAAGTGGTCCAACTGGCACCTCCCAGGCCAGATCCAGCTGACCCATGGCCTTTGTTTGGAAAGCAGGCACATCCATGTAGAGGAGGAGGAGGAATAAGAGCTGACATCCAAGTCTGTTTCTAACCACAGCATTTTGGTGCATGCTACAGAGTCCTTGCATGATGTCCAGCAAAGCGTCTCCTCCTTCCTATGGACCTAAAAAAATTTTGGAGCACTCTCTGAAAGTGGAGATTAGGAAGCTGGCACTCTTGTTCTTCATGTACAGATCACAGAACTGCCTCACACATCTTCCATAACCCAAATGGCCCGAAACAGTGCTTTTTGGATAGCCATCCTGCAGGTGGTGAAAAGTAGAGGCCAAAGAAGCAGCCAGCAGAATAATCCAGTGTGGAAAACAGGCAGCTGGAGTGAGACCAGTAACGAATGCAACCAGCAGAGAGACATGCAAGCAGAGCCTGAAAGTATTTTAATGTAAGGAGTACAAAAATATATTTATTTTAAATATGTACTTTAGTCCTGACCAGAAAGAAACTTCTTGTTCATGAGATCAGTTCTCACCTGTAACCTTTTGTCCTTTCTATTTCAAATACTAGTTTTTTGGCAACAACAGTTGAAAATGTTAGTCTTGGGCTGTCATTGTAAAATTCCCTGGCAATTCCCATCCAGCAAAATCAACCCTCAGGATACTGTGAAAATCAGAAAGTGATCCAAATCAACAGGACAGACAAGACTGATGCTAAGCTCTGGCTTTTGCAGTTCGGTACAAGAACCCATACAGCACACTCCACCACAGGGTTACATTCAGACCCAAACATTGCAGCCACTAATCATGTTAGCACTGTGGTGTTACTTTACAGTTGTACTCAGATACAACATCTTTCATCTGTCCTCTGGTACACAGAACACATATTAAAAATAGAACTAGAACATATTTTTCATGCTCCAGTGGCATTTGCTGCAACTCAGAAGAAACTAATATCTAGAAGTATTCATTTTTCTAGACTACAACAAGTATTTGTGCTGTTTTTACAATTGATACATATTACTTAATATCAAAATAGCTGTCTGGTCCAAAAATTAAATCACCCAAGAAACTGCTCTTTGGTTAAAAGAAGCAGAACAAATGACAGCAGGTGAGCACCACGTTTTAGCAGGTTGATCTGTAAGACAAGTTTTCATTTATTTTTAGGTTTTGGGTTTTCCTTATTCACTAGATACATCACTTGAAAGCTTTCGATTCTTTCCCCTGCAATTGAGTATTAGGAATGCTTTTGTTGAATGGAAGTGAGGATTCTTCCAAAACCCTTGGGTAGCAAAAGCTTTAAGTAACTTTTTAGATGTTTCTTAAATATAATCAAATTCCTAGTAAAACTAAGTTTCAAACAAGGCAAGACGCTATACTAAAATAAGAATGCAGTTCTGCTGATCCAGAAAAGCAAAAACTGTGTCAAGAGCATGTCTGTGTTTATTTGTCTATGTTTATTATTTCTCTAACTGATCCTTTTAGAGACTCTCCGGCTCTGAGAAGCAGAATACAACTAGCACCCACAAGAACTAGCGTGGGAAGAAAAGCAATAAAGTTAATGTAATACATAGGGCAGGGCATCTGAACTTAGAATGCATTTGGATGCTTTTGCACAAGTATGAAGGAGCAAAAATGCTGTATGATTGGAATAGTAAAACACCAGAAAGTAACCTGTCATTCAGAAGAGAGGCGAAAACTTTATTATTTTTTTGTCCAGTTGGCAGTTAGGGAAAGAAGGAAACAAAGAACTGATCCTCAAAGAACTTTTCCTGTGATATTGAACTGGAGAAGTTAGGAAATACATGATTCACTGTAAACAGCGTATGTCTAAGCTTAGGAGTTGCTTAATGCTTTCCACGACAAAGCTTTGCTTTCAGTCCCTTTTAACTTTGCCAGCCTTTGCTTCAGGTTGTTTTTTTTTCTTTCTTCGTAAGAGATTTAATTAAAAACAACCCTGAGACTGTGTTGGAGAACTTATTTTTCTGGCCAACATTAAACATCCTCTCATGCCAAATTAAGAAGCCTTAGTGCTTCCAAGTACCAAAACAGAAATTTGTCAGACGAGTCAAGCTGTCTGGAAGTACTTGTTAGCCTCATGAGATGCTGCTCATTCCAAAGCTAAGATTTCAGCAGTGAGTTGGTCAGTCACAAAGGAGATGTTTGGTCTTAGATAAGCCGGTCCTGACTCCCTTCATCGTCAACACAGAGAGAGGAAAAGCACCATTTGTCTGATCCATCAGAAGGCCACTTTAGGATGAAATCAATCTCAGCCCAGAAGAGCTCATTTCTCTCCACAAACTACAAAGGGAGTCAAGGCCAACTGCAGACACCCACAATGAAGGCATTCAGTGCTATTAATCCCCTCAGTGGAGCCTAGCAGCTCTACATTGTAGAATTTCACTAACCATGAAGACATTTCAGTCAAGAATGATATCAGATATTTCCCTGCAGATGTTCCCACCAGCTGACCAATGAGGACTACAGCCCTTCCTCATCAGTACTACAGCCACAGTCACTCAAGAAGGATGGACTGTCACAATTCAAACCCTTGGCTAAGATTTCCAAAAGAGTGTCTGGAACACCTAACTCTTTCTTGAGTTTCCCACAAATTGGTAGCTCATTCGTGAATCTCAGCTTATGACGTTGTTTGTTTTGGCACTCAAGAAATATGATTATACAACCGTGTGGATGACTGTTCTTTAAGAGGTGTTTTTGTATGCACTACCTCAGCCCGAAGTCTTCTCTTACTCACATGACGACTGTGTAGTTACATTGAAACATTAGCTATAACATCCTGGCCAATGGATTAAGTTTATACTCAAGTCAAATACTCAGTAAATTTACATTTAGGTCAAATATAAGCATTATATGTCTCTAGAAAGTACAAGTATACTAAAGCTAGTAACAGACTTCCCCTTCCGCCCCATACTACCGCTTGTGAGGTCATGGGAACAATACAGCCTAAAATCTCAGGGAACTAAGTCACAGTGGTGTGAGAGATCGCAGCTAAAAAAACCCCAACCAAACAACCATACACACACACTGTCCCTAGAAATGCACCCAGCACACACCCCTTTGCTCAGCCACCCTTCCTTAAGGATGGACTGTTAAAATTTACCCACTCTGGGACCACAAATTCACAGAACTTTAGTTACCAACAATCATATCAGATGAGCTCTGCCAAGGTCTGCATACTCCTGATTAATTCTGAAAGTTGTGACATGCACTGGGGATCAATATGTATATCATTCCTCTGTAAAATTACAGCCTTCAAGATCCTGGGTTAGAAACTGAGACAAAGATCTCATATCATTTGGACCTTAGCCATTTGGCCAGTCTCATGGCTCAGGCAGAAGAATGCTTATGCCTGTTTGTAACTCCTACCTCTTTCCCATGACCCATGGTTGGTCTTCACTTCTCTCATTCTCTCTTCCCCTTATCCATCAACCTGTGTTTAACTTGATAATTTCTGCCTAACTTAGTGCTAGCACAGCAACAGGTAGAAGCTCTGTCACTACAGCTTATCAGCTACCGATTTCCCACTAGCCTGCTGGAAAAGCATGTTAAGAAACTGTTAGGCTTTACAACAACTGGAAGAAATAAAGGTTAAAAGCTTATTTTAATGTAATCTCAATTTTTCACATATCACATAATAAAACACAGTTGCATCTGTAACTAAAAAAATCAGATCCTATAAGCAGTAGAAAAGAATCTGGGATGAGATATTACACACACACCCACCCCTCCTAAATAAGTCATCCACTCTGTTGTATAATCATGTTTCATGAGTGCCAAAACAAAGAATTTAAATTTGCAATGCCTATTATTTAAACCTTGTAAAAATGCACCCAAGAGAAGTGAAAAGAAAGGGAAAGGGAAGCAATTTGCTATTGCAGGTTGACATTCATCCTTTGACCATGTATAATGCAAAAAGCAACCACTATTAATCACTGCAAGTTTCAGAAAAAAACAATGCCTCCTTTAAAAGGCCAATATATAGCACAAAATACTCAATACTTGCTACCTAATTATTGCTAATACATGCTGGAGAATCTTAACATTCTGAGAATATTTTTTCAAACACCACAGCTCACAGCAGACAAGTGACTGGGGTATGTGGTGAACAGAGCAGTTACCACCCGCCTCAGTGGCTGCAGAAGATGGGCCAGCGCAGTGTGACAGCGGCTGACGTGTCTTAAGAGAAAGGGCACTAACAGGGCTTAGGCTGATGAATGCTTGCCTGTGAAACTGAATTCCACTCCTGCTTCTTTCTACCCCACAGCTGCTGCATGATACTAGCCTAACCCATAACCTTAGATTTCAGAGGGAGACCTGGTGACCATTAAGTTACAAGATTCTCATGTTCAGAAAAAAAACCCCTAAAGTACCCCACTGGATCACAAAAAATGGCTTTGAAAGACAGAGCCCTCATTTTGAAGGTGGTTTGTAACAAACCCAATGCTTTTAAGAGAGAAGTAGTTCCTAATATTTTACCTAACCTGTAATCATCCAATTGTACCTCAGCATAAACAACTCAGTCTTTGATTTAGCATCTTTGGTCATCCACCTGCAAAACAACTAAGCATCTACTGAGCAATCAATATGCCTGAATCTTACCTCAAGAGAGACAGATATTTGCACTCCCGATGGGCTCATTCAACATTTGTACCCAAATAAACAACAACAAAGCAGCATTCAAAACTTCTATAAAAAGTATTTAGTAATCTACATTTGTTTCCCATTTTGTTATTCACAGACATCAGGCAAAAGAAGATTCCACAAGTCAACTACTTCTCACTTTTTCCCAAATTCATTATCACTGACTGACAGGGGCTTCCAAATCTACATATCCAGGACACTACAAAAATGCTTACCCATCAATGATAATCTGAGAAAGATACCTGGTTCAACTATTTTCCCTGACTAATTACTCTTAATATATTAAAGATTTTGACACACATGCTAGACAGCCATAATGCATCGATGTCTCACATCATACATACTTTTTTGCTATGCCAAATCATTAAGGATAGCGTTATTTCCTACAATTTCTCTGCAAGCCAAAGAACCTACTAATTCCACAGAATCCGGTATTTCTCTGCCCTCTTTAATGGCAGAGAAGAAAAGAAACAATGGAGTAAATTAAAAACAGGCGCTTCACACTTGCCGGCCGCGCTAGCGGTGTGCCAAGTATCACATGAGACTGTTTCCACTGCAATGTTTGCTACAGCTGAGCCAGTTGGGAGAGCATACAGGAAAGCCACTCCAACCCTGATCCTAATTTGAATCTTGCCTTACTTGGAGGGGAAAAAAAAGGAGAAAGACGAACTTTATTTAACTTTTGCTACACCTCTGCACTTCCTACATGGGTCATAAAGGTAATGAAAGGAAATGAAGTATCAAAACAAAACAAAAAAAACCCCAAAAGGATTGCTTATGAGATAACCTGGCTCAAGTGAAGTTAAGAAGGGTATGATGGTCAACATGAAAGGCTGTTTCTTCCTCCCCGACTGCAGGCAAATCAATTTCTAGGCCAGAAAGGTTTAAGATAAGCTTCAAATATTTAAATATTTATCCAAACCAAACCACTGGAGAGTCACTCATCATTTCATGTTAAATACCTTGGCTGAGTAGAACAAAAAACCTGCCAAATCTTCACATCTCCAATAGGTCATGCACTGGCCAACAACAGATGTCAAAAATATTTGAAAAACAGAAATTATGCTGAACTTTATCTTATGCCCAAAGAAATATAACAGATAAGAAAAGTAATCAAAATAAAAGGCATTACAATGGAAAGAAAAAAGATTTCACTACACCGAAGTCTGGGTTAAGCTAAGACCTTTATTATTTTCTTTATGAATTAAAAATGTAGCACATGAAGATAAATGAGACTTTCCTACTCTGTGTCTCTTATTTTTCCCAAGTATTTTTTTAAAAACAAACATCAAGGGATATCTCCATCATAAGCACTTGAAACCTGTACGTAGGCAAAGTGAGGTATCCCACCTCATTACTAGATTACACATTTCACCTTTATATTAATAATCTCCCAGACTGTCACTTAGAACCCACATAAAAGCACATAAATTAAGCACAGAGACAACATTAATTGAGGAAAAGCAGTATTATTGAAGTGCAAATGAAAATAAAGTTTACATAAAGCCACGGCATCCTCCTTGAGTACTCACATATAGAGACAGGGTTCTTGATTTAATATTCTGGATGCTGAGCAGATGTGGATTCAATCTGCTATTTTTAACTCTTCTGTAAACACTAAAAGCTTTATGTGCCAGCCTAAAAGACTGTGCACGCTACTGAAAAAATCCTCCTGTACCACTGAACACTGTAATTTCAAAAATGGGCAACATTCCTTAAAAAATGAGAACAACCTATTTCAAGGCACTATAAAATCCAGAATTTCAGTAGCACCTGGCCTTTCCTAAACAAGTCACAATCATTATCTACTTAATCTTTAACTATCCTCTAAATACAGTACATGTTATTACTTCCAGCATGGAAGTAGGGAATATTAAGTAGGAACACAGCTTGGTATCACAGCGGATCCATTCTAAATTACCTCACTTTAACTAAGCTTAGAACTAAAAGAAAGAAACCCAAAGCCAATCATTATAAAGTCTCTGCAGAGTCAGAGAAATATTAGTACTTCCAAATTGTGATTCATCAGATGCAGTGAATCACATGAAAGTCTGATTTTGCAACAAGCCTCTGAACATGGTCCCCAGCATTTATTAAATGTAGCGTAGAATGGTTCACCTCAAAATATACATACATATAAAGTTGTCACAAGATGAATCCCAGCATGGATGCTGACAGTATCTCAGTTTAAGCATTTGATGGTGTATTCTGTTCTCTTGTTAATAAAACACAAGATAGATAAGGGTTTTTCCTTGCAAATTTAACTCAGCAAGTATTGTTTGGAGGCTGATTTCTATTCTATTTATCATATAGCTGAATCCACAGCTGCTCTTAAAATCAGCAGTGTATGAGCACTTTCATTGTCCAAAGACCCAAACATACTTCATGGAATCTCTTCTTGATGGAGCATTCTTTTCTTAATGATCAGCAAAGAAAATAAAAACAAAACTAAAGAGAAGAAAAAAAAAAAAAGAGCTGCGCAGAAGCAGTGAGCATCTTTATTAATGTGCAAGTTTTTCCTACTAAGTAAATTTTCCTTTTTGAAGATTTCTGAATTCTGTGTATTGCACCTTCTGTAGAGATGATGGGTGCCAAGCCATAACACTAAAGCAGACTGCTTTAACCCCAGGTTCATGCATATTCACCCTAGGACCACACGTCTGTATTGCTCCAGGGTAGCGGATTGTAATTCACAGGTCAGAATTCAGCAGTGAAAAAACCCACTAATGTTTGTTATATTAGTTACTCTGACAACTAGTTTACCAGTTTAAACTGGTAGAAAAAGCCAAATGTAAAAGAATTTACAGGCCAATGCTTGTAAGTAAGGCTTGAGCCACAGAGCAGGGTGAACACCAAATTTTATATCACTAGAGTCTGTGTGCTGGATTTACAAGCACAATCCCAGGTACAATGAGGAAAAAAAGAAATACATGAACTACTGCTGTGAAGTTTTTCAGCTGGCAAGCAGTTTCTAAGAAAATGCTTTGTAAATGTGTGTTATCAGGTTATCCAAACACTGTACAGAGTCCTGAAGTGTTCGAATGCACAGTCTGTGAACCTTCAGCATATGGCAGTAAATCTTCCTGTCAGTTTGGAGATTGCCTGCACTTGACTAAACCAGCCTTCATTCAAAGATTAAGACTATTCTCATAATCACAGAAATGGCATTAACTGTGAGAGGCTGTATATTAAAAAAAATCAGCATTATTGCTATGCTGTTTGGTAACTGAGTACATCTCATTATTATCTTCTTATCAACTCCAAGGATATGAAAAGACTGACTGTAGTTCCCTGCATTATGCTGTTTCCAAAGGAAGGATATTCCTGGTCACATTCACTGAACTGTGCTGGAGAATAACTGGAGTCAGTGCTCCAATTGATTGTCATGTAGACATGGACCAAGCCTACGGATCTATTCAACATACTGCAGTACTCATTTTTCATGAATCCTTAAAGCTTTGTCAGTTTTGATGAAGCACAAGTCAAAGCTAGGGTAGAGCACCTACCATAGTCAAATCTGAAGCCCCACAAGTTTATTATACAGACAGGATAGCAACTGCCACTACTTTCAGGGACTATACTGTGGAAACTCAAATTTGAAGTCACATTGAAGGAAAAGAATCAACAGTTCACTGATAATCTAATGTGTCATGGTGGGAGTATGTAAGCACGTTTAGATTTAAGATCCTAAATTACAAATATCGATCTTTAAAGTTGTCCAAAATACCGAAAGTATGGAAATAAACTCATTATTTTTTCTCAGTTTTATTGTATCTTCTTAGAGAATCATTACTGCAAAACAAGGAATCTGAAGAGGCATTTAGGGGTAAGAAATCATCATCATAATTTTTAAAAATAAACTAATAAAGCCTTCTTTTGTGCCTTGATTGCAAGCCAGAAAGTCAAGACAGTTTCTCATTTTCTAAAAATGATATGAAGACTTATACAGTCTTGTTCTGGAGTTATGATAAGAAACAAAAAAGTAAGGTTTATCAACCCCAAAAATTAGTTACCATGAAAACAAAAAAAAGTCTCTACCATTTTCAGACTACCTTTCATTCTGATTCAGATAATTTCTCCATCTGACAACCACCCATAATTTGCCAGTTACCTTAAGGACCCGGAACAGCAGCAGTAGGAACAGACACAATGTGTGGCTTTGAGCATGGTAATCATATCCTTTTCTCAAACTAGGTCTAAAAAAAAGACTGAAGTATGTCAAGCATTCATTGACAAAGAAAATATCTGAAACAAGTAACTCAGTTCCTCAAGAGACAGATGATGCTGATAGTCTGTTAAACAGGATTGTGCACACACAAGCTCTGCTACGTAAGGAAGCTCCGTGCCAAACAGTAACGCCACTGTAAACATTAGCTTTCCTCCTGCAAATTTTTATTATCAACAACTCTGAGCAGCAGAGATGACTGGTCTAGCACCACTGGAAAGCAACACACAGAATACAGCCTTGTACTGTTTTCACTTACTAATTCCCAGCTCCAGTTTCATCTTGTCACTCTCAGCCCAAATACAAAACTAACAGGAAGTCCCTCTGCTCAACGCACACACAAATTAGCAGAATATAAAAATAAAAACATCTTTTCATTTTTCTTCAGCTGCTTTGAGTGAAAGGCAGCAAGGGGAGAGCTAATGCAGCTAGTCTCACCTGAGTGAAATTATTATGGGTGGATATTTTTCTGCATTAGGCAAAACCTGCAGCCTGTGACTGCGAAGGTAAAGACAGTTGATTCACTACAGTTTCCTCTGGATGAGGTATCTACCAAGTATTCGTAACAAATTTAAGGGGGGACAGCAATCAAGTGGCAAATAGGTCACTACCTGAAGTGTAAACAAAGTAACACCCCAGCTGTTTTCCCCACAGCCAGCATCAGGAACCTACAGCTCTGGTTTTGGCAGGCCTGGAGGCAACGCAGTACCCCAGTTCTTGGAGAGCGCTGCAGACACCAGTAGGAAACGGAAGAATTTTTCAGAAAGCTCATTATCATGCTGATTTACCTGGGAGCATATTTATTTGTTTTCCAGAACTAAGGTGGTTTTGGGCTTAGACATCAGAAGCTTTAGATACTATGTGAACACATTTCCTCAAACGGCTGGGAGGCTAACGAGCACCAGTGGTTGAGCTCCAGTGCTGTGCGTGAAGGCCTCGTCCTAGATGGGAGAAGGGAAAACAAACAGCAGGGAATCTGCATTTCCTTCCATAACTTGATACAAAATTAAAGAAAAAATTTTATATGGAGTGAAACCAGGTTAAAAAAGATGATTCTATTTACAACTACTCTTTGCTGCTTTAAGAGATAATGAAGAATATTTTAAAACATAATTTAAACATAAAAACAGTGTATACTGCAGTAGACACAACTATATGCACAGCTATGATAAACCAGAGTTTAACCCTTTATACTGGATTTAGCTATCCAATCCCAGATCAGCGCATAGCTAGGGACATCATCTTAACAGTGTCATTACATTTTTGGAATTGTGTCTGTCGTCAGAGCCTGCTTCAGTCAATGAAAGCTCAATACTTACCAAGGCTGGGATTGTGTACTTTCAATGTAATTAAAAAATACACCCCAGCTTTTAAGTTGGAACTCAAAGCCAAATGAGTTTGGCTCACACAAGGGATAACTGTGGTTGAACTACTTAGACTAAACTTTAAATGCTCAGAAGCTTTAGCAGAGAGAAGTTTCATTTCTACCACCTTGAACACCACAGCAGATCCGTTTACTTTGTCAGGCTGAGTATTATGAAGGATAAAAACCCCCAAGCACAGCTTATCATTACACAGTGATCCAATACTTTTAAGTGTCAGAATTCATGCCCTAGCTTTGGGTCCCTCCTGGCAGACTACAGCAACACAGCTTTTTGGTTCTGTCATGCCTCTACAGACCCCCTCCACCTCCCAGAAAAAGGTGAAGTAGCACTCCTGAGAGCAAGACAGGGTAGGTGAAATCACACTGTGGGACACACTCAGCCCATCAGCTGCCAGCTGAATCACACTGACCTCAGCAGAGACCGGACCAACGCTGTTTATAGCAAGCCTGTGCCAGGGAGCAAGATAAAGCAACAGCTGCACCCCCTCTCTTGGCTCAGTATCAGGCACACGCATTGCTGTGCAAAGGTAGGCCGAGGCCAAAGCCAGTCACACCGCTGCCGAAGCGCACGGCGGGCTCTGCCCTACTGGAAAACTTCTCCTGCAAGTGGCAAGCCACGCTGAGGTCCTCCTAAGATCCTACATCTACCCCGACTGCCTAACTGCAGTCAGCTAGCATTCCTGCAGTGCGAAGAGAGGCAGCAGCTAGGCCCAGTGACCACCGCTGAGACTGCTTGTCCACATGTGTCAAAGCAGCAGCGTGCCCAGGCTACTGACAGATTTGCACACAGGTTTGCAACCAGCGATTCTGAACTTGAGGCCATCCTATAAGCATAATATAGAGGAAGACAAGTGGCCTGGAGTTCTCACCAAAGTTCTGTACCAGGTCATTGCATATCAGAAAAGCTTTACCTCAAGTTTCTAAGGCTGCAAACCAGGAACATTAGTTACTTTTTAACTAGGCAGTACAACAACATTTGTTAACATGAAAGTGTAATTTGAAATTTAAAAAGCAATGTATGATTACACTGATAAAAGCAGGACATGACCACAGAACATAAAATAAGCTACCACTATCTACTATAATTTGTCTATTTTATGGGAGGGTGGAAATTAAAGCAATGTAATTAACCCACATAAGTAAACATTTCTCTTTTTTTAAAAAAACAAACTTAATTTTGTGACCTCAGGTGCTGCAGAAACGATTCTTAAACCTGTGAAGAATATGTTGCCCACAGCACAGCAAGAACAAACAAGCATACAATCACTGCAAAGAAGGTGAGTGGCTGGGAACCAGGCTCCCAGATAAGCAGCCCCATGTGCTGCCCATCATGGTTGACTCAAGCCTGTCAGTTTCACGTTTAGCTTCTTTTCGGGAGCTCTCTGATATCACCAAGAGTCAACTTGAAATGCAACAAGGTAGAACCAGAGATCTACTTGCCAACATCTCATGGTCAAATGGCACAGCACATTCCTTCACTGTAATTTGGAAACTATGTTGGAAAATATGTTTGTATATCATTCATAAACAAAACAAACTAAAAAGGTCACCTTTAGAATTCACTGGCTGGTATGCACAGTCAGAACTTACTTTGTCTCCTATCAGTAATCAGAATGTTTACTTGATTCCAGAAATGTATCATTTCTGCCCCCCAAAAATAAGCAACATTTAAAAAATAAATTAAAAGAAAAAACACCCCAACTATAGCGTCAAGTGACAACTGATCTTCAGATCAAAGGCAGCTCAAGATAAATGCAGTTATTTGTCTCTTCAGAACAACCCAAAATAGTCACATTTTCTACATCATGTGTAATGGCTCCAAGGGGCATAAAAGTTGTTTAAGTTTGAGAATTCAGTGGGAATCAACAAGACTTTTAATCAAACAATGAAAAATATTACTTGCAGAGTAAATTAAAACAAAACAGAAACACACTCAATTTGTATTATATTTAGGAAAAAGATCCCTTCTCAGGTGATGCAACACCTAGAAACACCCAGTGACACAGGGTTCACAGTCAGCTTCCTGGAGGCTCTCTCAGATTCACTGTTTAAGCTCAGGAGGTGAGAAAGGCAAGCAGAGAAAAGGGAAAGTTGTAGGTTGGGCTGGTTTTTAGTTTTGTTATTGTTTGGTTGGTTTGTGGTTTGTTTTTTTTTTTCATGCAAGTAAGTTTCATGCAGAGGAAAGAACCAGAAAAAGAAAAGTGTATTCCTAATGGGGTTTTTTTTTCACTTTATCCAAAAGTCATGGCACAGAAATGAGTCACTTCAGATTGACAATGCATGCCTATGTATATGCTCTCACCTTGGAACAATGAAAGAAGTCCAAATTTGCATGGTTAGCAACAGATTTTTGGAGATACAGTCTATTTCATTTGAAGCTTCATTAAAAGGTAGGACTCATATTGGTTTTGGATTGTTGGTACTTCTTTCTATATGTCAAATTACAACTAAAAACAATGTCAGTTCAAAAAGGATAAAACAGAATCTCTCTCCTTTAGAGAATCAAGACATATTCTTCTTTTTGCTTTTATCATTCTCATTGTTCTCTGAACACATTTGGTCCACAAGAAAGTTAATGGGTCCCACCTAACCTATTTATGGTTATTTATTTTGCATAAGCAATGTATGGTTATTGACTGGCATATTCCTAAACTTGTTAATGATGTTAAATGAGCTATTTCATAGAATACACCCACGTTGAACCAAGGTGAAGCCTCTCAGGTTACACATAGAAAAAGCAGCAGGGTGGATACAAGGACTTTTTCACAGGTGGCAGATTGAAAATAACGTTCTCCAGTGCTGAGCAAAGGCATGCAAATCTCTGAATGCAAACAAGCATTTCTGCAAGATGACTCAGTGCTGGAAAGCTTCCAACCCCAACTAAAATCATTAAAGCAAAATGCACCTCTTGAATGCAATGCATGTCTTGCAGCACCTGAGATGGATCGTACCATAGTAACACACAGACCTGGGGCTTGCATCGGGCTTGTTACGCCATGCAGTTGGGCACAGAGGGATTACAGTGCTGGTACATTACAGGGCCCCATTATTAGAATACTTAGTTGGATGGCACAATGCAGAGCTTTGCAGGAAACACCTGCAGTCGCTCTAGCTGTACCATACCACACAGAGATAAAAGATCAGGTCCTGATAGCTCTGCTGTTGTTTTAAGGCAGCACAGTATCCAGCCTAGTTAGCCCTAGCCTCTCAGCCACCACCTTCCCATTCTGAAGATGGCTGGTTTGCGTCTCTGCACATTTTTCTGTGCTAATGCATCACCTGAGATTTAAAGCAAAGACATCCCTAGCCATTAGGCCACTTGCAAAGGAAAAGAAAGAAAGGGAAAAACACGAAGCAGTTCCCAACAGCGAACCCTGCCTGCTGAGGTACACATCGGAGCACTAACCCTTAACCCCTTCCCCACTGTTTGCTGTCACACCCAGGGGCAAAGATAAATTGAAGCAGGAAGATTTGTGGAAGTTTGTTTAAGAAGTTATTGCCCTCAGCTGTCATTCTCACCTTCCTGTCAGAGATTTCAATCCCTGTGGCAGTGTCAGCAAGACAAGCATGTGCCTCCAGCTCAGCTACACTACTTACCATGCCATACATCAGCTTAAACCCATATATTAGCTTAAACTAGGGACAAAGGTTTACTGTACCCTGACACACTAGCCTTTAGGCTAAAGAAGCTGAAGCATCACTGCCATATGTGAAGTAGGGACAACAGTGGCCTTCAAAGGCCAGAGGGCTTCAGGGCAGGCAGCTGGGTTACAGCAACAATGATTCCTTCAGTGGCTGCTGAAAATCAGGAGCCTAAAAATCAGGGTCCAGAACATACATTTCCTCCTTTCCCTTTCATGGTGTAACATGAAGAAAAAGAGATTCAGTGCCAAGAAATTAGAGTTATGTTCAACTACTGTACAGAAGAAAGGAGGACCCATGTCTCAGTCTCTCTCTGAGCCCCCTCCCACGTCTAACATTGGCTCTGAGTGAAGATGGGCTGTAAAGACCGGTATCAGACAATGCATTTTGAGACTGCTTTCTCATACAAGGTGTTGGTTAGAGAAGTGCACAGGCAGCAAAACAAATTAAAGAGACTTCCAAATATCCCACTGTACTCATTAATGATCTGACAACTTCCTGGATCATCAGAGTAGCACTCGTTTTTCTTCAGCAAACTTCTAGCTTTACTCCTCAGAACATCAGTCTATAGCTTGTCTTTTCAGTCAACTTTCATTCTGCTGACTTCAGTCATCTCTAAATGTTGTGATCAAATGATCAAAGAAATATTCCAAGCCTCAAAACAGATTGCTGTACATCCCTCATGAAGTAAAAAGATTATCAGCTAGAGAAACAGGATTTTACAAAACCAAAACAAGAACATTCAAAACTCATGTATCTGTAGAGGCTACTCCTTTACTTAACATTATAGCCAAATACTGTGGCATTTCAAGCAATAAGCCTTGATAAAGCTTCTGTTAGATAAGTAAAAGCCACATTTCTTTCTGTCTAGCATCACCCTTTCATAGGTACAGGTCAGACATTTAACTTTGACACCATGTTTGCTTTCTTAGTACAACCAGAACAGAAAGATCTTTTGCAGCCATGGTATGAGCACAAAGAGGCTGAATCACTCAATCTGTAACATTGCTCACCAAGCCATGCTCACTTTTCCACTATGTCTCTTAAGCTGTTTATGAACATACTACAGTACCTCTAAGTTTGACTTTCTGCATGGGATAATTCCAAAGAATTTTTAAAGTCCTCAGCACCTAGACTCACTGTTCCTGTGTAAAATTCCTTGTATTTTGTGGGGAAAAAAAAGCACACTAATGCCTGGTATCTGTGGCTTTCAGTCTGAAGTATTACCTCCCTTTCTTCCCAGAGATAGTCAATATATACAAGAATCCTTGTTGCTTCTCTATTAGGTAGATACCATCACCCACTTGTGCATAACATAAATCACTTTTTTGACAGCTTGTTTCTATGACAGACTGAGCAAAGAGATCTCATCTTACTGTTATCAAGCCTTCATTTCACAATTTGTTGTAAGTTTGCTCTCATAAGTACCACAGTTCCCTTTTAGCAAAGCATCTTAGAAAAAGCTCTGTGATTTCATAAGATTGGGGTCATTCTGCATTACCTGCCAGTCTGCAATAACTAACTTATGGCAAAAGTCATCTTCCATTCGAGGTACACTTACAAGTGATGGGAAGTCAGTAATGAGCACATGCAAGGAGGAAAGAGATTTTCATTAAGGAACATAGGTGGTTTTGCAGCACTCAGTGGTCTACTGAAAAATCATCTACTAGAAAATCTGGCTGCAGACAGGAAAGACATTCTTGGGTTTGGCTCTTTTTTTATTTGTACTGTGTCCTTAAAGTTTGCTGGTTTGGTAATCAAAGGTACCAATTCCAAGAATCATTACATCATTCATTCATACTAAATAAGATAGATAAAAGCTTGCTGGGGGAGGGTGTCTTAGGGCTTTAGGTAAATAGCAACAGTTTCAGGCAGAGCGGGGAATAAAGAATAATTGCTAGCGCTTTCAATAAAGACCCCATCACTACTAAACACAGAATCACAGAATCATAGGGGTTGGAAGGGACCTCCAGAGATCATCGGGTCCAACCCCCCTGCCAAAGCAGGTTCCCTAGGACAGGTCACACAGGGAGGCATCCAGATGGGTCTTGAATATCTCCAGAGAAGGAGACTCCACAGCCCCCTGGGCAGCCTGTGCCAGGGCTCTGTCACCTTCACTGTGAAAAAGTTCTTCCACATATTAATGCACAATGAGATGGACCTTACTGCTCAGTCTTCAAGCTTTAGTAGGTACTTACTGGTTAAGATCCCAACTAGTAAACCAAGAGATAGCTTTGGGCAAGCATCTTTTAGAGAATTCCCACTCACAACAGAGCAAGAGGAACTGGTTCTCGGGGTTCTGCTCATGGTGCACCAGAAGAAAATATGCATTGTAATACACATCTCCAGTATGGGAAGCATCTGCTCAGTATCTTACACAGGCAGTAATAAAAATCTCTTTACATTTTTTTCTTTAAAGCAACCACACAGTAATTTCCTAAAACAAAAAGTTCATCTATAGCCATAGGACTGCTGATATTATAATTTATTCTTAATGTTGTTCTTCAATAAGAACTGACTGGATGCAAACAGTTCAAATCCAACATATATTCTGGGAAAAAAAATAAGGCAACAATGAATTGTACCTGTAAAATACAGAAATTAAAACACCCTGATTTTTCAAAGATTAAAGAAATTGCATGGTAGTAGATGAAGAATGTGGCATGTAAACGAATAATTACCAGATTTAGCATTTTTTGATAATAGCTTGATATGTATTCAAAAACACAAGGCAGCAAGAACACACCAACAACCAACACGGAGCAAGAAAACAAGAAGGGCATAACAGAAGTTCTTAGGAAACAAGGACAGGCCATTGTATATAAAATGAGAACTGAAAAAGAAGAGGCAGCACTTTAAAATCCATGGTAATAAAAATCCAGTATGAAATTTAGGTCCACTGCTAACTGGTACCAGAGAGATAAAAGAAAAAAGAAAAAAGAAAAAAAGAGGAAAGCAAAGTAATAAAATTAAAAGGGTAATTGAGACCTTTTGTCCCTTTGCAGAATGAGGAAAGATGATGTAATTACTCTGTATGACACTGTTTAAATCGAAAATTTCCCCATCTCTACCATGTAGCAGGAGGAAATGAAGCAGCAAATATTAAGACAAAGACACTTCCTCTCCATGTTCCAGAATAATTTTAGACGTTTAAAGGTTCTGACTGGGGATTTCTCTGAACATCAACTGTAGACGTACCAAAGGAACTGGGAAAACTCCAAAGGATGGGGCAAATGTTCACCAAATTATTTATAAAAAAAGAGATTAATACTGTATAAAAATGATCGCTTATAATAAACAGACTTTGAAAAAAATTATTAAGGATGCTTGCATTTTCAGGGTAACACTGCATTTATTTCAGGACCCCTGAAAATGAATTAATGATAAAACGCTACTAACACATTCAGCATGATTTTCAAAAAAAGTATACACAGACAAATCAATCTCTCTACTTTTTGACAACTTGAAGGTCTGGTTGGTTACAGTGACTCATGCTAATACACTTGAGTTTCTCTTAATACAGGTAACTTAACACTAAAGGATGCTTTGGGCAAAAAGTTTGCCAAATGAAAGCATACTGTACACGGATAGAAAATGTATTGCCCTGGCTGACCTCAAAATGTTGCTACTGAAAAGAAACTCACACAAAGACTATTTTTTGAACAGTCTCCTTTGGAACAGTTCCTGGCTTGGGACTATTTGTTTTTAATGGACAGTAAAAAAGTGTTTGCTGACTAAACCTGGACATAAGAGCATTGTGGGAGTACCCAGTAACAATGCACATTAGAATAAGGTGATATTAATCACTGATAAGATGATCTTGGTCCTACAAGATGACTTGAATGCAAAAGTCTGTGAAGGCAGGCCACATCCTCAGACAAGAGGCTCTTGCTTTCAAATGCTTTCTTAAGTTGATGCATTCTGAATAGCTGTCTCAAGTTCTCAGTACAACGCAGAGCAGGTGTGTGCATAACTTACTAACAGAACTACTAGCAGAAACAGAGAAATAATTTTGCATTGATGAGTATGCTATTATGCTTTCCTTCAGAAGGGCTACAGAAATACTGGAAATACAAACAAGAAAAATTGCTAGTTCATGGTTGTGTACTAAGACACATAAGGAATGTATTTATGACACACTTGTCAACCTTGCTTCCCTAGCTGGGGAGTTGAAAAACAACAACAAAGTATATGAGGTTCCTCAATGTTTGGGTGACTTAGCAAAGGATGAAATGGACTCATCATCATATGAGAGTTTAAAATAAGACTAAAGTTGTAAGTATTGTTTAACACATCTCATGAGCAAAATAAAGTTTTTCTAGTAAAAGACAGACATCAACATGGCCTTGCTAACTGTACTTTCCCTCTCTGGAGTCTGTGAATCCCCCAGTTTCATAATGCCTGCTCACAGGGGTAGGAGAAAGAGTATGTCTGCATGTCCACATACTTGCCTTGATTAGTTTCAGTGATACCTGTTGACTCAGGGGCTTCCTGTGCCTGCTCAAAAAGCTCACGATTCTCTGCCATAGTGCTCAACGAGCCAGGTGTTCTTTGAGTGAGAAGGGACAGCAGCTTTCTGTCGAACCACTGGACACCAGTCACTGGCTGCAGCCTGCACAGCACGAGTACTACTCACAAGCCTTCTTTCTTGGGGCACGCTTCTACACTCCCTTATTCAGAGCAATGCTGGATCACTGCTCAGGGCCACACACAAACCGCGGTCACTGCCTAGGTCTGGAGTCAGAGTTGCC
The DNA here is from genome assembly GCF_964237585.1 of Gallinula chloropus. NCBI lineage: Eukaryota > Metazoa > Chordata > Aves > Gruiformes > Rallidae > Gallinula > Gallinula chloropus. Next base: position 130,336,194 of record NC_140085.1, on the reverse strand, counting down.
AACGTGAATCACCTGGCCAAGCCAGGGCTGAGGCTTCTGGCTGGCCTGTCTTTGTGGTGTGTCTCACTCCAAGCTCCCAACCAGGCTGGGGGCTGGAAGAGGACTCTTCGTAAAACATAGTAGCAAGAGTTTCTGCTAATCCTTAAGGCTCAGTTGGTACCATAGGACCCACTGTCCTGCTGGGGCAACACTCCATGCTAACTGAAAAAGCTGGTGCAAGGGCCTGACTTCTTTTTCTCACACCTCCTTGTGCGGGTGCAGGAGGCTCCTGAGGCTCCTGCTCCCACTACATGAGGTTCCCCTCACAGCCATCTCCTTGTCTCCCCACCCCTTCTCCAGACACGCACACACCCCCTTCACAGCCTCACGCTTGTCCTGTTCCCTCTCTCCTCTGGCACCTGCTTTACCGTGCCGTGCCCAGCTCGGCCGGCTGTGAGCCCACACAACCCGGGAAGGTGGCACCGGGCCGGGGCGAGCTTGAGCCCCCGCCCCGCGACCGCGCCTCAGCCCAGCCTGCTCACCCGCGTCGTAGAAGGCGTCCAGCACCGCCGTCTCCCCGAAGTCCAACTCCCCGAAGTTGACCGTCCCGAGCTGGGCCCCCTCGGCCTCGCAGGCCCGCAGTAGGCACTGCCGCGCCCCAGCCTCGGGGCTCCGCGCCCCGGCTCCCCCCTTGGGAGGGTCGTTCAGCACGTACACGGCGCGCAGGCAGCGCGGCCGCGGGACCGCCGCGCCGACCTCCACCGCCTCCCCCGCACCCGCCGGCGTCTCAGCCGGGACGGCGGCCGGCAGCTCCGGCTCCGCGCAGGGGTGCGCCGGCTCCGCGGCCGCGCTGCCGCCCGCGGGGCTCTCCATAGCGGCGTCGAGGGCTGAAGGGAGCCGGTGGCTGCCGGCAGGTGCTCAGGCGGGCCCGCGCCCCATCGCAAACAGTTGGGCAAACTCCGGCAGCGCGGAGCGAGGCGGCTCCCTCCCCGCTCGCCGTCCTTCCGCCCGCGCTTCTCCTCCCGCCTCCGCGGTTGGGCGCTGCGGCCGGGCGGCACCGCTCCCCGGCCGGCGGGCGGGCGGGCGGGCGGGCACAGGGGCGAGGTGAAAGCAGGCGGTGCAGAGCCGAACTCGGCGCCGCCTTCCCCGGACGGGACAGCCCGGGGGAACCGCGCGGCGCGGAGCCCGGCTCCCCCCACCCCCGCCCCGCGGCACAGTCGGCGAGCGCCGCCGTGCCTCCCCGGGGCAAACACCTGCTTTCCCTCCGCGACCAAAGCGACGCCGAGGGAAATAGCACCGTCGGGGCGATCGCTCCTCGTTTATGACTTCCCTTCCCCGCCCCTCGCTGGGCGAGCTGCACCTCCGCGCACCGCCCGCTACCCCGCTGTTAATCGCTGCGGCTGGTGCTGTTCTACATGGCGGCACCGTGCGCCCCGCTCGGGTTCGTCCGAGGGTAACTGGGGTTGGGTTAAGGCAAGCGGGCTGCAGTGAGGAACCCGCCGTGGCCCCCGCCCCGTTTGTTTTCCCAGGGCTGCCGTGAGGGGCCTTTCCCCCTGCCCGCTGCCGCCCCGCAGGGGCTGCCTGCTGCCTCGGGGTCTGTCTACTGGTGGGATCTGAGGAGCTGTTGGATTCTTAAGGACCAAAGGCAACCGCTGCCTCTGTTTCTTCTCTCTACTCGCTCTAACGTAGCCTTCCCCCCGCCCCGATTTTTCTTTCGGTTGTTGGTTAAATGACTTCGGCCACAGACAAACTGTATCGGGAGCTTGGATAGTTCATCCTTCAACTCCTGCTTTTCTTCAAAGTCTGCCACGGTCATGGCAAAAGCAGCTCCGAGAAACTCTGTGGCAACTCCTGGCTTCTTTCTAAGAACAAAACTGATTCTGACTGTCCTGTTTCCTAACACGTTATTCTTATTAGCTAAGCTGAGGATGGCAGCCTTGGCTTCAGCACTGCGCTGGGGCCAGCTGCTGGTTTGTGCCACAAGAGACAGTGAAAGGCAGGGTGGGTCTGGGTGACATCGTACCCCAGCCTTGCACCCCCGCTCTCAAAGGGACACTGGTACGTACTGCACAAGTCACGGCCTGCCCGCGGTCAAAGGAACAGTGGAAAGTTGCTTGTATCTGAAGCAGTAAGCCTGTCTGGAAAGCTTTTTCATCTAATTTTTCACTCACCGTGACAGAAGTGGTTTTAAACAAACAGCAACTTCGCCTTCTGCTGCAGTGAGGCTCCTTGCACCTATCCACAGTTAGTTAATGTATTTACTGTGCGCTGGAACGCAGCAAAAGCAACAACCAAAGGCTTAGAGCTTGGCATTCTCCTGTGTAGGTTTCTGGTACCACGGTTAGTAAGAACTGCAGTAGCCAGGTTTTTTTTTGAGACATGTTCCAATAGCCCCTTGCAGCGTTTATGTTTGCTTACTGCCCCATGAGGATTTTAGTGAGGATGGGGAGAAATAATTTAAGAGCCAAACCTGTTTCTCATTTTGAAGGGTTTGGGGCAAATAAACTGTTGGATTTGGTCCACAGGTTGTGTGTGTGTTTAACAAAAACAATGATACATGAGACTTTGGAGGAATGATATACAGTGGCCACTGGAGATCCCACTCATTCCTGGCAGCTTTCCTCTTTAAGCAAGAGCAAGCCTTTCTGTATGACAACTCTATTAGCTTTGATCCAGTAATGCACCAATTAGCTGATGTAACAGGAGAAACATCTAAATCTGCATTTAGAAGACACTGTGTGCATATTGAAGCCTCTGACCAACAAAAAGCACTAACACATACATTTATGATCCCCCCTCCAATCCCCCATTCCAAATCCTACTTTGTATTTTTAGCACTGTAAGAAAATTCAGTTGGATGGCTGGTATTAAAACTTTAAACGCAGTACTGGCCAAGTTAAGGGACTGTTTGCATGGGAAAGTGTTTATCTTGCTCAAGAATATTCTTGGGCTTTCAGCAGCTAACACGCAAAAACCAAATTGCACTTTGATGAGTTCAGAACAACAGATGCATGGTGTGGTGCTGTCTGTAATGGTGAAAATTGTGGAAGTGTCAATTTAGAACAAATACGTAGGCTGGAATTGCTTAGCGGGATGCCACTGAGGCACAATAAATAAGCCTTTTCTGCCTTCTAGAGATTATCCAAGTATAGTTTGTTTACAGACCCAGGACATACCTTTAGGTTTCATTTTGCAATTTGTAAAAATTTTGTACTGTTTTAAATTTCTTGCTGAGAGGTCTGTCACTTGGTCTTGAAAGAGAGTAACAGTCACCCTTAGTAGACACTTTATATGAATAAAATGAAGAAAAGGCATTTTCCCTTTTCTTAATTATATTCACTCTTCTTCCAAACAGCATCCCCACTGTTCCTCGGGCATTTTTCCTAACAAGCCACATTTTGAAGATCCATTTTCAGTAGTTTAACCTGGTGCAATTTGTTCAGAGTTTGCTGGGGATTTTTTTAAAGCTAGAAACAAGGAGCATTTTTGAAGGAAGAAACTTCATTTTATATACTGCAACCGAGTCTTCAGGAGCTGTGGTTCAGTACTGGTTTGCCTGACATTTCCAATGAGCAGCGGTATCTTCAGGTCTTGCAAGTCACCTGAGTGGGAACAAGTGGGAGATTCAGACTTTGGGATGTTTGAAGTGTTCCTCTGCAAACCAAAGAAATGTTAAATCCAGAAGAGGTAAGTCATGCAGCACTTTTTCCTCTTTTGGAAATGTGGTCCAGTGACGAGGTTATAAAAAGAACCACTCTGCCCCCAGAGTTGCCTGCTCAAAGGTCAGGGCCAGAAGTGAACATTCGGCTTTCATACACCTTCTCAAGGCCTTTTGCCTTGGCACAGAACCCAGCCTAACAAAACAGAGCATAAACCAGAGAAGCCAACATTTGCTTTTATACTGTAGTATAAAGCTGATGCTACGATTTTCTCAAGCAGTGCTCTGCACCTATCAAATCCACTTAGTGCAGAATACTGATTATCACTTACACACCGTGAGCAATATGTTTGCTGCAATTCACAAGGACAGCAAATACCCCAAACAAAAGAGATGTCCTTGAAACCACCTTTAAAAAAAAAAAAAATAATTAAAATTTCCATTTTGCAAATCCCTGAGCAGCAGTTGTTTCTCCAGACATAATGGGACTAATGGGGAGTGAGTCCTTCCCATCCCTACCCCCCACCCCCCCTTTGTTTTTCCCCAGGGCCACACACTGCTGTAAATTTATATGAGGCTTGACTCCACATGCAGTGCAGGCATGCCACGTTCTCCCCTGATGCACATATAGCTACAGCATACCTTAACTTCCCATTTTTAAAAGAAAAAACCATACTAGATCTTGTGGCATAAATGTCAATTCCATTTGAAACTGGCATTACATCATAAGCTGTTGAGAGGGATCTTCCTGTTTTACCCAGGGTCAGGGAAAGCAAACATCTCCTGGTTGGGGTAGATACCACACAGGTCAGTGGGGGAATCTGCAGATCTGAGCTGTTCCTCCAAAGTGCAGACCCAGGTGCCCATGCCCTGGCAGGGTTTCCTGAAGGCTGCCTGCCAGGGCAGCAGCCAGGGCATCTGTGGCACCCCGTGCAGAGGTGCCCAGGGTTCCACCCAGCCGCACTCAGCACTGACCAGGGGAGCATCCTTAACCACAGCCACATCTCCCTCCTGCCCTCGCGTCCCAGGCAGAGACCCCACAGCTGGGACCAGGGCATCCTGGACCGGCTCCAGAACACTGTCAGGGCAATAGCCATCTGGTACAGACACACCTCCAGAGAGCCTGAACATCCTATAGGAGTGAGATTTTTGTTCTGTATCATGAAAATCAGATACGGGGGGGGAAAGATACTGACACCTGAATTCTTTCCTGGCCAGACACTGTACCAACCTTCAACAAGATAATGTGATTCATGGTGTTTAAACTATCAAACTGTTAACAGACTATTTAGTGTAGCTAGTGCACTTGCTTTCATGCTCAGTGAACAGGTATCCAAGTAACCATACAGATGGTTACTGTCGTATGGACAAGGAGGAAAACAGTTAATTTCCTTACTGAACAGGAAAATGAGATTTATTTTATTTTCAAGTATGGATTCAGACTAAAAGGTTTTTGATTTTATGTAGAAACTTTACTAGAGTTTGAATAAAATTCTGAGAATATGCCCCAGGGAGTCTGACAAAACACTTGCATTTGTTCAAAAGCCCGGTTTAAGCTATTAAGTCTGTACCATGGAAGATAAATAATAGATGATTCTTGAAGAAAAGCTTAATGAAGAGGAGGCCTAAAAATATTGCAAGCTTTAAAAGTTGACTTGCAGCAAAGCACACCTGATTTGCAAGGGGAAATGTGTGTGCCTCAGAGCAATGCAAAGTGAAAACCCCTTGGCTACCAGATCAACCTTGGAAGGGGATTCTGAGAACGTGGGGATTCCTATTGCTCTTCTTTCACTGGAGGCTATGAGGCCTCACAAGCTCATCTGACCTGCTGACAGAGAAAGAAGGCAAAAGAAATGACTGCTGAGTCAGAGACTGTAATCCTCAGATCTACTGTTTCGCTCAGGGAAGGATGTTGTGCACAGCACTGGCGTGTCGCTGCGTCTTGCAAATGAAGGACAGTGACATCTTGACTGAAGCACAAAGTTAGAGAGACCTTTCTCTTCCTGCCTGCCTGCCTTGGAGAATGATCATTTTATATATAGACCCTGTGTGCTCACAAATGTGCAAAATGTAATCAATTTCAGAATTGGCTTTGATTCCAAATTCCTCATCTCCTTCAGCACATCCGGCACTCCAATCAAAAGTTCTTGTGTTTGGATTTTGAGTGGTTATTGGATGATCCTTTGGGATCATGAATGATTAAGGAGTGCAGGCTGGCAGCGAAGACTCAATGCATTTAAAATTATGCAGGTCTTTTCAATAGCTTCCATAAAGACAGACCTTCACGTATAGGAGGCTGTGCACATTGGAAATAATATAAAATAAACCCCAAAACTGGTAAATACAGTAGCAAAGGGTTAAATAACCCAACCCTTCCTGAATTTCTATCAATGCAGAAAGCTCATACTTTCCATATGGCTGATAGTTGGCATTATTTACATTATTCCTATCAGACAGCTAGATCAAATCAATCATGCAAGGCTCAGGCATGCACATTTATAAAAAGTCTGGCTAAAAGCTTTGTTTTGATTTATGTACCTGTGGCTCGCTGGCCTTTCCCACCCAGTCTAGAAATGGAGGAGCAAATAGCCAACATATAGATCCCAATATAAACTGAAATTCTCCAAAATACAATCTGTACTCAATTAGCCAAACAGAAAATCACCTCCAGTTTTCAACACATTTCAAATAACTTCTAGTTCATACTTCAGATGGGAGAAAAACAAACCAAGCCAAAACATCCAGAAAGACCTCCCTTAGACCATGAGACTGCTGAAGGCACACTAGTGTGACTAATGCCAGAGAACACCTCAAGAAAACCCTTGGAAAGAGAACACATTCAACTTAGGAGGATGGAATCCTCAGTTGGACATCTATATCATTCTGAATTTTAGTACTCAAGAACTAGATATTAATACAGTACAATATCTTAATCAACTAAGAATTCAAAAAATTAACAGTTGATACAATATCATCCCAAGATTTCTTCACACTTACAGCATCTTAACATAGTATTTCTCTGTCACAGTCCCAGGCTTAACAGGTTGCTCTTTGTGTTGGGTCTTTCTCCAATTCAGCCAGTCCTAGGGGTAAGAAATACATCTTTTCTTGAAGAATAAGAAGTGTCCTGGGTTAAAATGTTTGCACAGGCAGAAGATTAATTATTCTTACTGGGCCTGATTGATTTTCCTGTTTTCAGCTTGATCAAAGTATCTATGACTTCTTTAAATGCTACTTAAAAGCATTTAAAATATTTGTAATCACAGTGGTTCAGGCATTATCAATTGGGACTGTGAAAAGTAAAGGAAGCCTAAAGAGGCAGGAATTGCTTTGAAGTGACAAATTAAAAACCTCATCTGTTATGTTGATAATTACTTTTTTAATAGGTACTATTGAAAACCTCATGTATTCAGGCAAATATGGAAATTCAGTTGTCATGGTTTTACCCCAACTAGCAACTGAGCCCCACACAGCTGCTTGCTCACTCCCTGCTCCATGGGATGGGAGTGAGAATCAAAAGGGTAAAAGTGAGAAAATTCCTGTGCTGAGATAAAGGCAGTTTAACAGGGAAAGCAAAAGCTGGACAAATATTCAAATTAAAATAGGGAATTCATTCCCCACTGCCCATGGCCAGGCAGGAGTTCAGCCATCCCTAGGGAAGCAGGGCTCTGTCACACCCAACGGTGTCTTGGGAAGACAAATGCCATCAATCCAAATGTGTGTCCCCCCCTTTCTTTTTCTTCCCCCACCCACTTATATGCTGAGCATGACACCATATGGTATGGGATATCCCTTGGGTCAGCTGGGGTCAGCTGTCCCGGCTGTGTCCCCTCCCAACTCTGTGTGCACCCCCAGCCTCCTTGCTGGTTGGGTGGGGTGAGAAGCAGCAAAGGCCGTGGCTCTGTGTGAGTGCTGCTCAGAAGCAACAAAAACACCCCTGTGTCAGCAACGCTGTTTTTCAGCACAAATCCAAACCACAACCACTGCCAGCTGCTGTGAAGAAAATTAATTGTCCCAGCCAAAACAAGCACATTCTCCACACCTTATTCCATACCATCTGCATTATGCTCAGGCCCCACACTTACATCTTCATTAATGACACACCTCATTCCCTTAGCCTATGCCATGAAATGTCCACAAAACATCAACTGATTTAATTTAGCCCATGACTTTGGGCTTCACCTGTTATGGTGCTCACTCAGGACAGAAGAGGTGGGGTGATGTGTGGAGTTACTGAAGACCAAAGCCAGCTCAGGTCAGTCAGTGCTGTACTTGCACTCCTTGTAAGGCTTGTCCTCAGGTGGTTCCTACTGCAGTAATTCCTATAACATGCAACTGAAGTCGTGGGTTACAAGTTTAAGGTATTCCCATTATAATCCCCAGCCCTGGCCCCTTCGGGTCAGACCATCAGGTTTAACAGTGCAATGATCTCCTCCCCTTTCCCCTACCCCGGCTTCAACTTATCCACCCTTAGGGGTGTACCTGCTCCAAATGGAGCCTTACATATCAGCCAAAGTTTCTCTTCTGTGACACAGACTTATCCAGAACCACAGTATGTTGGAGGTGCACCTGTTACAGCATGGCCTTCTCCATAGCCACAATACCTTCAGAGCTGTACCTGCTCCAGTGTGGCCTTACCCACAGCCACCATCCCTTCAGAAGTTAACTTGCTCCAACATGGCCTTGCCCATGGCTGCAATCCCTCCAGAGGTATACCTGCTCCATCATGGGCTCATCCATGGCCACACACTTTGAGATGCTCCCGCATGACCTCATGCACAGCCACAGATGCTTTGAGGTGTACCTGCTCTGGTGTGGACTTATCCTTGGGCCACTGTCTCTTCATGTTTCAGACATAAGCAGTGCCACTGATGCTTCAAGATGTACATGCTTATCCATGGCCACAGACACTTCGGAGTGTCCTGCATCTGCGTGGACTCATCCACAGGTCACAGTTCCTTCAGCTTGAGTTCACATGGTAGTTTCAGCCTGTCCAGTAGAGCAGCACAGAAACAGCAGGGATGCCTAGCTATCTGCCAGCCCAGCAGCTTCAGTAAATATCCTTAAATTGCACTCACATTTTCTTCTTGTTAAGGCAGTCAAAAAATTCCAGTATTTATTAAATACTTCCTTGAGACATGAAGAAAGAAGTCTGCCAATGTCCAAAACAGAGAAGTTGGGTTTTTTTTTTGTTTTAACTCAGTAAGTATCCCACATCCCTGAACCAACAGTGTGAAAAGTCATGGGAGAAGGAAGCACTAATTGGTAGGAGCACAGCTAAGGCTTATTAGCATTGCATCTGATTTGAATACTTAGGTTTGGCTAGGTGCAGGTCTCAGCACTCGTAATGATGGGACCTGGATGTATTTTATATATACCAGGCACTGGTCTAGCGGGTCCTGAAGTTCTCTTGGTTACACGGTGAGACAAGATGCAGTGCAAGACATTTTATCTTCTCTGCTTTGTCACCTTGCATTACATTGAGTTTTTGCTAGAGCAGTGTCACATGCTCGGGGCGATTCAAGCCACTGCCAGATAACACATCACTCTTGCACAGTTAGAAAATTTTACGGCCAGATACATTGTCACTCAAACGCAGCCCCTTTCCAGACATCTATCTGGCAGCATGATAGGAATCATCCCAGGGAAGTTTTGTAATGCTATAAGCGAGACCTTCAGCCCATCATCATGTCAAATCACATTTCTTTCCAAGGACTGAAGAGTTTCTTCCTGCACTTTGCAGTGAAAAGCAAGTTAAATAATAACTCGCCTCCTGTTCAAGTCCAAGGCACCTGGAAAGCACAGAGCATTCCTGACCTTTTCACAGGAACCAGGACGTGCTTTGCTCATAGCCTTGTGATAGAAACATATCTTCTTTTGATTTGGGAAATTCCAAATAACAGCTATTTGAAGGAGAAAAGTTGAGCTGATGATAGCAGTAAGATGTCCAGCAGCAGCAGTAAAACATAATCCTTCTTGTTACCTGACAGCCTTGTTTTTCTCTAGGAGTTTAAATCCGTTTGGAAAACTCTGAATGATTTCAGTATTGCTCTGTAGCATTCTCACCTATTCACTCAGAAACAAAGAAATAAAACCATGAAGTTGTTATTTTGGCACTCACAGAGACGTAGGACAGGCATCAGATACCCTTTCCCACATCCCCAAATGAGATGATTGACGAGCTGCAGATTCCCACACGTTACGTGTACACCACTGCAGCATGCAACCAACTTGTGGAGCATCCTGTTCGCTTTGTGCTTAAGGGAGACACAGCAACATCTCAGTCCAGCCTGCTATGGGAGAGCAGCCAGAGCCAGCAGAAGGCAACGAGCTGCAGCCATTTGTATTTATGAAGAAAGCAAAGAAAGTATAAGGCCTGAGTCAGAGGACCTGGAAGGTGAGTGAAAATGTGAGCATGGGAACTCTGGCTTACCCCAGACTTACAGCCAGCTGGAGAGAGGTGCTGGACCTGCTAGTGCATTGGTGACTGGTACCTGCTGCACTGGTGACATTTGGGAGCTCTAAATCAGCACTTTTGACCAAGTTGGCCTCACTTTGTTTAACACATCTGTTTGTTCACATCCAGCCTTGAAGCTCGTAGCCATTGCAGTGACATGGCATCCTTCTTGTGTTACAGCTCCCCAAGCCCAGGCTACTGAGCTGCATTTCCAAGGTGAACAGACGCTCCAGGTCAGAGCATCAGAAATTTTCCATTCCCCTGCAATCAGTGGCACACACCAGGCACAACCGTGTAATCACAATGCAAACATCCTGAACCTCCAACAAGAGGTTTCCATCATTAATAAACTAGATTTCTCCATCCAATGCTGCTTTTGCTGGGGTCTCAAAATTTATGTCATGTTTTCCCCCTGCCTTGTACTTTTATTGGCTAAATGGCCACATCTGTCCTTCCACCAGGGCTCAGGAAATTAGCTTCTTTCAATCCAGAGCTGCCAAATTATCTAGCAGCAGCAATTTCCATGCAGGTGCACCTACTTTTCTACTTACCTACTTATCCTTTCTTAGCTGTTTTTCTGTTCCCCAGTGCTTTGTGCTGTGAGAAAGAGTATGGTGCATGGACTGTGCGAACTGTGTTATCTCTCACACCTGTTAGGCCCTTCACAAAGAAAACCATCCCTAGAAGGGGGTAAACCTGAGTGACAGGCTGTCCTGTAGCAGGGAAAGCTGCTCAGTTAATTTACACTTCATCTAAGAGCCTAAAAATGTGCTCTTATAAAATCCCAGGCTCTTGGGTGCTGAGCTGTGCTCAAAGGAGGGGAAGAGCTGCCTGATGGGTCCCTTTGTGTAAGCTTGCTCACCAGCTGGGACAAAGCATGTAGGGAAGAGCTGTTGTACTGAGGGAAATGATCTCCCCCAGCTAAAATGCTGTGTCTAGGTCCAGTGAAGTGAAGGGGTTTTGTAAAAGGAAGTTTTGAAAACAGATGCTTCTTTAGTGTCCTGATACTCAAAATTGCTTTTGAAGTTTGGTTGTTCTGATCTAATTTGCTTTGTCATTGTAATTTTCAAGTTTTCTCCTACAAGAGCAACAGCCTATTATGATGTTCAAGATCATAGTGTTAAAAGCCAATTATGTTTTTCTGTGACTATCAGCTTCAGTTCTCCTACAGGGAGATAAAAGAGTTCAAAACCTACTTACCTGAGGGGCTGAGACTGGTAGGCCCTGCCTCCCTACCTTAACCTTTGTGATGAGTCAGAAAAACTCTTCTCATGTTTCCAGAGATTTGTCTAGAATTAATTAACTGCTCCAGTTTGTTGGATAACAATTTAAACAAATTAATTTCCATTTTAAATTTTTCATCCTACAGTACTGACACATTTAAAAATATGCTTACATTTCTAGTACTTTCTCTTTTTTAATGCAGAAGAGCATTAAGCCATTTTGTTAGTTCAGCTATTTGTACTCCAGAGCCCTGACTGTCCAAGTGGAATGGAAGGGGAAATTCAACTGTGTTGCTGTTTTCTTCAGGTGGAAGAAAAGCCTGACCATGGCAGCACGAAGTCACTCAGGCATCCGTTCCCGAGGCTGCCAGCTGTTTACATTAGCTACCTGAAAAAGTCTGTGCCTGCACAGGACTGGAAATTGTATTAGTTAAAAGAATCAACACCAAACGGTGTGTTGAGTGGGTCTGACAACCATTGTTATCTGAGTAGGCAGTGGAGGGGAGGGTGGCTGGAGCTCTGGCCTGCCTGGCGCCCAGCCGGTGGGTGCTGCAGCCCCTCAGCCCCTGGCAGGCCACACACAGCACCACAGTTCTCTGCGGGCATTTAAAAGTGTCTTTTCATTCCTCTGCTGCTCCAATCCAGGCTGGGAAGTGCTGGCATCCCCTCATTGTCAGAGGGGTTATTTTCCAAAGGCAGAGAACAGCAGGAGCTGTGAGGCTGTGGCGGGAGGTCAGGAGGAGGGAAGCAGCAGCAGTGGGCCAGGCCCGCGACACCAGCTGCTAATTCCTGGGCCAGCTCAAGAGTCAGCTGAGGCCAAGGGCGCCATGCGAAATCTAATTTGTGGCTGAAGGGTATTAATAACCACGGATACAAGTACCCAATGTTTAGGCTACAGAGTTCATCTCCACCCCCTCTGGCTCTGTTTAGGGTAAGGATCGCCCTGAAGAGAAGTCAATGCTTGGATGACCCTCTCCTTTGCCATGCCCGGTGGGAACTGCGGCTGCCCAGCAGCACTGCCACCCGCTTGAAAAGCCTCTCGGATGCAGGAGCTGCGAAGTAGTTGGTCTCTACTTTTAAGCAGTATTCCCACCCGCCTTTCGAACCACAGCTGCCCCTTCTAAAAGGTATCTTCTCTTTAAGCAGCTCTCACCCTTTCCTCACCAACGCACCTCTGTCCCGCTTCCAGCCACAGGGCCCTTTCTCCAGAGCAGGAGCAGACACCAGAGACCTCACACCTCTTCCCAGCCTCGCACCGCAGCAGAGGCTGCAGACCAGCCATTCCTGCAGGCGGGAGTGCTGCACATCACCCTACCCCAGCTGTTCTCTCTCTTTGGCTTCTGGTGCTTGGGTATTTGTGGGACCCGTGAACCGCAGCACCTCTGACCCCCCCCATTCCCTCAGCAGGAGCACAAAAGCCCCAAACAGAGGCTAAAAGCCTGAGAGCTGTCAGCTTGGTTATGACTGCGATGTGGCACCGCCGAGGAATTCACAGGGACACCAGGCATCTTCACGCCATGCCGGCCCTGCAGCGGGAAAATATTCCTGCTCCTGGGCATGGCTGTGTTCAATCCTTCAGCCTGTTAGTGTAACAACAGGTCCATCTAACCCTTCTGCTCATTTAAGACCGGATTGTTAATAAGAAAAATGCAGAAGATGAAATGTAAGTAACAGAAACACTTTGCATATTTTACCACCTTATTTCCAGGTAGAACGTTTTAAGGGCTAAGTGCTATGATCTCACATCAAGAAATACTCCCACCTTGAAAACAGACTAGAAGAACACAACCCTTTTTTATTTTAATACCTACGAATTTTCCAAATCAAGAATTTGAGTATCATCATCAAAGGCGTGAGCTTGATGTTTCACACCTGACTTCTCCATGTAAACAGAAGTCTACCACAAGCCCGGTGTGTGCATATTAATGAAAAGTCATTTTACACAACTCTTCAAACAACAATATTTAATCGTTTTCACATCAAAATCACTTCGCAGCTCATCAGCATTTTCTGTTTTCCTTTAAATATAAACCCAAACATTTTAAAAAGCAGCAGTTTATATCCACAGGTTTAGTGCACAACCGATCCTCTTTAGAAAGGGAAAATCCATGTGCTGTGTGAAATACTTTCGACTATTATAATGACATCCAGCAAGAAGAGCATGTATTTCTACAAACTCTCTTCTTTCAGACTAATAAACTTTCAAAACAAAGCATTAGCACAAGATCTTACTTAACTTTTTTTTTACAAAGCATGATATGTTGGACTTCCAACTTGAATCTATAAAATTACAAGTTATCTCAAAGGAAAAAAAAAAAAAGAATATAATCTGATATAAGGAAACTCCATGGCAAATTCTGACTTTTATTTGCAAAAACCTGAACATTTCTGAGACGTGTCTTCTTTTTCTGAGGTACAGGTCAGGAATCCATACTTAGATACATGTGATAGAATGAATCTATCACATGTGCAATCGCTTCTCTTTCCAGGGATGCAATTAGGAAGCCAGAGCTGTTCATTTCTGGACTGATGTTGCAAATGCCTGACTACAAACCCAAACAGAATTCTTATTCCTTATCCCTCATTTCCTCCTGTTCTTCTTACTCTGCTACTAACTTCACAAAAAATACGGAAGCAATCTAGAAATCTTTATTGCTGGAAAGCCATGATGGGACTCTCATCCTTTGTATAAAAAATATTTCCACGCAGTTATTTAGAAATGTTAAATAAGAGCATTTCAGTGATAAAATATTTTATTAGTGCTTCTGTTTGTGTACACTGAGCAATGTATTGGGACTTTAAAAAAATAAAAAGCTCAACTTGCACTCTCCTATCTTCCAATCTCAGACACCACTGTTCAACAGAAGCACACGCTGTGCTAGAGGGAATCATCCCAATAGTGAGGTTCTGTATTGCCAGTTGAGACCCACAAAGCAAGATTTGGGTATAAGGGCATGTGTATTTTATACATCTGTGCATATCAAAGAGATTATGGGAACTCTGCCAACCATGTGTGAACGTGACCAGCGAACTCAACACCCCCTCTCACCCAGCTCCCGGCAGGCAGGGTGGTTAGCTGTGATACAGGGTGAGGACAGCTCTAGCATTTGATAGGATGCCAAAGAGATCCTTTGAGGGGGTTTTTTGGTCACTCTGAAGCATCACCAATCCCGTTCACCCACTCGCTCCACGCTGTGCAAAACTGTCCATTCTTTAAACGCTTTAACAGAGATTGCTGACAAGGAGTGGGGTACCCTGCTGCTGGTAAAGAACATGCAAAACCACAAACAGAAAAAGGAGAGACCTTACTTGGAAAGGATGAAGGCAAAGAGCGCAACTGGAAGAAATGAAGTAAGCATTAGGCTCAATAAAACGATGAAAAGGAAGTCCAGCTGCAAAACCAGGACCATAAAGTGTATCAGTCCATAAGCACACGACATACTGTAGCAAATGACAACACATAAACCCAGCAAACGAAACGATGTCACACAACAGAGGACCTTGTGCATGAAATAATACAACTTTTTATTCATGTTTTATAGATTACTTTTATTTATTTTTGCTTTTATAATGCATATTCTGTTCACTCTGTGCAAAATTGGGGACAGAGGCGGGTGTTTAAGTCGTCTAATGAAAATCAAGCGGAGATGAACATTCAAGTTGAGGGAGAGGCCTATCAAAACCAGGAAAGCTAAAAAGCCACAGCTGCTCAAGGCAAAGCTGCTCTCAGCTGCGCCCTTTTGCCCTGCCACCTCGCACAAACCTGGCTCTACTGACTGAGCAGCTGTACACTGAGAAGGTGACCTCCGCCGGGCGCCGGGGACAGGAGTCGTCGTGGTAGCTACATTAGGGGAGACCTGGCTTGCGACCGGCTCCAGTCAGTGTGTGGCAAAGAAAGGCACAAATCATTGCAAAGACTGGATTTCTCTGTTGGTTTGCTTCCTTCTTGTAAATACATTACTGTACACAACCAAAGTTTAAATTGTAGGGGATCTGGGGACGTAAAATTGCATATTTAACAGAACTTCAAACCATAACAAAAAGTAGGCTGTTTGCTCTCGAAGCAAAAATAATCCCTCCAGCCCCAACGTTAACATTCGTTCCTGGCTATATGCAGTACAAACATTTTAAAATCTGTGACAAAAGACAATTAAAAACCAAAAGTCAAAATCATAAAGCTTGTAAACAGATAATCTGAAATACATTTTATTTATGGAAAAATATCATCAAAATAGTACCACTATGGACTAAACTGCCTGAGTTTTCATTTCACCTAGGATCTTGAAGTAGAGAGCCTTTAGCACAAGAAGATCAATTTCAGTCACAACTAGTGCCGCACTGCACTGCTTCGGGTGGAAATTTCATCCTCACTGTTGGTGTTCCTGTTGTGCTATCAAAGACTGTTGTGCTAATCCTTCAGATAAAGGGATGTTGAGGCAATTCTTAAATCATTTGGCACAAAGTTATTTTGGCTGGGGCATAAATTCGAGTCTCAGTCATGAAGAATAATGCAACATTCCACCTAGCAAGTATTCACTTTGATTGAAGAGCTTTCTTTATGTCATTAACTTCCATCTGAAAAGAAATGAGAAAGATTGGTGATGAAATTAGGTGCGTTAACAAACTGAGGTTAACAAACTGGTGCTGCTTGAAAAGCACATGTTCCATCCTGTCCATGGGTGTTAAATACAGGTTTTACACTACTCTCATATCCATAGATTTCACAAATTGAGGTGACCTTCTCAGATGCATAAGATGACCACTCCCAGCTTCTTCCACTCAGACCTTGACAAGTGCAGCTACTGAATGGATGTATCACGAGGCCTTTCAAACTCTTTATGTTAGAACTTTCTCAAGCCACGTGGCTTGCTGCCAGGATTTACTTGCAGAAGGAGCTCTGTGTCCATACACTTACACCTGCCACAAGGAAACCTAACTGCTGACAATGAGCACTGGTAGCTGCAGAGCAAAACCTATCATTGCTCTTCTGTAGGGATGGTTCTTGCTGTGGGGACGGTGGTTGCCTTTGACACCCAGCAAGCCTATGGCCAGGCCTCTTCAGGGCTCTAATGGATGTACAGCTGTGTGGTAAAAGGATGTGGCTGAAAGCAGCCCTAGGTGCACACTTGGCCCCTCTGACAGACACAGAAATCCCTGAGGCAGGGGATTAGATTTATACAAACACACCCTCAGAGCTCAACTGCGCCGTGTCATCAGGGCAGTCGTCTTTAATACACGGACTTAGAGCTGTGCTGCTTTATGACTCTCAGAGCACTCTTAAATTACTGCAGATTGGTTTGCTCAACTCTTCTTCGTGTAAAGCTCATAATGCCACCTTGGCTAGCAGCTGAACATTCACCAGTATAAGCAACATTTCAACTGGAGAAAACTCTCAGCTTGGAGAAGAGAAGGCCCTGGGGAGATCTTAGAGCAGCCTGCCAGTACCTCAACAGAAAACCTGAGCAGGGCCCACAGAAAAGCTGGGAAGGGACTGGTTACAGGAGCATGGAGTGACAGGTAATGTGCTTAAGTGGAAGAAGAGCAGATTTCAATTAGGTATCAGGAAGAAATTCTTCCCTGTGAGGGCAGTGAGGCCCTGGCACAGGCTGCCCAGAGAAGCTGTGGCTGGCCCCTCCCTGGCAGTCAAGGCTGGATGGCTATGGGCTTAGTGGAGGGTGTCCCTGCCCATGGCAGGGGGTTGGAAGTAGATGGGCTTTGAAGTCTGTTCCAACCCAAACCAGTCTGGGATTCTGGGATTCTATGATTAAAAGCAGCCAGCCATAAGGTCATAATTTTACAACATCAATGCAGGTCTCTATAAAGATCTAAAGCCAGTCTTGTAGGTAGATTCTTGACCTCTGAATATTCTTGTTAGACTAAATCAATAGGCACCATTAAGAATGTTCACTGATTTTATTTGAATAAATTTCAATTTTAGCTGAACATGAATTGTGTGTTACTGGAAGCTGTGGCTGCACACACGAAGTCCTTTAGGCAGCCCTGGCACACAGCCACTGATGGTCCCTAGTTCTGCCACCCTTTGCCATGTCCCCATGCACTTTACTGAGTGGGAACAGCCACGTGAAATGAGAGTTTGATTTTCTATCCCCAGTACAAAGAAAAACTACAGCTGACCTGTACCATAAAACAAAAAAATATAATCAATACTAAACCACTTGTCAAGTACATCTCTCTTCAGAATCCAGAAAAGCACTTTGAGTGACGTTCTGCATGGAAGCAGTCCAGCCAATGATACCAGCAGAGGCGCAGCTCCACCACGCTCCCACAGGTTGGGCAGGCTGCTACCTGGCAAATCACTGAGCCAGGATGACAACACCTAGAGCTGAAGTACTACACAAACTACTGCAGCAGTAACTGGGGTCTTAATCAAAGCAGCTTCTTTTATATAGTTTAGGATGCTTTAGGAAAGACAACCTGGGTACACTCCATAAAGCAGGCATAAAAATCTTGCTATATCAAACAATGTTCCACACATATCAACACTGAGACAAGCCTACTGCAAAATATAAAGCTTTGGGACATGGCAACCATTTAAAAAGGTATGATTTTACTTGTGACAAAATCAAGCCATTAACACTGAGACTAAGAAATCTCATAGTTTGGATCCTATCTGTGGGTTTTGGTTTGGTTTTTAAATTTGTCTGCCTGTGCCGTTAAATTTTTAGATAATTATCAGTAAGAATCCAGCGCTGCAATTTTTGTGACATGGACTGGCAACACTATGAAGGGAACAGCTGTATCCCTTTCAGAAACATCAGAAGTTTCTGGTGCCCTGGAATCTAAGTATCTTAGCAGAGTTTTATGTCCCATACCTTAGGATCAATCAACTCTCCCAATATTTCCGTAACATTATTAATAATTTAACTACCTGCAATCGTAGACGGATCTTCTTCTCTTCATCCAACTCAGACAGCAACTGTTTAATCTCTTTTCTGTTGAAAGAATGCAAAGAAAGCTTGGAATGAAAACAATTAAACTATTAAATAAAACCGATCACTTCTTGGAGACATTTTCCTTGCTTCGCTAGTTACACTTTGTTCTCTGAACCACTAATGGGAGCCTCTGTACTAGATGCTGGACTGCAGAGAAGTGAGGCTCTCTAAAAAGCACATCACACACATGCTGCCCTCCCCCCTCCCCCTGCATCACAGAATCATGATGTTGGAAAAGACCTTTGAAGATCAAGTCCGACCATTCCCATCCTAAGATAAACCAAATCCCTAAGTACCTCATCTACCCTTTTTTTGAACACATCCAGAGAAGGTGACTCATCCACAGACTTCGCTTTGGACTGGCTGTATCAGCACTTCATCAGCACCCAGTTGTCTTTTTTCATACAAGAGGAGATGGGTTGGCTTTGGTGGGTTATAGGAACTGGTCACAGAAGTCCTGCCTGGCTGCCACATACTTAAGGCACTTATGCAATGTAAGCTTTAGCTTAATTTATAAGACTTCACTGTCATCCTTCTTTGTTGGGAAGGAGAACATGGCTATAAGGAGCAGACACCTCCTTATGTTCCCCCAGAGTGATCTCACCTTAAGACAGAAACCAGCAGGTGGAAGCAGCCCCTGCAAGAAGGGCCATGGAGACCAGAAGAGCAGGGATCAGCCAGCCTAAGAGGCAAAGCTGTGGGGCTCACTGGCTAGATCCAGCTTGAACCATGCTCTCCCACATCTTCTCCCAAATTCTACCCCCCTCCGTCCCCTAAGTCTCTTCTCCCAGTTTCTGCTTTCCCTTTTTCCTGCCTGGCCTACACACAACTGACAGGGTAAGTGAAGGTTTAGCTTCCAACACATTCAATATTCTCAGGAATAGGAAAAGCTACACACCACCCCTAATTTCTCCTAAGAAAATGGCAGCTTAAAGAAAAGAAACCTGCCCAACACTAAGCCAGCAAGAATTGGGTCATAAACACAAAGGTCTTCAAATCTCCTAATCACAATTCAGTTCTTGTTAGACAAGCTTCCTGGGAAATAAGCTAGCTGTCAAACGAGAAATTGACTTAACAATTTTAGGAACTTGTAGTAAGTTGTGCTACAGCCAGAACAAATGCACCCCTTACTAAGACCAGTGCACATCAGTTCCCAAACACTTAATGGCAAATGAAACAATGCAAGACCCTTATTCACTGTGTATAGCTGGTAACTTCACTTATTCAACACCCTCTGAACATCTGCTTATGTCATAACACAGTAAGAAAAGCTGTTACAGGTGGATGGTGCCTGAGCTTCTCACCCCTGCACGTGTTGTCAGATGAAAATCCCTCACAAACACAAAGTCAAAGGTGTGGAGCAACATAGGTGGAGGAGGGAGCTCAAGAAGACACTGCCACCACCATGCATGAAGGAATTCAGCCCACCTGCAGCTGTGGTCTGCAGTACTTACTTTTGCTGGTCTTTCATGGTTTCAATGATGGTTCTTAGCTCCTTAATTTGTGTTCTCAGCTCCTCCAGGGCAGTCTGGCCCTGGCTCAAGTGCTCAGTCTTTGGCTTTCCTTCAGTACCAAACAGGGACGGGGAATTTGACCTGTGGCCTGTTGTTCCCATAGCAATTGAGTGAAATCCAGGTGATGGTGAAGGGGATAGTGATGGTTGTAAGCTGCTGCCGCTAGCCAGACCTCCTGGTTTTGGAGGCAAGGAAGTTTTGTTTTCAGACACCTGCAAGAAAAAGAATAACGTTTCCTCTCTGGAGAAAGCTGTATGAAAGTCAGACCTCTAACAAATATGACGCACTTTGCCGCTCTTCAGTAATTTTGAAGGTCCACATTCAAACAGGGACAGTTTTGGTGAAAGCACAATAAATGTAACAATTAGCCATTATCTTTGTACGTGTACATCAGAGGAGGTCTAGTTCAGACTCAAGTTCAGACTGTTTCAGAAGGACTTTCTTCAATCACTCACTACAAGCAGCCAGCAGCCTTTCCAAGATCTCAGACCACACAGTGAAATGAACCAGAGAAGGATGGTCAGTGTTTCTTTTACAAGTCTCTAAGAACATACCTACACCCATGGATGTCTTCTGCAAAGCACAAAACTGCACGGCCAAGAAGCCAAGTTGTAATTTTTTGCAGACTAAATTTACCATTGTCAACTAACTGTTGAAGGAATCTTCAGCTCCCAATCTTTTTTAAAAAATTAAAAAGGTGTTAACATGCTGCCCTTAGTTCTACAAAAAACCCCAAATATTCCTTAAGTATGCTCGTGGTATGATATAAGAAGAAAAATGAACTCCCATGGCTTCAAAACACTACTATATTAACAAGAAATAAATGTACTGTACTGTCCTCTGGTCACTGAAGCTTCTGTGAATCCCCATAACTAAAAATGGCTCTTTATTCCTCCGGGAACTTAACAGGAAAATGCATCATTAAGCTAGTTTCCCTGCAACTATGTGGCTAGCTCAGAAGGATGCCAAGCTGCTTGAACTGCATTCCAATGCTCTATGTGTCAGACAAGGTACAGAAACACTGAAGTCCACCTCCCACGCATGACCAGCCCCGTCCCTGCAGACACCAAACACTGTACAAGTACAGCTATCACAATGGCAAGTAAGGGGAGTCTTAATTGTTTATTGTATTGTTATTGGGCAATGCTAGCCTGTGCATTATACAACAGCTACCAGGAGTATCTGAAAATCCGATTAGGCAGAGAGTAAGAAAAAGCAGTAGGCAAGTCTCCAACTCTCTTTAGGAAAGAGATCCTGAAGTTGAATGGCAGACAGGGTAAGATATTGAGGGAAAAAATGGGAGGGAAACGGCAGGAGACGTAGTAAGTGAGGGCTGGGGACTGGGGCAGTGGCATTAACCATCCAAAGTAATTAGTGGTAGCAAAGTAACAAAGTTAGTAGCCAGATGAAAATTAGGAGAAAATGTAATGGGGAGGGAAGAGCAGGATCCACTGAGTTCCCAAAAAAAGAGACTTCCCCAACACGAGTGGCATTGAGCATAGAGCCTGTGCTGGGAAAGTGCTGCATAAAGAACATGTTCTGCAGGAAAACCAGTGTGACCACAGAAGTCAAGCGGTGTTACAATCACAAGAAAGCTGAGTCACTCCAGTGGCTCCAATGCTTGTCTCCATGACCTTAATAATATTCTTTTAACATTTGATATACGTGTGTGTGTGTGTGCCTGTGTAATACTGTGTCCCTATAGGCTAGAAACGGGTATTTCATGGATAATATTCCTTGTAGCAGTAGATGAAAGTTTCCATTGGCCTGAAAAGAGACGTCAGACTGAGTTCAAACCTGGAGAGAGCGAGCAGTGCACAACGGGAGCCATCCACATCGCACACCTTGTTCCAGAGCTTAGCTGTCTATCAGCATTAAAGCCTCAAGCAGCTACTTTCTGATAGAGCCTTGACTTACAGCAACACACCTCCATCCTTGGCATGCCAGCACATAACTCAGGAATGTTGGCCCAAGAGGATTCCTTAACACAAGTGCTCCCAGAAGAGGGAGCTCTATAGCAAAACATCACCCTTAAAGCTTGATCACAGTTGTGCATGATTTCCTCTTCCAAGTACTTTTCTTATACTACTGGAGTGTAAACTTTATATTATTCAAGGTAGCCTTATGCACTAAAAAATAGTTCCAACCTCTAAAGCCTGACATACCTACTCCCTCTGCAACATCCTATAGTTTTCTGCCACTATACAGTCAGAATGGCACATGCCTATAAAATGAATACAATTACACCAGTATGAAAAAGTGATTATTCCTGCAAATAGAAATCCACATACTATTAGAGTGCCTCAAAGAATTATATTCTCTGCTTACAGACTTTTCTAATGTAAACTCAATTTAGAGCTGCAAAAAGAGGCCCTCTGTTTCTAAAATTTATTTCCATAGTGCCTCTGTGGGATTTATTTATACTAGAAGGATTCTTTATATTTCTTTTTGTACAGAATGGTCATGTGGACATTCTACCTGTTCAATTCGCTCTAGACTTGCATTTCAAACACAGAAGAATCTTTGTTAACCTTAAACATTTAAAGCTTCTTTCTTCTTCTGTTGAGTTAAATTTTAAAAGTAAACATGATATGGTTAAACAGTGGCATTCCAATTAACTTACTTGTGATATTGTAACAGTTCTTGATTTCCTCGACACTTCAATAGTTTTGTGAGTGCTGGAACCATGTTCCTCCTTCTCTTCTTCAGGACTTGGTGAGTCAAAGAAATCAGGGCTTGAAAGGGATGACTATAGACAAACATTTCAAGAGAGGAGAAAAAAAAAGCAGGTATTTTCATTGTGAGAATTTAACAAAGGAAGAAGAATGACTTTGGTTTTAGTTATAATTTTCAAAGTAACATTACTTACAATCAGGAACCTCCCTCACCCCCGCTCCCTTTTTTATGGCTGGAATGCTTTCAAAGCTTTCAAGAAACAAGACACACTCCAGAGCTGGATTCAACACTAATTGACATCTTTGCATGGCATTGCATCTTAAGATGCAAGCACCCTGCTGTCCCCAAGAGGAGCTGCACCTTGGCTGGGCGCTGAGCGCCGCGCTGCAGGGAGGGCAGCTCTGCCACCCGGGCAGCTCTGCGGGCGCTTGGCCTGGCACAGGTCTCACTTTGCTGCTCTTCAGAGGCCCATGTGCTGCCGGCACGGCAGGGCTGCCCCGTGCACAGCCTCCCGTGCACAGCCTCTTTGCAAAGGGGCAAACAAGGGAGGGTTCTCTCCACCCCGTGTTCCTTTCCCATAGATTTGACAGGGGAAGAAAAACCTTTTAACTTCTCTTTCATGCCTCTACACTTACATTCACAGTCAATTTTGAAAGCTTTCTTTTTTTTGTGTGTTCTATTACTTTCAAAATAACCCTTTTTGTTTCCCTCCACTTTGTTTCTCTTCAGCAACATGGACATGGGGAACCTCTCACTGATTTTCCAGAATGCAAAAAACGAACAGACTCCAAACCCCAAAGAAAGAGACACTGAAAAACTAAGCAGTGGTTTCCAAAGTATGGTTTATGAGACCGACTTGTCTAAAGATATGTATTAGAGAGTGTAATTTAAATCACTTGTATTTACAAATGTCAGCTTAATGAGAGGCTCAAGGAGAGGTGTTGAAGGCTGAAATGGTCTGTTTGTCCTCAAAATCTGGTGAATGTCCTAGAGAAACCAAGGGAAATGCTTCCTTTGGGAAACACTTTTCAAAATCCTTAATACTTTGCACAAACTAGTTTATCCCAAAGAGTTTTATAAATTATTTTTCTGGCCTCAGTCATGGCTGGCAAAGAATATTTGGCAGCGTCCAAATAAGAGGGTACGAATCTTATAAGGGAGGGAATGTTTTAAACATCAGTATTCAAAATGCTGGCAGCCTTTTGACACTAATTTTCAAGAGCTGCACCTCTCCACCTCACTGTACGTGTGAGGGAATGGCTGTGCAAATGCAGTAAAACCACCAGGGAACACAAAGAGGAGGGGAAAACAGAAAAAAGTATTTTTAAGAGAAGAGGAAAATTAACTTACAGATGTGAGAGACTGGGAGGGTGGTCGCCTGCCAGTAGCTTTTGGTCTGGTTGTAGTTGGATGATTAAGCTTCTCAGCAATTGGTATTACAGAGTCAAATCCTTCCAAGTCTTAAAAATAAAACAGAATGGATTTGGTTTTGTGGCAATTGTCCTCAAGGGGAAAGAATCACATTTTTTTTCTAATTTCAAAGAAATCAAATCACATTTTCCCCATCATGTCTGTCACAGTGTTCTGCAGATGTTTGGCCACCACAATGACACTAGAAAACCCTGGAAGTCAAGGGCAGCTGTAATCCAGTCACCCTTGCCAAGCACAATTACCCTTCCATCTCAAACCTGATAAAGCAGAGCGAGAAAGTGTAGAGGAGCCTTTGGCCCTGCTTTCAGCGTAGCGAAAGCTGAACGATGGCATGGGTCCTACGGCATGGAATAAACTGCTTCAAAATTTCCACCTTACTATTGAAGGGGTTAATTTTTTTTTTTCCCCTGAATTACTGGAGACAAAAGACAGTGCACGTGTTGTCTCAAGAACTGCACTGCCAGCACTGCACCTGTGGCAAGTGCTTATGGCAGCAGATTGAGAATGACTGAGCTGGAAGTCATCTGCAGGTTTCCCCGACACCCACAGCTGCAGGTAGTACAGTCTCCTCTAGCTCTAGGTGAGAGGAATATCTCCCTCAAATAGTCCAAAGGTTGCCATAAATAATAACTCCAACAGGCTCCTGAAGCTGTGCGGAGCCCAGGAGAAACAGGTTGGCTCCAACGCGGTATCGACTGTCTTCAGGGTTAGTGAAACGCACTGGGGAAGTGTTTACCGAGCCCAGCCACGTGGCAGCATGTTTACATGCAAGGATGATGTGAAGGCTGAAGGAATAACTGCAGCTTGTGATTATATGTCTGAATCAAATGGCCTAACGCCATTCATCTATTTTTATAGGTTATATCAGTTTCACTCACCTTCCTTTCAAAATGCCCTACTGCATATGTTAAGCAGAAAGGAGTCAGAAAACATGCAAGAGGTACGTCAGACAAGATAAATCAAAACTCTGTGTAAGTACTTTCAGACACCAATGAAATGCTGGAATGATATTCATTATTCAGACTACTTCTCACGGCCCACGTGTGGGAAGGAAGAGCTTTTCAGTTAATAGTTCTATATACTGGGCACTTAATTTTCAGAGCTGTTAGAGAACAATGAATCTCTAAGATCCAGCTTTCTTGCCGCATCACAACCATCCTACAAAATTACACAATGGAACAACGAATTAATGGGCCTGTGCCATAAACTATATGCACTGAAGGACACTTAAACTGATTCCAAGTACTCATGATTTGGCAGCTAGGAAGTAAAGGAGATCAGATAGTCCTTATTCAGCAATATTCTTCCATTTCTGGGAGATTAAAAAAGAAGTAAAAAAGAAACCTCTTTCAATAGCCCTGAAATAGTCTAAGGCTATCGACCTCTAAATACTACTCTATTTTTGAAGCAACTCCTCCTATATATAACCAGTGACCCTGCTGTCCTCTACCAGGTATTTCTCTCCTTGCTTCTCTATTGACTGTTGCAAGCTATGTCCAAAGGTAGGTCACAAAGTCTGCCAATGGGAATTTGGCAATGCGAACCCTCACCTGTACCCAGCATCTCTGGTGAGGCTACAGCTCCTTTAAAGTAAAAGTGAGCTCACATTAGCAGACTGCACAAACCCTACAGAACTTCAGGGTTTCAGGAGAGGAGAGATGGAAGTAAAAGATTATCTTCTGTGGAGAAAACTGCAAATGTAAAAGCTGTTTTCCAGTAATACCCAGGTTGAAGCTGACACCTGGGGTAGCTAAATGACTTGCTTAAGTTCAGGTAGCACATCACTGAGGTATTTTTATACTTTGTCTTCATTTTCGCCACTGTGTGACCTTGTTAAGTTGCACAGCAAGAATTTACTGCCCAAAAATACACCCTCCTCTATAAACAAGTGAGGCTCAGACATGGGCACAAAAGGAAGCTGAAGCTGCCCTTTGTCCCAGCTCCTCTTTCCCACCTAACAGTTTTTACTAATTTTTTTTCCTGAGCTAGTTTTAATCCAGCTCATTTTCTGACAGGCTTTGCCCAGCCACACGAACACATAGGCAGGAGGCAGGCTCAGCGTCACAGCCAGAGGACTGACACAAGCTGCTCAAACTGAGAGGAGGAGCAGACTGCTGCTTTGGGGGGCAGCAGACTGCTGCTTTGGGGGGCAGCAAACAGCCTGAAGCTACCGTGAGGCCTAGGAAGGCTCCGGTGCATGACAGGGTTCCCTTCTCTCGGTGTTCCTGCTTCTATGGGAAGGGCCACTGTCCCTTCCTCTGTCCTTACGAAAGGCAAGTATCTACACTAGTATAGAAAACAATCAGTGAAGAAAAAATATGAAGGCATTAATTCAATGTGTTTCTCAGGCTTAAATAAACTAGTAATTACCTGAAGTTATCTGTGTTTCATTAGAATAGTCAAATATTCGTGTTTAATGTATCAATATCCAGAGAGTGTATCAATGTATTGATGATCTCTGGAGGTCCCTTCCAACCCCTAAGATTCTGTGATATCCAGAATTTCTGTCCTTGAGACCCAGGAGCACTTGCAGATCCAATCTGCTCCACGCATTTTATGCATACCATGAAAGCTGAACATTTCTGTGCAAAGCTTTTATTACCAAAAAATACTGTGAATCCTCCACTTTTCCCATTTCTGAATAGCTACAAAAACAAAGCAAAGCAGCCTATACTTGCATTCAATTAAAAAAAATGAGAAAAGCAGAGGTTGGAAAGGCTCCACAGGTGGAACCTGCTGCCAAACTGGGGAAATCACAGCCGTTCAGCTGATACTATAAATGAAATTCTATTTAAGTGCAAGGGACAACACTTGGTACAATGCTAAAATAGTAAATCCATTTCCAGTACTTCCATATGCCCTTTATCCCCTCCCAAATTGGTTTTCCTTATTTAGCCATGGTTCTCACTTCCAGATCCACTCTGCCTCTGAGGTTACCATCACCTTCCATGGTCGTCACCTATGAGGCATTCATTCAGGAAAATTTCCACCTAGAATAAACTGGTAACTAGCAAAATGAGGAACAGAACCACTCAAGAGACCCCTGCCCTGCCCTACCCTTGTATATATTGTAGATTCAGTAATGAATTTACTCATATAGGTTATTTGATAATTTTTTTTGCTGGTGGAAAAAGCAAGGTTATATGGGTGTGACTATATTATGCTCACTGAGGTCATTATGTGCAGAGATCTGATTTTAGTTGGTAGCAAACAGAAATTGGGACCTTAAATTTAGACCCTAAGCAAAATGTAAAACCTCCCAGAGCTGGACCAAATGGGACACCAGTGAAAGATGATTAAGGGCCTGAAGATGATTAAGGGCCTGGAGCATTTTCCCTGTGAAGAAAGGCTGAGTAAGTTGGGACTGTTCAGCCTTGAGAAGAGAAGACTAAGGGGGGACCTAATTAAAGTTTATAATTATCTGAAGCAGAGGATGCAGGAGGAATCAGCCAGCCCCTTTTCAGTGGTCTGTGGGGATAGGACAAGGGGCAATGGCTGAAAGTTGGAGCACAGGAAATTCTGCACCAACATGCGGAAAAACTTTTTCACAGTGAGGGTGACAGAGCCCTGGGACAGGCTGCCCAGGGTGGTGTGAAGTCTCCTTCTCTGGATATCTGAGTGATATGTCCTAGGGAGCTGCTTTGGCAGGGGGTTGGACCCGATGATTTCTCGAGGTCCCTTCCAACCCCTACGATTCTGTGATTCTATGAAAACAAAAGTCAAGCCTCCTGTGTTTGCAGCCACGTTAATTGCTGGCGAGGCAGCGTCAGCATCCAACAGACCTGAGCTCCGCACTGACCCCGCATTCCCCACGGCTAGGAATCACTAACAGCAAGGAACCTTCTGTCGAACATAGAGGGCACCCAGAAATTAACTGTGCCACTCCCTAACTAAAAAACAGTCGATATGTGCTCTACAAATAAACAGATGCATTCATTATTATTACTGCCTCACCAGTCAAGCTGGTAATTCATGGAGTAATTCACGAGATGGGAGGAAAGACATCGGAGTCATTTTGATACACTGGTGTAGTACACATATAGCATGTCTGGCCTACTGAGCAAACATATTTAATGAATATGAAAAATATTAGCTGTGCAAGAATTACTCCCTGGTAGCTTTCCAAGCCACTTAAGGGTAGGATATGTCTCCCCACTGCTATGTTCATTTGGAGACACGGTTATTTAAAGCATGATGATCATGGTTCTTAAAAAAAATGCCTAGATCCAGGAAAACAATTATATGAGGAAAAAGTCTTCAGCTCATTATACTTTTACCTTCCCGGAAAATAACCTTCAATCCCTCCTTGAGACACACTCCTCTCCCTCCCCCCCCAAAAAAAAAAAGAGAAGGAAAATTAAATGGATATGCTTATGCTTCCTTCCTTGCCCCTTTCCTCCCCTCCCTGCTTGTACTATTTTGGCATAAAATGTGGCTAGGCCTTAGCTTTACCTTGCATTGAGGGTTTTTTTTAGTCTCTGGGCAAAGTCATTTATACGTAGCGAAGACAGAAAGCTTTTTGAATTAGCAGAGAGATTTCACCTTGAGAAAACTGAAATGGAAAGTGATGGATAACAGCAGAATCAAGACACTCAGAATGCTAACGGCGAGGTTGCGTGGAATGGAAATATAGCAGGGCTGGAAGAAATGAGGCAAAGGTGGCCTTCAATTAATTTGAAGAAGATAATGTCATAAAAGCCATGGAGCCACATTTCATTTCATAATCATCTTTGATGCATTTAAAAGATTGACAACAGGCTTGTGTAATGGTGTATGTGCTGTCTTTAAATACAATCATCCTGAGAGCTATGAAAAATGAATTAAAAACCAACTGAAAAAATAATCCAAATATTACTGGGAATTTTCAGAAGACCACAATTATTTTAACTACTCTGAGTGCCCAGATTCTGCAACTCTCCACGCTGAACAGCACTGCATCCTTCAAGGAGTAAAGCCATGCTTCCTGGCCAGGGGCAGGGCAGAAGAATCCCACCCATAATGAACTGCAGACCCTGTTTTTATGGGGTTTGGGTAACGCACTTTTAGCAGGAGAGCTCTGTGTCTGCAGGGGTTTTGTGCTCGGGAGTGCAACAGCGATGTGCTGGGGAGGCTCACCCGCTGGCTCTTCTCTTTGTGGGGGAACAGCTCAGCTCACCGGGCTGCCAGGACAGTCCCTGGACAACCACCTTTCCTAAAGTATACCGTGATCTTTTCCCATTTCAACCCTGACTTTACTAACCGAAAGCAGAAAGCTGCCATAACACGCTTTGCTCACCCCTTGCCAGTGCCCTCATAATGATTTTATTTTTAACGATTCAGAAGATGCCAAGAAAAGAACTGAAAGGTCAAGAAAACTGAGCTAGAAGAAATGGATATGCTGTTTTCAGGCGCCTCAACTTGACAGACATGGAGAACGATTTAAATTTCTGGTTCACTGCCCTTTTTTGGACCCTCCAGGGCAAGAGACCTAATTAATTTACTTAATGGACCATTAACATATCCCTGATTACAACATTTACAATTCACAACTATGTTTACGGGTGATTTTGATTCACTGACATAAATATTACAGCTTAACCCAGTTGGGTAATTCTGCCCCTGTGCTTTGCTCTGTTAAAATGAGCGGCAGCACGGAAAGAAGTAACTGGGTTAGGCAGGTTTCTGGCTTCATGGTATGAGTCACGTTCTGTCCTCCAACCCTTCTACGCACCAGTGATTTCTTTTTTTCAACTTCTACTCTGTGTCTTCAGGCAAAATAATTATAATGTCTCAACAGTATATCAGCCTGTGATTTAAAGACAAGCCCACTCCATTCTACAACCTTTTACTGGAAAGATTCTCCATCTTTTTCCCTAGTGTGGGCCAAATCTTATTACTTTTCCTTCCAGTCAGAGGCACAGCAATCCCTGCTCCTAGCATATATGAGCACGTAATAGCTCTAGAACTGCAAATACAACTCAAGGAAACATGAGATACTCAAGATTTTGTTGTTTGTTTTTTATTAGATATTTTCCAGTAGATTACCTTTAACTACCTTTCCAGGAAAGCTGTTAGCCCCAGGCTAGCAGGGGGGTGGGGAGAGGACAAAAAAAAAAGGATTGTTAACAAAGTGGGTTCAGCCACTGCTCCATGACCCGCCAGCAAATGCTGTCAAGATTAAAGTCTGAAGAAATGCTGAAAAATTGACTCAAGGTCATCCAACTTTCAGGGAATCTCTTGGGAACATTCAAACTGAGACCACACCTTTCATAAGGCACCAATGAAGGCCTACGTGCCTGTCGTTAGAGCTGATGAAGGTTCTTAACTGCTTTCATTAATACTGTGCCAAACGTGTGGAGCCAGGGGAAGCTACTGGAAAGCTGTGTCTGCTTGGCTGCGGGTGGGAAGCACCTGGGCAGCTCAGTCTTTCTGCAAAGTGCAGAAACTGCTTCTTGTGCAGATTAATTAATCCACAGGAGATACCCTCCTTTTATTTCTCTGTTTCTTATTCATTAAATCACTTTGCTTCAATCTGTATGATTTGAAGTGTCAGATGATTTCAAAGCAAGCCTCTTTTGGATAGAAAAGACTTGCTTTGGGATTGCAGGATTCCAAAATGTGTGTATATATAGTTAAAAGCCTTAGGATTAATCCTGACTTGCAGAAATAACTCGATGATTAATTAGAATAATTCAGTAATTTTCTGGAAGCATTTGATTTTGATGCAATAAGACCTCAATATGTGCTCAATGTTTCTGTCATTGCACTGGCCCTCAGATATAACAAATCTTTGTGACATTAAAAAGAAACGCTTAACCTAAGTAAAAAAAGTCAAGTTGTGACATAAGGCATGGGCTGAACCTGTCGCAGTCACTGTAATGCTTCATAAGGGCTACTCTTCTGTTGGTAGAACAGGGCTTATTTTCAGGGTAACTTATGTTGCTTTAGAAGAATTTTAATTAAGCTCAAAAAGCTGCTGTCAATCTAGAGCAGTTGTTGGTAGGCGAGACTTCACAACAGATGTAACTACTGGGATTTAACCACAGCAACGCTGGAGACAAAGTCTTGGGTGACATGACCGTGCCCTTCCCACCGACAGCCAGTGGGTGTTCTTCAAATTTCTGTTTCATTTGGGCTTTTTGCCTCTTTCAGACTTGAGAACCACCCCAGCCTGTCACTAAGTGTTTTTGTTTAGTAACAGGGAAGGACATCACAACGAAATCCATGCATTAAACTTTGCAGTGACACCGTGTGCCTGTAAGGACAGGTTAATGAAACCACCTCACTGGCAAACAGCGTGTGCAAACCGTACGCATCACGTCACTGAAACCTCTTCTGATGCAAGAAACTAAACTGTAATGATTTCTCCCTTCAATGCAAGATTTTCTATCACTGCACATTCAGTTTCAACTTTCAGTTAAAAAACTAATCTTTAACAGCTACATAGGTGTTGTACAAACACTTCTCTCTGCATTTGTTTGTTATTCGCTGTCGACTAAAGCAAAGACAGGACAGAAAAGAAATGGGAAAAATAAAAGGCTTACCCTCATGAAATGAAGAAGAGTTACCCATGGCAAAGAGATGTAAATAGGAAAAGCTGGATGAAAGATGTGTGGAAAGGAAAGTAAAGGCATCACTGAAAACAGGGAAAAAGAAAACAAAAGAAAAAGTGAGGAGGAATGGGGACAGTTCCTCTTAAATCATATATTCTGAAGGCTACATTTCCAAAGGGTTTTTGTTTTTTTTTACAGATTGTGGAAAGAAGCAAAGACATGAAGAACAGTAGCAATAGCTGCCATTCTATTCACAATCAGCAGCAACCTCGCCGACCATGATTTGCTCTTGTCAGTAGAGATTGCAAAATTGTAATTATGTGCTGTATTACTATCAAGAAGTTTAAATGTCAAGCCACAACTCCACGGAACATGCCAGTGGAACCAAGCCATGCACTGACATCTACATAAAAAGAACATTTTACAGCTGCAACCAACAGAACGTTACGCGCAGTATTACACATCACCTCAGCCTTGCTCAAACATTTGCCACTTTCCTGATCAGGAAAGCTGAGTGAATGCTTTTACAGGTGTTTGTAAAGGTGTGTGGTTTTCTGGTTTAGACAACACTGATCTGCTGGTAGAATATTATTTAGAAAGTAAGTACAAGAATGCCGTTTCTGAAACAGGCAATGCTTTACATGCTCACCTAGTACTGAGTTTGTTGCTGCCAATCACTTGGTTTGGTTTTTGGGAGGCGGCACATGGAAAGACCCTGTATCTTCTCCTCCCTGATCATAAAAGTTTTGTCTCATCATGATAAAGAAAAGGAACCAACTTAGAAATCCTTAAAAATGTTTCACAGGATGAAAAACTGCTCTCCATCCACCTTTATAAGGTTGGCTTCAATAAACTAGTGTCTTTCCAGCGTTTTTGTACATCTCACGGCTTTGAATGAAAGAACAAGAGCTTTAGACAGGCTGCAGGACTGAGAAAGTGACTGCCAGCTTCCAACTAAACATTGCACAAGCAAGAAAGCTAGGAGAGTGCTATAGTTATTAATTTTCAGTCCAAGATTTGCCATCAGTACTTAGCATAGGCACGAAAGTGGATGAGTTAACATGCAACAGACTTGCCCATTTTTTCCTCTGTCCTCTCCAAGAGCTCCAAGTGCCCAGGAATGACACTGGGGCTAATGGAGGAATAAGGAGGAGCCCAGTAACCAGAGTGGCCATACACCTGAGCTGCTGCAAAGGCCATTTAACTTCCATTTCCTTCAAAGGCCATTGCCAAGTCCCACCTTGTCTCCTAAACCCACTCTCCTTGGAGGTGTGAATTTGGATTACATCGAATTGCTCGCATGAATCAGATCCCTTCTGACTGTAAGGATGAACCTCGGGGAAGCTGAGGCTGCCCTCCCCACAGAATATCTGAGACCGGGGCAACACCAGTAACACGTCACAGTTACGTATTATCTGGACTTGCACTGCCCGATCCACCAGTGCTTTGCAATGTGCTGGGACATCACCACTCGCTCATTCATCATTTTTACTAATACCTCATTGAACCACAAGGTTTCTCCAACCCATTCTTCTCTCTGAAAATAAATCAAAAATCTACCACACTTATTACAAATGTTTTCAATTCCACGGCCCCATAAACAGTCCTGAGCTCCGAGCCTCTCCTCATAGTAAAGGAATTAATCCACTGTGAATTGTTTTGGCTTATTAAGTTTTAATTTATTGCTCTACGCTCTCTTAAAAGGCCGTTTCTTTATTTAACAACATTTTACACAAGCTATCAAAAGCCTCTTGAAAATTCTTCTAAGATCTTTGGGCTCCCTTTCATTCCAAAATCCTTTTTTTTTCTCTTTTTTTTCTTTTTTATTCTTTTTCTTTTAATGAGCTGTCAAACAGAATAGAATGACATGATTTGCCCTTGTAAATGCCATTCTGGGTTGACCCTATAAAGTTATAATTATCTAAGTATTCACACCATTTTATCCTTGGGCTCAATAAGTTCCCCTTGTTAGTGGTAACAGGAGGTCATCAGCAAAATCCTTTGCAACATGTCGTGTATGTGGTTTGGTTTATGGCCTCCTGTTGGCTCCTATTCTCCATTAAAAGAAAAATAACACACACACACACACAGAGTTCTGGAAATGAACAAAAATTATTATAAACCAAATTTCCTGTCTGTTTAAAAAACTCACAGAAAAATACAAAAGGCTCTAAGCTTTTACCCTCCTAGTGATTCTGAGGATACTAGCACAAAGACTAAAAAAGTTTGCTTCCATCAGACCACTAGATGCTATTTACAGTCAGAGATTTCTCTTTCAAGGAAGCAAAAGCTTGCAGGCTTTGAAGCACATTTGTAAACATGAGGAACAAACACTAAATGGCAGAATTTGCCTGCATTTTCCTACTGTTGATTTACATTAATTGCTACAATAAAAATGTTCATGCAGGTTAGCACAAGCTTCTAACTTCCCGTGCTTATCTCAAATGGAAGTCTGGAAAAAACACAGCACTTGCTTCTCCAGAAGAATGTTACTGTCATGAACCACAGCAACAGCAGGAGGTTAAAAAAGCAGCAGACATATGGATGCTGGAAAGCTCACAGACCTACGTGAAATCAATTGAGCGTTTTCTTGTTACGTTGCAATTAAAATCCACCTACAACTTAAAGCTTTGCTTTCAAGGCCAAGGAAAAAGGCAGGTTTGGCTGTTGGAAGCAAACCATGTTGCAGAAAGGTTGTACTAACAAAGCAGGCTGGGCAGGAACAGTCAGGCCGGAGTAACGTTTAATGCCGCTGGCAGAAGGCAGCGACACGTACGCGGTCAGGGTACCCCGGTTCTGCCTTGTACGAACCCGGGTCTCCCGCGGCACAGCTGCGGCTGCGGCGGAGAGCGACGGCAGCAGCTGCCGCCGGGGTATTTCTGAGCAGAGGCAGATGGCGGCTGTCGCGACTGTTGCTTACAGCCCTGGGACGGGAGCTGGAGCACCAAGCTTTCCGAGCAGAACTGACTGCGGCACCCAGCCCAGCAAGCACCAATCCGGCCCTGACAACCCAAGCAGCAAGGAGAGCAAGAGAAGACAGAAAAACACCCTGCTGTACTCCTTTCCAGGTGACTGCCCCTGTTAAGTTGCTTGTGTTGCAGGAACACTAATTATTATTTCTGAGAGAAATTTAGACTGCTTTTAATTGGTGTTTGGAGCAAAATTTATTCATATTGGCCTCAATTTGGTCTCTACTCCTTTGTATTAGAAAGTGTAAACATTACTAACTGCACCAAACTCAGAACATTTTTGCAGCATTAAAAATATAGCAGCACTAATATGACATCTGTTTAAGAAGTATGACTTCTTACCCTTGGTGTTCTCGTTTTTTTCAGACTTTTAAAGAGAAATAATGAAAGCTCTCCTAGTCAAAATAGCAGAAGACCCCCCCCCCCAAACTATTTTTAAGTAAAGCAGTTAGTCCTGCAGTTAAAATTTTATATAAATGCACTCACACATTCATTTCCAAATCTTCAATCTGCTTGCTGGATTATAACAAAGTCACTAAAAAGCAGAGTTTCACATCACAAACTTCTTAGGCAAACTATAAAAAGCACTATAACTTACCGATATCATTGCTTCTTTCAGAGGTGTCTTTCTCTAGAGTGACGGATACCGTACTGCCCACTAATTCCACTTTTGGACTATCACTCCTGCATTTGGATCAAGAAGAGGAGATGTTTTATTGGGAGTTTTTGTGTGGGTTACAGTAAATTGATAGCTAACTTGCAATTAAGAATGAGAGAGTGAAACAGTCTTCCTTTGTAGCACCAGAGTTATAGCAATGTGTCAGAGAGAGCAATCTCCAGTAAGTAGGCATGCTGTATGGATTAACCTTATCTCATTTCTCCTTAGCACCTGTCAAAAAAGCCTATTTTAGACACAGGAGTGTCCTGAGTAATTCTTCAGATGTTCAGAGCATCTCAACATGAAGGAAACCTAAGGGCAAAGGGGCATTCTTCAAAATCTTATTTGTAATTTTTTCTAATTAATTGGCTTGCATAAACTATAGTGATGGACTATCTAGAATACCACAGAAAGGGAAAGAACCTCAAGTCAGCATCA
Organism: Gallinula chloropus; assembly: GCF_964237585.1. NCBI lineage: Eukaryota > Metazoa > Chordata > Aves > Gruiformes > Rallidae > Gallinula > Gallinula chloropus. Next base: position 130,300,706 of record NC_140085.1, on the reverse strand, counting down.
TGCATTTCAGTGGTTCCTACTATTTACTGATAAATGCAGGTCCTCCACCACCTTTGTTTTTTCACATTGCTTATGAGATTAGACTACGAATATTGTTTCCACGGGGCCAAAGAACTATGATCACCTGGTCTGTCTAAAACATCTTTGGAACAGGTAAGTGTCAAGAGACGTGATAAAGAGGAACTATTTTTAAATCAGACAGGAGATCAACATGTTTATTCACTCTCTGTAGAGCTTTCTATCCCACAACTACTCCAGTTGCTTACTAAAGCAACCTGACTATTGAAATGCCAGAGTAAAAAAGGGCTGGTGGTAGGTGAGTAGCTCAGCATTGCACAGGTCACAGAGACAAATCCCTGTGGCATTTCCCATGATATCAACTGCTCCATTAAAGTGATAAACTGCACTTACTATCCTTATCAGGTCACCTAACAAACATAGTTTTTCCACAACTACTATTCCAAGTGTTATTCTGTGCTGTAATAATTATGATGTACCTAAGGTACCCAAATGATGGGTAAAACCATAGATCTGTCCCTGAACTGGCCCAGGCAGGTGTGCCTTTTCATGAACAGCAGTGACTACACACTGACAGCAAAACACATTGCAAGCTCCCAGTTCTCGTTGCTTTTTTGTCTCTGCTTTTGATGCCATAAGCTGATGACAGATGGCCTGAACCTCAACTCACGGCAGCAGTTCATAAGCAAAACACAAACAGGCTGGAAATCCTGTTTCAGACTTCGGGAAGGCTGTGACAGATGAAGGGTCTGAAAAAATGTGCTAAACACCGGAGGAGGTCACAGATTAGATGAAAGTTTACCCATTTAAAAACTCTGGTAGGGTGACATGTATTCAGTGAACTAAAAACGAGAGATAACTAGTTTATGAACTGAAAAACAAACTAGGCCTACACAGCTGCCAATATGGCAGGCAGGCTGCTCCAGGAAGGACACAGAAGGAATCTGACACACTCACAGAAAAATGCATTCATTGGCAGGTTGATAAATAAGGGCATTCTCCAAGTGATCTAGCTGGCCAATTAGTTTTATCTTTTGGTCTTGACCTTTTTTTTTTTATTTTTTTTTTTAAATGGCTTATACATTTGTAAATCTGTAAGAAGCAATGTCATTTCTTGGCTGACAGGGCAATGAGCATCTGACTGCATACTCTGTTTTGCACACATTTATTTCCCAGCAAACTGAGAGCACCGTGTGAATTGGAAGCGCTCTAGCAAATGTGAGAGCATGTTTTTGGAGGAGGTTCTTAGGCTGGTGTGATTTAGGGCTGAAAGTCACAACGTTTACCATATGACAACAAAAGATAGAAAGATATATGACATCAACTCCCACAAAAAAAACCCAACACTGTTGTCAAAAGAATCAACAAGCTTATTATGATGATCTACATCCATGTTGTTGTGAAATGAATGGAACCACCCCTTCCTGATTGGGGCATTTCCCTCCCTCAGCTCATGCCCATGCAGATAGGTCTGTCAGATTGATCCAGACACATGATCATCCTGGAAGAAACCCCACACTAATAGAAATCCCCCTGCGAACTGATGAATTGCCATCTGGAACAACTCACTGACCCATATGGCCAAACGGCTGCACAAAAGCTGGTGCTAACATAAGGGAGGTGGCAGGAGCAGGCTGCCAGGAAAGGGACCTGCCCCTGTTTAGAGCACCATGGACAAAGGTTGGTTTAGACCCATGCTAAAACTGCACTTTCTGTAGGATTTTATGACTTGCCTGCTCTGGAGAACTGACTCATCAGTAAATTGTATGATCGCAGGTATGTCTAAGTAAGCTGTGAAGCCTTTGGAGCAAATTGACAAGTATTCTCTGTCCCACATGGTTTTTGTCTCTCCTATTGCCCTTGAAGCCCTAACCTGCCTCCAAGGAAGGAGGATTATATTTAAGTGGAAAAACAATCATCACCACAAGAAGTCAGAGAAATGCATGAGATGCAAGTCACTTAGAACAGAAAAAGGAATCCTCCTCTGCTCAGCAGCGGACATGTCAATCTCATGAGGCTTTGTAACGACAACAGTTCCTTTCCCTAGGGTCATGCACTGACTGGTTTTGGCTGGGATGGAGTTAATTTTCTTCACAGCAGCCTGCTTGGGGCTATGAAAACAGTGCTGGTGGCAGCAAGATGTTTTAGCTGTTGTTGAGGTGTTCTCACACAGCCTTAAGGCCTTCTCAGTTTTCCATGATGCTCTGATAGTGCCTGGGGTGCACAAGAAGCTGTGAGGGGACACAAGCAGGACAGCTGGCCCCACCTGACCAAAGGGATATTCCATGCCATACAATGTCACACTTAGCAATAAAAGATTAGCAATAAAAGCTAGAGGAAGAAGGAGGAAGAGGGGATATCTACAGTGAAGGTGTTTGTCTTCCCAAGTCACCATTAGGCATGATGGAGCCCTGCTTCCCTGGGATGGCTGAACTCCTGCCTGTCCATGGGCAGTGGGGAATAACTCCTTGTCTTGTTCTGCTTGTGCACACAGCATTTGTTTATCTGTTTTGACTGTCTTTATCTCAACCCAGGAGTTTTCTCACTTTTTCCCTTCTGACTCTCACTCCCATGCCACTGCAGGGGAGCGAGCGAGTGGTTGCGCAGAGCTGAGGTGCCTACTGGTATTCAACCACAACAGGTCAGCGAAAATTCTGCTGGTTCAATTTTTCTTCTAATTGCCTTAACTTTTTCAGGTCCTGGAAATGGATACCAGCAGGTCTTAAAAGTATTTACTATCTTATTAACTGAACTGATTTAAAAACAAAACTTTTTTATTGAAGTGACTGCTTCCATTCAAAGTTTCACATTTCTTTATTATTTGAGTAATTCAAAGTCTATTCCATGGATTATTCTGTGAACTTTCTGCCCTCTTCCTACAAGACACCCCTATAAGTCATCGTTTCTCAGACAGAGCAGCTATATGAGATAAATCCATTAATTTGAACTAGCTCATAAAGTAACTCACAGGGAAACTGCTAGCACGGGGATCATCAATACATTTACCATCACCTTAAAAATCACCTTTTCTTCTAGCTTTTAGTCTAACTACTATTACAAGTAAAATGATTTCAAATATAACGGTCTTAAATAAAAAGGACAAGCATTTTTTTTTTCCTGTGCTAGATATAGCAGAGTTTGGACAATTAAGAAGCCAGCAGGGTTACTGTTTAGATCTGCTTTCCACCTTTGTTAACACGAAAACTGAAATCTCTTTTAAAACACATGGTTTCTTTATACAGTTTTGTACTTAGGAAAAAAGGAAACCATAAGAACAATAGAACACCTCTCTGAAACTCTCTTCAAAATGTGTTTAAATATTCCAGGTATAACCTAGAACAAAAGAATAGCTACCTCGTGGCATACCTAGCCAGTGAACTGAACCCTGGGGTATGTACTGGTCTTGCCAAGAAGACATCACTTAGCTAAATCTAAAGGTCATAGCAAATACTTGCCTTTCCAAGCATGGCCAAGTGACCACGGGGTGTGAACTATAGTTTGGAACAACTAAGGAAGCATGTTCAAAGCCAAGAAGCCCTAAAGAATCTGTGGCAGTAGCACCTGGACAGAAGGGCAGGTTCTCAGAGAAGCACAGCCAAAGTAAAAGGAAATTGGCAGCACAAGGCAGGCACCGTGTTTTTTATTTTATGTGTCTCAGATTTCACCCCAAGAACGTTTGTTTAACGACCCATATGTGGAGGCAGGAGGGGAATCAATGTCTAGGGCTTCTATTTTATTCCACTCTACCCTATACTCCATTCTGGTATTTAATTCACCATTAAAATACTTAACTCCAGAAGTTCAATGGCAACTAATTTTTCTAATTATTTGTAGGCCTATATTCTAATATTTCTGCAAAAGGTGCAGCTTGCCCATTTTAGGCCACTGATTTTTTTCTGTGTTTCACCTATTTCTACCCATTACCCCAGTGGATGTCCACGGTGCACAGCCCAGATGCTGATGACTACTGCAGCCATCTAGCCTTGATTAGGACTACAGGTGAGGACTTTAATTTTGGCCAGCTCTGCTTTTCCAAGCTCTGGCAGAGATTAAATGGAGTTCTGTTGGCAAGTCCAATTTCTCAGTGTTCCTCAAAGGCTGTAAAGACCCCTGACAAAGAACATCACATAACTATGGAACAACTAGCATTAGAGCATAAATACTTGACAGCAGTGTTCTGCAGTTGCATTAGATTAAAGAACATCTGTTGAAGAAATTTTGCTAAAAATTGATCTAAAACAATCAAAGAAAACAGACTGAAACCAAGCTGACAGATTTAAAATGTGCATTGTCTAATGCTGTTCCTCAGCACAATCTGAGTTTTTGCACTGACAGTGCACAGCTAAGCTGGAATAATTTGAGATAAACTAAGAAAGTCAATGGCAGCACAACATACTATTGCAGGTATCTCCCACATATTCTTCATCAGTAGAAATGAACCTGTAATGAACAGTCTAAGGCAGTTAAATTCTTCAGAAGGTAGTTATGATCCAGCCAGATGACTAGAAGGCTGGGTCTTTTGGCTCTTTAAATGCAGTTTACTGTGAAATAAAGTATAACGTTAACTGTAAAATCTAAATTATTTAAATGTGTGTTTTTTCCACTAATCCCAAAAGCACTGGATGGGGGAAAACCAATACCTTGTATGAGTCACAGGCACAACTGGTCTTTCTGGTCGTCTCGGGGGCAAGGTACCAGGTCTATTCACAGAGTTTGCTTTGGGTGGCCGAGGTTTCTTCGGAGGTATAGCAGGAACGGAAGGCTTCTGCAAGTCTAACTGTTTTTGCTCTCTCTCTGATCTTTCTTTAAATCAATTAATTCCAGAAAAGAAGAACACATGTATTATTAAGTGGAATTCATTTGCACTCACCAGTCTAGAATTTAAAAAAAGCTCTTTAACTGTCGATACACTGTATACAAAGAAAAAGCTTATCCCTTTTCCACTTCTGGCCTCACTCACTCTTTATTTGAAGTAACATGTTTACCACAAAACGGTTGCTTGTCCTGCCTGCCTGTTCTAATTCCTCATGGCCAGAAAGTGTGTGCAGTGGCTGAACAGGATGGCTAGTTTCTGTTCTAGAAACTTACAGATTTCTGAGTGTAAAAAGTAAAAACGGAACAATTTCCCACGAGCACAACTTGCATCAAATTCTAACATGAAACAATATTAAGTTAGAATGTCCAAAGGTAATTATGCTGGATATTCTTAACATGTCTTAAACAAACAGAGAAATACCATTTCTGGGGGAAAAAAAAGTGTAGTGAACAGTGCAGTTAAATATGAATACAAGCATTAAAATCTAGTGATGTTTGGCAGGATGTAAACCCCTCTGAAAAAATCAGACCTTTAATCTAGGTTCTTAATCACAGACTTATATGGTGCACTTTTCGGCTTGTCAATGAAAAACTGGATCATTTGCAGAACTGATTATGCATTGTTAGGTAGTGCCACCATACTATTATCCAATGCCAAACACACAATACCTGTGAGCAGGTAAAGCACAATACAAATGAACAGGTCTTGTAAATAACATGCTCTAAATTCGTAATACAAAACAAACGTGTAAACACACACATCACAGGAAACCAAATTCTTCTTAAAGAAAGAGCAAAAATCCCAAAGTGACCAAGTTTCACTCTCTGTATCCTGCTACGTCAACATCCCATCTGCTTCTCTTGACAACAGTGTTACAGTATATCGTGAATATTACAACTCTGTACACATATTGGGAATGTTACAGGGTATTGCTTAATGGGTTCTGGGTTTCCATCTGAGACGACCATGGAATATATCATCACGAACACAATCATAGAATCATAGAATGGCATGAGTTGGAAGGGACCCCAAGGATCACAGAGCTCCAAACCCCCTGCCACAGGCAGGGACACCAACCTCCAGCCTGGATCTACACAAGGCTGCCCAGGGCCCCATCCAACCTGGCCTTGAACACCTCCAGGGACGGGGCATCCACCACCTATCTGGACAGCCTGTTCCAGCACCTCACCACTCTCTCTGTAAAAAAATTCTCCCTAATATCTAATATAAACCTTCCTTCCTTTAGTTTTAATCCATTCCCCCTTGTCCTACCATTGTCTACCCTTTTAAAAAGTTGATTCCCCTCCCGTTTGTGTGTTCCCTTCAGGTACTGGAAGGCTGCAATGAGGTCCCGCCACAGCCTTCTCTTCTCTAGGCTGAACAAGCCCAGCTCCCCCAGCCTCCCTTTGTAGGGGAGGTGCTCCAGCCCTCTAATCATCCTTGTGGCCTCCTCTGAACCCTCTCCAACAGTTCCACATCTTTCTTGTATTGCGGGCCCCAGATCTGGACACAATCCACGTGAGATATGAAATAGTTCAGTAAGTGGATGTTGTGTGTTTGCAGGGGTTTACCCTTCTTCTCAGCGCACTTTCAGCTGATGCAGTCGTTGGGTCATCTGCAACAGGGAAGCTTTGCCAATGTAATGTGTAATTTTTACACACTTACTCCTATGACAATTTATACTGCGTCAGTGTCAAAGAATCTAAACTATGTATGAGGGACAGGCTGGGCACACAGTAGAAAGAACATTCCAGTGCCACCCCAGCTGCCAGACCACACCGAACAATCCTGCCACTCCTGGTACTCCAGAAACGCCAGCATGACTCCTGTGGCCTCTTTTCAACATTTGGAAAAGTTACAGATATTTATAACCTGGGACAGTAGTGTATTTAAAACTCCTCCACTGTTTTCAGATTCAGTTTTGCAAATCCAAAAAAGGAAGGTAAAGTGTTTTATTGAGAAGATAAGCATGAGAATGAATGCACATAACCAAAACTAAACATGTGGGTGAAAGTGCTGGAACACCTGTCAGATTGTGAAGATGTATATCCACAAACAGATCTTGCTGCAAAGTCTGAACGTTCTGGCACTGAAGTGTAACTGCATCCTATACATTTAGTCATGTGCTTCCCTGTGCCTCTTAAAAGACTTCAAGTTCAAAAACTTAAAGTTAAGAAATCCCATCAATAAACTTGTCTGTACAGTCTCACAGTCCCTTTAAAGGCATGGAAGTTAACACGATCTTCAATTAGAGAATCACTAGAATGACTTTCCCCAAACTGTTCAGAACGCACAGTGAATGCAATGAAACCATCAAAAGTTTCACCTGCTTGTCACTGCTCTGCATGGTACTGTGCTCCATTTCTTGAAATGTTCAAACCTGGCTTTGAAGACAGAATTTTTTCATTTCTTCACAGGCTTGCCTATGACTCCTGTGACTGTGATAATGGGGTGATTCATAAGTACTAATGACTATATCTTCACAAAACCCCTCAGTGATGCAGAAAAACCACAAACCCTGCTTTTAACCAGACAACCAAGGCATACACATGTTAAGAGAAAATAATGAACTAGCTATTTTACTTGATCTAGGACCTGGGTTTCTCTTGACACATCGCTTTAGACAGCGTTTTATGTATTGAGAACATATCTCTGTTTGACTTCATCTGAGGCTGCAGGTACTTAACAGCTCTGGATTGATATAAATGAATATCCCAAATTTAGCTCAAAACCAACGATGAGATCCTTTACAAAATGCATATCACCAGAGGTCTGTCAGAGTGGGAAATAACCATCTAAACAACACACTTAATGAAAATGGACTGGGAAATGAGGTTGTGCATGGGTTCCATTGCCCCTGGCAATGTCTGCAGGGAGCAGACAGGAAAGCACATTTCATACCTTTTTCTTCTGTTCGGTTAGGAAGACATTCTGGCCTTTCAGGAGGTACCTTTTTGATTTCTTGCTTTCGATCTGTGGTACCTGTCGAAGAAAGGAAAATTTGGAATTCTGAACGAGCCAACAAGCTGGCACATAAAGTCACACAAGACTTAATTTTGCAATCTCTTACACATTTTACATTCTCCTACGTGGAAATGTCTTACTGAAATGGGACATAAATCTATTCTGAAGTATTTGCTTACACCATAATGATACAAAATCCCCACAAAAAATGGATGTTTTTGCTGCCTTTCTGAACAGCACACTTCAAAAGAATGGGCACTTTAACACCATTCTGTGAAAAAACAAAAATTCAGTAACAACAGTTTTAAATGTGGACACATATTTAAACTTTATAGTCCTTTAGCATTGTAGACATGCTTAATCAGAGAGCAATTCCACAGTGTGTAGGTTCATTAGGAATAAATCAATTAATTGGGCATTTCTGCTAATATAGACAAATATGGGGGGCTGATTTTACATTAAGTTAAAAACATCCCTCTTTTTCATCTCTAGCACTAGGTGTTAATCACATATTAGAAAGATGAGAATAGCAGTACTGACAGTATCCTGCATGACTACTTCAACTGACAGCTTTTGGCCAGGAGACCTAAGCCTCTGCCGCCTCCTGCCTCTGTCCCAGAGACCCTGACGTGCTGACTTCTGTCGCTGCAGGGAATGTGGGAACTTGGGGTATCAACAACAGGAAAATTTTGCTAAAATTTCCTGGCACGTGCAAGATGTAAACTTCTGGTCCCCGTAGCTTAAGAAATACTTTAATGGGTATTGGCTTCACTGCACTGGCTAACTACTAGGTGCTAATGCCATTTCAACTTAGTAGTATTGAAAATCACTTTAGGTAACACTATTAGTATTTCAATAAAATTACAGTAGATGAAATCCAAGAAAAGCAGAGGAGGCAGGGCAGGGAACACAAAGAAATTTTTTTGCTTCGCTCTATTCTATTCTATGCAGTTCTCCAGTAGATTTACATTTTTCTGAATGTGCTGTTGCAATTCTCTTCTGCAGCTGGTTCCTAGAAATCAGTACTCATCAGTGCAAATTGCTCATCAGTGGTGATCACCAGCCATTGTTTCCTTATACAAATGTGCTGTTGGACAGGCAACCCTTGTACCACTTATCACGTCAATAAATAATATTGAAATGCCACTTTACATTTGGACTCAATGTTCTTAAGGGTATTTTCCAACCTAATGATTCTATGAAAAATACTTCACTCCCAAGAAACTTGCTAGAGACCAATTAAAGTCTTTCTAAATACAAGTTATGCAAAGTTATGCAAAGCATAAATCAACTTATTGATAACCTCCCACACACTAGTGTATTGAGGAAAAAAAAGAGACACAAGTTTATAGACTGAATGACAATAACATTAAGTCATCATTAACACACAGAGGGACACTCTCAGGCCTTGTCTAAAACAATGAGCCTACAAACACATAGTTGCTCCCAGACTCAGCTGTGCTCCCTACTTGGGTTGTGACCCCCAAAATGATCAGTAGCCAGGCAGGCACCATGATCCTGCCTTTGCTGCCAGAAGAAGGTCACCTGCAAGGAAGCTCTGGTGAACTTTGTACCAACTGCCACAGGGACTCAACAGTTTTCCTACCTTCCAGTTTAGATGCAGGTGTACTGCTTATCCCAGCTCCTCAGTGAAATGCCTCCTGCATTCCGATGACTACACAAGGGACTTGTGCTCCTAACTTTGGTTCTTCAGTTTTAACCTTACTCTGTAAAATAGCCCAGCACAGATGGACCTGGCAGTCTACTGCAGAATTTGGAAGCACAGACAAAATCCAGGCTATACTACAACACAAGCCAGACCCCTCCTTTACATACATACTGCTTGTACTACAAAGACCAATTTAAATTCTCTGCTATCATTTTATGCTCTGCATAAGAAGATACTGATATTTAATTATTTGGGCTGCAACTGACAATTCTCAATGTATTCATCACAGTATGAGTGGTTAAATACACAGAAACAGTACTGGGACTTGTTATCTACGATCCACAGTACAGCCTGACATGGGGATGTGGTAAAATACAGTGTTCTCTCAGTAAAATGGTGAAGTAGAGGGTGTCAGGATGGTAACAAACACAGGATGATTTTCACCTCTAAATACACATCAGAAGAAACTCCTGTGCATAATTAGCCAGGACTTGTCAAAGACTGTCATGGTTTAACCCCAGATAGTAACTGAGCACCACGTTGCTGCTCACTCACCCCCCACAGCAGATGGGGAGGAGAATGGAAAAAAAAGCCTCATGGGTTGAGATAAAGACAGTTTAATATGACAAAAAAGGAAGATGATGATAACAACCACCACAATAACAATGAAAAGAAAGTGATGCACAAGTGCATTGCTCATAACATATGGAAGAGAAAAACCTGCAATGCTGTTCTTCAGCCTTGAGCAACCCCATAACAGAAGGGTCCTCTGAGAAACCAAGCAAAGTAGATAGCTGTTTAAGTTCCTCCATCTCCAAGGCAGCTATTACAAAAGCCCACCGGTACCCTTTTGGGTTCTTGAAATATCCTCTGTGGAGGTAGTCTATGTCAAGCATGCACAGAGTTTCTGGGCCAGTCACAGTGGGGTGCTTTTCCCACTCATTGCCAATTTGACTCACTTTGACTCCAATACAGTTAACTGTTGTCATGTCCCTGTCACTCCAGAAATGCAGACAGGTTCTGGCTCTTCACAGTTTGATGGTGTGAAGTACTGTGTCCCTCAATGAATGCCTGTACCAGTGGACTTATGTCTCAACATTGCTGAAATATTGCATTAAGACGCTTGTAAAGGGTTAAGGAAGACTTGCTAACAGGATGGTTTATAGTGGTGACCTCCCATAAACAATGCCTCCCTTGATTGACTCTGTTTCTGAAGAAACATCAGTTGGGACATAAATTTGAGTCTAACCCCATATTTTGAGTAAATTACACACTCAAGGAGTATGTGCTCTGTGGAAATAAAATGACTTCTTCGACAAGTTCCAGTACCCCCTCCTCCTTATCTGTTCTATGAATTCCTTGCTTGTCTCTAACTGGCCACAAATGCAGGCAAAGCATTTCATTGTAGCTAGTTCGAGCTCCCCCTTGTCCTTGCAGGTACACAAAACCTGCTGAAACCAAACTTGAAGTTTGGATCAGAGTCAAGGGGTAACTGAGTCTGTGCAAAACAGAAGGTTACTTGCGGTGACGAAGAGGAGCCATCTGACTTCATCCTCATGACCCTCCACAACCACCACCAAACAGCAGTGCGCAGGCGCAGCTGGGAGGAGTTTATGGAAATCACCTCTTGGAACTCATTTTAATACGAAGCGGGACAAGTTAGGAATATGTACAGGTGTGTGAGGCAACCTAATGAATAAGTATCATTGAACTGTATATAACCAAGAAGAACTGCCACGTTAGTGTGCATGTCCACAGTGGAGCAACGCCCCGTGCACCCAGCGCTGAGCCATGACAACCAGCAACTCATGGAACTCCCCACCTGACGTGAAGTCGATTCGGACTGTACCTGTGCCTCTAGGGTCAAGACAGATTTTCCTCCTCTCTGTGGTCATGCAAGTAAAACCACAGGGTGCCTTGTGGTGTGTACCCTGGAGGGGTACACAGAGGAATACCAGTTCCTAATAGCTGAAATACTGGTCCATACAAGCAGGGAATCTGATTTATCCCCTTTGAGTTGCCAGACCTCCCAGGAGTTTCTTGAATAGGTTTTCAGATTTTTCAGACAGCCTTTCCATGGCTGGGACACAGGACTGTGCAGATTTCTTTGTGTTGCCAGCCAGCCACTTCATTCGTCACTGGTGCCTCTTTGCCTTTCCAGGCTAGTATTGCCAGTGAGTTGGCATATGTTGGTGGTGCAAGCTGCACAAATCTCCACCACACAGGTCAGGTACACTGGACTTCATCTGGATCTGTAGGTTACTGTGTGTTGTCCTGGTCATAATAAAACATCTTCTAAGGGGCTAATTCCCTTAGTACTAGATAACTCTCTCCATGGTGGTCCACTTGCCTGGATGAAATACAGTATCTTCTCTGAAGGGATACCTTTCCCTTGCTCTTGACAAGAGTTTTCTCCAGAGGCTGAGGGCTTGTGTCCCTTTTCCAGTTGCCTTGGCAATGCCCCCTTCCCTGGATAGGGATCCCAGCTATTTGGCTTCCCTACCCTCTAATTCCAGGCTACTGGCCCTGCTATCCCAGCCAGGTGATAAGTTGCACACCTATTGATGACTGAAATGTTTTTGCATATCTCACAGCTCACTCAGGGATCAGGAAGTTATCTCTGGTTCCAACTTTTCCTCTTGTTCTTGTGATGGCCCTGTTCCATCATACTTTACTAAATGAGTTGACTTTCATGTCCATTTCTTCTTGTGTATAGGGGCAACTGATACCAATATGGGTTGGTTCTCTGGGTCAGCTGCAGTGCTTGCCATGGGGGTTAGAAAAGCCACAGTGCCTGTCCTGGGGGTTAATCTCCACATACCTATATTGCTGTTTAACCCTAAACAAGACCTGAACCACCCTCAGGAGAGCTAGCAATAGAGACATGCTGCTTTTGAACATCCCAAGGATATTCAACATTCTCAAAATCTCCTGTAATTAGCCTGGAGAAGAAAAGGAAGGTGAAGGAAGGTGTCTCCCCCACATATTTGCTCTCCAAGAAGAAAAAGTGTACTAATTAATAGCTTTTGACAGATGACTCCAAAAACATGGAGATGAAACAGTTGCTGTTTCTCCACCACCACTAAATACAGATTCACCTGCTGCTGCATACAAGTACAAAACTGGTCTATCAACAATTTTATCATACCATCAGCCAGTAGTACATCAAATGGTAGTTCCAAGGGGATCCAAGGTAGATCCAAGGGGATGGGGAGGAAAATGGAAAAGAACCTCATGGGTTGAGATAAACGCAGTTTAAAGGATAGCAAAGGAAGAGAATAATAGCAATAATGACAACAACATTATTATCATACAAAACAAGGGCTGCACAAATGCAGTTGCTCACCACATGTGGAAGGAAAAAACCCAAAACCCAATGCTCAAACTGTTTCTGAGCAGCAAATCTGTCTCCTGGCTGGCTTCCCCAGTTACTTTGGGAGCATAACTTTAATATGTTAGGGAATATGCCTTTGGCCAGTCTGGGCCAGCTTTCCTGGCCATGCTCTCCCAGCTCGTGCGTTTGACTGGGTGTGAGGAGCTGAAAAGTTCTTGGCTTAGTGTAGACACTAAGCAGCAACTAAAAGATCCGTGTGTTATCAACATGATTCTCATCCTAAATCCAAAACACAGTGCTATACTGGCTACTACAAAGAAAATTCACTCTGTCTCAGCTGAAACCAGGACAAAGGTTGAGTTTGAAAACAAAGAACAGCAACAGCCTTGGCTCTGTCACAGGTTTAAGGTGCCTTAATCAACTTGTCTGCATCCTTTATGCATCCATTTCTCCTTCTGAAAACAGGCACATTATCCTGCTACGGTCACACAAACAAGGTGTTGAATGTAAACAGGCACATACATATAAAAAGTGTTATTCTTTAATTAGAGGGCTACACATAGAACGGACTATAATGTTTCATAGAGCTTTTCCAAAACGCACGTGGGGCTGTAACGTCAGCTGTCACCACTAGATGGCAAAGCAGCACTGCTCTCTCTGGACATTCACTGATCCTGAAATCAAAGCTACGTTTTTCGGGGGCTCAAGACAGAGCAGAGAATAAACCATGGGTGTCAATAAGCAAACCGAGTATTTATAGCCGTGGTTCTGTAGTCAAAGACCTGCTTGACAAATTCTAACTAGTTAAATTACAGCCTATCGATTCACAGTATGTTGTACATTGGTATAACTTGTTTTTCTATTAATAGACCAAGACTGTAGGAAAGGGAAATTTACTTTGTAAAAGCACTGAAAGCTGGAACAGGCCACAATGACAAGGAAAAATAACCTGGCTGGATTGGACGTGTTCAGTTTGCTTTCTTAATGTGCGCCAGCAATAGGGGAGCAATAGTGCTCCCACAGAATTTTAACAAACTAACTTCAGTTAAGGGACTAAAGAATTCCAGCCATGGTTAGTTATGTTTCCACCACAACCTCAATACAACTGAAAACTCTCAAGGCATCCATCCCACACCTCCTGATTTGTGATTTTACGTGAATGGAACCAGAGTTTGGGTTGTGATGTCAGAACTGTCAAGGATGGTAGATTCTTAAATGGTTCTTAAATGGTGTCACAGAAAAATAAATCATGCAGGTGGCTTTTGAAAATTTATATTGAGAGGTCTTTTGAAAACTACAAAGAAAAGCAGTTTCAGCTCTGAGTATTATACACACTTCAACCTAACATGTTCCAAAACCAGCTTTGCTAGCACTCACCTGTTTGCAAAACTCAATCAGCCCTTAATACCTTAGCATCACCACTATCTACACGCCCAAATTCAGGGTAACTCCTTTAAGTTTTACAGTGTTGAAACCCAAGAACGTAGCTGTGGCATAGAACCAAGGGACAGCCAGCTCCAGCATTCCTGCAGATCTGTAAGATTTACATTGTGACTCAGATGGGGCCACTGTATTGCAGCCAAGTTCTCCTGACACTGTCTTACAGACATGCAGAAAGGCTCTTTATGTCTAGAATAAATCAGATCGTCAGGTGTACAGTGACTGTTGTTTCCTATTGTGTGTATTATTAGATTGCAACTTACTGGGTCCACACTGCCAAGACATGCACACAATCAACCTGGAACTGGAGAACTTCTAGGTAAAACTACAGTGTCAGGCCCGTTCCAAATGAGCACGTTTAAGGGGCAAAATGGTGCAGATGCCCACCACAGCCTTTCAGGGTTATCATCGTTTTGCCATTTGATTCTGATCTATTAGTTATTGCCTAGACACCTCCTGCTTATCGATTTTGATATAGATGAATCCTATATAAATTTGAATAGGCTGAAGATGGACTGAGATGTGCTCACTGACACGTGCTGTATAAAAGCAAGTGCATCTTACCCAATCCCTGTTTGATGGCAGGAGCTGATGGAGGAGGCGGCTTCTTCGGTCTCTAAAATTCAATAAGAGAAAAAACCAGATTGCTTCACAATGTCTGCAAATCTCATTCATACAAAGGTTGGAGTTAATCATACACTGCTTAACAGTAACAATTAAAATACTTGAGACTACAGATCTGTCACATATTTCCCCAGAAATAACTTCATTAACATGAATTTGAAGCGAGAAAATAACATTGACAAATAAAATTACTTTTTTTTTCCTTTGTAATTGAAATGGTCTGCTGAGGAGACAAAAAAATAGAGTCCAGTTTCAGTGCCTTAAGATGAGAAAAATACATAACCTTTGGCTTAATGAAGAAACCTATTTATTTAAAGTTTAATCTTGTAAATATTCCAACCCATTTTGGAAAAAAAAAATGACCCACAAAAAATTCTATGCAAGAAAACTTGAAGTGTGGTTTTTCAGACTCATAAATGGGACAAAACTGTAGAACACAGGAAATTCTTCCAAGGTTACACTTTATTCACTCGCTGTGATACATTTACAGCTTCAATTGTGAAAGACAGTTACCAGAATTTTGGATGTTTGATGAAATAGCAGAAATTACTCCAACTGATCTGTACTTTTTATTTTTACTTTGCCTGTTAGGATGATTTTTCTATCAGCCCTATAATGGTACAGCTGAGAAATACAACCACTATATCAGCACCAGAACCATTCCCAGAAACATTCCTCTTCACCTGCAAGTTAGGGAAAAAGCAGTTTTTCTTCTGTGTTGACATTATGTGCAAGCACACCCACCATACTGGCACTCACCCTGTATAGCTTAAATCTTAAAATAAAAAAAACTGAGAATAAAGCCTACGTAAAACATAATAATTACTATCAATGTATGTTCACCCTTCTACCTGAGCCTTATTTCCTTTGCTACAGATAGATTATAGTCACTGTCACTTCACAGTTGCTGGCTATGCAACACCATCCATCCTCTTGTGGAACCGCCTGTAAGATGATGTTTCCAGGTATGCATCGCCTTGCCAAACCTCAACCAACCATTTAGGGTGGCATTTTCTATCAAACTCAGGTTTATTTTTCTCCCTGTTATTTTTTATATATCTGCTGAGTGGCCTAGCTATTCTCAGGGAAGATAACTGTTCCTCACTTGCAGCAGTTAGTTAAGCCTCTGCCTTGGAATTCTCAATTCTTGGTCTGAATGTTGCCAGGCAGCAGTTTTCCTGTGAAGGTTGAGCCCTTGCTGTTCACCCTTCCTGGGGATCTCTCTCAAATCTAGCAAATGTATTCATCTCTGGAGAAAAAAAAATATACCAGCTTCACACAGAGAGAATAAACCTAACAGCTTAAATCTCTGAAGTTGCCAACCCACCAGCCTTAGGTTTCTCCTACCACCTTTCCTAATCAGATCACCTCTTGTCACCGAGCTGAGAAAGCTGTGGCCAAGAACTTGGGAGCTCAGAATCGCTCTGGGTGACTGTCCATGAACAGTGAGTCCCTTCTACCCTCAGAGACACTTCTGCAGGAATTTAGGCAACAAGGTTCAAGGTCTAAATGCAGAAAAGTGTGGAAGGGAAAGAAGACAGGGATGATTATTTTCTTGTGATAGCAGCTGGGGTTTGGTTGATAATGGCTGCAGAGTGCAGGTGAGGGTCCATCAACATAATGTACACATTGGGGCTTTGCATGGCAAGGTTCAGGGGGTAGTGGGGAGCTGCAGGGTGTTTATTCTGGAGTGGCATGAGCCTGACCCTATTGGCTGTCCACAGGACAGCAGCTGGAATGTACGTGCACTCCTTTAGCGTGTCTTTTGGCTTAGTTCTGATCTGAAGGAGTCTAGTTCAAGTCCCCCAAGACCTGTCTTCGAGGCAAACCAGTGCACAGTAAGTACAGAAGGACAAGTGAGAGATTCAGTACAGATCCCATTTTTGACTAAAACTAAAGCAGTAACTAACTAAAAAAAATGAGAAAGGGGGCTGTGGTTCATTAGGCAAAGTGGTTTTACCTGGGAGCTGATGAGGGTAATATTGTTTGAAAAAAGCAAAGATTAGAAAGGAAGTAGCATGAAGAAGCCTTAAGACTGGTAAGGGAAACATGGATAAGCAAGGAGGAATTACAGAGGTCTGTGGCTGCATGAGATAACCAAGAAGCTGATGGAGACAGACTAGAAGTAAAGCTAACAGAAAGGAAACCAGGATTGGTTGGAGAAGTAGAGAACAAAACTGCAGAGCAGGGACCAAGAGTGAGGAGGGAGAGGAAAACAAGCTGGATAAAGACATTGGGTGTAGGGATAGCAAGTAAATCCAGATGGCCATTTAGACTCAGATAGTGAGCTCAGGGGGAAAACTCTGTAACTGAGACCACCTGAGAGGTGGAGACTGGGACTAGGCAGTGAATAGAAAACACCTTGGACAAAAATCATGTGTGGAAAACAATCAGGATTGGAAAACTGGGTACTGAACAAGGAGATGGAAAAGATCCCAAGCTTTTGTTTAATAAGCAGAGCTACTGCAACAAGTACTTTTCAGACCATGGGATGGAATCCAACATTACTGGATCACATCAGAAAAATACCTAACAAAACCACTGGAAAAATATCCATTTCCTTCCCTTTAGCATTGATTCAAGCAAAGACAGACAGTCTATAGTCCTACCAGTTACTTAGTCATGTGGCCAAATCTGTGCCATTTAAGAATCAATAGTATTTTATTCTCCACATTTACAGCAAACTTAGCCACAATTTCTAAGTGTCTGAATATTTAATTTTATTCTACAAGTTATAGTCATTGTACGTTAAAGAACCATCCCCCCTTAAAGATATATAATTTATAAGTTCAAAAAGACTGAATAAATTTCACCACAAAAGAATGGATAAGAATAAAGATTTTTTTTTCTTCTATAATAAGCTTGCTATGCTCTAAGGTTTAAGATTTCTGCCTCTCCTGGAAATCATCTTCTTTTATTACTAGGCCTAAAGCCAGGATATCCACTCTGCTGTGGAATTGCATTTTCATTTCCCACAGTTTTTGCTGCTCTCCTACCTTCATTTTCAGTAATTATCATGTTAGCTTCTGTGACTTGTTTAATAGTTGCTTTATTAAGCTTTCCAAGTTATTTAATTTTTGCCTCTGGCATCCAATTTTATTGCCAAAGATTGAAGCTGAGTGTCAGTAGGTCTCTGTTTTATCATGTAAGGCTTACACCGTCACTGCAAAATGCTCATCAAAAGCCTGACTGCAAGCTCAGAATATCACACCCATGACTGAAAAGGTTCCTAAAAATGGAATGCACTTGTGGGGGAAGTAATCCTTTACTTACTTCCAGGAAGCTGCAGGATTTCTAAATATTGTTTGGCAAACAACTACACTGAATCTTTCAAATAAATAGAAGCTGAAAAAGCTTCTGCATGTATTTTATAACTCCTTTAAAAAAATAAAAGAAACAACCCTCTGAGATACCAAAGGGTGACTGTTGTCTTTCAAATATCACAGATAAAATTTCACCCCTTTCATTTTGCAGGCGCTGATTGACAGCAGTCAATCAGCATGCAGGTGGTAGGCCAACATTTCATATTCCACCACAACAATAATGGAGAAGAGTTAACAATTCTGGTCATCCTTGCATCACCTGACTCAGCAAATTAAACTGACCTCCAATTTCTCTCTCAACCTTAGGATGGAGGACGGAGGGCTTTCAGAGCAACGTAGTAGAGGCAGACCTACTGGATATGTCAATCAAACCCTTCAAAGAAACTCTATCTTGAGTGCCACATTCTCTTCATGGATGCTTTGTAACATGGAAACTGGTTTCCTTGAATGTTTTTTTTGTTTTTAAGTTAGAAGTAAAAGTCACATATCCAAACCAGAATTTCTTTCAACTCCCCTTCCATTCTGGATTCCAAAGGAAAAAGGAAACACATTGCTTACCTCTTTTTCAAAATCAGAAGGGAGAAGCTTGACAAAATTATCTGGAAACACTCCTCGCCTGCCATTGAGTTCTCCTTCCCACCAACCCACATCGATGCAGTCCTACAAAACAGTAAAATAAAATTAAAGCCACAATGTGTTTGTGCACCGAACACATTGGTGTGCTGAACTGCCCTTTTGCATAATGTCCTGCCTTTTTGCTAGAACACAACAATTTACTGGAGTGCCAGGTTAACGGGGTAATTTGCCAGATAAAAACTGCAGTAATCACCCCGCATTATATTAGCACATGGAACACCTAGGAAAGAACAATAAACATGCTGTAAGAGCTCTAGAACTTGTCTGTGTCTAAAGCAAAACACCATTCCACCAGTTGATCTATTAAACCAGGAAGCGTTTTGAACATGTATGATGCTACTCTGACTTCATTTTAGAGAAAGACAGTAACTTAATTAAAGATCACACATCCCAGGAGGTAAAAATGCTCCTTTATTTCCCGTGCTTTCAAGAAAAGCTTGACACACTGTAATTGCTTCTGAGATGATTAAATTTCAGCACAGTCCAATGAAGAAGGCATTATACACTTGATTGTTATTAAGCATCACCTTTTTCTGCAGCATTTTTCAGCAGCACAATGCAGAGTGTGTAGCAAAACAATGCACAGCTAAATGCTTGCTATGAGTGAACTGCTAAATCGGTGAGTCTAAATGATGAAAAAATTAGTGCTGCTATTTCAGTAATGAATAATAAAATAACAGAAGCCAGAAGCATTATAGAGATTAAAATTGTTCCTTGAGTCCTGGATAGTAAGCTCCATGGAGTTCACTTATTTTTGTGTTTGCTGAAGACTTCTAGTTGAGATTTTCCATGTTCTTCTCTGAAAGCTGTGGCTGAACCAATTCAGCTGTTTTCCAAAACAATTATGGGAAAGTCACCCAGTATCTGCTCAGCCTTAGAACTATTGCAGCCAATTTTAGCAGTTGGGTCAGCATCTGGCTGGCGAAACTTTCTATCCTCTTGGGCAGCAGCTCTGTCTCTTCATGTGGCTCAAAGCCATGCAATAAGTACTACACACCCGAGACATGAGGGAAAGTAAAATCCCACAAACATGCCAAAAACTCATTGGGGATCCCCCCCATTCTATGAAAGCCAGGGCTAAACAGGGTTGGGTCTACAGCTGGGTTCTCACATTAACTAGTAACATAAGCCTGAAGCAATCTCTGTGGCATCACTGCTTCCACAGCTACTGATCTGGACTGACCAAACCATCTGCACCTGCCAGGTATATCCCGCTGACCTGGAAGCAGAGCCACATTGCAACTGCTCAGAAGGTCAACGTGTTGGATGTTCCTATCCTAACATTTCTATTCCAACCCTGTGGAAACTCTCCCAGATTTAATGAAGTGCTGCTGCTTTTCAAAAAAATCAGATGTCACCACTGTTCAGAAGAGATCACTTGAAATTCAGCAGCTGCATTCTCTGAATACTGGGTGGTACCTATGCAGGTCTAACAGTTCTAGCTTGGGGAATGGTTACTGTTCCAAGTCAGCCTGAAGTGAGGATTCTCCATCACTCACTGCTGCAGAAACCGAATGGTTCTTTCCCTGTAAAGACTCTATCTGGGCCATGGAAAAAAAAGTGTGATAATGTGCAGAGCTGCACATTACAATCACCGGTCTCTTCCTGCTTTTCAGTAACGTGAGAGTTGAACAAGCTGTATGTAAGGAGCACCAGAGCATAGGGACGAGGAGAAACAGAGGGGTATGGGTATAATAAACGTAGGCAAGAGCAGGCAGGTGGTTCAGGAAAAAGCAAGAACAAGCACTAAATAATTGTATTGGTTTACACAGAGAACAAAGCTAAACAAAATTGAACAGAAGCAAGCAAAACAGGCCAAATCCTACAAACCTCATAGATGCTATGAGGCAACATCCCTCCAGAGACAGCACTGGATCAGGAGTCCAGAATCATAACATTCTTGTGGTGTGAGAAAATAGCTTAAAAAACGCTGAGTGGAAACCCGTGTCTTAACATTATTTATCTACACAATTAGGTTGTGAAGTCAGACCTAATTGCATAGATTAGAAGCTCTGGGGTTAAAAATGTCACATGCTCAAATTAGTCACTGTTGTGGCCATGCGTATACAGGATGTTAAATATTCACTAATAGACAGATCTCATTTGTTTTTCTCCATAGTAAGCTTCTAAAATGACCAAAGACTCAAATATGCCCACTTCATTCCATCCTCTGCCTAGGAAGGATCATAGCATGCCGTCATAATTTAGAAAAGTTTTTAAGATAAATGTTTAGAAATCATGCACAGACTACAAAAGGACAGAGAGAAAAGGTTAAGAGGAAAGGAACATTTCTTTGTCTAAAGGAAGCAAATAGTAGTTTAAATAGGGAGGAGGATCCACCGAAAAAAATGGAGTGTGAATGGACAACAAAAGGTAATATATGCATGCAAAATGGCATTTTTGCTACACTTCTATGAAATAGTTTGTTTCAGCTGCTACAAGGGTGACAGAAGAATGCAAGTTAACTTAATGAGGTGTACTTAATACCAAGAGAAGTCTTAAAAATGCTGTTAACAATGACTTTGCTTGTTGGTATTTTTCTGTATGTTATAATGCAAAACCACTGGATGATATTTGAGAGAAAGCAGACTAGCATTAAATAAGATCATTGTATTCATGGGGGTTTTTTTTGGAGGGGGCAGAGTTAGTTATTCTTCCGGGCTAGGCTTCTTATTTAGCTTATTTAGTTCAACTCATCTCCTGAGGTAGAATACACTAACTAAATATGGGAGCTAAGTATCTCGGTTTCTTGCATTATTTCTGTTCTGGGTGGGTATTTTTTTTTTCCTATCCCCATGCTCTGCTGCAATGTGTTCCTGATCTACAAACGCAGGCACTGAACAATCCTTTCATTCTTTATCTGTTTGTTTCCTCTTATGCTCAACCTGTGTTTTTATCCTGCATTTTTTCTTTAAGAGGGTGGCCTTCACTAAGGACACTTACCTTTTCTAGATCTTCCCAGGAGCTATTTAGGAGCTATTTTCCCGCTCTGTTAGACTGCTGAGCCTTTGTTAGTGAACAGGGCTGACCCTCAAACTAGCTGATGGCTTCAAAATATCCGCTGTGGAAATACAGGGCTCCATGAAGGACTGAGATAATCAGCTAGTCATGCATGGCACGGGCAGGCCCCGTGCAGGATTTTACTCCTACTACAGAGCCAGCACCTCTCATTCCTGACGCAAAGGCGCCCTCCCACTTGGCTCGATCTACTTGCACAGCCCAGTAATCAGCGCACTCAACTGTTCTATCACATGTTGTGTTTTATAATGCCCTCCACGGCTAATCTGAAATTGCCAAAACATTTATGACCTAATTTAGACTTTGAAAAATATTAAGAATAATTCAAGCCTCCAGACATGAAAAGCTTGAGCTTCAGCTGATAGCACCGCTTAGCGCTAGCTAATAATCCCGGCTAAACAACACAACATCACATGTATTCTTTTTCAGGCCAAATGCTTTTTTATGCTCTTAGAAAACCCAAATATTACCCCTGCTTCTTCATGTTATTAGCCCACGTGGATTTTGTATTCACTGCTCTTTTTAAAGCTCATTTGTTTGCATGAAGACGCTGCTCGTGTTACACGCTCATTAATCCCAAACAGCTGCAGATTTGCTTCCTGCTCCCCTCCAGCTTGTCGCTCAGGCTTGCACAGCCAATCACCAGGCAGGATTTTCACACAGTGGATCGATCTTTACGCAGCTTCTCTTTAACTTTCTCATTTATTTTACTTGCCAGAAGCAGCTTCTGTGTCACTGAGCCAAAGGACAGAAAGAGATCTCAAAATTAAAAGCCAGAGGTGCCGTCAGGTGAGGAATCTCAGCAGTGGTGCAGGCTGACTGTGCCTCAGCAGCCTCTGGTAGCCCAGGTATGATGCTGGCAGCAGGCTCCTCTTCATCACAAGGCATGAGGATACCTGAGCTACAGCTGCACAAGCTGCCTCAGGTATTAATACATGACACAACTACGAAGTGCAATCAAAGCAAAATGTTAAAAACCCCGTGGCTGCCTGTGAACACTGAGCAAAAGCTACTCTGATGCCTCTAGATTCCCATCAGCCATGCAATCCTAATCAGAGACTTTTTTAATATATCTCCATGATTTCAAGATTGGCAAAATGTTTGTAATTTCAAATTACAGATCTTATAAAAAAGCTGTCAAGCTATTATAACCCAGTATCGATATTCCAAATTTTACTAACAAACCCAGTGGATTTCTCTACGCTATACTACCAGACTCCTAACAATGAAAACAGTCAAAAATCAGGCACCGAAATATCCTTAAGGTTCTATAAAAAATGTATTCCAATATAAATGCAGCTTAGCTTGATTTAAGGGGAGGGAAGAAAAAAAAAGGGAAAACCAAAATATTTACAAAACAGAAAACAAGTAAAAATTGTTTTTGATGGACACTGGAGTTCATGAAAGTTAGATAAGTAGCTGGGCCAACATTCTGCTACTGTAAAAATCAGGCACCAAAGCTTGCCTCAGAGACTATACTTATGTACTCAGAACAGTGACAGTGCAATCAAATATCTTAGAGAAATCCACTGCTGGCCCACCTTGACAAGCCTCTTTTCATTACTCAAGCAGAGGTGGATTCATACAATAGAGAAAAACAAAATCTAGAGGGAAATTGTAGCATTTTTTCATTGAAACAAAAATCCTGGACTTATCCTCATTTCCAGTGAAGTAGTTTTGTTCCAAAATCTTCTCTCTGGTAAATTTAATTCAAATTACTTTTTAGAGAATGAAGTAAAGGGAGGGAGGAGAGGCAAAATGAAAGAAGGATTGAGAAGCAGAATCAACATCCATTCAAATTCCAAGCTCAGCAGGTCCCAAATAAGTGATAATAAACTCAGTCTAATAGATTTATTAGTGACATTCATTTTGTGGCAAATGTTAGGATAAAAAATTGGATGAAACATAGTGATGAGAGAGACAGAGGTATTGAGGAATTTTTGAGGACGAATTTTAAAACTTTATAAGAAATAAATATTACACCAAGTATAAGGTACTAAAATGTCGATCTGAGCTGGAATTCTTAAATAAGTCAGAAAAACACTGTAAGAGGAAGGGGTAAAACTTGGAGAAATGGGAACAACCAGAAAAGCAGAATTCAGCTAGCTTTTGTCAATACATTGCCAATTATTTTAAGGGTATACATAGATGAACTAAAAACCACCACTCGTCTTCTTGATGTCAGGAAAAAGAGAGAGAGTACCATTCTTCAGGTAACTAGAAGTGAGACATGTAAGCTGCAAGAAAATTGTAAGAGGGAATCATCTGAAGAAAACAGGTATTTTTGTTTCCTTCTTGTATCAGAACCAATGCTGTGCTGTTCCTTCCCTCAGTGCTCTCAATCCAACTGTAAAAAAGCAGAAGCTGGCGGAGATTGAACGAAAAGCCCCAACATAAGGCGCCTTCGATGACGTATTCTTACAAACACTGTGCTTGCTGCACAGCAGCAGCTGTACCCAGACAGGCTCTACTGACAAGACGCTGGCCCCAGCCGTCTTCCCAACCCTGGAGTACAGCTGCTCGAAAGACAAGAACACAACCTTCCCTTCAGTCAAACACCATCGCTGGTTTTATCTGGCAGTGAGAGGTGACAACAGTGTTTGACAAGACAGAGCTGTCAGCCCCCTGCTATCTTAATTTCCACTTTAGTAGCTGGTACCACTTTCAAGACCGCAAAATCAGACGCAAGTTCATACCTGGCAAGTTACATGCCTTTCGCACGCCACGCTGTGAGTCAGCTACAAGCTGGACGGTGACAGATTGCCCTGTCACACAAACAGGACTCAACTCTCCCTCCTGGACACACTCACAACTTCGCAGCCTCTCCCTCTGCTCCAAGTGGCAGGAGTTTCCCATACCCCAAAGAAAGAGGGGAGTTGGTTTTGTATAAAGCTCAGGCGTGGTTATTACGAACGGGCTCATTTCTAGCCCACGCTGCTCCTGTGCTTGCACTTTAGGTCTGAGCCAGATGCAGAGATCACGAAGACAACCAACACTCCTTGGAAATGGGACGCAGCACTTCAGGCTGTTAATGTGTTTATAGTAAAAACTCACCATGTGGAGTTTTTTCATTGTTTTGCTAGGAGTCAATAAAGCATACAAGACTACTATAATTTAAATGCCAGACTTGCTAAACTATGTTTTCTTAACTACTATGTTTTCTTTCTTTCTTTCTTTTTTTTCTTCTTTTCAAGTCACTTACAGGACAGTTGGTGCATGCTAAGAGACTGTTCTTAGTCACTTAAATTAAAAACAGTAGCTACTTGTCTCTCTGATCAGTTGTGATAACTGTCTCTGGTCTTTGCTCAGAAGCCCACTGGACTTGCATCTTGACCACTGCTGAAGCCAGCTGGAAATGCTTGGAGATGATTCTTTCCAGCCTGAGCCACCGCCTGGTCCTTCCAGTGAACCTACCAACAGCTGAGCAACTTTTGTGGCTTTACCAAAGCACAGGGAAACGTGACAGCATCCGATCAAGGCTGGTAGGAGCTGCCTAAATACCTTATTCAGCCACTCCACAAAGCACAGCACTGCCACTGCTTCAGCCAAGTTTTCCCGTTAATTTAGGGGTAAAGATGTTTCCTGCCTTTTCCTCCAAAGCAACCAGGTCTTCTAGATGGCACCTGCTCCCTCGTCTCTTTGGAAAGACTGGCCATTTCAGGGAATGCTACAGCCCCAAGTTCACCTGTCCCTTCCCCAACTTATCTCTTATCAGAGAAACTGGCTGAGAATAACAAATGACCTGCAATACCCAGGATGTTAGAGTAGAGGATCTATTTTGTTTGTGAATTCTGTTTCAGGATAAATCTAACCTTTTGACTTTAAACTCTGTGAGCAAACAATTTAATCATTAATGAAGCTGAAATGCTTTGATGAAATATTTTGCAAACAGGAAAAATTACATTGCTCATTGAGTAAAACAATATCTTCTGGGGATTCACTTCACTTGCAATGTTCAGTCAGCAAATTTCATGGAGAAATTTATATGTTCCACGTCATAAAACCCTAGCACTCCAATACTCACATTAAAACTAAATTAGCCAACACAAACATGGAAGGTGGAGCTAGTAACAGACATTATTTATGCTTCTGATGAGCCACAATACAATATTTACATAACTGCATGTTTTGCAATTTAGGAGGATTACAAAAACATAGAACAAAACGTCTGAAGGATTACTGAATGCTATTATTACTGTTCACATCACAGGCATTTTAAGCCCAGGGTCCAAATTACTAATTACTAGGCCCTAAATGTGCATTTTTACTTTCCCTTTAAAAAGGTCTCCCTGTGCTGAAAGGTTGGGCTTCAGATAATACCATCACACCAGCAGGCGAACCCAGCATTCAGGATAAAAGGAAGGCTGAAGCTAAGTAGTGAGTCTAAAGCCCACATTGTGAGCAATAATCACAGTTTTCCAGACGCCTCAGCATTTCAGTGGTATCTCTTGTAAGCACAGGGCAGAAAAAACTGTCTTTCCTTTTTTATCTTAAAATATGTCACCTTTTTAGATTAGCTTGACTGTACTAAACGTACTTATGAACAAACCTAACTCTTTTTGAATGCTGCAAATCTTGAAACACTGCATGCATGGAGGATCCTGACACTTCACCTACATAGCTTGGCATGAACTTGCATTTGTCAAAATTCAAATTTGGCACTTCCCAGGAACAGCAGAGTCCTGTCCTCTGAAGGCACTGCTGTAGCACTGCAAGCACTGATAACAAGAATAGTCAAAGAAAACTTCAGTGAGCACTTAAAATTAATATTGCAAATATACTAAAAAGAAAAACATTCAAGTGCTGGCTGCTCCCTTCTCCCCATACTCATCTCAGGCTTCACAATTTATTAAAGAGCTCAGCCCAAACAACACTGTTCCTGTAAAGTTTCTAAAGATGTCAGTGAAATGCCAGCTACACCTGGTATCTTCTTAAAAACTTTGTCAGGCTTTATCTCTACCCAGACCTTACCTAATCCACCACTGCTAATCACAGCAGCCAAGAATTGCTGCAAGATATGAATAAGTGCAAAAAAAAATAGTTAAAAGCTTTGGCCAAGGACAACGTTCAGGCAAGAAGAAAAACAGGAGGACTCACAGTCTGTTTTCTCTACAACTTACTGAATTATATCAACTAATTTTAGAAAATGAACATATTTATTTGATCATCAGTGTGCCCACAAGTTTTATATAGCTGCTTTGTGTCACACATGTGAGGAAAAGCTCATGCTTCTATGCAATGACAAGGTTTACCCCACACACTCGCCACAGACATTGGCAGCACGGCGAAAGGGTCTCGGTTCTGCAGGGCATTCTCCAGATACTGTCCTGCACAGTGCCATGGCTTGAAATCCAGCAAACATCCAAACCTGATTATTTGCATTAGGTTGAAACCTCCAGAGGAACATTTTGGATCAGGGAAAAGCGATCCTATAACTAAGTCAGACCTTCAGCAGGCTGCTGACTGCCAGGGAGATCCCGCTCTTCACATCACCCGTTCCTACTCACGCACCCCAGCATGTCCTGTGGCCGACGCAAGAGGGAAGGAGCAGAACCATCCCTCTGAGGAGCCACCCACCACCAGTCACGTAAAAGTGCACCCTCAGCATGCAGAGTT